>NC_053492.1:453782886-454382886 GCF_905171775.1 Rana temporaria | reverse complement strand
CACTGCTGACCATCTTGGTCGCCTGCTCGAAGGAGGACAACACTTGGCAGACCTGGTTTATCTGCCCCCACTGCGCACAGGCGATGAAAGGGAGTTGTGGTGAAGCCCTCTGAGTGCCTAGTTCCATCAGGTACTCCCTCACCGCCCTTTGCTGCTCCCACAACCTCTTCAGCATGTGGAGGGTGGAGTTCCACCGCGTCACACTGTCCACAATCAGCCTGTGAAGGGGCAGATTGTACTTCCGCTGCAATTTGGACAGGGACGCGGTAGCGGTTGGGGAGCGCCTGAAGTGGCTGGCAATCCTACGCGCCTTTGCCACAATGTCACTCAACCCTGGATAAGTGCGCAGGAACTTCTGCACCACCAGGTTGAGGACATGTGCCAGACAGGGCACGTGCGTCAGACTGCCAGCATGGAGGGCGGCGAGTAGGTTGCTGCCGTTATCGCAGACAACCATACCTGGCTGGAGCCTTCGGGGTGTCAGCCACTTCTGGACCTGAGCTTGAAGTGCTTTCAGCACTTCTTCTGCAGTGTGTCTCCGGTCCCCTAAACTAACAAGCTGGAGCACGGCCTGACAGCGCACGTGCCCCACACTTGAGTAGCTACGGGGGCGCTTGCTGGGAGGCTCAGCAGCTGCGGAGACAGTGGCTTGAGGGAGACCAGCAGTTCTCCCCTGGACACCCCGGGGCGGCACCACAAGATCGGTTGCCGACGATCCCTCACCGACGCCTCGGAGGGAAACCCAATGGGCCGTGAAGCTGATGTAGCGTCCCTGCCCATGCCTGCTGGTCCAGCCATCCATTGTCAGATGAACCCTGTCGCTGACAGCGTGATCCAGCGACAGGGTTACATTCTGAACAATGTGCTGGTGTAGGGCAGGGACACCAGTCCTGGCAAAGAAATGGCGGCTGGGGACATGCCATTGGGGTTGGGCCTGCTCCAACATCTGCCTGAAGGGGTTGCTGTCAACTATGTTGAAGGGCAGCAGATGTTGGGCAATAACCCTTGCCAGGAGCCCATTGAGGGAACGCACACGTCGGTCTCCAGGGGGGAAGGGAGTGGTGCGGTCAAAGGCGTCTGAAATCGACGCCTGGCGCCGGACGGCAGTGCGGGACACAGACGTGGAGGGTGCTGTGGAAGTAGAGGTCTGGCTGCCGGTACCAGTACCTCTACTAGAGGGAGCGGGGGGGCATGACCTGCTGGAAACAGATGAAGATGTGGCAGGGGCTGCTGTACCCTGCTCACTTGTGGTGGTGGCGCTGCTACCACCACCACGCTTCATCTCCTCATACAACGCCCAGTGGTTTATCCTGAGGTGCTGGTTCAGGGCTGTGGTACCCACCCGAGCCAAACACTTCCCTCTCTTCACCCTCACTTTACAAATCCGGCAGATGGCCACGGTAGGGTTGTCTGCCACCAGGGTAAAGAAATTCCAGACAGGTGACTTCAGCACCGCCCTCCTGTCAGATGGGGTGACGCTTACTTGCACCTGCTGGGATTCGGTGCGCACAGGTGGAGCTGCCTGCTGCTGCTGCTGCTGCTGCTGCTGCTCCTCCTCCTGACACCTCCTGCTGCCATCACCAGTGGAGACCCTGACGATGGTCTCCCTGGTGGTGACCTGGCGCACCGTTTCACCAGGGTGCCTACCTTCCCCGTCGTCACTGACGTAGTGAGCCGACGCGTCAGATGGCAACCATGATGGGTCACCCTCTTCGCCCCCAGAGATGTCAGACCAAGGGCTGAGATGTGTTGGTCTGAGGGAACCACGTGACATGGAGCCTCTAGCCTGGCTCCGCTGTCCCCTCACCCACGCCTGGGTCTGACTAGGTGCTGCTGTTTCCTGCACCAAAACAGCAGCACCAGTTTGAAGGGATGTCTCTGGGATACTGCCAGCAGGTATCCCATCCTCCTCATCCATCCCTTCAAAAAGGTCCTGACCATCAGGACAGAGCTGGAGGTCTGCCTGATGCATGGCCTCCCCCAAGAGATCCCTATCACTGTCGCTGTCGAACAGTAAGATGCTGGACTCTTGGGGGCTGGGGGGGGGTAGTACAGGCAACGGTGTAATGGTGGTACTACTGTGAGTCGGGACCGACGACTCAGTGGCACTGCTGTGCCCCATGTAGTCCACCACTACTTGAGCCTGAGATGGCAATATCGGGCGGCTGCCCGATGGGAAGAACTCCCGGATCAGGCGTACTCCCCTTGCACCCGATCCTCTACCACTAGTAGGGGCACGAGAGGTACCCCGTGCTGGCAGCGATCCAGCACTGGGAGTAACTCCCCTACCCCTACTGCCACGGCCACGGATGCCGCTCATAATTGCTGATATGTGTGTGGGGGGGTTAAACTTTATTGGGGGGGAAAATGTGAACAAAATGTGTTTTTGTGTTTTTTTTACAAGACAGGCACGCAGACAAAGACGTACACAGACAGCTACTAAACTATAAGAAAAGTAGTACACCAGACAAGGACTACAAAATTAAAGAAAAAAAAAAAAAGCACTAAACAAACACTAACTTTTTTTTTTTTTTTTTTTTTTTAAACACAAAACACAGACACTAAACACACACTAAGCTAAGCTAGATGAAATAAATGTACACTAACAGTGTGTACACTTACTACACAAAATTTAACTAAACTGAACACAAAACTTAGCTTTTATAAAAGCTCTTTAGGGAAAACTAAACAAAATTTGAACTGAGATGCCTATCAAATATCACTGAACAGTGAACCTGCAAGATCTGACAGTAACACAAGATGAACAAAACTTAGCTTTTAGAAAAGCTCTTTTATAAAGCTCAGATCAATATGTGTTCTGAAATCTCTTGCAAATATAACTGAACAGGGAGGATTGCAGGATCAAACAGTAACACAAATGAAAAAAACAGCACAAAACAGCACAAAACGTAGCTTTGAAAAAAGCTCTTGGGTCTATTGCTTTGAAAAAAGCAGTTGATATACTGGAAAAGATCCACTGGAATCACTAAATAGCAATGCTGGTGATGATCTAAATCAATCAAGAACAAAGACACAGGAAACCAGGAAACCAGGAACACAGAAACAGCCTCCACACTCTATAGCAAGCTTCTGAATCTGCAATGAAATGGTGCTGGGAGTGAGCTTATATAATGTCCATGCAGGCAGGTTCCTATTGGTTGCTAACCTGTGACGAGTGTGGAAGGAGAACTCTGATTGGCTCTGATGCAAAAGGGCGGAGCAAATAATCGCGCAATATTCCTATTGCCGAATATTCGCATTGCGAATATTCGGCAATATAAAATGATCGCTTCAGCTACTCGGCCCAATGGCTCTAATCATACCAGCAATGCTTTCAGACGTCTATGGAGATCACTAGGATGTGATCTGTTTTAAAAATGAAACTGTAAAAATCGCTCTGATGCGGAAGATCGGGGCGAGGAAAATAATCGCGCGATATTGCGTTTGCCGAATAATCGCATTGCGATCTTTCTGGAAAATTCAATGAACGCTTCAGCTACTCGGCCCAGGGTCTCTAATGATACCAGCAATGCTTTTAGACGTCGATGGAGATATCTAGGATGTGATCTGATTCAAAAAAAAAATTGTAAAAAATCGAATATTCGGAATTGCGAATATTCACTGCGAATTTCGAAATATAGCGCGATTTCTCGAATATGCTATATTCGAGTCGAATATTCGCAATGCGAATATTCGTGAGCAACACTAGTGTTAACAGACTCTTAACCCTCCTGGCAGTATCCCCGAGCGTGACTCAGGGTTGATTTTTTCTACCAAAATCGGTAACCCCGAGTCACGCTCGGGGTAGACATGCAGAGCCTGCAGCGTGCGCTGGCTTACCTTCTCCTGGATCCAGCGATGTCACCACGCTGTGTGAGCGAGCGGGACCTCGCTCGATTCACACAGCGTCCTCCTGTGCCGCCGATCTCCGTTCCCTGCGACGTTACGACGCACGGGAGCGGAGATCGGCGCCAAATTCAAAAAAGTAAACAAACACTATACATACAGTATACTGTAATCTTATAGATTACAGTACTTTATGTAAAAAAAACACACACCCCTTGTCCCTAGTGGTCTGCCCAGTGTCCTACATGTCATTTTATATAATAAAAACCTTTCTTTCTGCCTGAAAACTGTAGATTGTCCATAGCAACCAAAAGTGTCTTTTTATGTCAAAAATGGTTTTAGATCAGCTAGAAAACAGCGATAATAAATTATAATCACTTGCAGAATTGTGCGATAGCGATTTGCGGGGAAATTCGTCATAAAAAAAAAATAATAATGACCGCGACAATTCTGCAACTGAGCAAATTTTAGTGATTTTGAGTTGATTACATTATTGAATAATTTTTATTTTAATTATATTATTACTTGCTATAATTATTTATAATTATTTATTATATTATAATTTAAAATTTTGTTTTAAAAAAAATTTCATACCTGGGATGCCTATTAGACTCTGGTTTGGTCAGATTTAAGTGAGTTATTCCTAAAAATCACAGGCCTACAGTATAAAACGCCAAATTTCCTTGCAAATAATTGTACCGCTTTCAGCATGTTTTTTCAGAAAGAATCATACCGCCAGGGAGGTTAAGCCCAAGACAGTATTTGGGGTTGATTTATTAAAGACAAAAAGGCTAACTTTCAAGTAAATTTTCCCTTAACCACTTGCGGGCCGCCCATCCACAATATACTGCTGGCGGGCGGCCCGTACAGGCCAAGGGACGTACTGGTATGTCGCTGCCTGTTTACAAGTTTAGGTCACGCCAAACCCCCAAAGCTGGGATCAAGAAATCAAAAAAAATATTTAGTAAAGAGCATATTGCACACAATTGCAACGAAGGGAATATATTGCACACAATGTTAGGCCCTTAATTGTCCATGTTAACCCTTTCCCTACCAGTGTCATTAGTACAGGGACAGTGTATAGTATTATCACTGTATTCGTGTCACTTGTGACGTCAGTGGCAGTTAGTTCCACTCAGTGTCAGTTAGTGTCAGCTTGTTCGCCGCACCATCACACCAATTTTTATTTATAATTTTTTTACTACTTATGGCGGTGATCAATAACTCCTTGTGGGAACAAGGAGTTATTGATCACCGCCATAAGTAGTAAAAAAATTATAAATAAAAATTCCAGTAAATATAAACCTATTTGGATTTTTTTTTCTTACCAAAGACATGTAGCAGAATACATTTTGACCTAAATATTTAAAGAAATTCGATTTTTTTTATGGATGTGTTTAACAGCAGAAATTAAAAATTATTTATTTTTCAAAATTTTGTAGTTGTTTTCGTTTATATAATAAAAAAAATTAAACCCAACAGAAAGATCTATTTGTGTGGAAAAAAATGATATAAAGTTTGTTTGGGTATAGCGTTGCAATTGGCAGTTAAAGTGGCACAGTGCTAATAAGCAAAAAAATTCCTGGTCATGAAGGGGGTAAAACCTTCCGGCGCTGAGGTGGTTGAGTTAGTGAACATGGTGAAAATTATTTTCGCAAAGAATACCCAATCTCATTGAAGGAACGAAAAATAAAAAGTAGTTATGCTTGCTCATGATTGGATGATGGAAGTCAGCAAAGCTTCACCTTAATCACTAAGGGCCAGATTCACGTAGAGCGGGCGCAGCGTAACGTAACCGGTTTACGTTACACCACCGCAATTTTTCAGATTTAGTGCCCGATCCACAAAGCACTTACCTGGAAATTTGCGGGGGTGTATCGTAAACACGTCCGGCGCAAGGCGGCCCAATTCAAATGGGGCGGGTACCATTTAAATTAGGCGCACTCCCGTGCCGGACTGTGCATGCTCCCGTCGCAAATTTCCCGACGTGCTTTGCGCGAAATTACGACGCGCCGACGTTTTGTGAATCGTGACGTTAAAAAAAGACTTACGCTGGGAAAAATAAAAAATTTAAAAACAAATCAAAAGCGACTCGGTAAAGACAGGCATACTTTAACATGGTGGAGTACTTTTACACCATGTTAAAGCAGCCCTATCTTTGCGACGGAAATCTAACACTTGCGACGCCGTAACGACGGGAAAAATCTTCGTGGATCGCCGTAACTCCTAATTTGCATACCCGACGCTGGTTTACGACGCAAACTCCCCCCTGCATCCTAAGATCCGACAGTAGAAAACAATTACACCTGTCGGATCTTCTGGCTATCTATGCGTAACTGATTCTATGAATCAGTCGCATAGATAGAACAAGAGATACGACGGAGTATCTGAGATACTCCGTCGTATCTCCTTTGTGAATCTGGCCCCAAGCTCTGGGAAAATGCCCTTTTCAAAGTAAACAGCCGATTTGCCTAAGTTAACCCTTTTACACCAAAACTTCCCTAACTTCTCCGACTTTAGCTGCAGATGCAGCGGTCGGGGGTGCTTTTGCTTTGCAGCCCCAGCAGGATTTATACCTTTGTCACTTGCCCGTTGTGTGCGACCCATTCAAGTGAATATGGCTGCTCTGCAAGCGCCCCCACAACGACTCCGATGTAAAGGGGAACTCTGCAAGTTCAGATGTAAAAGGGGAACTCTGTGGACTCTGATGTAAAGGGGGACTCTTGTGATTAACTTCATATGATTAAAATGTTATTTAATTGCAAATTATGGGCCAGATTCACGTATCTGGGCCCATCTTTGTGCGGGCGTAGCGTATCCTTTTTACGCTACGCCGCCGCAACTTAGACAGGCAAGTGCAGTATTCACAAAGCACTTGCTCCGTAAGTTGCGGCGGCATAGCGTAAATTGGCCAGCGTAAGCCAGCCTAATTCAAAGTAGGCTGGTAGGGGGCGTGTTGTATGGAAATGAATCGTGACCCCGCGTAAATGACGCGCCTAGCGAATGGCGCATGCGCACGCATGCTCAGTATCACGCCGAATTTTCTCCCTAAGTTACGTCGGCTCAATGCTTTGTCGACGTGAACGTAACCTACGCCCAGCCCCATTCACGTACGACTTACGCAAACGACATAAAATACAACGTTATTTTTCCGATGTTTCCGACGTCCATACCCTAACATGACTTACCCCTGCTTTATGAGGGGTAAAGTTACGCCGGTCGTACGCTTTACGTAAACAGCGTATATTAATACGCCGGGCGCAATTACATTCATAAATCAGCGTATCTAGCTCATTTGCATATTTATAATGGGAACGCCGAATGCGTCCAGCGTAACTATGCTACCACGATACGCCGGCGTAGGCAAGTTACGTCGGAAGGCTGAAGCCATGTTTTTGGACGTATCTCGCTTTGTGAATCGGCCAATTCAATATTTAGCCCTACAGACTAAGACTGGGATGCCATTAAAGTTCCTGTGCGTGTAAAGGCAGGTGTCCCAATACTTTGCTAGACTAGTATATATGGTTATTCTATTTACTTTGTGTCTGTTTCGTCTGATACTCCAATACTCTGCCACTTTTTTATACTTTTGATAATATAGTGTATCTACAAACAATATTTTATACCATTCACTTAACATCAGGCCTAGCCAGTGTTTTACCATACTGTGTGAGGAGTTTTTACTAGGGGAAGGGATGGAATTTATTCCCTGCTTTGCAGGGACACAAACTCCATCCCTTCCCCCCTGTCAGAATGGCAATCTGCCTAGTTTACATAGGCAGATCCCCGTTCTGTGTTTCTGTCTGGCGATTGGCGGATACTGAGTACCCTGTACCTGCCCATCAGCTTCTGCTGTGTGTGTGGTCACAGTGGAAGTAAGCCGCCGGTGGCACACATGCATGCCCCCTACCCGGAAGAGTCGGATCACGTATACGTGATTCAATGCACAGGTGCCAACCTGTAGCAGTAAAACTGTTATAAGGTGGACTTAAAGCGGGAGTTCACCCGAAATTTTTTTTTAACATTAGATTGAGGCTCATTTTGTCAAGGGGAATCGGGTAGTTTTTTTAAAAACGAAGCAGTACTTACCTTTTTAGAGATAGATCTTCTCCGCTGCTTCCGGGTATGGGTCTTCGGGACTGGGCGTTCCTATTTGATTGACAGTCTTCCGACAGGCTTCCGACGGTCGCATGCATCGTGTCACGAAAAGGCCAAAAGAAGCCGAACGTCGGTGCGGCTCTATACGGCCTGCGCACCGACGTTCGGCTACTTTCGGAAAATCGTGACGCGATGGATGCGACTGTCGGAAGACTGTCAATCAAATAGGAACGCCCAGTCCCGCAGCCCATACCCGGAAGCGGCGGAGAAGATCGCTCTCTAAAACGGTAAGTACTGCTTTCCCCTTGACAAAATGAGCATGAATCTAATGTTAAAAATTAACATTTCCGGGTGAACCTCCACTTTAAAGGGTAAGTTCACCTTTTGTTCACTTTTTTTTATTTTTCCAGCTCCCCTATGCACCAATAGAGCGAGCATTCATGTACTTTTTTTGCAAAAATATCAAAGCTTTCCATTAAATCTACAGTCCCTTACTTTTCTTGTCCTAATCCACGTGTACAGATGTTTATATTAGTAATGTCTTCTTCCTGATCAGACTAGAGGTCATGACACAGGAAGGCGTTGACCACCGGACCTCATTAGCACACACCCTGCATCATCCACCCTCCCATTCCCAGGAGCACGTTTTTAAATGAAATGCAATCAATCAATCAGTGATCACCATTCTCACTAAATACACAATCAGATTTTATAGTGCATTATACAAGTATGTAGGAGGGAGTGGACAGAAACACTCAGCTTTCAAGCCCCATTCACAACTCTGCATTACTCCCACTCGTTTTTTTGTTTTGTTTTGTTTTTTTAGCAGTGAGGGGGCATTTTGGAAAATTTTCACGCATCACCCCTCGTTTTTTTCACATGGCAAAATGTGTATTTGCTTCTGTATTTGGTGTGCCGTTAAGAATTAATGGCATTGAAAGCACAACTAGTAATTTTAGGTGTATAAACATAGCCATACACTATGGCGAACCTTGGCACCCCATATGTTTTGGAACTACATTTCCCATGATGCTCATGCACTCTGCAGTGTAGCTAAGCACCATGGGAGTAGTTCCAAAACATCTGGGGTGCCAAGGTTTGCCATCACTGCACTATGCAATCTGATTGAATATTGTGTATTTAGTGAGAAGGGTGATCACTGATTAATTCCATTTCATTTAAAAAATGTGCACCTGGGAATGGGAGGGTGGATGATGCAGAGTGAGTGCTAATGAGGTCAGCTGATCAACTCCTTCCTGTGTCATGACCTCTAGTCTATAAGGAAGAAAGACATTACTAATGGAAACGTTTGGAAACATGGATTAGGACAAGAAAAAGTAAGTGTCTGCAGATTTAATGGAAAGCTTTGATATTTTTGCAAAAGTACATGAATGTTATATTGGTGCATAGGGGAGCTGGAATTTACAAAAAAAAGAAAGTATACAAAGGTGAACTTACCCTTTAAAGTGGTTGATCAGATTAAAAAAATGCCAACCAGTCTATATTTTTGTTTCTGCCAACCCATCTAAAGACGTATGCCTTGTGCCTTACCGACGTCTTCGTTAGAATTCTAACTGTGTATGGGCATCCAGGAGTACATTTTCAAATGTTATGAAAACTGTTTTGTTCTTTAGTGTTGTGTTGTGTGCATTGTATTTCTGAGTTAGTGACTTTTTCTGACAATATACTCACACAGGAACCTATTCAGGAATGGATTCGTATACATAGAAGACTATGCATTCAATGGAACAAAGCTGGATCAACTGTAGGTATAACTGTTTATTAAGTCAATCTTTTCAGCAGAAAATGTGAAGAGTGCGAAGAAGTGAAAACTTTGATTCCTGTGGAGTAAAATGCAGTTTGGAGGGCTGGGAAGGATAACCTCTAACACTCCAGCTGTACAGGCATTGCATCACTGAGCGCAAGTCTCAAGGGTGAATATTACTTAACAGTTGGAAAGATACAGGTTGTCCAGTTCTGATAGAGACAAAACTATGTTACATAATATATAGACTAGAAAATAAAAGCTAGAAAAGAATGTGAA
The DNA here is from genome assembly GCF_905171775.1 of Rana temporaria. NCBI lineage: Eukaryota > Metazoa > Chordata > Amphibia > Anura > Ranidae > Rana > Rana temporaria. Next base: position 454,372,898 of record NC_053492.1, on the reverse strand, counting down.
ATGAAGTCCGGATACACAGCAAAAACCTTGTTATAATGTACAGAGGCAGACTATGCTGGGTACCAGCTTCTCAATTGCTTAAAGAGGAACTAAACTATCTGAGCACCACAAACTGAAAATGCTATTTAATTCACTTTTAATGTTCAAACAAACTCCCTCATCCATCCATGTCTCCATGCTTTACCAGTGGCGGCTGGTGCTCAAAGTTTTTGGGGGGGCGCAAACGAAAAAATAAATAAAAATTGCAGCCTCACTGTGCCCATCAAATGCAGCCACTGTGCCATCAATTGTCACCACTGTCCCATGACATCAAATGCAGTCACTATGCCATGCCATCAAACGCAGCCACTGTGCCATCAATTCGCACCACTGTGCCATGCACTCAAACGCAGCCACTGTGCCATGCCATCAAACGCAGCCACTGCGCCATAAATTGTCACCACTGTTCCATGCCATCAAATGCAGTCACTATGCCATGCCATCAAACGCAACCACTGTGCCACCAATTCGCAGTCACTGTGCCATGCCATCAAATGCAGCCACTGTGCCATGCCTTCAAATGCAGCCACTGTGCCATGCCATCAAACGCAGCCACTGTGCCATCAATTGTCACCACTGTGCCATGCCATCAAACGCAGTCACTGTGCCCTGCCATTAAACACAGCCACTGTGCCATCAATTGTCACCACTGTGCCATGCCATCGAACGCAGCCACTGTGCCCATCAATTGTCACCACTGTACCAATTGTCACCACTGTGCCCTTTAATTGTCGCCACTGTGCCCTTTAATTGTCACCACTGTGCCCATTGTCGCCACTGTGCCCATTGATGCCACTGTGACAGCTGTCGCCACTGTGCCCTTTGTCACCACTGTACCCAATGTCGCCACTATGCCCATTGATGTCACTGTGCCCTTTAATTGTCGCCACTCACCACTGTGCCCATTGTCCCCACTGTGCCCATTGTCGTGGTTTTGTGCCCTGTAAAATGCCCCTTCCCCCCCCTCGCCCGGCACTTACCTTTCTCGGCGGGTCAGCCATCCTCCTTCCACCTACCTCGATGTCTTCTCCCGCCCTCGATGACGATTCAGCCAATCAGTTTACCAGAACCGGTGAACCTGATTGGCTGAGACGCCTGTCAGTCTTATCCAAGGAACGCACCTCCCGTACATCCCCTGGATAAACATCCGGAAGACTGAGGGCTGTACTCGGAAAGCCTATCAGAGCCGCTGGCTCTGATAGGCACTTCCGCACAGCCAACCAGCTGCCGTTATTCAGGTGGTCGGCGCTCACCGTCCGGCCATCTGAATAGACCAGCGGCCGGCAACAATAACATAGATTCACGCAATGCATGAATCTATGTTATTGTATCAGTGGCGGTGTGGAGCCAGAGGGGACGGCACTCCAGCGCCTCCTATAGACGCACTGCCACTGTGCTTTACTTTGTTGAGAAATCACTTTGAAACACACCCTATCATTTCTAGCCGCCGCCATCTTAACCACTTCAATACCGGGTATTTTCACCCCCTTCCTGCCCAGGCCAATTTTCAGCTTTCAGCTCTGTCACGCTTTGAATGACAATTGCGCGGTCGTGCGACGTGGCTCCCAAACAAAATTTATGTTGTTTTTTCCCCACAAATAGAGCTTTCTTTTGGTGGTATTTGATCATCTTTGACAATTTTGAAAAAAAAAAACACAATATTTTTAACTTTTTTCTATAATAAATATTCCAATTTAAAAAAAATTGGGTAAAAAAAATCTCAATAAGCGTATGGTGATTGGTTTGCGCAAAAGTTATAGAGCCTACATAATAGGGGATTGATTTATGACATTTTTATGTTTTACTAGTAATGGTGGCGATCTGCGATTTTTGTCAGGACTGTGATATTGCGGCAAACAGATCGGAAACTTTTGACACTATTTTGGGACTATTCACATTTATACAGCGAACCAGTGCTATAAATATGCACTGATTACTGTATAAATGTGACTGGCAGGGAAGGGGTCATTGCTAGGGGGCGATCAAGGGGTTAAACGTGTTCCCTGGGAGTGATTCTAACTGTGGGGGGAGGGGACTGACTGGGGGAGGTGACCGATTGGTGTCCCTATATACAAGGGACACGCAATCGGTCTCCTCTCTGACAGGACATGGATCTGTGTGTTTACACACACAGATCCATGTCCCTGGCTCTGTAACTGCCAATCGCGGGTACCTGGCGGACATCGCGCCCTATCGGCTTGGAGGCCAGAGGACGTCATATGACAGTCACCCAGGATGGCAGAGCCACCTTATAGCTGTCATATTACAATAGCCGGGATGTGAAGTGGTAAAAGTGGAGGTCCACACAAAAATGGAACCTCCGCTTCAGGGGGGAGGGGGGGCAGATACCTGTATAATACAGGTATTTGCACCCACTTCCGGGCATAGACTCCCACAGGGGTCACGCCCCTTACAGCCCCCCCCCCCCCCCCCGCTGTCTTCTGGGAAACACACAGGTCACATTTTGTTGTATTACAGCCTTTATCCAAAAGGGATAAAATTAATTATTTTACTCAAAATTCTACAAACAATACCCTATAATAACAACGAAAGAAGTTTGTTTGAAATCTTTGAAAATGTATTAAAAAGGAAAAAACTCCCATGTACATATTCTCAGCCACTGCTCAATACTTTGTAGAAGCACCTTTGGAACCAAATTGCCTCAAGTCTTTTTGAGTATGACGCTACAAGCTTGGCACATCTATTTTTGGACAGTTTCTCCCATTCTTCTTTGCAGGACCTTTCAAGTCATTTTCAGATCTCTCCAGAGATGTTTAATCGGGTTCAAGTCTGGGCTCTGGTTGGGCCACTCAAAGACATTCACAGAGTTGTCCTGTAGCCACTCCTTTGTTATGATGGCTGTGTGCTTGGGGCCATTGTCCTGTTGGAAGAGGAACCTTCCACACAGTCTGAGGTCCAGAGCACTTTTTAGCTGGTTCTCATTAAGGATGTCTCTGTACATTGCTGCATTCATCTTTCCCTCAATCCTAACTAGTCTCCCAGTTCCTGCCGGTGAAAAACATTCCCCCACCATGATGCTGCCACCACCATGCTTCACTGTAGGGATGGTATTGGCCAGGTGATGAGCGGAGCCTGGTTTCCTCCATACATGACGCTTGGCATTCAGGCCAAAGAGTTAAATCTTTGCTTCATCAAACCAGAGAATTTTGTTTCTCATGGTCTGAGAGTCCTTCAGGTGCCTTTTGGCAAACTCCAGGTAGGCCTTCGTGTGCCTTTTACTGAGGAGTGGCTGCAGAGATGGTTGCTCTTCTGGAAGGTTCTCCTCTCTCCACAGAGAAATGCTGGAGCTCTGTCAGAGTGACCATCTATTTCTTGGTCACCTCCCTGACTGAGGCCCTTCTCCCCCAATCGCTCAGTTTGGCCGGGCGGCCCACCCTAGAAGGAGGTGGTTCAAAACTTCTTCCATTTATGGATGATGGAGGCCACTGTGCTCATTGGGATCTTCAATTCTGCAGAAATGTGTTTGTACCCTTCCCCAGATCTGTGCCTCACTATAATCCTGTCTCAGAGGTCTACAGACAATTCCTTGGACTTCATGGCTTGGTTTGTGCTCTGAAGCCTCGTACACACGACCGAGGAACTCGACGGGCGAAACACATCGTTTTCCTCGTCGAGTTCCTTGTTAGGCTGTCGAGGAACTCGACAAGGCAAGTTTCTCCTTTCCGTCGAGGAAAAAGAAGACATGCTCTCTTTTTGGCTCGACGGGATCCTCAACAGTTTCCTCGTCGAAAAATGTACACACGACCGGTTTTCTCGGCAAAAAAAAAATCCCAGCAAGTTTCTTGCTGTTTTTTGCCGAGAAACTCGGTCGTGTGTACAAGGCCTTACATGCACTGTTAACTGTGGGACCTTATATAGACAGGTGTGTGCTTTTCCAAATCATGTCCAATTAAGTGAATTTATCACAGGTGGACTCCAATCAAGTTGTAGAAACATCTCAAGGGTGATCAGTGGAAACAGGAGGCGCCTGAGCTCAATTTCGAGTGTCATGGCAAAGGCTGTGAATATTTATGTACATGGGAGTTTTGTCGTTTTTTATTTTTAATACATTTGCAAAGATTTCAAACAAACTTCTTTCACGTTGTCATTATGGGGTATTGTTTGTAGAATTTTGAGGAAAATAAGGGATTGAATCTATTTTGGAATAAGGCTGTAACATAACAAAATGGGGAAAAAGTGAAGCACTGTGAAAACTTTCCGGATGCACTGTACATCCTGCATTTCAGCAAGATTGACACAATAAACGACGTTGTCACGCTAAACATAGATACATAGATCCTTTTATATTTCAGAAAAATTCACTGCAGTATAGCAGCCTGGAGGCGCCTCCAAAAATGTAATTTCTTGCCTGTGTGATTGTCTAACTGATTTTCCCAGAAGTCTGCACTAAGATACAAGTCAGAATTAGTAAGCACAAGACATAGCCAAGACAAGACATGGACAAACAGCTATTCTTCCAGAGCAGAAACAGATAGGGCCAGATTCAGGTAGGAGATACGACGGCGTATCTCCAGATACGCCGTCGTATCTCTGAGTGTGAGGCGTCGTATCTTGGCGCCTGATTCAAAGAATCAGATACGCCAGAATTTGTCTAAGATACGACCAGCGTAAGTCTCCTACGCCGTCGTATCTTAACTGCATATTTACGCTGGCCGCTAGGGGCGTGTATGCTGATTTACGCCTAGAATATGTAAATCAGCTAGATACGCCTATTCACGAATGTACGCCCGGCCGTCGCAGTACAGATACGCCGTTTACGTAAGGCTTTTTCCGGCGTAAAGTTACCCCTGCTATATGAGGCGCAGCCAATGTTAAGTATGGACGTCGGGCCAGCGTTGAATTTTCCGTTGTTTGCGTAAGTCGTTCGCGAATAGGGCTGGGCGTAATTTACGTTCACGTTGAAAGCATTGGCTTTTTGCGGGTTAATTTGGAGCATGCGCACTGGCGGAGCATGCGCACAGACGGCGCATGCGCCGTTCGGAAAAAGCGGCATTTACGTGGGGTCACAATAAATTAACATAAAACACGCCCACATCTTCCACATTTAAATTAGGCGGGCTTACGCCGGCCTATTTACACTACGCCGCCGCAACTTTGCTTTGTGAATACTGCACTTGCCTGTCAAAGTTGCGGAGGCGTAGCGTAAATAGGATACGTTACGCCCGCACACAAATACACGCTCCCTACCTGAATCTACCCCATAATCTGCAACAAAGTTTAGTAAAATCCTTGCAATGTACGTAGATCACCGTGGGAGGATTGTTTTTTTTTCTTAACCACGGGTAGACGTCATATGACGTCATTTACTTTGAGTGAAGATATTTGGATGATGCCTGTGTTCTATCAGATAAGAGAACCCGACAGATCAGCGAACAGAAGTAACGTTCTGTCAGCTGCGCATGCGTTCCACCGCTACCAGGTTTGCAAATTTGACAAAACACCGGCAGTCAGGCGGTGGCAGCGGACATCTTACTACACCCAGCTACGTCTTGAATTTCTGAGTAATTTTAGCAATAAAGCGAGCGTATATAAATAAATCTAGTCTATTGACATCTGTGATGCGGTTTTGATTTTGAAAGAAGCTAAACGCCAGCAGTAGGAAGGTGGCGGAGGCCATGTTGGTACACCCCCCACTGCTCAGCGCTAAACCTTCAGCCTTTCAAAATTAAACATCCGAACAGCATCACAGATGTCAATATACTAGATTTATACTAGATTTATTTATATACACTCACTTTATTGCAAAAATTACTCTGACCGGCACCAACACAAGTAAGGGGCCATTTGGCACTGTATGGTTTTATATTTTTTACAATAAAACGTTATTACTCTATGGCGGTTTCTCTTTCTCATTGTTCGGTTCTGTGACATTGGGAGTCTGGCTGCACTAAAGGATTCTAAGCTGCGCATGGAGATCTGAAGCATTGGGCTTGTGATCAAAAAGCTTCCTTGACCTCTTTTTAAATAAATAGGTCAACACCTTGTGGTAAGGAGCCATCCATTTGAGCACATTTGGGGTGATTCTTTGTCTTGGTGGAGGTGGAGACCCCTATCAGCGGATTATGTTGAACACCAGCTCACATTGAATTTCTACTATTTGACACAGTTACTTTATGAATGAACTTTGTTTTGTAACGGATGTGTTATCATCAATTGTCACTATTTAATTCACAATTTGCACAATTAATGTTGGTTTTGCAATTCACATTTTTAGATATATTTATTTATTCAATTATTTCCTTATTTTTCAAATCTATTAATATAATTAAGTTATCTAGCGCCCCCTACCCTCCATTTTTTACATCATTGATACAGGTCACTGTGTTTTTGGGGAGCAGCTGATTATGAACACTTATGGTTTATAAATTAGTCAATTATTGTTAGTTTGGCGTGAGATTCATACCATTTTTCATATGTACGTAAATTACAGGGTACAGAGGTGCACAGGTGATCATGGACATATGTACGTAGATGATAATGTACAGAGGTGCACAGGTGATCATGGACATATGTACATAGATGATAATGAACAGAGGTGCACAGGTGATCATGGACCTATGTATGTAGATGATAATGTACAGAGGTGCGCAGGTGATCATGGACATATGTACGTAGATGATAATGAACAGAGGTGCACAGGTGATCATGGACCTATGTATGTAGATGATAATGTACAGAGGTGCACAGGTGATCATGCACATATGTACGTAGATGATAATGTACAGAGGTGCACAGGTGATCATGCACATATGTACATAGATGATAATGTACAGAGGTGCACAGGTGATCATGCACATATGTACGTAGATGATAATGTACAGAGGTGCACAGGTGATCATGCACATATGTACGTAGATGATAATGTACAGAGGTGCGCAGGTGATCATGCACATATGTACGTAGATGATAATGTACAGAGGTGCACAGGTGATCATGCACATATGTACGTAGATGATAATGTACAGAGGTGCACAGGTGATCATGCACATATGTACGTAGATGATAATGAACAGAGGTGCACAGGTGATCATGGACCTATGTATGTAGATGATAATGTACAGAGGTGCGCAGGTGATCATGGACATATGTACGTAGATGATAATGTACAGAGGTGCACAGGTGATCATGCACATATGTACATAGATGATAATGTACAGAGGTGCACAGGTGATCATGCACATATGTACGTAGATGATAATGTACAGAGGTGCACAGGTGATCATGCACATATGTACGTAGATGATAATGTACAGAGGTGCGCAGGTGATCATGCACATATGTACGTAGATGATAATGTACAGAGGTGCACAGGTGATCATGCACATATGTACGTAGATGATAATGTACAGAGGTGCACAGGTGATCATGCACATATGTACGTAGATGATAATGAACAGAGGTGCACAGGTGATCATGGACCTATGTATGTAGATGATAATGTACAGAGGTGCGCAGTTGATCATGCACATATGTACGTAGATGATAATGTACAGAGGTGCACAGGTGACCATGGACATATGTACGTAGATGACAAGGTACAGAGGTGCACAGGTGATCATGGACATATGTACGTAGATGATAATGTACAGAGGTGCACAGGTGATCATGGACATATGTACGTAGATGATAATGTACAGAGGTGCACAGGTGATCATGGACATATGTACATAGATGATAATGTACAGAGGTGCACAGGTGATCATGCACATATGTACATAGATGATAATGTACAGAGGTGCACAGGTGATCATGGACATATGTACATAGATGATAATGTACAGAGGTGCACAGGTGATCATGGACTTACATACGTAGATGATAATGAACAGAGGTGCACAGGTGATCACGGACATATGTGTGCAGATAATCATTGGGACATATGATTTTACTGTTACATATGTGGGGACAGGTGTTTTTACTATTTGGGGACATGTGTGTTTTACATTGTGTGTTACTAGGCTGGTGATCAATGTGTAAAGAGCTGTAAAAAACATCTCCTACTCACTGATCACCAGCTGGCTGCAGCGATCCGCTCTACTCTCCTCACTGACAACTAATGTGTGAGGAGAGGCGATCGCCTAGCAACCGGCTCTCTGTTTACATCACATGACGGCTGTGATTGGACACTACCGTCATGTGACACTACCTGCCGATCTGAGATGCGACGTGTCTGGGTAAATAGAGCGCATCGGGATCCCCCTCCTTCTGAGGGACGTTTCTGAATGTCCACTCAGGAGAGAGCGCCCACCCAGCCGTTCAGATGCAGTGGCCGGGTGGGAAGTGGTTAAATGTCTTCATTCATCTGTTCACAATGCTCTTTTCAATGGTGTCATCTTTGTAAACATTCTGTAGCCTTCTGTGGCTGTCTGACAGCCTGCACCCCCTCCTTCATTAACACTTGGTATCCATTATTTACACACCCCCCCCCCCCCCCCGGTACATGCGGCAGTCGGAAATCGTCGGAGAGCGATCCGGGATGAGGGCGCGGCTATTCGTTTCTAGTCGCCCCTTAGCGATCGCTCCCCGGAGCTGAAGAACGGTGAGAGCCGTATGTAAACACATTTTGTAAACGCTATAAATTTTACGCAAACCAATCGATAAACGCTTAATGCGATTTTTTACCAAAAATAGGTAGAAGAATACGTATCGGCCTAAACTGAGGAAATTTGTTTTTATATATGTTTTTGGGGGATATTTATTATTGCATTTTTTTTTTAAATTGTCGCTCTATTTTTGTTTATAGCGCAAAAGATAAAAGATAAAAATACCACCAAAAGAAAGCTCTATTTGTGGGAAAAAAAGGACGTCAATTTTGTTTGGAAGCCACGTCGCACGACCGCGCAATTGTCTGTTAAAGCGACGCAGTGCCGAATCGCAAAACCTGGCCTGGGCATTTAGCTGCCTAAAGGTCCGGGTCTTAAGTGGTTAAAACAACGTTTTGAAAGCCGCGCATGCTCAGACGCAAGTTATGACGCGAGCTTGAATGGAACAGAGTGCCGCCGTATGTGCTGAACGTAACCGCGCTTTGCTAGAGCATTTTGAAAAAACGATGGTGTGTAGGCAACGTCGTTTTTTTTCATGAGAAAAAACAAAGTTTTTTTAAAAGACAAAAAACGACCGTGTGTATGCGGCATTAGAGTCAGTTTTTCTGTCTTTGCCATTGATGAGATTCCTTTTACTTCCTGTCCCACAGACACAACAGGAAGTTAGAGGTCTCTACAAAGTAAGGTGAATTCCCCTCTTAGAAAGCTGTCATCAGGACAGGTGTCCCCATTGGAGAATATACTACAACCTTTTGTTCTGGTGACAACTTGAACGTTTTGATTTCCCATCACTTTCCATCTTGAGGACAATTGAGGCTTGAGGACATAAAGCATAGAGAGGTTAATTCTCCCCAAAGGGGACACAGGCACTAATAAAAATTTAGACAGGGGTTCTAACCCTGCAGATGTTCCTTCTACCTAAGTAGGAGTTCTAGATCACATGTAAAGTAGCTCAGGGAAATGTACTAAGGGCTCAATCACACTAGCAGTTGAGGGGAGGTAAAACCCTGTGGTTGAGCTGTGTTCTCCCCCGATTCCCTTTAGCTGCCTACATTTAGAAACATTGAACTGCAGTTTGCACTGCTTTGACCAATCTTCCAGCAATGCCAGGTCATGTTCCGTGTTAGACATCTCCAGGGATATCAACCCTATTACACACCTTTGTATCATCAGAAAAAAAGACATACCTTGCCCAACAACCTCTACTAATAACTAATTTATTCTAAATGAGTATAGGATACAATAAAAAGCACTGGCACTTAATTGTAAATGCATTCTCCCTTTAGAATAAGTGTTTATGGTATATATGATCACCTTGTATAACTACATAAATGGGCCACATAGTGAACTTGGGGGCACTGTAAATACATCTAAACACAAAAAACAATGGCCCGGATTCACATACATCGGCGCATATTTATGCCGGCGTAGCGTATCTAATATACGCTACGCCGACGCAGTGCAGAGAGGCAAGCACTGGATTCACAAAGCACTTGCTCCCACTCGCTCTTAAAGATACGCTGGGTTTCCTCAACGTAAGCCGGCATAGGTGGAAGTGGGCGTGAGCCATGCTAATGAGGCGTGACCCCATGCAAATGATGGGCCAAGCGTCATAGAAGTACTTAAAATGAACGGCGCATGCGCTGTCCCGTGGCCGCATCCCAGAGCGTAAATATGCACCCACGATACGACGACGTAGGCAAGTTACGTCGGTCGTAGGAAGCCTGTTTTTAGGCGTATCTCAGATTGTGGGCACGGCGCATTGATACGACGGTGCATAGTTATACTTACGCGGCGTATCTCGAGATACGTCGGCGTAAGTGCTTTGTGAATCCGGGCCAATGGGATTCCATAGGTGAAGGAGTGGGTATTACCGCGCTACCAAAGGGAGTGGGGGGGGGGAAAGGGACAATGGGGGTATAGCTGCGGCACTGATGTATCAGACCATAGGATAATAACAAAAAAGAAGGTAGTGCTGCGCAGCACTACCTTCTTTTTTGGGATTCCATAGGTTTTTTGTCTGAACAAGCAATGTGAACACATTCCCATATGGTTAAATAAAATATTTATTGAGAACATGGTATGCAAAACTTTGATACATGTTTTATATACAATGTATTATCTTGGTGTAACACCTCAGAAGACAAGCCAGTTGATATTGGAAATATCCAGGTAAGTACTGTATTTATTGGCGTATAACACTCACTTTTTTACCCTGAAAATAGAGGGTAAACTGTGCATGCGTGTTATACGCAGGGGTCTGTGAAATTTTTTTTCCTAAAACTTCCCTCTTAGGGTTAGGGTGCGTGTTATACGCCTGTGCGTGTTATATGCTGATAAATACGGTACTTATGAAACAGCAATATAATTCAATTGCATGGCGCTTGCTGCTTAAACTGGATATGGGTGTGGTTAAAAACTCAACATGTTTCGCAAATGGCTTCATCAGGAGTGCAAAGGTAACCATACATTTGGAATGTAAGTGTATTGCCGTGGTAAAAGGAAACAAGAACCCATAACCCCATGCAGGGGTCACCAGAGGAGAAAGGAGAAACCTCCAAGTGACCAAGAATGGTAATATTTATAGACATCAGCATTAGTCCAAAATATATACGGTACATAGCTATTGGCACATGTTAAAAGTTTCCAAGAAAAAGGCCACCCTCCAAAAATGATATCCTTACACATGGGCCAAGATATAACCTCCATCAGTATACACCACATCATATCTCTCCTGGACTCAAGTGTTACTTAGAGAAATCACCTATAGAATCCCATTTTTTTTGTCTGTATAGACTTACGGGAGATGATTTACTTAAACTGGAGAGTGCAAAATCTGATGCAGCTGTGCATGGTAGCCAATCAGCTTCTAACTTCTGCCTGTTTAATCAAGCTTTGACAAAAACCTGGAAGCTGATTGGTTTCTGTGCAGAGCTGCACCAGATATTGCACTCCCAGTTTTAGTATATAAACCCCACGGAATTAAGGAAGTGGTGCTTGTAACTACACATCTACAGGGGTTGGACAAAAATATGGAAACACTGCATGATTAGCAGGTGTGAAAGTGACACTATTAGCTAGATTCACGTAGGGCGGCGTATGATTGAGCCGGTGTAGCGTATCGTATTTACGCTACGCCGCCGTAAGTTAGAGAGGCAAGTGTTGTATTCACAAAGCACTTGCGTCCTAAGTTACGGCGGCGTAGCGTAAATGTGCCGGCCTAATCGCGCCTAATTCAAATTGTGAAGAGGTGGGCGTGTTTTATGCAAATGAATCGTGACCCGACGTGATTGACGTTTTTTACAAACGGCGCATGCGCCATCCGTGGACATATCCCAGTGTGCATGCTCAAAATTACGCCGCAAAGACTTATTGGTTTCGACGTGAACGTAAATTACGCCCAGCTCCATTCACGGACGACTTACGCAAACGACGTAAAAATTTCAAAATTCGACGCAGGACCGACGTCCATACTTAACATTGGCTAGGCCAGCTTTTTGTTGGACTAACTTTACGCCTGAAAACGCCTTACGTAAACGGCGTATCTTTACTGCAACGGGCAAGCGTACGTTCGTGAATAGGCGTATCTCGCTGATTTACGCATTCTAGGCGTAAATCAGAGTTTACGCCCCTAGCGGCCGGCCTAAATAGAAAGCTAAGATACGACGGCGTAGGCCGTCGTATCTTAGCTAGATTTAAGTGTATCTCAATTTGAGAATACACTTAAAAATACGACGGCTTAGATTCAGAGTTACGCCGGCGTATCTACTGATACGCCGGCTTAACTCTTTCTGAATCTGTCTATGTGTTTTGCTTTAAAATCGGAAGAAGTGATGTAACATGGGACGGTAGGCGGCATAAGCTCCAAACATACAAAGAACACTAAAGACACCAAACTGGCCTTGTTGGTTTTCACAAATATAAACAATTAACAATTCACCATAACTGTTTTGATCAATACAGTAAATACTTTAAAACTTTTAACACAATCAGTGGTGTGCTCTTCAAATACCCCCCTGGCGACTGGCAAAGACCCCCCTCATCCTCCTGCTTAAATAGGGATCCTGGGAATTTCTAGAATGTTCTGGAGGGCCAGGTGACCTTAAATTACCTATCTTAAAGGCCCCTCCAGAACATTCCCAATCAGCTGACCTTTTTTGATTTATCACAAAAGCCCACCATTAAAATCAATCAATGGGGGCTTGAAACTCCCACCATCCCATGAGGGAAAGGGGGGCCTTAAAACAAGCTATTCCCCCTTTCCTCCCATTCTTTTGAACTCCTGAAGCAAACATTCACAGGCGAGCTGCAATTGTCAAACCATGAGTGACCGATAGTAATGCTGAGAAGCGGAGAGAGTGGTGTAACACCTATAAATCAATGGAAGACTGTAATATGGTGCAATGAACCAAGCTTCACAGTGCTCTCAACCACCGGACATGTTTACATGTAGTGAACACTGTCCCAAGATTACGACCAGGACTGTCTTGTGCCAACGGTAAAGCATGGCGGAGGCGCAATCATGGTTTGGGCAGCCATATCTTGGTATTCTGCAGGCCCCGTTATTACCTTGAAAGGTAGAGTTACTGCCAGTCACTATGTACAAATTTTGGCTGACCATGTGCAGACATTGTTTCCCGAAGACCGTGCCATTTATCGAGACGATAATGCTTCAATTCACACAGCTGGTGTTGTCAAATTGTGGTTTGAAGAGCATGCAGACGAAGTCTCGCACCTTCCTTGGGCCCCACATGTCGCCAGACCTCAGTATCATAAAGCCACTATGGTCAATTTTGGAGAACAAGGTTTGGGCTTGTTTTCCCCCTCTGGCATGTCTGCGAGAACTGGAAAGATTTTTGCATGAAGAGTGGTATTAACTTGGCATATAATTGTTCTAACTGGTTAAGTTCTTAAAGCGGAATTCCACCCAAAAATGGAACTTCCACTTTTTGGAATCCTCCCCCCCTCCGGTGTCACATTTGGCACCTTTCAGGGGGAGGAGGGAGCAGATACCTGTGTAATACAGGTATTTGCTCCCACTTCCTGGCATAGGTGACCTACGCCACATTCGGCACCTACTCTGTCCCTCCAACTGTCTTCTGAGAGACACACAGGTCCCAGAAGACAGGAAGGACCAGTGAGGATGTGCAGCATGACTCGGGCAATGCGCAGTAGGGAACCAGGAAGTGAAGACGCAAGGCTTCACTTCCTGATTCCCTTACCGAAGATGGCGGCGGCAGCACCCGAGAGCCGACATACAGATCGGCTTCGGCTACTGACATCGCGGGCACCCTGTCCATATAATAAAAATCAGCAGCTGCTGTATTTGTACCTGCTGACTTTAAATATATTTTTTTTTGGAGGGAACATCGCTTTAAGTACTACTTGGAATTACTCCATGATTTGGACACCACTTGCCTAACAAATTTTGATCAAACTAATGAGATTGTTTCACCACATTGTACTGAGGTTAAGGCTGTTCCAATTATTGTTTCAAAGCAGGATGATTGTACCCATCTTTTTACGCCACAAAATGTCATTGCGACACATTCATTATATCTCGTCCTTCTCCATTACAATAAAATATTTGAACAAGAAGAGTGGTATCAGATTCCATTATACCCCATCCAAGACTTATATTTGTCAATTCCCAGGAGAATTCAGGCCGTCTTGGATGCCAAAGGAGGTCCAACATCATATTCGGTAGCAATTTCATTCTTTTACCTGGTGCTCCCATATTTTTGTCCAATCCCTGTATGTAGCCTATGAGGCTGTAGGTGAGTGCTATAAATGTAATGCCGCGTACACACGATCATTTTTCGGCATGAAAAAAAAATGACATTTTTAAAAACGTCATTTAAAATGATCATGTGTGGGCTTCACATCGTTTTTCGGCTTCTGAAAAACAACAACAAAAATATTCGAACATGCTGCATTTTTTCATGTCGTTTTTTAAAATGTAAAAAGCGCTCGTTCTGGTAAAACTACCAATCATAATGGAGTAAGCACATTCATCACGCTGTAACAGACAAAAAAGCGCAAATCGTCTTTTACTAACAAGGAATCAGCTAAAAGCAGGTGAAAAAAACTTTGGCCCAGATCCACGAAAAACTTACGGCGGCGTATCTATTGATACACCGCGTAAGTTCTACGATGCGCCGGCGTATCTTTGTTTTGTATTCACAAAACAAGATACGCCTGAATGTGGGCTAGATCCGACTGGCGTACGTCTTAGTATGCCGTTGGATCATAGGTTCATATTTACGCTGGCCGCTGGGTGGCGCTTCCGTTGATTTCTGCGTAGAGTATGCAAATTAGCTAGATACGCAGATTCTCAGAACGTACGTCCTCCCGGTGCATTTTTTTACGTCGTTTGCGTAAGGCTTTTTCCGGCGTATAGTTACCCCTGCTCTATGAGGCGTACGCAATGTTAAGTATGGACGTCGGGCCAGTGTCGAATTTTCCGTCGTTTACGTAAAACGTTCGCGAATAGGGCTTTGCGTAAATTACGTTCACGTCGTCTAGGCATTGAACGGGCGTAATTTAATTTGAAAATTCGACGTGATACTGAGCATGCGCGCGCATGCGCCGTTCTAAAAAAGCGTCATTTACGTGGGGTTATGCTTAGTTTACATAAAACACGCCCCCCTGTTCCTCATTTGATTTAGGCGCGCTTACGCGGCACATTTACGTTACGCCGCCGTAACTTTAGACGCAAGTGCTTTGTGAATACAGCACTTGCCTCTCAAAGTTGCGGCGGCGTAGCGTAACTACGATACGATACGTCCGCTTAATTTTACGATTATCTACGTGGATCTGGTCCTCCCCCTTTAGAGCGCCGTCGTACGTGTTGTACATCACCGCGCTTTTTTCATAATTTTTCAAAAACGATGGTGTGTGGGCAATGTCGTTTTTAATGATGAAGTTGGAAAAACGTCGTTTTTTGAACATGCTGAAAAATTTAAATTATTTTTTGTGCCGAAAAGTGATCGTGTGTACGCGGCATTTACCTATATTTTTGTTTTTAGATAAAATCTGCACAAAGAATACGCTCACAGATAATACACTACAGGTCCTTTTTGCATATTGGCGGCATTAAATCTGCCTACAGGATCACGTTTGACTTTATCGAACATGCACTTATATTATAACTTGATGTAATAAATACTGCAATGGAAAGAATATTGAAAGACTTGGTCATCTATCCAGACCTATTTTAGTGAAGATAATATTATTTAGTTTTATAACTTCAAGTCAAAAGCATTGAAAGTAACACATTTTTTAGTTTTAAATAAATGAAGATCTTTTGGTCAACTGGCTATGAGCAACAATTAGACACTTTTAAATCCTGTGTGTGACGCTAGGAGAAGTCATTACACTCAAGGCAGGAGATGACTATTAAAGCTGAAACCCTATTGAGAAAATGTACTGTAATTAATATCTGTTGCATGCAGGTTTCTTAATGACAACAAAAATCTACAACGCTTTCATAATGATGCCTTAAAGGGAGCTACTGGACCAAATCGTCTGTAAGTACAATAATCATTTCTCTCTTTTCTTGTCACTTCAAGACATATATTAATAATTCTTAAATGATTTCTTCATTTTTCTTTATGCATAGAATGCATAATCACTTTCATTACAGGCCTATATTAGTAATATTGGACTTTACAGGTGCCAAAAAAACAGATAAGAACTATTGTTTGATTTACAGTCAGGGCCGCCATCAGGGGGGGTACAGGCAGTACACCTGTAAGGGGCCCCGGGGTCCCCAGGGCCCCGGATGGCAACCCCCCCCCTTTTTTTATTTATTTTCTTATAAAACAATTTTTTTTATATATATATTTTTATTTTTATTATATATATATATATATATATATATATATATATATATATATATATATATATATATATATATATACATATATTTTTTATTATTATTAAAGGGCCCAGAGGTTATTTTTTTATTTTTGTTTATACTTTTTTATTAATTTTTTTTTATTAAAAGGTCCATGTATTTTTTATAAATGTTTAATTTTTTTATATTTTTTATATATTTTTTTTTTAATTTTTTTTTTTATTAAAGGGCCCAGAGGTTTATTTTTATTAAAGGGCCCAGAGGTCCCCAGGGCCTCCGGATGGCTACCCCCCTTTTTTTTTATAATTTCTTTTATACATATATTTTTCTTTATTTCTTCTTTTTTGTAAAGGCCCCCCCCCCCCCCGCTTCTCAATTTCAGGCAGCAGCACCCCCCACCCCCCGGTTCTCTGCTCCAGGGGGCCCATGCCTGAAGCTATGTAAGGGGCCCCAAAATTCCTGATGGCGGCCCTGTTTACAGTTAATTTCTTTAAAAAAAAGAGAATAAGCTAGATTCAGGTAGGCAGGCTTATCCTTGCGGCGGCGTAGTGTATCGTGTTTACACTATGCCGCCGTAAGTTAGCGAGGCAAGTACATGATTCACAAAGTACTTGCCTGCTAAGTTACGGCGGCGTAGCGTAAATGCGGCGGGCGTAAGCGCGCCTAATTCAAAATAGGCTGATGGGGCGTGTTTTATGTTAATTTGGGTTGACCTGACGTGATTGGCGGTTTTTTGGAATGGCACATGCGCCGTCCGTGTACATATCCCAGTGTGCATTGCGGCTAAGTACGCCGCACGGTCCTATTGGTTTTGACATGGACGTAAATGACGTAAATCCCTATTCACGGACGACTTAGGCAAACGACGTAAAATTTTCAAATTTTGACGCAGGAACGACGGCCATACTTTAACATTACTATTCCAGCTATTTGATGCAATAACTTTAGGCCTGATAATGCGTTACGTAAACAGCGTATCAGTACTGCGTCGGCCGGGCGTACGTTCGTGAATAGGCGTATCTAGTGATTTACATATTCTACGCCGACCGCAATGGAAGCGCCACCTAGCGGTCAGCCTAAAAATTACACTTTAGGATACGACGGTGTAAGACACGCCGCTCGTATCTGAGCCTAATTTAAGCATATCTGGTTACCAGAATATGCTTAAATTAGCGCCGGCGCACATTCAGACTTAGGCTGGCGTATCTACTGATACGCCAGCCTAAGTCTTTCTGAATCCACCTAAATGTATTGACCTTGTCCATCAAACTAAGACACCACTTTATCTATAAAATCCAATAAAATATTCACAAATAAGTAAAAATTGCAGGTTTATAACCATACATTACATCTTATAGACAGGACCTGTCACCTCCTACCTAAAATCCCGAGGGTGGTCAAGGGGTGTGGAGTTTGATGGCCTTTCACTGATCATGGAGTATTTAACCCTTATTCATCTGTGCAAACAAGTAGCTCTGAGGAAGAGCTACCTCTTCCATCAATCAATTGAAGGATAAAGATGTAAGGAGGTCCTGTCTATAAGATGTGATTAATGTTTTCCGTCTGCAATTTTTACTGGTTTGTGTTTTTTTTTTATATGGATTTTACAAGTAAAATCGAAATCTGTGAACAGATTTGAGGCATTGTGTAAACTGGATTAGTGAATGAGAAGAATACTTTCTGTTACGCCTAACCGATATCCCTTAGAACTTGAATGCTGGTAATATGTTTGTATCATTTTCTAAAAAAAAAATAATCTTGAAAGGTTTACATGTGAGGAATAGAATCATTATTTATTTATTAATTGTGGTAGACTATAATGCCTGATAATTGTACTAATACTTTTGAACATTACTACACAATACTAGAATAGGTTAAATAATACACAATACTAGAATAGGTTAAATAATACACAATACTAGAATACAAAAATAGGTTACACAATGACCATCCTTGGTCCAAGTACAGGGCCTTGAAACGGTATTTATACCCCTTGAAACTTCCCACATTTTGTCACAATACAACCAATAAACATAAAATGTATTTTATTGGGATTTTATGTGATAGACTAACACAAAGTGGCACATAATTGTGGAGTGGAAGAAAAATGATAAATGTTTTTTCATTTAGTTTTTTTTACAAAGAAATATGTGAAAAGTGTGGGGTACATTTGTATTCAGCCCCCTTTACCTTAGTGCAGTCCTCCTTCACTTACCTCATCCTTCCATTTTGCTTTTAAATGTCCTTATTTCTTCTGAGAAATCCTCACTTCCTGTTCTTCTGTCTGTAACTACACACAGTAATGCAAGGCTTTCTCCCTGGTGTGGAGAAAGCCTCTTGAGGGGGGAGGGGGCGAGCAGGAGTGTCAGGACGCCCACTAACACACAGCTCCTTTCTCTATCTGCAAAGTAGAGAGTGTCCTGACCCTCCTCCTCGCCCCCTCAAGAGGCTTTCTCCACACCAGGGAGAAAGCCTCGCATTACTGTGTGGAGTTACAGACAGAAGAACAGGAAGTGAGGATTTCTCAGAAGAAATAAGGACATTTAAAAGCAAAATGGAAGGATGAGGTAAGTGAAGGAGGACTGCACTAAGGTAAAGGGATTTAGGGATTTTTTTTTTACCTTTCCAACCCCTTTAAAGGAACCTATTTAGAAAATAAAAACAAACCTTTACAACCCCTTGAAGCTCTGTCAGATTGGATGGAGAGCGTCTGTGAACAGCAATTTTCAAGTCTTGCCACAGATTCTCAATTGGATTTAGGTCTGGATTTTAACTGGACCATTCTAATACATGAATATGCTTTAATATAAACCATTCCATTGTAGCTCTGGCTGTATGTTTAGGGTCATTGTCCTGCTGGAAGGTGAATCTCCGCCACAGTCTCAAGTCTTTTGCAGACTTAGCAGGTTTTCTTCTAAGATTGCTCTGTATTTGGCTCCATTAATTTTCTCATCAACTCTGAGCAGCTTCCCTGTCCCTGCTGAACAAAAACATCCCCACAACTTGGGATGAGCCAAACATTTCCCCCCCCCCCCCCATTCGGTTCGCACCAGAAGCTTCGAACGGACCAAACGTTCGCGCAAACATTTAGAACCCCATTGACGTTTATGGGAATCGAACGTTCGAATTCAAAAGTGCTAATTTTAAAGCCCAATATGCAAGTTATTGTCTTTGAGAACCCGGGTCTTGCCCCAGGGAACATGTATCAATGGAAAAAAGTTTTAAAAACGATCGTTTTTTCAGAAGCAGTGATTTTCAGGACTCCTGAAAAAACGACTGTTTTTAAAACTTTTTTTCCATTGATACATGTTCCCTCGGGCAAGACCCGGGTTCTCAAAGACGTTTTCACAGGCATACTATAGACACCCAGCAGGTACAATATTTAAAGGAATTTTTCATTTTTTTTTAAATCACTGCTCCTGAATCTTTAGGTGCAAACTACAGAGCACACGGCCATCACACACCAAGTAGCTTTAGGTGCAAACTACAGAGCACACGGCCAGTACACACCAGGTAGCTTTAGGTGCAAACTACAGAGGACACAGGCAATAAACCACGTAAGAATACTGCAGCTAGCACAATCACCTGCCTGCCAGTAAATTAGGAAGAACTGATCTAGCTAAACTATACAGTGTATAAATATATGTACAACACCTGGGATGTATATATATCCTCTACACACTGTAACATTAACTGACTAGCCTGCCTGCCTGCCTTCTGTATCTACCTGCAAAAAATGACACTCTCTCTGTCCTCTCTTAACCACCGCAACACACTACACAAGGCCGACCTGCAGGCGGCCTTTTATAGTGTGGGGCGTGTACTAAACCCCCTGAGCCATAATTGGCCAAAGCCACCCTTGGCCAAGCATGCGGGTCATAGTGCATACTTGGCCAATCATCAGCCAGCGATGCAGCAGTGAATTATGGTCTGTGAAACGTAACTCGAATTTGGCACGAACAACCCGTTTTGTTCGTATTTCGAGGAACGATCGAACATACGATGTTCGAGTCGAACATGAGTTTGACTCGAATACGAAGCTCATCCCTACCCACAACATGATGTTGCCACCTACGCTATTCAGCTGCAATATGCAGCATAAATACATATACCCCCTCTGGTTTAGGCTGCCATCAACAATAGCAAATGGGATTTTTTTTAATGAAAAAGCTAAATACCTTTTCCCACACCTCTGCTGTGTGGTCACATGTTCCCCTGTGCTGGCCGGTTGACGTCACACGGAAATATAGGCCCCTCCCACTTCTCTCCATTGATTGGGCAAGACCAGTGGAGGTGGATCACGTGACTGCACAGCTGCGGTGAAATAAAGACTTGATAGGGGGTAATTCCTGACTTTATTCAAAACAAAATAGTTTTACATTTACACCTTAGAGCCCTTTCACACTGGTGTGTTTTTTGCGGCGTTTTGCGGTAAAAATAGCGCTATTAAAACGCTCATAAAACGCTCCAAAAATGCCCCTCTCCATTGAAATGAATTAAAAGCGCGGTAAAAACGCTGTAAGATCGCAGTAAAAACGTGGTAAAATCGCAGTGTTTTACCGCTATTTTAACGCTCCGCTATAGGCCTGCGTGGTAATACAGGCAGTAGCCAGGACAAGGTCATCCAGTGCCAAGGCCAAAGAGGCCAAACTGCACCCCCATTCATAATGTGCAAGCTTAGGGGATTTTATGCCTAGCAATCTCTTGCTTGTCAAAATCATTGCTGCTGTCACTACTCCTGTCAGCCTTATAACAAAAGGAATTCACCCCCATCCCTACAGTAAACCATTGCGCCCAGGGAAGCCTTCCCTCTGGCCCACCCATTGTCCCAGCCCTGAATACAGGTACACCCAATGTCACTCCTCTGTAATAGAAAGGTGGGAATGTGCAAAATTTGCTCCATTATAAGTCATGTGGGCTGCGATGGAAGTAGTTCTCAACTATAAAGGTTCACTGTGAGTGCTGAGCAACCTGAATGCCACAGATCTGGTTATGTCTCCATTCATTCCTAATATCTTAGTCAATGATCAAAGTTAGATTTTTATAAGGTGATTAACTTCTATCCATTGTCTTTCAAGGGAGGGAAACAGATAAATCTTTTTTTCCAATTGTGATCACGCATCAGGGGGGGGGTGGCATATTTTTAAAAATAGATCCCCTCTACTGATATTATTAACCTCTAGAACAGTGGTTCTCAACCTGGGGGTCGGGACCCCATCGGGGGTCGAATGATGATTTGCCAGGGGTCACCGAATCCTGGGATGTTCCTGAAGCCCGCACCACTCTTCCAGCCTTTTCGTGGCCGCCCAGCTGGGCTGTTCTTGGAGCCCGTGGCCGCTGACTCAGCCTTTTCACCGCTGCCCATTTAGTTCACGACATGGGTTTGGGGCAGAGACTAGAGGTCAGCTGACGGGTGAGGAATGTGAAGTGGGAGGGGCTGGAGGAGACCCCACCTCCAGATTTTGGCATAGGTGTTACCGCTACGAGACACCACAAAGCTGGAGACACAGAGAGTAACACTACCTGTGATTAGAGTTGCCATTAAAAGTCCCCACTACAGTTCTCAGATCAGCAGATGACCTTGATTAAGAGCACCTAAGTTGACCGATCAGAACTCCCCCAGCATTGCCACTCATCCCAACTACTGTTAGGGGTCCCCACAACTTGGGAAATTATATCAAGGGGTCACGGCACTAGAAGGTTGAGAACCACTGCTCTAGAAGCAAGTAAATCAATGTGCACTAATCCAGAATTATGCTTCATCTTTATTAAAAAATGTATACCTATGGAATGAGGATTAGCCCAGGTTCACACTGGGTACGTTTTGCTTCGATTTGAGATGCGATTTCACATGTGAAATCGCATCTCAAATCGGCGGCATTTGCCGGCAATGACACCGTCCTAATCGGTGCGACGCCGCATCTGCGGCGCTGCACCGATTTCAAAAAGTAGTTCCTGTACTACTTTTTGCGATTTCTGGCCGCGATATACATTGACATCTGTGCAGAAACCTGCACAGATGTCTCTTAAATCGCAGCCGAAATCGGGACTGCCGGCGGGAGTGAAATCGTGCAAGTTCAGCTGAACTCGCACGGCTTCACTCCCGCAGCCCCGTGTGAACCAGGGCTAAAACATAGTTGAACGTTTTTGTGGCCTGCTCATTTTAGTATATACTGTATATATATATATATATATATATATATATATATATATATATATATATATATATATATATATATATATATATATATATATATTTTACATCTTTCAGGGCAAGGGTCTTCAACCTTTGATTTATGAATTATAAATGTCAGTAATTGTAATTCCTGATATTTACATGAAAGTTTTTCTTCCAAGAATGATACGCTGGTTGTTCTTATGTTTACCCTTTAGAGACATATCATCAACAGTCTTAGAGCATCTCCCTGTCCATGGACTTGAATTTATCCAGGTTTTAGTTGCTGAAAGATCATATTATCTGAAGAAGTTACCTGCTCTTGACAAGCTTGCCAACCTGTTGGAGGCTCGACTAACCTATCCCAGTCATTGTTGTGCTTTTACCGACATGAGAATGAAAGAGTAAGTATCAGAGTTCACTATATAGCCTCCTTCTGAAATGTATATTCTAAAATGTAAAGTATGTATTGTGACGGACTGCCTGGGTGCCTCCAGCTTCTTCCACTCTGGAACCACGAACCAGGTATTATAGCTAAGAATTGCACCCAAGAACTAGACGACACTAGCTTAGGTGCAAACTGGAACTGACTTTATTGTAAATTCACACATAATTTATACCACACACGATCAGGTAAGAGCATTATCACATTATTCTGAACAATGCAAACTGTAAACAGTAATATCAGTTCATCTCATGAACAGCTAACATAAACACTAAGCCAATTAACAACTAGTCACCTAAATAAGCCTAAATAAGCCTAGGTGACTCAGGTCATTGCCCACCTAGACAGTTCGGCACCAGTCCCATAGTTACACAATGTTCATTACACATGCTGTCTGTTAGGCGTTTGGCTTTCACTATAATCTGTCCACTACAAAAGCCGTAATAAGAGAAAACTCATAAAATGTTCCAGCAGTCTGGAAAAGTGGAATCCATTTATCTTTAGATTACTAGAGGGAGATGGTTGATAAATATTTCTGTCCCAAGTGAAGAAGCTTCTCCAACCCAGTCTGCAGAAAGACCACGATATTTCCTCAAACTATCACCTGCACAAGATTAATATTACCCCTTTCCATCCACTCCAGAAGGGAAGCTTTATTGTTCTTATTTAGAGAATGAATCCATGCCTCGCTCTCAGCGTTCATCACGTTGTTGTTCACCATTAGAGAATGATCAGCTCTCTCCATGGGATTGGAGGCTGAACTGAGCTCTTTTCCATGCTCTGACTGGGAGAAGCAGACAAAATCCCCAGTCTCCTCCATAAGCCATAATCGTGGGTAAGGTTAGACCTTAGTCCCCTCCAAATAATACAACCCAGTCAGGTTTTTTTTGCCCCATTGGGGAGATTTCCCTTCACTTTAAAGGGGTTGTAAACCCCTCCTGCAAAGGATGCATTAAGGTGAAAAAACTTCTGTCAATCAGTGGCTCCCCAGCACCCCGTTTTACTCACCTGAGCCCTGGAATGTCCCACGCAGAGGACGTGCAGTCTCTCTGCCTGGGGTTCTCGGCTTTTCATTGGATAGATTAATAGCAGCGCAGCCATTGGCTCCCGCTGCTGTGAATCAAATCCAATGACGTGTCCGCTGGGGGGCGGGGCCGAGTCCTGCATTCGGTAGCTATGGACGATGAATGATGGAACTCGGGAGCACACCCACAAGGTAACCCCCATGGGAGAGTGCTTCTCCTAGGGGGTTATCTAATGCAGGGAGGAGCCACGAGAGCCGCCGCGGGACTCCAGAAGAGGAGGATTGGGGTCACACTGTGCAAAACAAACTGCACTGTGGAGGTAAGTATGACATGTTTGTTATTTAAAAAAAAATCGAACCTTTAGTATCACTTTATGTCCTAGAGACACAGCAGGTGGTAATAGGTGAGGTTAGATAGTTGTCATCTGAACAATTGTCCTCCATTGGAAGATTTCCCCTTTACCAGCTCTTCTAATGACATCTGTAAAATTTTAGGAAATTTAAAGAAGGAACACTGGTTAAGAGTCCAAAAATGTTATTTCATTACAGAATAACTGCAAGAATAAAACCATCACACTTTGTGGCTCTGAGAAACCCCATCATCAAAGTCAAACACAATGCTGAAATTTGGGCTGGAGTGATGTTGGCTGAAAAATAGAGGAACGATTTAAAAATACAGTAAAACCTTGGTTTGAGAGTAACTTGGTTTGAGATGGTTTTGCAAGACAAGCAAAATGTTTTAATACATTTTGACTTGATATACAAGCGATGTCTTGATATAAGAGTAGCGTCATGTCACAACTGAGTATAAAAAAGAAGAGAGGAGCCTCTAAGTGCAGCAATATGGTTACATTTAATGAAGGTACAACATTTAGCAACTTATTGCTACACTTATGCAGCGTACACACGGTCGTTTTTTTGTCTTGGAAAACAACATAATTTTTTATCATGAAAAAAAACGACGTTTTTCAAACTTCATTTAAAAAAACGACGTTGCCTACACACCATCGTTTTTTCAAAAAGCTCTAGAAAAGCGCGGTTACGTACAGCACGTACAACGGCACTCTGTTCCATTCAAGCTCGCGTCATAACTTGCTTATGAGCATGCGTGGGTTTAAAAACGTCGTTTTAAGCGTCGTTTTAGCCCACACACGGTCATTTTTTATGACACAGAAAACGACATTTTGAAAAACGATATAAAAAATTGAAGCATGTTTGAATATTTTTTTGGTCGTTTTTTAGAAAACAAAAAACTAAGGGCCAGATCCACAGCCCCGCAGCGCAACGTAACTTAACAGATTTAAGTTACACTGCCGCAAATTTCCTAAGTTAGGTATCGATCCACAACACACTTACCTGGAAATTTGTGGCGGTGTAACTCAAATCCGTCCGGCGCAAGGCGTTCCTAATCTAATGGGGTGAGTCCCATTTAAATTAGGCGCGCTCCCGCGCCGGACATACTGCGCATGCTTGTGACGCAAATTTCCCGACGTGCTTTGCGCGACGTGACGTAATTTTTTGATCGGCGCGTAGCGTATTTCCGTATTCCCGTACGGCTTACGCAATCGACATAAAATTAAAAAATTAGACGCGGGAAGGACGGCCATACTTTACACAGCAGTACGCCTGCTGTGTAAAAGTAGGGCTGCTTTACAAAAGTGTAACTAAGCGACGGGAAACTAACGTAGCGGCGACGTAGCGAACGCGAAAAAGCTTTGAGGATCGACGTAACTCCTCATTAGCATACCCGACACGTAATTTCGACGATGAATGCCCCCCAGCGGCGGTCGCGGTACTGCATCTTAAGATCCGGCAGTGTAAAACTATTACACCTGCCAGATCTTCTGTCTATCTCTTGGAAACTGATTCTGTGGATCAGTTCCAAAGATAGAAACAGGGATACCTAGGCGGAACAGCAGATCCGCCTGCGTATCTCTTTTGAGGATCTGGCCCTAAGTTTTGCCCACACACGATCATTTTAAATGACGTTTTTAAAAATCACAAAAAACGACCGTGTGTACGCGGCATTAGAGGTGCCTCTCTTCTCTTTTATACCCTGTAAAAAAATGCTTTGATATACAAGTGCTTGGATTATCTTCTGGAACGAATTATGCTCGCAAACCAAGGTTTTACTGTAGAGTATGGGTACCTTTTGAGAAAGGTGATATTAGCAGCTAATTCAAATAGCCAAGCTATACATTTTTTGAAGGGTGAATGGACACAAACAGAAATAAAACACTTTCACACTTTATTCAAAACAAAAAAATTGGCTTTAGGTACACAGGACAGCGGGAAGCCTGTCTATAGATTGTAAGCTTGTTTCGTATCCTCAGGACTTACTGGTATTTCAGTCCATTCATCAAACTAAGTAGCATGTCCTTTTTTTCATCAATACCCAAGTTTATTGTTCATTTATCTTAGCAGCAGAGGTCCTTTAATAACATGTCCTCCCCACCCCAAGGGGAAGGGAAAACAGCCAGTTGTGTGAGTTTGGTTGTTTGAAATCTACAGCATACATGAGCATTGAAAGCTTACATCATACATGGAGCATGAGCATTGAAAGCTTACATCATACATGGAGCATGAGCATTGAAAGCTTACATCATACATAGAGCATGAGCATTCAAAGCTTACATCATACATAGAGCATGAGCATTGAAAGCTTACATCATACATGGAGCATGAGCATTCAAAGCTTACATCATACATAGAGCATGAGCATTCAAAGCTTACATCATACATGGAGCATGAGCATTCAAAGCTTACATCATACATGGAGCATGAGCATTCAAAGCTTACATCATACATAGAGCATGAGCATTGAAAGCTTACATCATACATGGAGCATGAGCATTCAAAGCTTACATCATACATAGAGCATGAGCATTCAAAGCTTACATCATACATGGAGCATGAGCATTCAAAGCTTACATCATACATGGAGCATGAGCATTCAAAGCTTACATCATACATGGAGCATGAGCATTCAAAGCTTACATCATACATAGAGCATGAGCATTGAAAGCTTACATCATACATGGAGCATGAGCATTCAAAGCTTACATCATACATAGAGCATGAGCATTGAAAGCTTACATCATACATGGAGCATGAGCATTCAAAGCTTACAGCATACATAGAGCATGAGCATTGAAAGCTTACATCATACATGGAGCATGAGCATTCAAAGCTTACAGCATTTTCTGCACTATATGGGGTCTAGTATTTACCACGTGACATAGGAGTCATAATTTTTGGAGTTTTGTAGCTGGATTCACATAAAGGTGTCTAACGTTAGGCAGGCGTAGCGTATCGCATATACGCTACGCCGCCGTAAGTTAAAGAGGCAAGTGCTGTATTCACAAAGCACTTGTGTCCTAAGTTACGGCGGCGTAGCGTAAATGTGCCGGCCTAAGCGCGCCTAATTCAAATTGTGAAGAAGTGGGCGTGTTTTATGCTAATGAATCGTGACCCGACATGATTGACGTTTGACATGCGCTGTCCGTGGACATATCCCAGTGTGCATGCTCCAAATTACGCCGCATAGACTTATTGGTTTTGACGTGAACGGAAATTACGCCCAGCCCCATTCACGGACGACTTACGCAAACGACGTAAAAATTTTAAAATGCGGGTCCGACGTCCATACTTAACATTGGCTGCGCCATCTTTTTGGTGGAATAACTTTAGGCCTGAAAACGCCTTACGTAAACGGCGTATCTTAACTGCGACGGGCAAGCGTACGTTCGTGAATAGGCGTATCTCGCTGATTTACGCATTCTAGGCGTAAATCAGCGTACACGCCCCTAGCGGCCGGCCTAAATAGACAGCTTAGATACGACGGCGCCCGCCGTCATATCTTAGCTAGATTTAAGTGTATCTCAATTTGAGAATACACTTAAATTTACGACGGCGCAGATTCAGAGTTACGATGGCGTATCTACTGATACGCCGGCGTAACTCTCTCTGAATCTGGCTATTGGTTGAAATATATATGCATTTGATGGGCACAGTGAAGCTGCAATTTTTTTTTTTTTTTTTCGTTTGCACCCCCCAAAAATTTTGAGCATCAGCCGCCACTGCCCAAGACCCGAACATTATTTTAAGGGTTCCCCTGGGGTAAAAAGGTTGAGAAAGGCTGCTTTAGATGTAACTTCTTGGGGGGGGGGGGGGGGCAAATCAAACAAGCACATTTTATTATTGTTGGAAATACATATGAAAAATTTGGGTTTTACAAATCAAAGTAATAGCTCAGATAACGTAAAGAATGTTATCTTTAAAGAGATAATGTAGAAACTATTTCTATTACTAATTTGTAAGAAATGCCAACAGTTAGTGGTGTCAAATAAAACGGATGCCAGTTCTTCAAGCAGGTGTACAGAATTCCTGACATACTGGACTCTGTACAACACCTGCAACATTCCACAGAAACCTTCACCAGGACAACGTATTCATGTTTTACCATCACACATAGAATGCAGGTCAAGGGGGTAAAGACCAAACATTTCCTTTGTCTGTTTAACCACTTCATTACTGGGCACTTAAACCCCCTTCGTGTCCAGACCAATTTTCAGCTTTCAGCGCTGACGCATTTTGAATGACAATTGTGCGGTCATACAACACTGTACCCAAATTATATTTTTATCATTTTTTCCCCACAAATAGAGCTTTCTTTTGGTGGCATTTGATCATCTCTGCGATTTTTATTTTTTGCGCTATAAACAAAAAAAGACAGAAAATTTGGAAAAAAAACACAATATTTTTTACTTTTTGTTATAATAATATCCCAATTTTTTTTTTAAAAAAATATTTTTTTCCTCGGTTTAGGCCGATACGTATTCTTCTACATATTTTTGTTAAAAAAATATCGCAATAAGCGTATTTGATCAGTTTGCGCAAAAGTTATAGCACCTACAAAATAGGGGATAGATTTATGATTTATTTTTTATTTTTTTAATTTTTACTAGTAATGGCGGCGATCTGCGATTTTTCTTTTTTTTTTTTTTGTCAGGCCTGCGATATTGCGACGGACATATCGGACACTTTTGACACAAATTTGGGACCATTCAAATTTATACAGCAAACAGTGCTTTAACCACTAGCCGACCAGCCACCGTCATT
The DNA here is from genome assembly GCF_905171775.1 of Rana temporaria. Taxonomy (NCBI): domain Eukaryota; kingdom Metazoa; phylum Chordata; class Amphibia; order Anura; family Ranidae; genus Rana; species Rana temporaria. The sequence continues at coordinate 454,343,672 of NC_053492.1, read as the reverse complement.
ATACGGCGGCAGGTCGGCTCTCCTGGGCGAGAGCCCGTAGCTATACGTCCGCTCTTCGAGCGGCCACTAGGGGGGCGCGTGCGCGCCCCCCGCTCGCCCCCGACTCCCGTGCGTGTGCCCGGCGGGCACGATCGCCGCCGGGCACACGCGATCGCTCGTTACAGAGCGGGGACCGGGAGCTGTGTGTGTAAACACACAGCTCCCGGTCCTGTCAGCAGGGGAAATGCTGATCTTCGGTTCATACAATGTATGAACCGAGGATCAGTGTTTCCCCTAGTGAGGCCACCCCCCCCCCACAGTAAGAACACACCCAGGCATACTTAACCCCTTCCCCGCCCCCTAGTGTTAACCCCTTCACTGCCAGTGGCATTTTTATAGTAATCCAATGCATTTTTATAGCACTGATCGCTATAAAAATGCCAATGGTCCCAAAAATTTGTCAAAAGTGTCCGAAGTGTCCGCCATAATGTCGCAGTAACGAAAAAAAATCGCTGATCACCGCCATTACTAGTAAAAAATATATATTAATAAAAATGCCATAAAAATACCCCCTATTTTGTAAACGCTATAACTTTTGCGCAAACCAATCAATAAACGCTTATTGCGATTTTTTTTACGAAAAATATGTAGAAGAATACGTATCGGCCTAAACTAAGGAAAATATTTTTTTTTTATATATTTTTGGGGGATATTTATTACAGCAAAATGTAAAAAATATTTATTTTCAAAATATTTTTTTTCAAAATTGTCGCTCTATTTTTGTTTATGGCGCAAAAAATAAAAACCGCAGAGGTGATCAAATACCACCAAAAGAAAGCTCTATTTGTGGGAAAAAAAGGACGCCAATTTTGTTTGGGAGCCACGTCGCACGACCGCGCAATTGTCAGTTAAAGTGTCGCAGTCCCGAATCGCAAAAAGTGCTCTGGTCTTTGACCAGCAATATGGTCCGGGGGTTAAGTAGATAAAAATGCACTAATTACTGTATAAATGTGACTGGCAGGGAAGGGGTTAACCACTAGGGGGTGAGGAAGGGGTTAAATGTATTACCTGGGTGTGTTCTAACTGTGTGGGGGGAGGGGACTGCCTGGGGGAGGTGACCGATGCTGTGTCCCTATGTACAAGACACACAGATCGGTCTCCTCTCTCCCTCACAGGACGTGGAGCTCTGTGTTTACACACAGAGCTCCACATCCCTGCTGTGTTCCCGACGATCGCGTGTACCCGGCAGACATCACGGCCGCCAGGTACACGCATTGGCTTCCCAGCGATTCGCCGGCACAGTGTTTACCCGCTTCGTGCCCCCCAGTGGCGCGTGCGGGTAATGCACAGAAAAAGACGTCCAAAGAGGTTAAAGAAATAAAAATAAATACACTATGGAATTAAAGCTGATAGGAGCGTTACCCCAATAATCAACAAGGAATATTATAAAGAAAAAGTAGAGGAGAAAGCAATAGCTCCACTTACCAGATTTGATATCCTAACAGGAATATCTAAAAATGTTAATTGTGCCCAAGCAGCACCCTGAAAATGTTACTTGTTGCCCTAAATTCCCACTGAAAAATATCCGTGCACTTCCTGACATGTGACATGTGCCAGTCTGCCTAAGCACTGCGTTCTAAAGCCTCATAAGCTGTATATCCGCAGTGTGAGATTGTCTAAGGTGCTGCTGTCTCTGACTGTTAGTCTGCATTCACACCTCCGCGACAAAACGCCGGACGCCGGACGCTCGTGCCGCTGGAGGGGAGAATTCCCATTGCTGTCTATGAGATGGTTCACATCTCATAGACGCCGTACACCTGCCGCATGAAAACAAGTCCCGGACCCTTTTTAAAAAAAAAAAAGTTACACGAATCGCGGCAAAATACGCCGCGTACGCGGCGTTACTTGTCGCGGAGGTGTGAATGCAGCCTTAGTTTTAGCAGGTTTGAAGATTTAACCACATATACCCCTTTCCTGCCCAGGCGAAATTTCAGCTTTCGGCACTGTCACGCTTTGAATGAAAATTGTGCAGTCATGCGACGTGGCTCCCAAACATATAGAGCTTTCTTTAGGTGGTATTTGATCACCTCTGCGATTTTTATTTTTTGAGCAAAAAAAAAAAACACAATGGGGCAGATCCACGTACCTGCGCGTAATCTTCCGCCAGGCGCAGCGTATCTAAGATACACTACGCCGCCGTAACTTTTTTTTTTTTTTCGAATCTTCAAAGAATTTGCGCCGTAGTGTATCTTTGGCGGCGTAAGGGCGCGGGATTCAAATCTCTGTGATGGGGGCGTGTTTTATGTAAATAAGCCGTGACCCGACGTAAACAACGTTTTTTTTTAAACTGCGCACGCGCCGTCCGTGGGGGTATCCCAGTGCGCATGCTCGAAATTAACCCGGAACAAGCCAATGCTTTCGACGGTGACGTCATTCTACGCAAATCCCTATTCGCGAACGACTTACGCAAACAACGTAAAAATTTCAAATTTCTACGCGGGAACGACGGCCATACTTAACATTGAGTACGCCTCAAAACAGCAGCTTTAACTATATGCCGGAAAAAGCCGAACGAAAACGACGTAAAAAAATGCGCCGGCCGGACTGACGTTCGTGGATCGCCGTAACTAGCTAATTTGCATACTCGACGCGGAATTCGAAGGAAACGCCACCTAGCGGCCGCCGAAAAATTACAGCTTAGATCCGACGGCGTACTAAGACGTACGCCTGTCGGATCTAGCCGAGATGCCGTCGTATCTTGTTTTGTGGATACAAAACAAAGATACGACGCGCAAAACTTGAAATTACGCGGCGTATCAAGAGATACGCCGGCGTAATACCTTTGTGGATCTGCCCCAATATTTTTTACTTTTTGCAATATATATTATATATATAGTATATAGTATATTTACTATATAAAATATGCAAATTTTAAAAAAAAAAGGGGTTTTTTTTCTCAGTTTAGGCCGATACGTATTCTTCTACATATTTTTGGTAAAAAAAAAAAATTGCAATAAGCGTATAGTGATTGGTTTGCGCAAAAGTTATAGCGGCTACAAAATAGGGGATAGAATTCATTTTTTTTTTTTTTTTTTTTTTTTTTTACTAGTAATGGCGGCAATCTGCGATTTTTGTCAGGACTGCGATATTGCGGCGGACACATCGGACACTTTTGACACATTTTTGGGACCATTCACATTAATACAGCGATTAGTGCTCTAAATATGCACTGATTACTGTATAAATGTGACTGGCAGGGAAGTGGTTAACACTAGGGGGCGAGGAAGGGGTTAAATGTGTGCCCTGGGAGTGATTCTTACTGTAGGGGGAGGGGACTGACTGGGGGAGGTGACCAATCTGTGTCCCTATGTACAAGGGACACAGCATCGGTCTCCTCTCCCTGACAGGACGTGGATCTCTGTGTTTACACACAGAGATCCACATCCTTGGCTGTGTAACGGCCGATCACAGGAAACTGGCAGACATCGCGGCCGCCAGGCACACGCATCGGCATCTCAGTGACACGCCGGGCACGCGTGCGCGCCCCCCAGTGGCCGGAGGAGCCGATGCCGTAAAAAGACAGCCTCCCGTCATTGTAGAGCCACCTTGTGGCCGTCTTTTTACAATGGCCCAGGTCTGAAGAGGTTAAATATTGCATATCAATAGCATGCATTCTGATTTCTGCTAGTGGGATAAGGCTCCTTTTTTTTTTTATCTCCTTCCTCACTTTCATACAAAACCCATGGTTTACAGAGCTCAATAGTTTAAACTGAATTTTACACAATCAAGGGAAGGTCTAATGGACCGTTACCATAGGCTAACCGATGAAGCTGACTGATGGTCAGTCGTGCCCACACACCATCGGTTAAAAAAACGATCGTGTCAGAACGCGGTGACGTAAAACACAACGACGTGCTGAAAAAAATGAAGTTCAATTCTTCCAAGCATGCGTCGACTTGATTCTGAGCATGCGTGGATTTTTAACCGATGGTTGTGCCTATTAGCGATCGGTTTTGACCTATCGGTTAGGTAAAATAATGCAATATTTTTTACTTTTTGCTATAATAAATATCCCCAAAAAATATATAAAAAATAAATAAAAAATTCCAGTTTAGGCTGATACGTATTCTTCTACATATTTTTGGTAAAAATCTGCCTGTCCGTGCCATTCTGTCTACTAGTGTTGAGCGGAATACGCCATATTCGATTTCGTGATATATCACGAATATATAGAGGAATATTCGTGAAATATTCGCTAAAATCGAATATTCGTGATATTTTATCAAAAAAAAAATGTTGCGAAATTTCGCTAATGCGAATGCGAAATTGATTGCGAAATTTTGATAACTGTGGTAGGAGAACTCTGATTGGCTCTGATGCAAAAGAAGGGCGGAGAAAGTATTCGCGAATATTCGGAAATCGAATATTCGTAATATTTTATCAAGAAAAAAAAATTTGCAAAATATTTTGACAACTGTGGTAGGAGAACTCTGATTGGCTCTGATGCAAAAGAAGGGCGGAGAAAGTATTCACGAATATTCGGAAATCGAATATTCGTGATATTTTAACAAAAAAACATTTTTGCGACATTTCGCTAATGCGAATGCGAAATTGATTGCGAAATTTTGACAACTGTGGTAGGAGAACTCTGATTGGCTCTGATGCAAAAGAAGGGCGGAGAAAGTATTCGCGAATATTCGGAAATCGAATATTCGCGATTGCGAATATTCGACAACATAAAAGGATCGCCTCAGCTTAGCTACTCGGCCCAGGGTCTCTAATCATACCAGCAATGCTATTAGACGTCGATAGGATGAGATCTGTTTTAAAAATAAATTTGAAAAAATATGAATATTCGGAATAGCGAATTTTGGCCGCGAAATTTGAGTTATTCGCGAATATTCGAATATGCCATATTCGTAACGAATATTCGAAATGCGAATATTCGTGAGCAACACTACTGTCTACGTAAACGGTCGGCAAGTGGTTAAAAAGTTGCAAGACTCACCAAAAAAAAAACATAATGCAGCTACCAAGGCCTGGTAAGCTGCAATATATTACAATTTCAATCTTGGGTTTACATTTATTTCAACAACAAATGAAATGACATGCATGGAAATAATAAGCCATGCTGCTTTTATATAAAACAAGAGATACATTATAAGTAATGAACAATAATATGCACAGGGTAGTGTGTAATAACCCAAAAATTAATAAGCATATTTAATGTCTTTGACTTTTTTTCATTAGCCTGTGGAAGAACCTTCTAACCTCTTAGGTAAACCCGGGAGATCTTTTTTATGATAGAACGTTAACTACCTAATACAAGTTAATATATTAAACCAGATCTAAGCCGCTGTGCCTTCATTAAATCATTTCAAAAGTTACCACAGCTATTTGTTAATGAAATCGTTAGGCTTTATTGCACTGTGTATCACACACTATTCTAATTTTACTGCTTTATAAAAAATAAAAAAAATACCCAGTTTAAATGGTTTTGCCAGAGAGTAATAAGAAGCAGTGAAACTCATAACTAGAAATCCCTTGACATCTTTTTGACACACTGTGGGTAATTAAATCTCACTATCACCGATATTCTTTTTTTTTTTCCTTGGCAAGGAACAGCAGACTGTAATAAAAGGAAAATTTCCTCCACTGAGCAGTTTCAGAGCTTACGGATATCTTCAGTAATAATCCCTCACTGCCCTAAGTCAAAAAGACTTTCCTTGTGTATTAGAGCACTAACTTTAAATAATATCTATATCGCCGAAAAATGTTCTCATATATTGTGATGCAAAAACGACATATAAAAGTCTTGAAATGTATATATAAAATGATGATTATTTTTACTATAATACTAATATTGCTAATAATAATAGTGCTGATAATTATAATAATAATTAGGGTTGTCCCGATACCACTTTTTTAAGACCGAGTACAAGTACCAATATTTTTTTCCAAGTACTCGCCGATACCGATTACCGATACTTTTTTTTTTAATGTCATGTGACAGTTTGACAGATGGGGACTGATAGGTGGCACTTATGGGCACTGACTGGTGCTGATGGGCACTAACAGGTGGCACTGACAGGTGGTTGGCACTGATAGGTGGCACTTGTGGGCACTGATAGATGGCACTGATTGCACCAATAGGTGGCCCATATGGGCACCGATAGATGGCACTGATAAGTGGCACTGATTGCACTCAGTGCCATCTACCAGTGCCACATAAAAGTAAAAAATAAAAAGCAAATTTTACTTGCCGAGGACTGCTCTGCTGTCTGTCCTGCTCTCCGACCCTCCCAGCCCGCTCTCCTCCCCTCTTAGCCCGCTATCAGCCCGCTCTCCGCCCCTCTTAGCCCGCTCTCAGCCCGCTTTCCGCCCTTCTTAGCACACTCTCAGTCCCTTTTAAACCCCCCTCTCCGCCCCCTCTCAGCCCGCTCATCACTTAAAAAAAAAAAAGTATCTGGTGAAGCATCGGAAGCATTTGTGCGAGTACAAGTACTTGCGCAAATGCTCAGTATCGGTCCCGATACCGATACTAGTAATGGTATCAAGACAACCCTAATAATAATGATTATTATTCTAAAAATACCTATCATTATCATCACTATTATTATTGTAGCACCCTGGAGTTTAGGCAGGGTTGCTCCTCACAAATTTACCTTCCAGGAATAGTTATCCTGGTTGATTGTTAGGCTGGATTCACACCTAGGCATTTTTAGTGCTTTTTGCATTACAGAACGTGTTCCATAGGAAATCATGATAAATGGACTGTAGTGCAAATCTGCAAAAATGCAAAAAGGCACTAAAAATGTGTAGCGCCTGTGTACTTTTCAGTACAGGTGCTATGTTAAATTTAGTGGGATGAGAGACTTATTTGCTCTCATCCATGTTTGATTTATTTAAATTTGGCTGTCGCCAGCCCTGAACTGTCCTGTGGGTCATTCTGTGCTCCAGAGATGGAGATGTAGTTTCATCTCTGGATGGCAGGTGGTGCCGCTTCTCCCCAGCAGCCAATTAGAGGAGTTTTCCCTCGCGGAGCATGCTCGGGAGGGGTATTTCTGTGGCGGAGGCCATTGCTCGGGGTTCTTCGCGGGTTCCTGGTTCCAGGTGCGGCACCCACCTTTAGGGTGTGCGCACATCACGGGCCCGACGATATGGCCTACCAGGCCAGGGGGGCACGTGCTACGCGGATTTCCTGACTCTGGGCCCTCATGCCCCAGAGCACCTGATGCTGCTGAGGGGCCCCAGTGACTTACTGGGTCCCCCACCTCTATTGAGAAGATCCCAAGCGAGTTGTGCTGTTCGGTGGGGGATCGGTCTGAGGATAACCCGGAGGCAGGTGATCCAATAGGGCTTGAACGAACCATCGGGGATCTGGGTGACCGGACACTGACAGGTTGTATGCGGCAAACTGTCAGTCGGTAACCCCAAGCTAAGAAGTCCACCTGAGGAAGATTCAGGCGAATTATAGTCTGGGAGGATTCGCTCTACTATCTCATGTGTACTAGGCCTGTGGCAGAGGCCTCACTACCAATCCAAATTCTATTAGAGCCAAGTCGGTGGCAGAGACTTATTCCTTCCCAGAGGTTCTAAGTGACGCTCTGGCTGCCAGGTCTGTGAGAGGGGTCTGTCCAGGGGCACTTTACCCACTCCGGCTGGAGTGGCGACGTGACAAATGTAACTATTGGAGGCAGGACTGCTGTCACCATCCAAAGCCTGAATCTGCAAAGTTTATTCTTTTTTCACCAACCTATACTGTCTATCTCAAGTTGACTGTTGGTCGTGTTGGACCAGAAATAAAAGCATTGAAAACGTCAACCAACTGTCTGGACATTCCATCACTGCTCTCACCACCATCATCATCCCTAGACACATCACAGAGGTAACTTAATTATGCCATTCCAAATCTAACCAGCGGTTCCTCCGGGGGTAGTGCTACAAATGCATAGGTGTGAATCCAGCCTTAGAGATCTATTTATTCCTCCCTAAGTTTGGCCTCATTGCACTTTTCTCTTCTACCAATAGGTGGCTGGGTACATGGTGGTACTTTATATGAGAAGGGAGACGCAAGATCAGGTTATGGGTATATGGAGTATTTCAGCCAATGAGCTGGGGTTTTCTTGAATCCCTTGACCCACTGGGAGAACCTATATATATATATATATATATGGGTGGAGTCAGGTGATCGGGTTCTGTGCCACCTGGACAGCTGCCTGGATGGACGTGTGTTGTTCTGCCCGGGCTGCTAGGCTGGAGTTTGGGCCTATCTCGGGCACATCTGGCTGCCAAGCTGTGTGAGGGGGGTATCCAGAAGCAAGAGGGAAGCGTAGGTTTGGGATTGCAGTCCAACCAAAAGTGATGGTTCTGTCAGCTGGAGAACCTGTCGTGCAAAATATATAAATGTAGCGCTGAAGTGCAATCAGTAAAGAGTACACCAAACTAAATTAAATGTACATATATAGGTGAATATATATAACCAAAAATATATATAAATACAGTCTCTGTGAGAAAGTGATAGTCCTAATAATAAGTGAGAATGTTCCCTTGATCCAATCGTGAAAAACCAAGATAAAGAAGAAGCCGTCACCAACTGAAGAGAGGCTTACCGGACAGATTGAACCCTGAGGAACATACGTTCATAAGGGTCAATCGGGCATATGCAAATCTGATGAAACCAATCAAATGCTGCAGCTCTCAAACGACCTCCAAGGAATCCAAATGGTGGTAGCCAAAAGTAGATGGAAAATGCGTATGTAGAATGACTCAGCAAAGGTAAAAAAAAACAAGGCCAATCGGAAAATAACCAGAAGAGAAAAAAACACATAGCGTAATACTGTATTACGAATGTATTTAATGCAGGTTGGAAACGCTTACATTGTATGTAGAAATAAGGGCTGATCAGATAAAAAGCGGCAGCAGTGGGGTACCCGACATGTTTCGCAGCCTTGTGCATCGTCTGTCGTGGTCGGAGGTAGAGGGGAAGCTGTCTCCAGTAAGGCACCTTATTACCAGGGACCACAGTGAGTAACTACAGAAAGTACCGGAGCAGCATTATCACCAACCGGGGACCGTGAAGAATCAGGAAACTTCAGTGGGTATCAAGCCAGGGACCCAGCCATCAGAGATGACGCTTGCAGATCAGCCTTGTGTATCAAGCCAGGGACTGAGCAGGTCAGCGAGAGGGAAGCTTGAGAGGTATCTAGAGTGCCAAGTTAGGGACCCAGCAGAGAGGCGGGGGTGGTGCTTGAGGAAGATACCGCCGTGAAAATTGGAGAAGCTCAAGGGATTAAGTGGCAGTGAATCAGCGGGTCTAGTGAGAGACCGGGAGCTCAGTGTGCTGAAGGTCCATAAAGACATGGATGAGTGAGTTTTGGGTGGAGGAACTTGACTGGCCTGCACAGGGTCTCAACCTCAAATTGATCGAGCACCTTTGGGATGAATTCGAATGAAGACTGCGAGCCAGGTCTTCTCGCCCAACATCAGTGTCTGACCTAACAAATGCTCTTCTGGAGGAAAGGTCAAACATTCCCATAGACACACTCCTAAACCTTGTGGACAGCCTTCCCAGAAGAGTTGAAGCTGTTATAGCTGCAAAGGGTGGGCCAACTCAATATTGAACCCGACGGGCTAAGACTGGGATGCCATAAAAGTTCATTTGCGAGTAAAGGCAGGGGTCCCAATACTTTTGACAATATTCCAATAGAAGAAGCCGGAATTTCAAATCCTTAGTAAATGGTTTATTAGGTACACATAAAAGGGTATGTGTACCTAATAAACCATTTACTATGAATTTAGAGTGCCGGTGTTGTGACGAGAAATAATGACCCCCGTTGAATAATGCCTGGGCAGTACGGAGCACTATGGAGCCGTCGAAACTCTCTGAACAAAAATAGCTGTACATGGCGTCTGCGCAAAGAAGACGATATTGTGGCACAAGCTCCCGTTTCGTGCAACTCTGCAAGGGGCGGGTGTATTATTGATTGAACTCTGCAAGGGGCGGATGCCACATTGCAAAACTCGCCCTTCAGTTGTGTAAACACGCCCCGCAAACATGTGTAGTTTATTGAGAAATCCACCCCCATCGTATCAGCTCTGCCCATCATGATACAATATGGCCTCTTCTGTAGGCATCTGCCCCTTGCACAGTTCAATCAATAATACACCCGCCCCTTGCAGAGTTGCACGAGCATCAGGAGCGTGTGGCACAATATCGTCTTCTTTGCACAGTTGTTCATGTTCGGAGACCTTCGGCAGCTCCGTAGTGCTCCATACTCCGCAAGCGCTGTGCCTGCACAGTACAGGATGACCATTTTTCATCAGAACACTGGCTTCTTCTATTGAAATTTGCGGTTTACTTGCTGTCATGAGGACATAGTAGCCTGAGCACCCTCCTGTGGACTGCAACTGATACCTAGGTTATTTCCTTGTAGAGCGCTGCACTTTTTGACTATTTACTTTTGACAATACAGGGGCAGATCCACAGAGCGAGTACGCCGGCGTATCTACTGATACGCCGGCGTACTTTCAAATTACCCGCGTTGTATCTTTAGTTTGAATCCTCAAACCAAGATACAACGGCATCTGGGTTAGATCCGACAGGCGTATGGCTTCGTACGCCTTTCGGATCTTATATGCAATACTTCGGCGTCCGCTGGGTGGAGTTTGCGTCGTTTTCCGCGTCGGGTATGCAAATTAGCTATTTCCGACGATCCACGAACGTACGCGCGGCCGTCGCATTCTTTTACGTCGTCTCTAGTCGGCTTTTTCCGGCGTATAGTTAAAGCTGGTGTTTTGCGGCGTATAGTTAGACTTGCCATGTTAAGTATGGCCGTTGTTCCCGCGTTTAATTTGAATATTTTTTTTTCCGTAAGTCGTCCGTGAATCGGGATGGACGTCTATGTTAAAAAAAATGACGTCCTAGCGACGAGATTTAGCGCAATGCACTGTGGGAAATTTTGGGACGGCGCATGCGCAGTTCATTCGGAGCGGGGACGCGATTCAATTAAATGAAACACGCCCCCTAATCGCCGATTTGAATTCCGCCGCCAGAGATAGACTACGCCGCCGTAACTTACGGCGCAAAATCTTTAAGGATTCGAACTAAAGCCAGGTAAGGTACGGCGGCGTAGCGTATCTCTGATACGCTGCGCGGGTGCAGATCTTTGTGGATCTGCCCCATAGTGTATGTACTGTTTAAGCTGTGGTGTATTGCCCATCTATTATTATTGTAATAATAACCATCATCATTACTATTAATAGTAGTAGTAATAATACATGTTATTATGTAGTAGTATCATATATTAGTAGTACTAACATTATTAACAATAAAAACATTAATAATAATAACAATAAATGAAAGAACCTAAAGTAGTTTAAAGCTGAACTCCAGCCTTCAATTCAGTCTTCCACAGTTGTACCGCCTCCTCTCCTGTACTGAAATACCATACTCTGATTTCACTGCACACCGTGAGATTCTGATTGTGGGCATTAAGACGGTCATGCATGGTCCAAAATTCAGACACTTCAGAATCACTGGCCGGATATTTATACATGTATGAGGAAGTTGGTTGTACACAAGTCGATCTACCGACCAACCAGCCTGATGTGTTTTTTTTTTTCTGAATGATCAGCACCATCAGCTATAGCCTGCAACACTGATCATTTTATTCTGATCGTGGGGAGGCCTCCTTGCTTTCAGAATACAATACCACAGCTGAAAGTGGTTGTAAACCGTTGTTTACAACTTAATGTTACAGGTACGTCTATATTAAGGCTTACCTGTAGCTAACAAGGATATCTCCTAAACCTGCACAGTTTAGGAGATATCCCTGTATTTGCATGAGCCGACGTCATGCAGCACATGCGCACTTAAGCCAACTGAAGCAATGGCAGTATGTGCCGTTGCTTCAGTTGTACTGTGCCGTTCCTGTGTGCATGCGCAGGAGTGACATCATTGCGGCCTCCAGCCAATCACAGCGCCAGAGCCGCAATACCTGGAAGTCCCTGCGGGACAACATGTCGGCAGCCGTAGGGGCAGACGTGGACCGATGCGGGGGCTTCAATCTGAGGTAAGTAATACATAATCAGCTAGTATGCATAGCATACTAGCTAATTATGCCTTTGTCTTGCAGGGTTTATTGTTTTTCAGGTTTGTTTCAGAGGGTTTACTTCCTCTCAGTGGCGTCTCCAGCTTTTATATTTAGGGGGGCACATGGGGGGACAGAGACAAAAGTAGGGGGGCCAACTATAAAATGGTGGGGCACAGCATAATGTTGGGGGGGCCAGGGCCCCCTCTGCCCCCCCTAGGGACGCCATGGCTTCCTCTTGAATAGAAAGGTGTCAGGACACACAGAACATCGCAGTTTGTTGTTTATGGGGCCGAGTAGCCACAGACTGGTCAGGGTGCCCATGCCGACTCATGTCCACAAGTAAAAGTGCCTACAATGGACACGTGAGTATCAGACAACGGAGCAATGGAAGAAGGTGGCCTGGCCTGATGAATCATGTTCACGTCACAAACATATCCAGCAATTATATCCCCTAGGGGTAACTCAGTCAACTTAATCCAATCGCCATGAAATGTGTTAAGGCAGATGCTGGTAGTTCAAGAACATGTTGAAAGATGTGGAAGTTTGTGACACCACCCTGTTCCTAATTACCTCAATCAATTCTATGGTGTCAAGAAGTCTGGGAATAATACCTATCCTAGTCTACATGGCACCATTGTGGCTATAAATGCTGGAGTATGTTCCTGAAGCTCATCAGAACTGAAAAAACTGGTTGGATTGGTGGTGAAACATCAACATTACAGAACAAGTGTAGATGAATGGTACTATGACAAACTACTACCGGCTGTTACAAATGCCAACAACATTAATTAGGTATATGTGAATATACACTAAATTACCACAAGTATTGGGACGCCTGCCTTTACACGCACATGAATTTTAACCACTTACAGACCGGAAGAATTCCCCCCTTAATGACCGGGCCATTTTTTTTGCGATACGTCACTGCGTCACTTTAACTGACAGTTGCGCGTCATGTGATATTGTACCCAAACAAAATTCAGGGCCTTTTTTTTTCCCACAAGTAGAGCTTTTTTGGTGGTATTTGATCACCTCTGCGGTTTTATTTTTTTGCGTTATAAACATAAAAAGTGCAACAATTTTGAAAAAAAACACAATATTTTTTACTTTTTGCTATAATAAATATCCCCCCCCCCCCCAAAAAAAAATGTAAAAAAAAAAATGTAATTCTTCATCAGTTTAAGCCAATATGTATTCTTCTACATATTTCGGGTTGATGAAAAAAGTCACAATAAGCGTTTATAGATTGGTTTGCGCCAAAGTTGTAGCATTTACAAAATAGGGGATAGATTTATGGCATTTTTATTATTATTATTTTTTATTTTTTTACTAGTAATGGCGGCGATCTGCGATTTTTAGTGGGACTGTGACATTGCGGCGGACAGATCGTACGCTTTTGACACTTTTTTGGCAACATTGACATTTATGCAGCAATTAGTGCTATAAAAATGCACTGATTACTGTATACTGGCAGAGAAGGGATTAACACTAAGGGGCAATCAAGGGGTTAAATGTGTTCCCTGGGAGGCGTTTCTAATTGTGGGGGGGTGGGACTGACTGGAGGGGGAGAGAGATTGCTGTTCCTAATCACTAGGAACAACAGATCCCTCTTGCCTCCCCTGTCAGAACGGGGATCTGTCTGTTTACATTGACAGATCCCTGCTCCTGCTCTCTTTCCTGCGTGCATCGGGTCCCCCCGCCATGCAGCGGGCATACGCCTGCTATGGCTCTTAAAAATGCCTTACACCTAAGGCGATTTGCGGGAACGAGCCGACCTGCCGCAGTATAATGACGGCGGCTGGTCGGTAAGTGGTTAATGGCACCCCAGTCTTAGTCCGGCCCACCCTTTGCAGCTATAAAAGCTTCAACTCTTCTGGGAAGGCTGTCCTGGGAATGTTCGACCATTCTTCCCAGAAGCGCATTTGTGAGGCCAGGCACTGATGTTGGACAAAACGGCCCAATAGAACACAATACAAGGTCCACAAAGACTTGGATGAGCGAGTTTTGGGTGGAGGAACTTGACTGGCCTGCACAGAGTCCTGACCTCAACCCAATAGAACACCTTTGGGAAGAATTAGAGCGGAGCGTGCCATCCAGGCCTTCTCATCCAACAACAGTGCTCAAGCTCATAAATGCGCTTCTGGAAGAATGGTCGAACATGCCCATAGACACACTCCTAAACCTTGTGGATGCAGCGTACCATAGACGTGACTTATGTACATTCCGATTCACGGACGACTTACGCAAAAAAAAAAAATCAAATTAAACGCGGGAACGACGGCCATACTTAACATGGCAAGTCTAACTATACGCGACGAAATAGCAGCTTTAAAATCCGACTACAGACAACGTAAAAAAATGCGGCTGCTGCTCGTACGTTCGTGGATCGTCGGAAATAGCTAATTTGCATACCCGACACGGAAAACGACGTGAACGCCACCCAGCGGACGCCAAAGAATTGCATCTTAGATCCGAAGGCATACGAAGACGTACACCTGTCGGATCTAACCCAGAAGCCGTCGTATCTTGTTTTGAGGATTCAAAACAACGATACAACGCAGGAAATTTGAAAGTACGCCGGCGTATCAGTAGATACACCGGCGTACTCGCTCTGTGGATCTACCCCTAAGACTGGAAAACCATTAAAGTTCATGTGCGCGTAAAGACAGTACTTTTGTTAATATAGTGTGTGTATATATATATATATATATATATATATATATATATATATATATATTGTGGCAGAGCGAGGCTCTGTCCCGATAGAAATAGTGTTAAAATGGACACAGGGTATGCACACTTGCTGGGTGCAACTTTACAGAGCGTAGATGTGGACTGGAGAAGACTGCTGGTGCAGCTTTCTCCAGGTTTTGGTACTGTGTCATGGGGCTCTGTAGTTTGGAGATTCCACAGTGTCTGGGGTGGGACGGAATCTCCAACCCTGTATCCAGACTTTGTGATTACCAGCAGGGTGTGTGCTCAGGTGAGCACAGCCCTTATAATGAGAGTGTGCTAAGACCTCATTGCTCCCAATTGGAGACAGCTCCTGGAAGAGACAGGAGGTCTCCAGAAGGTAGAGAGGCTGTAGGAGAAAATTGGTAACTGCAAGAGGCAGAGCTATAGACGCTCAAGGATAGCCACCAATGTTGAGGGATCCGCTGGTCTGGGTGACCAGGATAACGTGCAGAAGTACTGCTACAGAGAGCCAGGTGGGCTAGTATTTTCTGTTTGCATTTGATGGAGAAGAAGCCCCTGCGTGGGAAACCTTTGATTGAACTTTTTATTTTTTGCCTTTTTAATAAAAATGGGCTAACATGCCTTTAAAACATAGTTCCTGACTGGTGTATATACACATATACACAGCCCTCAAAATTTACACTCGCCTGCTCGCATTTTGCGAGTCAATTTTGAGGGCTGGCGAGTGTGGGCTGCCTGGGAGCAGGGGGGGCGAGCAACGAGAGGAGAGGAGAGCAGAGTTGCCGCTGCAGCTGCTGTCACCGCCGCCACCTTCTGGTCGTTCAGAACGCGGGGAACATTACAGCTTTCAATTCAATAGCTGTGTTCCCCGCCACGCGCGTTATGTACAGCCCCACTTTGATAGACAGATCACCCATCCCAGGATTGGATGGGCGATCTGTCTATCAAAGTTTCCCGAACAAGGGGGGAGGGGCTGTATATGACGCGCGCAGCGGGGAACACAGCTATTGAATTGAAAGCTGTAATGTTCCCCGCGCTTTGAACAATGCGGCGGCGGCGGCTCCAGCTCCTCTCCAACCCAGCACAGGTAGGATGCAATGTGGGGGGACTCTGGCTGCAATTGTGGGGGAACTATGACTGCAATTGTGGGGGAACTCTGGCTGCAATTGTGGGGGGAACTCTGGCTGCAATTGTGGGGGGAACTCTGGCTGCAATTGTGGGGGAACTCTGGCTGCAATTGTGGGGGGAACTCTGGCTGCAATTGTGGGGGGAACTCTGGCTGCAATTGTGGGGGGAACTCTGGCTGCAATTGTGGGGGAACTCTGGCTGCAATTGTGGGGGGAACTCTGGCTGCAATTGTGGGGGGAACTCTGGCTGCAATTGTGGGGGGAACTCTGGCTGCAATTGTGGGGGAACTCTGGCTGCAATTGTGGGGGGAACTCTGGCTGCAATTGTGGGGGGAACTCTGGCTGCAATTGTGGGGGGAACTCTGGCTGCAATTGTGGGGGGAACTCTGGCTGCAATTGTGGGGGGAACTCTGGCTGCAATTGTGGGGGACTCTGGCTGCAATTGTGAGGGACTCTGGCTGTAAAATGGGGACATTTTGCTGCACTGGGGACACATGCTGCATTGGTAGACATGGGCAGGCTGCATTTTTGGGCATGGATAAAGTTGTTGTTAATATTTATTTTTATAACTTAATTCTGCATAAAACATTTAAAGGGGTTGTAAAGACAAAAATATTTTCCTCTTAAATTAAAGTCTGACAGTAGCTGATAAAGTAAAAAGTAATGTTTTGCATTATAACTAGTTTGATACCTGTTGAAATCGAGCTGTTTTATTCACCTCCAGCACTCCTGATTCATTATTCTCACTGACTTCCTGGTTTGCGGTGCACATTCATTCTTGCTACATCACGGCCTAATGGGAACTACAGTTCCCATTAGGCTTAGCCTCCATGCCTGTGAGGGATAAGAGAGCATCTTCACGCAGGGCTGTAGTCATAGGGAGGGGGTGAGCACATTCTGCTTTCCACCATGCAAAACGGCTCAGATGATGGTGGAAAGCAAGAAGAGGAGAGACAGGAAATGGCATTTTCAAACCTGGATTACTGTATTTTGGAGGTCAAAAGGAAAAACGAGGTAAGTGATATATAAATGCTCTAGCTTACAGCAATCAATTGATCTAATAAAAAACGAACCTTTAGTGTTCCTTTAAGTGTAATTTCATGAGATTTATGAGGGCGTGTCTAGGGGTGGGATTAGGGGGCGGAAAATGGTAGGGGTTGGGCGGGGCAACTGGTGGCGAGTACGCCTTGAGTCCTGGCTAGTAGCTCAGGACTTGAAATTTTGAGCCCTGTTATATATATACAGTATATATATATATATATATATATATATATATATATATACACACACACATACACACACACACTGTATATATTATAATACTTCACATAGTACAAAAAAAGTGGATGCCTTTTATTAGTTAAATAATACACTTCTTATTGCGCAAGCAACAAGTAAACCTTTGTTGTAGTTCGGCGATATATTAATATTTCATCTGAATAATTTATAATCTTATTTTAAGTCAGCAGGTGGAGCTCTAGACTAATTTTCATGCACTTTCCCACGCTATCCTTAACTACTTTACTAAAAAAAACAAAAAAAAAACAGCGCTCAATAGCTCAAGCTGCAGTTTACACATAAAACCAAATGAGACAGATGAGTTATTGATCTCTTTTTGCATTGTAATGTAGCACTGCACCAAGATCAAATCTGACAGAGAATCTCTGAGCAAAGTTGTTGCTGTATCCTGTATTTCACAGAAGTCTAGAAAAATATAAAACTGATAAAAAAAAAAATACCCCAAACTATTAGGCCCCGTACACACCATAGAATCCATCCGCAGATAAATCCCAGCAAATGGGTTTCAGCGGATAGATCCTATGGTGTGTACACGCCAGCGAATCTTTTTCCGCGGATAAATCTCCCCTGGGATGGATTCCAGCAGATCGGATATTTGCTGTGCTGCACAACAAATCCATCTGCTGGAATCCATCCCAACGGATGGATTCGCTGGTCTGTACAGACTCACCGAATCCATCCGTCCGAAGGGATCCCCCGCATGCGTCGTAATGAATTGACGCATGCGTGGAATTCCTTATATGACAGCGTCGCGCACGTCGCCGCGTCATAATCGCGGCGACGGCGCGACACGTCATCGCCAGAGGATTTCGGCGCGGATTTCAATGCGATGGTGTGTACACGCCATCGCATAGAAATCTGCTGAAATCCTCGAGAGGATTTATCCGCGGAAACGGTCCGCTGGACCGTATCCGCGGATAAATTCTCTCGTGTGTATGGGGCCTTACAGTTTACCTGAAAAAAAAAAAAAAACATTACTTTCTTGCAATCATTCAAGCACAACTAAACTATTCTTGGCAGGGAACAAAGTTTACTTCTGTCCTCAGAGGTGACATTGTGCCCTTTCATAGTCTATTAATGTTGTCCTGAATGAATATGCAATAGACTTAACCCCAACTAATGATTGACTTTCACAAGCTTTCTGGGCAATTAAACTTCAGTTATTGATTTTTTTTTTTGTCCGAAGAGATACATCAGCATTACTGACAGAATTAACTTTTAATTTTTTTAATCAGTAATGATCTGTATTTTACTGAAATCAACAATTTAAAAGTTTTATTTTCCCTGTATATACTGTAGGATAGTATCTCAGAAAAATGAGTACACCCCTCATATTTTTGTAAATATTGTATTATATATTTTCATGTGATAACACTGAAGAAATTACACTTTGCTACAATGTAAAGTCCCCTCAAAATAACTCAACACACAGTCATTAATGTCTAAACCGCTGGCAACAAAAGTGAGTACACCCCTAAGTGAAAATGTCCAAATTTGGCCCAAAGTGACAATATTTTATTATCCAGCCTCTTGGGCATGGAGTTCACCAGAGCTTCACAGGTTGCCACTGGAGTCCTCTTCCCCTCCTCCATGATCACATCACGGAGCTGGTGGATGTTAGAGACCTTGCGCTCCTCCACCTTCCGTTTGAAGATGCCCCACAGATGCTCAATAGGGTTTAGGTCTGGAGACATGCTTGGCCAGGCCATCACCTTTACCCTCAGCTTCCTTAGCAAGGCAGTGGTTGTCTTGGAGGTGTGTTTGGGGTCGTTATCATGTTTTTAATGGAATACTGCCCTGCGGCCCAGTCTCTGAAGTGGGGATCATGCTCTGCTTCAGTATGTCACAGTACATGTTGGCATTCATGGTTCCCTCAATGAACTGTAGCTCTCCAGTGCCAGCAGCACTCATGCAGCCCCAGACCATGACACTCCCATCACCATGCTTGACTGTAGACAAGACACACTTGTCTTTGTACTCCTCACCTGTTTGCCACCACACACGCTTGACACCATTTGAAGCTAATACTTTTATCTTGGTCTCATCAGACCACAGGACATGGTTCCAGTAATGTCCTTAGTCTGCTTCAGCAAACTCTTGGCAGGCTTTATGTAGAGAAGCAATTATTTTTTTAGATCCTCAGAGAGTTCTTTGCCATGAGGTGTCATACTGAATTTCCAGAGACCAGTATGAGTGAGAGCAATAACACCAAATTTAACACACTTGCTCCCCATTCACACCTGAGACCTTATAACACTAACAAGTCAAATAACACCAAGGAGGGGAAATGGCTAATTGGGTCCAATTTGAAAATTTTCACTTGGGGGTGTACTCACTTTTGTTGCCAGCGGTTTAGACATTAATGGCTGTGTGTTACGTTATTTTGAGGGGACAGCAAATTGACACTGTTATACAATCTGTACACTCACTACTTTACATTGTTGCATCTGGATCCCACCCCTCCCATGTAAACAAGTATTGGGGACCCAAAACCAAAAAGTGCTCAAGAGAGGGACTCCTCTGACAAAGCACTTTGTAGATGAGGACAAGGGCCTCTTCTCTACAACCCTGACATGGTGGTTGTGGGTGTCTGTGGGTGGGGTTTCACAGGCAGGGTCAGGGCATCTCCCAGTCATGTTATTTAATGGAGTTTTGCATTGTTTCACTTAAAGCGTTATTAAAATTGCCAAACAAATTGTTTTAATTGATGTTTGCTTTGGAACAATTTCCCCATGGCAGAGCCTAGCCCCCATGCTTTTTCTTGAGAAACTTTTGCCTAGTAAATGGCCAGAACAGTTTTTTTTTTTTTTTAACATTCAGCTCCCATTGAATTCAATAGGGTTCAGATACGGCACCCAAAGTTCAGTCACATTCCCTGAACCCAGGTAGAACCAAACCCAGGTAGGTTTATCTCATGATTAATGGCCACTAGATGGAGCTGACAATTGTAGGAAACAGAATTGACACATTAAGAGGGGTTATTTAATTCCCTATTTGTATTTCAAAGGCATTTAGCCATTTACCTGGAGTACAACTTTAAAGCTCAACTTCATTAAAAACAAAAAACAGAAAATACAATACCCTTAAAGCGGGAGTTCACCCGAAAAAAACATTTTAACAGTAGATTGGGCCTAATTACGGGAAGCAGAATCGGGTGTTTTGATTAAAATCAATGCAGTACTTACCGTTTTTGAGACAGATGTTCTCCCGCCGCTTCCGGGTATGGTCTTCGGGACTGGGCATTCCTATTTGATTGACAGCCTTCCGACGGTCGCATACAGCGTGTCGCCGAATGTAGGTGCGGCGCTATACGGTGCCTGTGCACTGATGACGCGCTGTATGCGGCAGTCGGAAGGCTGTCAATCAAATAGGAAAGCCCAGTCCCGAAGACCATACCCGGAAGCGGCGGGAGAACATCTATCTCAAAAAAGGTAAGTACTGCAGTGATTTTAATCAAAACACCCGATTCTGCTTCATGTAATTAGGCCCAATGTACTGTTAAAAATTTATTTTTTTAGGGTGAACCTCCACTTTAACTTTTAAGAATAATAGAAGGTCTGGTTGCAACGCTCACCTCTTCACTGTCACCGTCCATCATAGACTCGCTGCTCTGATTCAGCACCCTCTCCATTTCCAGTATAAATGACACCTTACGTCATTAAACTCACTTCCTGTGAGCCTAAGTGTCTTTCTACTAGCGGGTGTGGGAAGGGGAACCTACTTGCTCAGAGATGAACCTTGAAGAAGAAGTACAGCCTCTCAGCAAGCTGCTGAGAGCCTAAGCTGACTGGCTCCTGCCCCCTTCACAGCCCAGTGCTCCAGTGAGTGAGGAGGGGGCAGAGCAGAGAGCCAGGACTGAGTCTGCAGTTCTCTGCTCAGGGAGCCGAGCGATTGGTGGTGTTTGATCGCTCGGTTCTCAGTGTTATAGCCGGCGGGGGGCAGACGCAACATTGGATGCTGCATCCACCTAGGTAAGTAAGTATAAAAAATCCCATACTCCTCTTTAAATACTGGGACATCACAACGTATCTGCATTTCGTGCGTTTCCTTGAACAGCGTAAATGGTCAAAAAATTAATAAATGATACCCACATATTACAAACACACTGTTAATTTAGTAACACCATACCATCACGATGCTTCACATTAATCTTCCTGAATGCAGGTTTACAGAAGCAGCTTTTAATATGTTAATGATGTTTAGCTGATTACTATTTGCAATCCAGAAATGCATAAATAATGGATTAAAACTAGAAGCCAACTCAGCCAATGCAGCTCCAGTGCGATGTAAGCTTTCCCAGACAAATACATAATAAGATTATTACCAACAATGTGATAATTGCAGTGATAAAATAAATGGCGGCTTTACCAATCTGTTACGAGCTGATAATTCATTAATTCCAAATTACTTAAATAATACTTTGTATTTGAATTTTTTCCACATATTGTAACTAATTGCTGAACATCAAAAACACATTTAGAGCCGAATTCCAGGCATACCGCTACAGACGTGATTTGGTTTGGCCGCCAGGTGAATCCGAGGATTTCAATCATTTTTAAAATGTATTCATAATGATTTGTCCAATTCAGGAATCAGAGTTTCCTGGAGTTTTAAATTGTGTGATTTTCAGATTAGGTAGATCATTTTAGGTATATTCATCACTTCCTCCGGGTTGACGTCATATGACGTCGGGGACTTGAAGTGGCGTCATATGGATGATTCCCTCTCATGTAAAAGCCATCATAGTAGCTGTTTAGCCTCTTAATTGCTTTTACAGGCGGCAGGAGGGGACATACCCCCACCCCCTCCTTTGCCCTCCAGTCTTTCTCCGGCCTCAACCATGTGAATGAATCCACAAGAGGCAACAGTTTACCATAGAGCTGGCTGTGGACCAAATGGTCCCCGGTCATCTCTATGACCCTTGGAGGCCGGAAGCGACGTCACTGGCACCGACAAATGTAAACACAGCGGAGATCATTTTTATTTTATTTTTAATTATAGGCTTATCAAAAGAGGAGAGATGTGGGCAGTGACGGCTGGTGGTATATTTTTTTGGGGGCCCCCCCCAGTCGGTCAGTCGTGTCACAGGCAACCCCCCCCGCACTTTCCCCATTTAGGTCGCGGGCAACGCTTCCTCTGTAAGGCGGCTTCAACCTGGGTTTCCTCCTCCTCAGTGGCCAATAGGATCGCTTCTCCTCTTGCCCAATCGGTTGATGGGTCTCAGGACCCACTTCCTGATTGGCCGGGTGGAGAATCAGGAAGACTTTAATTAATTTGCTATTGTGACACAACTGGGTGGGCTCAGGGTGCCGTGCTCTGCGCTCCGAGCTCACCCTTTTTTGAAGCCAATTAGAGCCTCATTGAAATCCATGCGTCCGGTGCCCTGCATGTAGATTAGGCACCAGACACATGTATAGGGGGGGCGGCGCCCCAAATGGATGGGTCACCACTGGATGTAGACCCCAGATTTTTCTGTAAACCATGCCTTATTCTGCTGTTCCTAGTGATAAGGAACAGTGATCTCTGTGTTGTCCCAGCATACCCATCCCCCACAGAGTTAACCCCTTGATCACCCCCTAGTGTTAACCCCTTCCCTGTCAGAGTCATTTATATTCATTTTTTAGCACTGATCACTTTAATAATGTCACTGGTCCCCAAAAAGTGTCACTTGGGGTCAGATTTGTCTGATGCAATGTCGCAGTCCCGCTAAAAATCACAGATCGCCACCATTACCAGTAAAAACAATAAAAAGTCCCTAAATATATCCCCTAATTTGTAGAAGCTATAACATTTGTGTGAACCAATCAATATACGCATATTACGTTTTTTTTTTATATATAGCAGAATACATATTGGCCTAAATTGATGAAGAAATTTGTTTTTGCTTTTTTCTGGATATGTATTATAGCAGAAAGTAAAAAATATATATTTTTTTCAAAATGGTCGCCCTTTTTTTGTTTATGGCGCAAAAAATAAAAAACGCAGAGGGGGAAAAAAAGTCGTAGGTCGTGCCCACATATGTAAACAACATTCAAACCACACGTGAGGTATCGCTGCAATCATTAGAACTCCTCTGTAACTCTAAACTGATAACCTGTAAACAATTGGATATAGAGGGCTGGCTTCAGAAAGATGAGCGGATCTTTCTGCGGGCGTAACGTATCTCAGATACGTTACGCCGCCGTAAATTTGGGCGCAAGTTCCGTATTCAGAAAGAATTTGCACCCTAAGTTACGGCGGCGTAACGTATGTGTGGCGGCGTAAGCCCGCCTAATTCAAATGGGGATGTTGTGGGCGTGTTTTATTGAAATTTAAGATGACCCCGCGTATTTTACGTTTTTTGTGAACGGCGCATGCGCCGTTAGTGAAAAAATCCCAGTGTGCATGCTCGAAATTACGCCGCAAGTCGTCATTGCTTTAGACGTGAACGTAACTTACTTACAGCCCTATTCGCGAACGACTTACGCGAACGACGTAAACATTTCAAAACTCGGCGCGGAAACGACGTCCATACTTAACATTAGCTACGCCCCATATAGCAGGGGTAACTTTACGCCGGAAAAAGCCTAACGTAAACGACATAAAACAATGCGCCGGCCGGACGTACGTTTCTGAATCGGCATAAATAGCTAATTAGCATATTCCTCGCGTAACTATACGGAAGCGCCACCTAGCGGCCAGCGCAAATATGCAGCCTAAGATACGACGGTGTAAGACACTTACGCCAGTCGGATCTTAGGGAAATCTATGCGTAACTGATTCTATGAATCAGGCGCATAGATACGGCGCCACAACTCAGAGATACGACGGCGTATCCGGAGATACGCCGTTGTATCTCGTTTCTGAATCCAGCCCAGAGACCTTTAAGTACCAAAGTTTGGTGCCATTCCACTAGCGTGCGCAAAAGTGTGACATGTTGAATATCTATTTACTCTGTGTAACATCATCTTTCACATTATACAAAAAATTGTGTTTTGTTTTTAAATTTATGAAAGTGTCCCGTCCCCCCAAAAAAAAAACAAGTTTTAAGAATTACTGCGCAAATACCGTGTGATATAAAAAAAATTGCAATAACCATGATTTTATTCCCTAGGGTGTCCGTTAAAAATATAATGTTTGAGGGTTCTGAGTAATTTTCTAGCAAAAGAAGGATGATTTTTACATTTAGGAGAGAACTGTCAGAATTGCCTTGGGCTATTTCGATTTAGTGTCAGTCCCCTGCCAGACAACACAGCAATACTGGTTGGTGATGGCCCCTTCCTGTTCCAACAAAGTTGGGAGCATGAAATTGTCCAAAATGTCTTGATATTCTGACGCCTTAAGATATTCCTTCCCTGGAACTAAGGGGCCAAACCCAACCCTCAAAAACAACCCCACGTCATAATCCCACCTCCACCAAATGATTTTTGACCATCTCCCTCCTGATTGGCTGAGACACAGGCTCCCACTTTTTCCAGCGCCATTGGCCCCTGCTGCTGTCAAAGTCAATGAGCAAATGAGGAGGGAGAGGGGGTGGGGCCGAGTTTGAGGTGGAGGAACTTGACTGGCCTGCACAGTCCTGACCTCAACCCGATAGAACACATTTGGGATGAATTAGAGCGGAGACTGTGAGCCAGGCCTTCTCGTCCAACATGAGTGCCTGACCTCACAAATGCACTTCTGGAGAAATAGTCAAACATTCCTAAACCTTGTGGACGGCCTTCCCAGAAGAGTTAAAGCTGTTAGGCCCCGTACACACGGCCGAGGAACTCGACGTGCTTGGCACGTCGAGTTCCTCGTCGAGTTCTGGGATGAAGCCGCCGAGGAGCTCGGCGGGACGCCTTCTCCCATAGAACAACGAGAAAATAGAGAACATGTTCTCTATTTTCTCGTCGAGCTCCTCGGCGGCTCCATCGAGCCAAAACTGTACAGACGACAGAGTTTCTCGGCAGAATCCGGGTTTTGACCGAGTTTCTCGGTGAATTCTGCCGAGAAACTCTGTCGTGTGTACGGGGCCTTATAGCTGCAAAGGGTGAGCCAACTCAATATTGAACCCTAAGGAGTAAGGCTGGAATGCCAAGGCATCCAGGGCTGGACTGGGACAAAAATTTGGCCCTGGACTTCATCCAGACTGGCCCACTTTGACAGATCTCTCCCATGGCGGCCGGACAACTCCCACACCACCCCCCCCCCTGGCCACCCGCACCCTCTCCCCCTTCACTAGCCACTAGCCACTCTTTATTAGAGTAGAACGGCTGGTACTGGTACTCTTATAGGCAGTACCAGTGTGGAAGCTAGACATTATTTCACCCGGGGCAAAGAATCAGTTTGGTGCCCCCCCCTTATGGGACAAGATTAGGCAGAAGTGAGAAACTCCCAGGCCGCTGTCACTGAAGCCGGCCCACTGAGCCATCGGCCCACCGGGAAACTCCCTGTAGTCCCAATGGCCAGTCCATCCCTGAAGGCATCCCAATACTTTTGACAATATAATGTATGATTGAGATTGTGTGGAATAAAAAAAACATGTCAAGCTTTAAGATTGTGTACTTTTGCAAACATAACTGGGGTGTACTGGGGTGATGGGAGTGCTTTTAAATTTTGTGTTTTTTTAATGATTAAATTACAATTTGAAATCATATGATGGGCCAGATCCACGTAGATAGGCGTATCTTTACATGGGCGTAGCGTATCGTAGTAACGCTACGCCGCCGCAACTTTGAGAGGCAAGTGCTGTATTCATAAAGCACTTGCCCCTAAAGTTACGGCGGCGTAGCGTAAATCTGCCGGCGTAAGCGCGCCTAAATCAAATGAGGAACAGGGGGGGCGTGTTTTATGTAAAATAAGCTTGACCCCACAAGCGCATGCTCAGTATCACGTCGAATCTTCAAATTAAATTACGCCCGCTCAATGCCTAGACGACGTGAACGTAATTTACGCAAAGCCCTATTCGCGAACGTTTTACGCAAACAACGTAAACGACAGAAAATTTTACGCTGGCCCGACATCCATATTTAACATTGCGTACGCCTCATAGAGCAGGGGTAACGTTACGCAGAAAAAAGACTTACGTAAACAACGTAAAAAAATGCGCCGGGCAGACCTACGTTTGTGGATTGGTGTATCTAGCTAATTTGCATACTCTACGCGGAAATCAACAGAAGCGCCACCTAGCGGCCAGCATAAATATGCACCTTAGATCCGACGGCGTACTAAGACGTACGCCAGTCGGATCTAGCCCAGCTTCAGGCGTATCTTGTTTTGTGGATACAAAACAAAGATACGCCCGAGCATCCTAGAAGTTACGCGGCGTATCAATAGATACGCCAACGTAACTTCTTTGTGGATCTGGGCCGATGTCTCTTTATTATTTTGTTGCCTATAGCAACCAGTGAGATTTCTTCCTTAGTTCTCTGGGAAAATTTATTTGGAATTTGATTATTCACTTTTTTATTCGACTGTATTCCTTTTATGCTGTAAAGTCCCCACGCAGATTAAATATTAATAAAAAAAAAACTTTTTTTTCTAAGGTTAAATTCTCCTCTATACTATTTTGGAAACCTGACAAGCCAATGTGATATGACTTCTCGGAAGCTAGCCAATGACACAAGGTAGGTATTAGTAAGTCATGATCAACAACAATAAAGAGATGTGACTCATCTAGATACCCATGCTTCATGAGCAGTCAAAAAGGGCAGAGACAGTACCGAGCCTGCTTATTAGACTCAGATGTATCCTAAAATGATACTGTCACTATATATAAGAAAAACAGGCATACAGTGGAACCTTGATTTACGAGTAACGCGGTTAACGAGCATTTTGAAAGACGAGCAACTGTTAAACAGGCAGACTCCAAGCTAATGGGTGTGCAGTACCGCATCTGGCCTGAAGTGCGGGGGGCGCCGGAGCCTAGCAGAGCCGTTCAGAAATACTCCGCTCCCGGGTGTTTTTGAGATCAGTTAAAGCTGTCCTCTGGCCTTTCCGGGTGTTTCCGAGGCTCTCCAGGGCCCCCATCTCTGGCCACATGCGGTATTCCATGCCATTGAAGTCAATGTGGAACAAATTATTTTAGTTTCTATTGACTTCTATGGGGAAACTTTCTTTGATATGCGAGCGCTTTGGATTACGAGAATTCTCCTGGAACGGATTATGCTCGTAATCCAAATTTACACTGTACTTGCAAAAGAAGGGACTGAATAATTACAGATCCCACTGCCAACACTACCAGAAAAGCACTCCCATCTGAAGGAGCTGTTAACAAGGGCAAGGGCAGTATACTGGGCTTTCTCATTCCAGATCCAGAGACATAGGTGTGCGCACAGGGTGTGCCAGGTGTACCCAGGCACACCCTAATCTCCCTTTACAGCACAGATTCCCCATACTTCCCCCTGCAGTGCTACCAGCTTCCCTCCTCTCCCGCCAGCTGTTTCTGCAAGGATGTTTTAGGATGAATGGGGGAAGGGGGTCGGTAATTATGTAATTGACCATCCCCTTCCCTTTCCAAATGAACATCGTGAGCAGAAATGTGTGTTTGAGATTTGCGGTGCACACCCTAATGCAATAGACTGCGCACACCTATGTCCAGAGATATCTTAAAGGAGATCTTCACCCTCCATTACAACTTGCCTTCCTTCCAGCCATTGGTCCTTTGCTTGCCTTTATGCAGCCATTGGGGCACTGTCAGGGAACTATTCTCCCCAGTGACACCAATGTTGGGGCACTATTCCTTTCCCCGGTATTAATTATGGGACACTATTACTCTTACTGACACCAATGTTGGGGCACTATTCCTTCCCCGATATTAATATGGGACACTATTACTCTCACTGACACCAATGTTGGGGCACTATTCCTTTCCCCGGTATTAATTATGGGACACTATTACTCTTACTGACACCAATATTGGGGCACTATTCCTTCCCCGATATTAATATGGGACACTATTACTCTCACTGACACCAATGTTGGGGCACTATTCCTTTCCCCGGTATTAATTATGGGACACTATTACTCTCACTGACACCAATGATGGGGCACTATTCCTTCCCCCGATATTAATATGGGACACTATTACTCTCACTGACACCAATGTTGGGGCATGGTTTACTTCCATTGATGCTGGGGAATTTTCTACTCTCACTGGCCAAAGTCTGGCCCCCTCAAGGTCTGAAGGACAGTAAACTGGCCTTTTTTTTGGAAAGTTTGGAGACCCCTGGCCTAGGTAAATGACTTTGACCATTGTGCCTCCTAAGTTATGTACGTCACATATCCCAGGAAGCTTAGCCTTTCATTGAGAAATGAGGAGGGGGAAGGGCCTAGCAGCTTGTCATCAAGGAGCTCCCAACTGAAATGGGAAGAGTCAGCAGCTTTCCGTAGACTTTACCGAAGAAGATGGCAGCGCAGGACCAAGAGGGACAGAAGAGAAGCTGATCTCAGAAAGACGGTGCTGGATTCGCAGAGCAGGTGAGTACCTTGGCAACCAATTTAAGCAGGGGGTTAAAGAAAAATTGGCGGAGAGGACAGAGTGAAGATCGGGCACGGTCACTATAAAATAAAAAAAACAGGAATCCCTGCAAAGAAGGGGCCGAATGATTACCTATTCTGTGGGCGCACGCCATCAGAAAAGCACTCCATTCAAGAGAACTCTACTGGAAAACCAGATCTACCAGGATTGTTGATCTCCCGGAAGTGTTTCAGTTTTGTGGTGGACTTCAGCAAAGGGTTTCTCTTAAAGCGAGTGCCATTCCGATAAAAATATTTAGTGCCTTTTTTCCCATTAATTTTTTTTTAAATATTGACAAGGTTCCCCATCTATGAATGTAGACTCTTTAGATGACTAGTAAATATTCGGTTCATTAATTCAATCATCCTTAGTTAATGGAAGTTTGAATTCTTGCTACGCCTGTTAAGAATTTCCTGGGTGACTAGAGTCTGTGGGAAGGACTATCTTTCTAGTGGACTAAATTCTGAAGTTTAACTGGACTAACATCTGTATTTAGCATGGCATAGGTCAGGGATATGCAATTAGCGGACCTCCAGCTGTTGCCAAACTACAAGTCCCATGAGGCATAGCAAAACTTTGGCAACAGCTGGAGGTCCGCTAATTGCATATCCCTGTCATAGGTGGTCCGAGCATACCGGGGAGGGGGTGGGGATTTTTGTTTTATTGTTTGCGTTTTGTTTTAGTTATGTTTGCTGTTGTACGTACGAGCCTGGGTATGCCCAATAGGCTCTGTTTTGTACCTAAATTGAATTACTACAATAAAAATAATAAAAAAAATATATTATAGAAAAAAAAATTACAAAATTGTATGCTAAAGAAAAATACAACAGCAAATGCAAACAGTAAAACCTTGGTTTGAGAGTACCTTGGTTTGAGAGCATTTTTCAAGACAAGCACATTTTGTTTTGACTTAATATATAAGTGAGGTCTTGATATACAAGTAGCGTCATGTCACAGCTGAGTATAAAAGACAAGAGAGGTGGCTCTTAGGCTGCATTCACACCTAGGCGACAAAACGCTTGAAACGCGACGCCCGTGCCGCTGGAGGGGAGAATTTCCATTGATGTCTATGAGATGGTTCACATCTCATAAACGCTGTACACCTGCCGCCTGAAAAAAAGTCCCGGACCCTTTTTTGCAGGCGGCATTGGCGTTCGGCCATAGACATCAATGTAAATTCTTTGTGAAAAAAAAAAGTAAACTAATCGCGGCAAAATACGCCGCGTACGCGGCGTTACAATGTGAATGGAGCCTTAGGCCGCATACACACGACCAATCCATCCGATGAGAATGGTCCAACGGACCGTTTTCATCGGTTCACCGCTGAAGCAGACTGATGGTCTGATGTGCGTACACACCATCAGTTCAAAAAATGATCGTGTCAGAACGCGGTGACGTAAAACACACGACGTGCTGAAAAAAAACAAAGTTCAATGCTTCCAAGCATGCGTCGACTTGATTCTGAGCATGCGTACGTTTTGAACCGATGCTTTTGTGTACTAACTATCGGTTTGGACCGATGGTCAGCCGTCCATTGGTCCGATTTTTAAAGCAAGTTCTCTAATTTTTGTCCGAGGGACAACAGACCGATGGGCCGTACACACGGTCGGTTTGGACCGATGAAACTGAACTTCAGTCCGTTTTCATTGGTTAGGACTGGTCGTGTGTACGAGGCCTCAGGCCTTGTACACACGGTCGTTCCCAACCGATGAGTGGCCTGATGGTCTGATGTGCCTACACACCATCGTTCCAAAAACCGATCGGGTCAGAACGCAGTGACGTCAAACACACGACATGCTGAATAAAACGAAGTTCAATGCTTCCAAGCATGCGTCGACTTGATTCTGAGCATGCGCGGGTTTTGAACCGATAATTTTGTGTACTAACCATCGGTTTGGACCGATGGTCGGCCGTCCATCGGTCCGATTTTAAAGCAAGTTCTCTAATTTTGGACCGAAGGACAACAGACCGATGGGCCCATACACCCGGTCGGTTTGGACCGATAAAACTGAACTTCAGTCCGTTTTCATCGGTTTGGACCGGTCGTGTGTACACAGCCTTAGTGTAGCAATATGGTTCCCTTTAATGAAGGTACAACATTTAGCAACATATTGCTACACTGAGGCCCCATACACACGAGAGGATCCATCCGCTGAAAAATCTCAGCGGATCGGTTTCAGCGGATAGATCCGCTGGTGTGTACGTTCCAGCGGATATTTATCCGCGGATATTTCCGATTTCCAGCAGATAAAAATTTGTAGACATGCTAACAAATCTATCTGCTGGAATCGGCTCCAGCGGATCGATCCGGTGGTCTGTACAGACTCACCGGATCGATCCGTCCGAACCCATCCCTCGCATGCGTCGTAATGATTCGATGCATGCGTGGATATCCTTATATGACAGCGTCGCGCACGTCGCCGCGTCATCATCGCGGCGACGGCGCGACACGTCACCGCGATGGGAATTCGGCGCGGATTTTAATCCGATGGTGTGTACACTCCATCGGATAAAAATCCTCAGAGGATTTATCCGCGGATACGGTCCGGCGGACCGTATCCGCGGATTAATCCTATCGTGTGTACCAGGCCTTAGAGGCACCTCTCATCTCTTTTATACTCTGGAGCTTCTGCTGATTTTGCTTCCAATCCCCTTGGGGAGGCTTCCATTTGTGGAGGGACATTTTATGGTTACACAAGCGATCACATTACTATAATCTTTGTTAATGGACTATAAACTGAAGGACCTATGAATAAATGGTGGAACAAATCATTTGAGTTTCCATTATTTCTTATGGGAAAATTTGCCTTGATATGCCTTGATATACAAGTGCTTTGGATTACAAGCATACTTCTGGAACAAATTATGCTCGCAATCCAAGGTTTTACTGTACTGTCACAAGAATTTGCAATGCTAAATTTTAGATTGTTGAGAATATACAGTAATTATTTAATCTAAAAGCTTTATGGAGTGTACCTTTTCTTGCAGCATTGACTCGGCCCCAGATTATGAATATCTATGTCATCCTAGAACACTGAGATGCACTCCAGAGCCCGACGCATTCAACCCTTGTGAAGACATCATGGGATATGACTTTCTTCGAGTATTGATCTGGTTCATTAGTATACTTGCCATCGCAGGCAATGCTGTGGTTCTGTTAGTCCTTCTGACAAGCCATTATAAACTTACAGTTCCCCGGTTCCTAATGTGCAACTTGTCCTTTGCAGACTTCTGCATGGGGATTTACTTACTTCTGATCGCAGCAGTGGACTCCAAGACCAAAAATCAGTATTATAACCACGCTATTGATTGGCAAACAGGAAGTGGATGCAGTGCGGCGGGATTCTTCACAGTGTTCTCCAGTGAGCTGTCAGTCTATACGTTGACTGTGATCACCCTGGAGAGATGGCACACCATAACCTATGCAATGCAACTAGACCGAAAGCTGCGGCTGCGCCACGCCATCATAATTATGCTGGGAGGCTGGATTTTTTCTTTGCTGATCGCCCTGTTACCACTCGTTGGGGTCAGCAATTACATCAAGGTCAGCATTTGCTTACCGATGGATATAGAGACACCTCTTTCTCAATCGTATATTATATTAATTTTGGTGCTTAATGTCTTGGCCTTTATCATTATTTGTGCCTGTTACATCAAAATCTACATTGCTGTGCAAAATCCGGAACTAACGCCAACAAATAAAGACACAAAAATAGCCAAAAAAATGGCAGTACTCATCTTCACTGACTTTACATGCATGGCACCCATAGCCTTCTTTGCCATTTCCGCGGCCTTCAAAGTTCCCCTCATTACTGTGACCAATTCCAAAATTTTGCTCGTTTTGTTTTATCCCGTGAACTCCTGTGCAAACCCGTTTCTTTATGCCATTTTCACCAAGGCCTTTCGAAGGGATTTTTTTCTCCTTATGAGCAAGTTCGGATGTTGCAAGGCTCAGGCGGAACTCTACAGGGTCAACAACTTTACTGCCTACACCTCCAACTGTAAAACAGACAGCCTATACACTGGACCAAAGAAGTCTTCCCGGGCCGACCTTCATCTTACGACTTTTGATTGCCAGTACTTGAATGTAAATGACAAACCAGCATGTATAGGCAGTTAAGTGTTGACTTGTTAGTCACATTGAAAGCTGCACAACGTATTCCTTATAGAGGTCTTGTAAATATGTAAATCCAATTGATGTATATATGAAGCTCTGTTACAAAACTTCTGTTTTAATTGCTGTATTTTTTTTTTGTATGAAAATTTTGAAAGAGACAAGATGGCTGATGAATGGAAAATGCTGAAACTTCCCCCAAAAAATAAAAAGTTTGACAGCTAAGGCCAGAGGCGTTCCTAGGGGGGTGCAGGGGGTGCGGTCCGCCCCGGGTGACACCTGCTAGAGGGGTGACACCATCCCGATTAAAATGAGCTGACATGTGGGGGGGGGCAGCAGAGGTGCAGGTGGCTGTGTAATGTAAAAGGGGTGCAGTGATGCAGGGTGCTGTGTAATGTAAAGGGGTGCAGAGGGCTGTGTAGTGTAAAAGGGTCCAGAGGTGCAGGGGGCTATGTGATGTAAAGGGGTGCAGAGGTGCAGGCGGCTGTGTAATGTAAAAGGGGTGCAGTGATGCAGGGTGCTGTGCAATGTAAAAGGGTCCAGAGATGCAGGGTGCTATGAGATGTAAAGGGGTCCAGTGATGCAGGGTGCTGTGTAATGTAAAGGGGTCCAGTGATGCAGGGTGCTGTGTAATGTAAAGGGGTGCAGAGGGCTGTGTAGTGTAAAAGGGTCCAGAGGTGCAGGGGGCTATGTGATGTAAAGGGGTGCAGAGGTGCAGGTGGCTGTGTAATGTAAAAGGGGTGCAGTGATGCAGGGTGCTGTGCAATGTAAAAGGGTCCAGAGATGCAGGGTGCTATGAGATGTAAAAGGGGTCCAGTGATGCAGGGTGCTGTGTAATGTAAAGGGGTCCAGTGATGCAGGGTGCTGTGTAATGTAAAGGGGTCCAGTGATGCAGGGTGCTGTGTAATGTAAAGGGGTCCAGAGGTGCCGGGGCTATGTGATGTAAAGGGGGCCAGTGGTGCAGGGGCTGTGTAATATAAAGAGGCGCAGGGTGTTGTGTAATGTAAAGGGGCCCAGAGGTGCAGGGTGCTGTGTAATGTAAAAGGGTCCAGAGGTGAAGGGGGACTGTGAGATGTAAAGGGGTCCAGTGATGCAGGGTGCTGTGTAATTTTAAAGGGGTCCAGTGATGCAGGGTACTGTGTAATTTTAAAGGGGTCCAGTGATGCAGGGGGCTGTGTAATTTTAAAGGGGTCCAGTGATGCAGGGGGCTGTGTAATGTAAAGAGGTCCAGAGGTGCAGGGTGCTGTGTAATGTAAAGGGGTCCAGTGATGCAGGGTGCTGTGCAATGTAAAGTGGTCCAGAGGTGCAGTTGTGGAGAGGGGTACACAGTAGTAACAAAAATATATTGAAGGGTGCAGAGGTATGCAGGGGGCACAGTGGGGTATTTTTACATTTAAAAGGGGGGGGGTGCCAGATATTGGATCCGGCCTGGGTGCCAAATGCTCTAGGTACGCCCCTGGCTAAGGCCCATTCACACATAAAGCAAAACTAAACCCTCCTATCTTGTTTTAGCCAAGTAAGCTCCCAACTAAGGCCCCTTTCACATTGGGGCAGGGTCAGCCGCTAGCGCGGGGTGAAACCGCCCCGCAAGCGACCGAATAGCGCCGCAAAATTGAGGGTAAAGCGCCATTTTGAGCTTTACCCTCAATTTCCCGCTGCTATTCAGTCGGTAGCGGGACGGTTTTACCCCCCGCTTGCGGCCGAGAAAGAGTTAAAAACCACCGCAAAGTACCGCTGCAGAGGCGCTTTGCGGGCGGTATAGCCACGGTGCCCCCATTGATTTCAATGGGCAGGAGCGTCCTGCTAGCGCACCTCAGGGCTTTCACACTGAAGAGACAGAAGCGGCTGTTTCAGGTCACTTTGCAGGCGCTATTTTTAGGGTTAAAGCACCTGCAAAGCGACCCAGTGGGAAAGGGGTCTTAGGCTGCATTCACACATGAGCGCTTTGTCGCCTGAAGCGCGACGCCTCAAAACGCTAGAGGGGAAAAAATACATTATTCTCTATGGAGATGGTTCACATCTCCACTACAAAACGCCTGACGCCGAACGCCTGAAGCCCAAACAAGTTCTGGACCCTTTTTTGTCGCTCGAATTTGGGCGTTTGGGCGTTTTACATTGGTGACCCTAGACCTGTAAAAAATCATGGTAAAAAAAACGCTGCGTTTTGTCGCGGCAAATTGCGGTAAAATACACCGCAAAACGCTACGCTCAGGTGTGAATGCAGCCTTAGCCTCTGTTTAATAGTCAACTGCCATGATGCTGCACATGTAATCATTTATAAACCAGTTATTTGATGGTTTGACAGTTTGGTTGAGAGCAACAGCAAATGCAACAGTTATGTGTCAGGAATGTAACGTTAAATTGATGGGTTGAGATGTTCTTTAAGCATTCTGGTGAGGTGTGTCAATGCACATATGTTAACACACAGTGGGGCAGATTCAGGTAGACTTACGACGGGCGTATCAGTAGATACGCCGTCGTAAGTCCGAATCCCCGCCGTCGTATATTTAAGCGTATTCTCAAGCTGAGATACGCTTAAATATTGCTAAGATACGACCGGCGTATCTTAACTGCATATTTACGCTGGCCGCTAGGGGCGTGTGCGCTGAGTTACACCTAGAATATGTAAATCAGCTAGATACGCCTATTCACGAACGTTCGCCTGGCCGTCGCAGTACAGATACGCCGTTTACGTAAGGCTTTTTCCGGCGTAAAGTTTCCCCTGCTATATGAGGCGCAGCCAATGTTAAGTATGGACGTCGGGCCAGCGTCGAATTTTCCGTCGATTATGTCGTTTGCATAAGTCGTTCGCGAATAGGGCTGGACGTAATTCACGTTCACGTCGAAAGCATTGGCTTTTTGCGGGTTAATTTGGAGCATGCGCACTGGGATACTTTCACGGACGGCGCATGCGCCGTTCGTAAAAAGCGTCATTTACGTGGGGTCACGATGATTTTACATAAAACACGCCCACATCTTACACATTTGAATTAGGTGGGCTTAAGCCGGCCAATTTACGCTACGCCGCCGCAACTAACGGAGCAAGTGCTTTGTGAATAATGCACTTGCCTGTCAAAGTTGCGGAGGCGTAGCGTAAATAGGATACGCTACGCCCGCACAGAGTTACGCGCTCCCTACCTGAATCTGCCCCAGTGTGTGTTAAAGCAGAACTAAACTTTCTCAATCAACAATTGTTTTTAATCCTTATGCTGCTAACATTAGTAAATAGATAGGAAGTTGTATTATAGTTTCAGATTTAAGTTGCTTCCTGGTTTCTAGCCTAGGCCAAAATGATGTCATACATCCCAGGAGTCCTCATGGGCGGCATTTTTGGAGGAGTGGCTCTCTCAGCTAAACACACCCTCCTGCCTGCATGCCTGAGCTAAGGGGCCAATGGATTCCAGGAAGTAAATTCTGAATTAATATTAAAAATAAATTAAATGGCGTTTTCAGTTTGTGGTGCTCAGATAGAGTTTAGTTCTGCTTAACCATGTGTTTCATTCAAGACAGCCCATTCTTTATAGAGCTACACCTGAATTTCATTGTATGATCTGTGATTGTTTAATGACAATGACAATAAACAAACTGCCAATGCACTACAACAGATGAAAAAAAAACATGACCTGAACTAAAAATTTCACCAACGTTGCAGAAAAGTAAATGAAAGGGTCCCACAATAGAAGTAAACCTGGATAAGGGGGAAAGGCCCCAGGCTTGGATGGAAGGGCCCATAGCTCAGAAGGAAGGGCCTCATGGTTTCTTGCACTAGGCCCTGAAGGTTCTAGTTACAGCTCTGCCTCCCCCTTTGTGAATCTAGCCAAAAGTGTTTTTTGGCTGAATGAGCAAAGAGTTACGCCGGAGTATCAGTAGATACGCCGTCGTAACTCGGAATCTAAGCCGTCATATGTTTAAGTGTATTCTCAAACTGAGATACACTTAAACCTAGCTAAGATACGACAGCCTGCGCCGTCTTATCTTAGCTGTCTAGTTCCCCCGGCCGCTAGGGGCGTGAGCGCTGATTTACGCCTAGAATGCGTAAAAAAGCAAGATACGCTGATTCACGAAAAATACGCTTGCCCGTCGCAGTAAAGTTACGCCATTTACGTAAGGCGATTCCCGGCGTAAAGTTCGTCGAACAAATAGCTGGACTAGTCAATGTTAAGTATGGCCGTCGTTCCCGCGTCGAAATTTGAAAAATGTACGTCGTTTGCGTAAGTCGTCCGTGAATGGGGCTGGACGTCATTTACGTTCACGCCGAAACCAATACGTCCTTGCGGTGTACTTTGGAGCAATGCACACTGGGATATGTCCACGGACGGCGCATGCGCCGTTCGTAAAAAACGTCAATCAAGTTGGGTCACGAGTAATTTATATAAAACACGCCCCCCTCATTCTCATTTGAATAAGGCACGCTTACGCCGGCCCATTCACGCTACGCCGCCGTAACTTAGGAGGCAAGTGCTTTGTGAATACAGCACTTGCCTCTCTGACTTACGGCGGCGTAGCGTAAATACGATACGCTACGCCGCCTCAAAGATGCGCCCAGCTACCTGAATCTAGCTATTTGTAAAGAATAACCATCTCTAGAAATCTGCTGGTCAACCAGGGGCATTGCTAGGTGGCAAAAAGACCAAGGGCTTCAGCTCGAAGTCCAAGGCTGGCAACGGGGGGTGTTTAAAGTGGCGCAGGCTTTTTTTGGCTGGGCGGTGGGGTTGTGTGGAGGGGGGTAAGCTCACTTGCTGGTTGCTCCCTGGCTTACCAGTGCCCATCAATGTTGACCACTAAACTCACCTGCCTGACACACTGACCTACACTAATCTACCTACCTGACATACATACACTGACGGTAGTGACATACATACACTGCCCTACCTGACCAAGAGACAGAATTCATGTGTCCTGCAGCAGCAGCTCAGCACACCCAATGCCCATCATCACAGCAGCCAGCCAGTCACCAGAGGAGAGGAAAGCTGCCCGCCCAAGCGGGGATGTGGCGTGGCAGCCGCATTGTAATTTCCGCCTTCTGGAGCCTGCAGCGCCTATGATGGACGTCACACGTCCTGTGGTCCTGGCATTGGACCAGTGGGACATCCATCATAGGCGCTGCAGACTCCAGAAGGCGGGACCTGCTATGTCACTCGGCGGCACTTGGCATCAGATCGGTCCCCGCTCGGTGGCTCAGGGCTAACAATAGAATGCTGCATGCCTGAGACCCGGGGCTTTTCGGGGACCAATTCGGGACTCCAGCCCCCTCTACTGATGCCCCTGTGGTCAACCAAAATTTCCGGGATGGTCAATCTACCGTGTCCCATGCAGCGCTTAGTGGGTTCTCCGGTTGTCCTCCAGGACACAGTATGGTACGAGGTCGGCAAAAGGTACCAATGAGCATTTCAGGGGACATAGTGAGCCAGATAAGCTAAGCAGATTGTTACATATGCCATATCTTATGACACAGCACACACAGTTTATTTGTCGTATAGTAGAATGTCTTGCGCCATCATCCTCTTGGAACATTACTGAAAACCACTGTTGTGCCAAATCTTGGTTTCGTTTTTCGGACTGCTATATATTTAATGCACAATGTGATACTTTTTGTGCGAAAATTTGCACTTGGGATTTTTTTTTTACAATTGGGACATGGTGCCAAATATTTGGCGCACCAACTAATGGTTATCTAGCCTTGTGATCACACTCCCTGATTTTGGGGGGACTATTCCTGATCAACAAAGCGACATTCAGTGGCACAGAGAATGAGAAGTGTTTACTGTAAATTGGGCCTAATCCACAAAAGAGATACGACGGCGTATCTACTGATACGCCGTCGTATCCCTGTTCCTAACTATGGAACTGATCCACAGAATCAGTTTTCCATAGTTAGGCAGAAGATCCGGCATGTGTAAGGGACTTACACTGCCGGATCTTAGGATGCAGTACCGCATCCGCCGCTGGGGGCATTTTGTGTCGAAATGCCGCCTCGGGTATGCAAATTAGCACTTACGGGGATCCACGAAGCTTTTCAGCTTTGTTTTTTCTCCGTAAGTTTTAGTTTGCATACGCAAAATTAGGGCTGCTTTTACAAGGTGTAAAGTTAGTACACCATGTAAAAGCAGACCTTTCTGTCCAGCGACGCGATTTTTTTTTAATTTTAAATTTTTTTTTTCCCGCCGTATCTTTTTTTTTTCCCGACGCAACTTTATTGACCCGTCGCAATCCACAAAGCTCGACGTAACGTATTTTCGCGCTATGCACGTCGGGAAAATTACGTCACGAGCATGCGCAGTACGGCCGGCGCGGGAGCGCGCCTATTTTAAATGGGAATCGCCCCCATTACAATAGGAACGCCTTGCGCCGGCGGAATTTAAGTTACACAGCCCAAAATTTCTAGGTAAGTGCTTTGTGGATCGGGCACTTAGGTAGAAATTTTAAGGCAGTGTAACTTAAATGGAAAAAATTAAGTTAGGCACGATCTTTGTGGATTTGGCCCATTATTCTTTACAAAGAATAAAACATTTTATTTTGCAGATCAGCAACAGGGATGCTTTAAATAAGAAATTCAACGATACACACAAAAATAAAAAATTCTAAAGTGTGAAGCTGTAAAAAAAAAAAAAAAAATATCTGATCTTGTTTTTTATAAAAAATATTTAAATAGCGTCCTCTGCAATATGATTAGGGTTAGAGTTTAAATATATTATATTCAAAAAGTTGTTACAAGAAGATGTTATTTAAAAGATCACTTACGTCTCCTGTATCTGCACTTTGCTGATTATCTGCAAAAAAAGTACGGGATACGAAGTTAGAAATTTGTAGAGACGCATTGATGCGCTTTTGAAGTGGCAGGTAGTGTACCTGACCGATTGGTGTGGAGATTAGCTAAAATCAACTGCCAGAGATTCAGTTACAGATAAAGGAAGACAAGAAAGAAGGAAATTAATTAGGTTTTCCAAGCTAAACTGGACGGCTGCTTCTGATCTTCCTTCTCCAGGGAAATAACTGATTACACCATTCTCCACTTGCACCCAGCCTGTGGAAGGGGAGCCAAGATTACTTCACTTGCGATTCGGATTTAAAGAGACCTTTCCACCCAACCATTCATTTAAAAAAAAGTCTTCCCATAAGATTCCATGTGCAATTAAAACCTAACTCCAGGTTTTTGATACTGGCCCAATTGAACTATTCCCTTAAAGCAGAACTTCACCCAAAAGGGAAAGATCTGCACTTGCTCCTCCTCCCCCTCCTTTTTTTTTGGGGGGGGGGGGGTACCCGATTTTGACAGGTACTTGCTTCCCCCACTTCTGGTCAGATTGCCACAGCGATCTGAGCAGAGCTTTGCCCTCCTCCCACCTCCTTCGCCCGTAGCCTTCTGGGGACACATCATAGGTCCCAGAGGAATGCGGGACCAATCACAAAGCAGAAGGGAGACTCACGCATTCGCAAAAATTCACTGCCGGTTTCCCTAAGGCCTTGTACACACGACCAGACATGTCCGATGAAAACGGTCCACGGACCGTTTTCATCGGACATGTCTGCTGGGAGGTTTTGGTCTGATGTGTGTACACACCATCAGACCGAAATCCCCGCGGACAGAGAACGCGGTGACGTATACGACACCGACGTTCTCTAACACGGAAGTACAATGCTTCCACGCATGTGTCAAATCAATTCGACGCATGCGCGGGATTTCGGTCCGCTGGTTAGCCGTACTAACCAGCGGACATGTCCGACGGACAGGTTTCCACCGGACAAGTTTCTTAGCATGCTAAGAAACTTTTGTCCGCTGGAAACCTGTCCGCTAGGCCGGAAAAATATCCGCTAGGCCCTACACACGGTCGGACATGTCCGCGGAAAATGGTCCGCGGACCAGTTTCAGCGGACATGTTCGGTCGTGTGTACGAGGCCTTAGTGAAGATGTGGGCGCCTGCACCAGAAGCTGATTGAAGAATTGGCTCGAGTGCAGACATGGCCGATGTCAGCTCTATATAAAGTGTATGTAGCATTAGCTACAAAAAGTATATAGACAGTGTTTCAGCAACAGAACGAGACTGACGGTCGTGTTCTTGGGACAAAAATTAGTTGGGCTGAGCACTGCAGGAATACAAGGCTTCCTTTGATTGGCTGAGGTGGAGATTGTGAGGTCATCCACCCATCTCTCCAATTCGGCCATTCAGAAGAAGCCTTGTATTTATTCAACTGACTGCTGGTTTCCCTTAGTGAAGATGCCAGCGCCTGCACCAAAAGCCGATTGAAGAATCGGGTCAGGGGCGGACATTGCTGGATCCATGGGCCGGTAAGTATCCCTATAATAAAAGTCAGCAGGTACAGTATTTGTATTTGCTGACTTTTCCATTTCTGGAGGGAGATTTGAGCTCCTCTTTAATAAGAAATGTGGCGGATGTCAGCTCTATATAGACAGTGGCCCAGATTCAGGTAGCCTTGCGCTTTTTTTACGGAGGCGCAGCGCACCGTTTTGCCGCCGCGCCTCCGTAAATTTCCTGCGCTACGCGCGATTCACGGAGCAGTAGCTCTGTAAATTGCGTGGGCGCTCCGGCAAAATGCCCTGCGTAAGGGCGCCTAATGTAAATGAATCATTTAAATTAGGCGCGTTCCCGCATGCTCCGTCGGGAAACTTTCTCGACGTGCATTGCGGTAAATGACGTCGCAAGGACGTCATTTGCTTCAAAGTGAACGTGAATGGCGTCCAGCGCCATTCACGATTCACTTATGCAAACAACGTAAAATTTAAACCTCGCAACGCGGGAACGACGGGTATCCTTAGCATTGGCTGCCCCTGCTTTTAGCATGTGCAGCCTTACGCGAAACCCGACGTACGCAAACTACGTACGCAGGGCTCGCGTAACGTTGTGAATCGGCGTTAGTATGCAATTTGCATACTATACGCTGACCACAACGGGAACGCCACCTAGCGGCCTGCGTAAGAATGCAGCCTAAGATATGAGGGCATAAGAGCCTTATGCCACGCATATCTTAGGCTGCAGTCGGCGTAACGAGCTCTCTAAATCAGGAGAAGTCGTTACGCCTGCGCAAGTAAGCAATTGCGCTGCGTAATTATGGTTACGCAGACGCAATTGCTTCTTGAATCTGGGCCAGTGTTTCAGCAATAGAATGGGACTTCCCATCCTGTTCCTGGAACAAAAATTAGTTGGGGTGAGCGCTGCAGGAATACAAGGCTTCCTCTAATAGGCTGAAGTACAGATCGTGAGGTCATCCACCTACCTCTTTAACTTGGCCATTCATAAGAAGCTTTTTATTTATACAACCTGAATTGAATTTATTCCAGGAATGGGATGGTATAACCCCGTACTGCTGCTGGCAAAAATCACTGTATGTGCTGGTGATGCTACAGTGCCGATAGGGACTGCATTTCTTAGTGATTGAAATAGTTTGTTCTGGCCTGGAGTTATGTTTTAATATAATTTTCTGCATGTCATTTACCTGTAAACATGTCCCATGTGTAGACATCCAAAATCCCTGATATTGATGCTGGGCGCCACCATCTTGGATGCGATATCTGCAAGGGCTGCTAGATATTGCAAAAGAAGCCTGGGAAACTTAAACCAATCTCTACCAGAGTGCTGTAGAACGTATCTCAGCCTTGCAAGACAGAATTGCCATCCTTGGACCCTACCAACCTTAACCTACGCCCCATCTCCTTGCTCCCCTTTTCCTCTAAACTCCCTAAACGCCTGGTCTACAACCAAGTGCCCACCTCATTAACCACTTAAGCCCCGGACCATATTGCTGGTCAATGACCGGGCCACTTTTTGCGATTCGGCACTGCGTCGCTTTAACGGACAATTGCGCGGTCGTGCGACGTGGCTCCCAAACAAAATTGGCGTCCCTTTTTTCCCACAAATAGAGCTTTCTTTTGGTGGTATTTGATCACCTCTGCGTTTTTTAGTTTTTGCGCTATAAACAAAAATAGAGCGACAATTTTGAAAAAAAATTATATTTTTTACTTTTTGCTATAATAAATTTCCCCCAAAAATATATAAAAAAAACGATTTTTTTCCTCAGTTTAGGCCGATACGTATTCTTCTACATATTTTATGTTAAAAAAATCGCAATAACCGTTTATTGATTGGTTTGCGCAAAAGTTATAGTGTTTACAAAATAGGGGGTGTTTTTATGAAATTTTTATTAAGATTTATTTTTTACTAGTAATAGCGGCGATCAGCGATTTTTATCGGTACTGCGACATTATGGCGGACACTTCGGACACTTTTGGCACATTTTTGGGACCATTGGAATTTTTATAGTGATCAGTGCTATAAACAAATGCATTGATTACTATAAAAATGGCACTGGCAGTAAAGGGGGTTAACACTAGGGGGCGAGGAAGGGGTTAAGTATGTTCCCTGGGTGTGTTCTAACTGAAGGGGGGGTGGGACTGACATGGGGAAATGACAAATCGCTGTTCATACATTGTATTAACAGATAATAGGTCATTTCCCCCCCTGACAGGACCGGGAGCTGTGTGTTTACACACACAGCTCCCGGTTCTCGCTCTGTAACCAGCGATCAGGGGCTCGCACACGCGCCCCTAGTGGCCGATTCGCGAGGTAGCGTAGATCTATGTGATCTCGCGCAGGGGAGAAGACCTGCCGCCGTATAACTACGGCGGCTGGTCGGCAAGTAGTTAACATGTCATGCGCACACTCGTGGAAGGGTGAAAATCGTCAGTACGTAAAAATCTCCATCGGCGACTCTTTACTCTTTTACAGGAGGAGGTCTAGTAATAGAATTATCTTATTGGGATTAATTTTTTTACCAAAAATATGTAGCAGAATACATATTGGCCTAAATTGATAGAGATTTTATGTTTTACTTTTTTTCATTGGAAATGTTTTATAGCAGAAAGTAAAAGATGTTTTTTGTTTATAGTGCAACAAATAAGAAAAGGTGATCAAATACCACCAAAAGAAAGCTCTATTTGTGGGAAAAGGAGACATACATTTTATTTGGGTACAGTGTCACATGACTGTGCAATTGTCAGGTAAAGTACACAGTGCCATATGGCGAAAAAAAAGGCCTGGCCATGAAGGGGGTAAATCTTCCCAGAGATCCAGTGGTTAAAAAAAAATTTCATTTTTTTAACACAACTTGACTCCCACATTTGTGATGAGGAAACACAGGGGAAATAGGGATGGATTAACTGGATGTTGAGTGACCTAGAACAGGAAGTTGACTTGTCATGCTAGCAAATAGAGTTGTCCGGATACCACTTTTTTAAGACGAGTACAAGTACCGATCATTTTTGCTATATCAGTGGCACATTTGTCAGTAGTTTTTTTTTTTTTTTTTTTACAATTTTATTTATTTTTTGTTTGTTTTTTTACAATGGATTTTTTTCCTTTTTTTTTTTAAGGGGGGGGGGGGGGGGTGGCTGGACAGTGTCAGTCAGTGTTTTTCTTTTCCTATTATTTTTTATTATTTTTTACAATTATTTTTTTTACTATTTGTTTTTATCAGCCCTATTGGAGGGCCTTGGTGAGATATCAGGGGTCTTAACAGACCTCTGACAGGAGGGAGACCGCAGCATGGAGGGGGACACGGAGGGAGACCGCAGCATGGAAGGGGACACAGAGGGAACGAGCAGCATGGCGGGGGACACAGAGGGAGACCGCAGCATGGAGGGGGGCACGGAAGGAGACCGCAGCATGGAGGGGGGCACGGAGGGAGACCGCAGCATGGAGGGGGGCACGGAGGGAGACCGCAGCATGGAGGGGGGCACGGAGGGAGACCGCAGCATGGAGGGGGGCACGGAGGGAGACCGCAGCATGGAGGGGGACACGGAGGGGGACACGGAGGGAGACCGCAGCATGGAGGGGGCCAAAGAGGGAGACCGCAGCATGGAGGGGGACACGGAGGGAGACCGCAGCATGGAGGGGGACATGGAGGGAGACCGCAGCATGGAGGGGGACACAGCTGCAGAATGGAGGCAGGCTGCCGGAGGATACGGAGACAGTCATTTGGTGATTGTGTGT
The DNA here is from genome assembly GCF_905171775.1 of Rana temporaria. Lineage (NCBI taxonomy): Eukaryota > Metazoa > Chordata > Amphibia > Anura > Ranidae > Rana > Rana temporaria. Next base: position 454,298,877 of record NC_053492.1, on the reverse strand, counting down.
GGGGGGGAGTTGCAAGCACCGATCACCACTGATTTCACTAAAGCAGCTGAATGCCGTTCAGGGGGGGGGGGGGGCGGAGAAAAGTGTGTCAGACTTTTAAACCACTGCACTGATCATTGCTAGGGATGAGCTGAACACCCCCCTGTTCGGTTCGCACCAGAACCTACGAACACACCAAATATTTGTGTGAACTTTAGAACCCCGTTAAAGTCTATGGGACTCGAACGTTTGAACTCTAAAGTGCTAATTTTAAAGGCTAATATGCAAGATATTGTCCTAAAAAGTGTTTGGGGACCTGGGTCCTGCCCTAGGGGACATGTATCAATGCAAAAAAGTTTTAAAAACTGCAGTTTTTTTGGGAGCATTGAATTTAATAAAGCTTGAAGTGAAACAATAAAAGTGAAATATTCCTTTAAAATTTCGTACCTAGGGGTGTAAAGTAAGCATGTGAAATAGCGCATGTTTCCCGTACTTAGAACTGTCTCTGCACAAAGTGTAATTTCTGAAAGAAAAAAAAGTCATTTAAAACGGACTTGCGGCTATAATGAATTGTCGGCTCCCGGCAATTCAGAGAGAATTCATTCATATTAAAAAAAAGCGTGGGTTCCCCCCAAATTCAATTACCAGGCCCTTCAGGTCTGGTATGGATAATAAGGGGTACCCCGCCGCCAATTTAAAAAAAAAATGATGTGGGGTTCCCCCCAAATATCCATTCCAGACCCTTCAGGTCTGGTGTGGATTTTAAGGGGAACTCCACCCCAAATTTTTTTAAAAATGGCGTGGAGTTCCCCCAAAAATCCACACAGACCCCTTATCCGAGTGCGTAACCTGGCCGGCCGCAGAAAAGAGGGGGGGACAGAGAGTGCCCCCCCTCCTGAACCGTACCAGACCACATGCTCTCAACATGGGGAGGATGTCCCCATGTTGATGGGGACAAGAGCCTCATCCCCACAACCCTTGCCCGGTGGTTGTGGGGGTCTGCGGGTGGGGGGCTTATCAGAATCTGTAAAAAAAAGGGGACCCCCAGATCCTGGCCCCCCCTATGTGAATTGGTAATGGGGTACCTTTGTACCCCTACCATTTCACGAAGGAAGTGTAAATAGTTGTAAAAAACACACACACACACACCGTGGGAAAAAGTCCTTTATTAAAAATAAAAAAATAAAATCCAGCGATGGTAATACACTCTGTGAAATGGTAGGGGTACAATGTACACCATTACCAATTCACATAGGGGGGGCAGGATCTGGGGGTCCTTTTTGTTAAAGGGGTCTTCCAGATTCTGATAAGCCCCCCGCCCGCAGACCCCCACAACCACCGGGCAAGGGTTGTGGGGATGAGGCCCTTGTCCCCATCAACATGGGGACATCCTCCCCATGTTGAGGGCATGTGGCCTGGTATGGTTCAGGAGGGGGGGCGCTCTGTCCCCCCCTCTTTTCTGCGGCCGGCCAGGTTACGTGCTCGGACAAGGGGTCTGGTGTGGATTTTCGAGGAACTCCACGCCATTTTATTTTTTTATTTGGGGTGGAGTTCCCCTTAAAATTCACCCCAGACCTGAAGGGTCTGGAATGGATATTTGGGGGGAACCCCATGTCTTTTTTTTTAATTGACTGCAGGGTTCCCCTTAATATCCATTCCAGACCTAAAGGGCCTGGTAATTGAATTTGGGGGGACCCCATGCTTTTTCTTTTTTTTATGAATGAATTCTCTCTGAATTGCCAGTTCTATGTACGGGAAACATGTGATATTTCACATGCTAACTTTACACCCCCCATAGGTACGAAATTTAAAGGAATATTTCACTTTTATTGTTTCACTTTAAAATTTATTAAAACTTTTTTTTGCATTGATACATGTCCCCTGGGACAGGACCCAGGTCCCCAAACACTTTTTAGGACAATAACTTGCATATTAGCCTTTAAAATTAGCACTTTAGATTTCTCCCAAAGACTTCCGCGGCTTTTCGAATTTGCAGCGAACACTCCAAATTGTTCGTTGTGGGGTGGGGAAATCTGCGTTAAGTGAATGAACTAATAAAACAATTAAGGGTGGGTCCTGAGAGGGACGTCCTGCAGCTGTACACTAGTACTTAGATATAGAAAGCAAAAAAAGTATACTCGAAGCTCATCCCTAATCACCGCTGACTGGTATCGGGTGGTATACAGGTATCGGGTGAAGCATCGGGTGCATTTGCCCGAGTACAAGTACTCGGGCAAATGCTCGGTATCGGGAAAACCCTACTAGCAAAAAAACACAAGCTAGGTGAATGAGTACATGAACATAGGGCAAGCAATCTGCCATGACTCTAAAAACTGCAGCTACAACATGTGAGCCGATCATTACAAGGTAAGACAAACAACATAGGGATTATAATTGCATTAATTTTTTGTTGTGAACATGGCTGACCTGGCTAAAACTCATTAACATCTGCCTCTACTACACGTGTCTACAGACATGGAGCACCAATAAATTTGAAGATTTTTTAAGAGTATGTATGGAGTTGGGGATCATCTTTTTTCCTATAACTGCATTACTACCTAGCAAAAACAACAAGAACATTTAAAAAGTGTGAAATACCTTTAAGCAACTGCATGACCATTATCTACAATTTGCTTTACATATTTAGAGCAACAGTGCTATTCAACGTTACTGCAGAGATCATCAGTTGTTTAAGTAGATGTTGCATATGGATAATGTGTTTTTTATTCACTCATAAGAAGAAAAGTAGGTCAGGCAGATTCCAAGCCTTAAGAATTTTTTACCAGATACTGAGAAATCTGCCCACATTGGCACCGCAGACCTCAGTGTGCTCTCCTATACTTAAATAAGATGCAAAAAACACCCAACATAGAGAAAGTGAAAATAATTAATTTGTAATTCTGAGGAGCTGAATAAATTAAAACCATAAATGTCATGTTTTTTTTATTGCAGACATTTTTTTTTTTTTGTAACTAACTTATATAGTGCCATTGTGTACAGCTGTTGTGAAAATATAAAAATAAATAATCGTTAACGTTTTAGTTAATCTAATATGTGACTGAGCACTGAAATGGATTGGCCAACATCCCATCCAGTGTGATCTAAGCACCCCTACCAGACATCAGGTTCATGATCTCACTACTGCAATTAAAGCTGAAAATATATTTTTATTTGGGGCCCGTACGTAAGGGGTATTTGGTATATCTGGAGTTGCATAGAAACATAGAAAAGTGATAGCAAAAAAAGGCTGAGTAGTCCATGGAGTCTGCCCATTTTTTTGTTTTGTCTCGTTTTTCTTTTTTTTATTGTTTTGCTTTTTTGTTTCGTTAAAGCGGGGGTTCACCCTATGAACGGAATTTTTTTTTTTTTTTTTCTACTACCATAAAATCAGGCATTGTAGCGCAAGCTACAGTATGCCTGTCCCGATTTTTTTACCCCCGTACTCACCTTGTAATCGTTCATCGAAGATACCGGGGAATGGGCGTGCCTATGGAGACGGAGGATGATTGACGGCCGGCTCTGGCGCGTCACGCTTCTCCGGAAATAGCCGAAATAGGCTTGGCTCTTCACGGCGCCTGCGCATAGCCTGTGCGCAGGCGCCGTGAAGAGCCGAGACCTACTCCGGCTGTCTTCGGGGAGAGTGACGTGCCAGGGCCGGCCGTCAATCATCCTCCCTCTCCATAGGCACGCCCATTCCCCACGGGAGCCGAAATCTACGATGTCCGATTACAAGGTGAGTCCGGGGTTAAAAAAATCGGGACAGGCATACTGTAGCTCGCGCTACAATGCCTGTCTCGATGGTAAAATCATGTGGGTGAGGGTGAACTACCGCTTTAACATTGTAGTCTGACTACAGATCATTATCCCAATCATGTTTGAGATAAACAGATCTATAGTCAGACAACAAAGTTAACAAAAGAAACAATAAAAAAAAAAGGCAGACTCAATGGACTACTCAGTCTTTTTTTTTTTGCTGTCACGTTTCTGTGTTTCCTTGCAACTCCAAACATACTAAAGTGCATCAAGTAATTTTTTTTTGTTTTGATGTTTGTTTTTCTTTTTTTTTCTTTTTTTTTGGGGGGGGGGGGGGTGGTTGTATTTTTTTTTTTATTATTATCTTTATTGTCTGACTATAGATCCATGTTAATCTCAAACATGATTGGGATAAACATAGATTTATAGTCAAACAAATAATAATAATAAAAAAAAAAAAATGGGCAGACTTGGTGGACTATTTCTGTCTTTTTCTGCCATCATTTTTCTATGTTTCTATGCAACTCCAAATATACAATACTAAATACCCCTCACGTACTGGCCCAAACAAAAATATTTTTTGTAAATGCCCTGTGGCATTTAAGGATTAGCATCCCTCCCAGTGGAAGAAGTCTATGTCTGATGAAGGTGTGCCCTTTCAGATCACAGCCACATCATTATAGCATGTAATGAGTGATAGAAGGTGTTGCGCTCCTGACCAGCCAGCGTGAGACAGAAAAAAAAAGGACAGCTTCAGCTTACATGTCTCCACCAGGAGGTCACGCTCCCATGATGTGTTTCACCCCACCCACTGGGGGGACCTGGTCATATGGTCCCACCCAGTGGGTGGAGTGAAACATGTCAGGGGGTGTGGCCTCTTTGTGGAGACATGTAGGCTGAAGTTGTCCTCAATTGTCTGTGTTATGCTGGCTGGTCGGGAGAGCTGCACCTTCTTTCACTCATTACAGTGTAGGCAGTGCCAACTGTGGGTGCATGAGATTACTCCATGTAACTCTGCGGCATGCATGATAAAAGTTGGTGAGGTGTCCATGACCCCCAGACTGCTGAGGAAGAGTCTGGATGATGCCTGATGTCGTGAAGCTCCAAAGCTACTCTGGGACCACGGGCTGCAATGGAAATGTATACTACCTCTGTTGCGGCGACAAGATCACTCAATGTCCATGGTGAAGGCACCACCTGCCCAGGAATGAAGGCAGCTTCTTCTTCCTGCTTTGGTCATTTATTATGTTACATGACAAAAGGAGACAAGAAGAAGAGCAGTCTACCCTCATTCTCCGACAGGCACCTGTGCTGAGAAGGAGGTGCCTTTTCAGCAGACGCCTGCCCTGTTGAATCTCTGCTGACCAACAAGCTGCCACCATCACCATAACACTGCACCCAGGGGCAGGTGCCCCACCAACTTGTCCTTGCCCTGACCCTGACCACACTGCACTTACACCAAGTCTGGAGCTGGACTTCGCTTGGTCACCAACCTCTAAATCAGTGGTTCTCAACCTGGGGGTCGAATGAGGATTTGCCAGGGGTCACCAAATCCTGGACTGTTCCTGAAGCTTTCCCAGCCAAATTGTTTTAATACTGTACGAGTGGAAGGGACTCGGGGAACGCTAAATATCTGTGGGTTAGGGGCGCAAATTACTTGTCTTGCCTTGGTTGCTGACAACCCATGCTACGAAAATAATTTTACTGTTAGGGGTCCCCACAACTTGGGAAATTTTATCAAGGGGTCACGGCACTAGCGAGGTTGAGAACCACTGCTCTAAATGGACAGCACTAAAGCCTGCCAAACAATTTGTGATGTCAGCTCACATTTAGATCCTCACACTTTCAATGGAGCATATTGACATGCAGACCCTGTAGAAGCCTATCATATTGCATCTTTATCAGCTTTCCATCATCAACATAGCCAGACATATATGGCAACAAATGTAATTGAAACCCATTACCCCTTACCTACCACACACAGTGGATATTTTATTGAATTTCACATTCAAAAAAACAACATAAACAGTAATAAATGCTATTTACAACATTTTGTATTTCTCGATCCCACTTTACAAAACAACATTTTGGCAGGAAAGTTGAATTACAGTTTAATCCAAACATTTATTTCCAACTTAAATCCTTATCAAAGTAAATAAATAAGACTTGTGTTTTAGATCGAGTTCAGGCAAAATTTCTATTTACTTCACCATTCGGCCTCCCCGATTGCTTTAGAAAAAATATAATCCTTTCCTCCAAAGCACATAACTCCATCTTTTAAGTAGAACTTCCACTTATTCTTACTTCGGTGTATCTGGAAAAATGGAAAATATTTTAATAAGATATTTGTTGCTGGGCAATGGTTCTTAAAGCGTTCCTAAACCCAGGACCCTGCATTAGCTAGATCTGGTCTCCCACAGTACACAGAACATGGAAAACAATTATTTTAGTAAATAAACTGCTAAATGCCTTTTCTCATCACCAGAATATAGCAGTCTTGTAACCGCTATCAGTGTCTGGTTAAAGCTTGTAATAGGATTTTTCATTCTACTCCAACTGTCCTATGAGGCTGCAGGACCACTGACCCTCTGTCTGGACAGTGATGATTGGCCCTGTGCTGATTATATGCAGCCTTCCAGGGAAAAAAAAAACCTTCTAGCAATAGACACCAAACTGAGCATGTCCAGAGTGGCTCCAAAGGCTTGGTTATATCAGCAGATGGATTAACCCATGGGTCTTCAAACTACGGCCCTCCAGTTGTTCAGGAACTACAATTCCCATCATGCCTAGTCATGTCTGTGAATGTCAGTGTGTTACAATGCCTCATGGGATGTGTAGTTCTGCAACAGCTGGAGGGCCGTAGTTTGAGGATCCCTGGATTAACCCCTTAGGTTCAAAAATATAACAAGCATGCTTTACTGCATATACACACTGATTTTACTGTTGTGGGTTTAGTAACACTTTAACCACTTAAGGACCGCCTCCTGCACATATACGTCGGCAGAATGGCACGGTTGGGCACATGTACGTACAGGTACGTCCTGTACTAGTACCAAGCCGTGGGTCGCGGCCCGCACGCGACCCGGTCGCCGCTGGAGTCCCGCGATCCGTTTCCCGGAGCTGGAGAACGGGGAAAGCCGCGTGTAAACACGGCTTCCCCGTTCTTCACTGTGGCGGCGTCATCGATCGAGTCATCCCTTTTATAGGGGGACACAATCGATGACGTCACGCCTACAGCCACACCCCCCTACATTTGTAAACACACTTCAGGGAACACATAAACCAATCGGCGCCCCCTAGTGGTTAACTCCCAAACTGCAATTGTAATTTTCACAATAAACAACGCATCTTAAATGCATTTTTTACTGTGAAAATGACAATGGTCCCAAAAATGTGTCAAAATTGTCCCAAGTTTTCGCCATAATGTCGCAGTCACGAAAAAAAAACGCTGAACGCCGCCATTAGTAGTAAAAAAAAAAAAAAAAAATGAATAAAAATGCAATAAAACGATCCCCTATTTTGTAAACGCTATCAATTTTGCGCAAACCAATCGATAAACGCTTATTGCGATTTTTTTTACCAAAAATAGGTAGAAGAATACGTATCGGCCTAAACTGAGGAAAAAAAAAAATTTAGATATATTTTTTGGGGATATTTACTATAGCAAAAAGTAAAAAATATTGCATTTTTTTCAAAATTGTCGCTCTATTTTTGTTTATAGTGCAAAAAATAAAAACCGCAAAGGTGATCAAATACCACCAAAAGAAAGCTCTATTTGTGGGAAAAAAGGACGCCAATTTTGTTTGGGAGCCACGTTGCACGACCGCGTAATTGTCAGTTAAAGCGACGCAGTGCCGAATCAACAAAAAGGAGCAAGGTCCTTTAGCTGCATTTTGGTCCGGGTCTTAAGTGGTTAAAGCCAAAATTCCGGCATAGAACTACGGTAAATATATTTTCATGAACTGTTTTACCTGCTTAAAGTGGCTCTAAAGGAAGACATTATTTTACCTTCATGCATGCTCTATATTAAAGCGAAATTCCACCCAACTTTAGTACTTGGTCTTAAAACAAAAGACCACCACTCCACCCCTCATTTTTGGATATACAATTTTTTTATTACCTTAGTAGTAAAAAGGTGAACTTCCGTCCCAGCCTCGCCGCGCCGAGGGATGTCATCTTCACTTCTGGTTCTGCCCCACCTCCTTCCTCCCCCTGCCTTCTGGGACCTGTGTGTGTCACAGAAGACGACGAGACCATTTAGAAAGTGATGCGCAATTCGTGCATGCGCAGTAGGAAACCAGCTGTGAAGCCTGAAGGCTCCACTTACAGTTTCCCTTTGTTACAATGGCAGCGCCACGTGGCTCGCGCAATGTGCAGTAGGGAATCGGACAGTGAAGCCTCAATGCTTCACTTCCTGATTCCCTCACCGAGGACGGCGGCGGGACAGCGGAGAACCGAGCAATTGCTCCGCGTCGGGAACATCGCGGGCACCCTGGAAAGATAAGTATCCTTATTAAAAGTCAGCAGCTACAGTGTTTGTAGCTGCTGACTTAAAAATATTTTTTTAAATATGCTCTGCCTGACCCAAGGTGGCTGCTGAAGTCACATGGGGTGGCAGCATCCAATGGAATAGCTTCCCCAGTGACCCAGGAAATCATGACTTCTCCAACTACAATGCCACTACGGATGAGCGCCACCTGCAGTGGAGAAAGTAGACTGCAACTGCCTACATGCCGCTTCTCATTTTACTGGACAGGCGCAGGCTGTGGAAGGTACAAGACCTGTAAGTGTTATTAGATTGCAGCAGGTCTCCTGCCCTGCCAGAATGGGCTGTGCTGTGTGGGAGAGCTGTGCAAATCCCAGGACTGGATGAACAGAAATACAAACAATTTTCCAGACTTGCATATGAGTATTTATTGTATTTATTTATTTTGGGGGGGAGTGGTTGTTTTGTTTGCTGGGAGTAATTAAAGCCCCAGAATTCAACATCTAGTTCTACTCAAAGCTGCAAACCTACCCCAACTTGTCATCTATTTGTTTGTAATCATTGCTGGTTTATGCAGAAACAGCTGAGCAGGAGATATCAGAGAATACTTGAAAAATATGTTATGCAGGGATTCTCAGATGGTGGTTTGTGTACCCCTAGAGATACTTCTGGTATCTAACGTTGTAAGTGTTGAAATAAATCAGAAGAGCTGTTTTACATTTTAATAAATAATACATCACATGTGGAACAAATCTGAGTGCATATTGTTTGTTATTCAGAAACTTAAAGCGAGCTTAATGTGATACTAAAGTCATAAAAATTCACTTTCTAATACATAAGCAAGCCTCTCCTGGTTCCTTCGCGTCAACTTGCTTGTCCCGGAAACCCCTATTTACAGGGCGCTGGAAAATCCAAATAGAATGTGAATGGAAGTGATTATTGAGCTAACCCAAAACAAAAAAGGAAAAGCAGCTACACAAGAATGTGACAAAAATTCAGAGACAAGTAGGGGTTAATATGTAGCACTAAAAATGATAATCAGTGAAATGAATCTGGTGAACTGATCGCTCGTCAGCATCTGTCACTTCTGTATAATAACTAGAAAGTTAAAGGGCCTCTAAGTTTCAGCTAGAGGCCAAACACGTGTCTCCGGCTTGTAGGGTGGCACTAAGTTAACTGTCTGAAAAGGAGGATTGGAAGTCGAGCATGTGCTCTCTCACCCAACAGGCCCGATCCGCCTGAGTTCTCTCAAAAAGGGCGCGTTAGTAGATCACTGCTCCACAGCACAAGGATTCCGGTGATCTGCCGTGCTGGTTCCAGCTATCGTGGAAGTTCCAGCGCATGCGCAAACTGATGTGCTGAGACGGTTCCAGCTATCGGGAAAGTTCCTTCACTGACTGCGCAGGCGCAAACTTGCTGACGGAAATCCCCGAACCGCGGCCGGCATCCAGGGCGACGTGGATTTCGAGGTAAGTGGCCAGTCGGCCTCACGTCCTCGCTGCGCTCGGACGGCTCGCTCCGCTCGCTCGGCCTCCTGGCTCTTTTTTTAACATCCTCCAATCCACGGGGATGTTAAAGAATGAGCCTGGATGCCGGGCGAGGTTTGGGGATTTCCGTCGGGAAGTTTGCGCCTGCGCAGTCAGTGAAGGAACTTCCCCGTTAGGGGAACATTGAGGACAAGTCACCGGCATCAGGCTCTCCACTGTTTCAGTTGTCAGCTGGGCAGCCTCTCCGATCTCCTGGAACACGAGCTGGGTAAGTGGTCTTGCTTCCATCTGGATGGCTGATCTCCCGCAAAAGTTAGGCCCAGGCTTCAGGCCTAACAGCACGGCTGGGCTGTAGTCAGCAGCTCCACAGAGGAGAAAAAGCAGGTCCCGAGAGAGCGAGATCAGCCACTCCCTTTCCTTAAGTACCCTCCCCCATAAGTCTGTGTGGAGGTGTCACATGTTCCAATAAAACAGGTCATTGTGGGAAGTGTAGTCTGTTTCTCCTAAGAGTCAATGGAGTCCATATCTCCCTCTACTCGCAGTCCCACAATGCATAACTTCTTAAAGGTATCATACATCTTTACAAGCGTGAGCAAAGTTCCAGCGGGATCCAGGCCTGTCATTAGACTCTGACAGGATGGCCCCGCTACATATACATATATATATATATACACACACACATATATACACATATATACACATATATACACATATATACACATATATACACATATATACACATATATACACATATATACACATATATACACACATATACACACATATACACACATATACACACATATACACACATATACACATATATACACATATATACACATACATATACACATACATATACACATATACACATACATATACACATATACACATACACATATACACATATACACATATACACACATATATATATATATATATATGTGTATCACTACCCCCGGAGGAGCTGCTGGTTTGTTTTGGGTGGCACATTTACCTCGTGGCTCTTGTGAAATTCCTAGAGGTGCATGGTGCATATAGTGATAGTAAAGAGAAATGTCCAGAACAGGTGTTCTTTTGCTGTGCTCTTTATCACCCAGCCGGGTAAAAACAAACTGGTGATGAAAGGATAGAGTTGAAGGAAGAAGGAGAACAGCAGATTCAGGCGTAGTATTTGGAAACAGTCCTGCTCCCGTATGTAACACTTTTTGCACAACTCCTGCCTGAGTGGGCTTAGCGTACCCGGAAAGGTCTCTCTCACTGAGCTGGCAGCCGGAGTATCGCTCAAACCTTTTTCTGGGAAAAGTCTCTGCCACAGACCCTCCTGGACTCAGGGAGGGACCTCTGCCACAGGCCCTCACTGATGGCAATTACGGAGACAATCCTCCTTGAAGAATTACGCCAGGATCTCCTTCTTATTGTCGCCCAGGTACCGACTGACAGGTGATCAATCCTTCAGTGTCCGGCTACCTTGATCCCCGGTGGTTTGTCGTAATCTTTTTGGATCGCCAGCCTCTCAATGGCTCTACGCAGATAGACTCCCCACCGAACAGCTATACCGCTTGGGATCTTCAAGAATGGGAACCCAGTCGATCACTGGGTCCCTGCCACTGCTCAAATGCTCCAGCCCAAGTAACCAGGTGCTATATATATATATATATATATATATATATATATATATATATATTTATTTTTATTTTTTTATATTTGACCACCATAATAAAGAAAAAATAATGAACAAAACCACTACATGAATATAACAAATATACATAGAATTTTTAAAGGGCAACTTCAGCCAAAACATTTTAATTTTCACCTCAAATTGGTACTTGGGTGAACTGGAGAGCATGACGTCACCACCCCTCTCAACCTCGTCCAATCGGAGAACATTTTGTATTCATTCAGAAAATGTAAAGCATTGTCTCAATAGTGCCCATACTGAGCGGCTGACCGCCTGTGTCCAGAATACAGCAGGGCCGCCACTCAGCATGGAACCCATGAGCAAGTGGAGATCACTGGAGTAGTAGTATCTAATTCAGTAATTTCCAGCTTCAAGGTGCATCGGGCAAGAATGGTATATACATATAGGTAGATTCAGGTAGGGGCGCGCAAATCTAAGGCGGCGTAGCCTAGCGTGTTTACACTACACCGCCTTAAGTAAGAGAGGCAAGTACTGTATTCTCAAAGTACTTGCCTCCTTACTTAGGGCCGCGTAGCATAAATGTGGCGGGCGTAAGGGCGCCTAATTCAAATGTGTTGGAGGGGGGCGTGTTTGATGGTAATGAGGTTAGACCTTACGTTTTTTACGTTTTTTTTTTAACTGCGCATGCGCTGGGCGCCTACATTTCCCAGTGTGCATTGCGGCTACGTACGCCGCACGGGCCTATTGATTTCGTCGTGGACGTAGACAACGTAAATCCCGATTCGTGGACGACTTACGCAAACTACGTAAAAAATTTGAATCTCGCGGCGGGAACGGCGGCCATACTTTAACATTGTTATTCCACCTAATAGGTGGAATAACTTTAGGCCTGCTAATGCCTTACGGAAACGGCGTAAATCGACTGCGGCGGCCGGGCGTACGTTCGTAAATCGGCGTATCACCTCATTTACATATTCTACGCCGACCGCAATGGAAGCGCCACCTAGCGACCATCCAAAATATTGCAATCTAAGATAGGACGGCGCAAGCCGTCGTATCTTAGATATGTTTAAGCGTATCTCTGTTTGAGCATAAGCTTAAACATAGGTCGGCGTAGATTCTGAGTTAGGTCGGCTTATCTACTGATAAGCCAGCCTAACTCTACCTGAATCTACCTGAATCTACCTAATAGTTACATTGGTCCACGCTGGATCAGTGCAACTGCATAGAAATATCCATACCTAGAATTTTCCGTAAGAAATGTAAAGGTTGAAGTTCATATAAAACGCGGAATACCTTGTCATACTGACATACGATTACATTGTCTGTGTCAAACATGTCCGGGACTTCTTGCTCACTCACATCATCTCCAGAGTTTAATGGATCCTGTCCAAAAAAGAAATAACATGCATTTAACAATTGAATGGGAATGCATTTTAAGCTTTCTATCTGGATAGAGTGGGGAAAGGTTTGAACCCATCAGTTTTTTTTTTTTTCATAGCCGATGTCCCATCTGGTTAACTTTACTCTTACTCTATTTGTCCTGGTGGCCATTGTCACTGGAACTAAAAAGGTACTTTGTGTTGTCTCTTGATCAGGAGTAGAGGTAAATTTTATTCCAGTGGCAACTCGCTAAGAGAAGATTACGCTTACTAACTGAAATTTCCTCTCACTTCCGGTTGTGATTTGAGACAGGATGTGAAGGAAGATTCCCCCTAACAGGACACAGGCAGTAAAAAAAAAAAAACACAGGTGTACTTTAACCACTTGATGTCTGGAAAATTGTACCCCTTCATGACCAGAGCATTTTTTGCTATTCAGCACTGCGCTACTTTAACTGACAATTGTGCAGTCATGCAACACTGTACGCAAATAACATTTATATAATTTTTTACAGACAAATAGGGCCAGATTCACAGAAAAAATACGCCGGAGTATCTGCTGATACTCCGGCGTACTTTCAAATTTCCTGCGTCGTATCTTAATTTGTGATTCACAAACAAGATACGACGGCATTTGGCTAAGATCCGACAGGCGTACGGCTTCGGATCTTAGGATGCAATACTTCGGCCGCCGCTGGGTGGAGTTCGCGTCGTTTTCCAGTGTCGGGTATGCAAATTAGCTTTTACGGCGATCCACGAAAGTACGCGCGTTCGTTACATCGTCGCTAGTCGGTTTTTCCCATCGCAAAGTTACGGCTGCTATTAAGGTGGTGTAACAATAGACAACATGTTAAAGTATGGCCGTCGTTCCCGCGTCGAATTTCAATTTTTTTTTTTTTGCGTAAGACGTCCGGGAATACGAAACGACGTAACGCACGTCGCCGTTCAAAACATTATGTCGGGGCGACGTCATTTCGCGCAAAGCACGGCAGGAAATTTTCGCACGGAGCATGCGCAGAACGTTCGGCGCGGGAAAGCGCCTAATTTAAATGGTACATGCCCCATTTGAATTAGGCGGGCTTGCGCCGGACGGCTTTACGTTACACTGCCGTAAGTTTACACGCAAGTGCTTGGTGAATCAGGCACTTGCGCTGAAAACTTGCGGCAGTGTAACGTAAAGACGATACGTTACGCCGCCGCGATTCTTTATGAATCTGGCCCATAGTGTTTTCCTTTAGTGGTATTTGATCACCACTGGGTTTTTTATTTTTTTAACATATAAATGAAAAGTTAAAAAAAATTTATATATATATATATATATATATATATATATATATATATATATATATATATATATATATATATATATATATATATATATATATATATATATATATATATATATATATATGTATATATATGTCTTTGTAATAAAAAAAATCTCAATAGGTATATATTAATTGGTTTGTGCAAAAGTTATAGTGTCTACAAACACATGAAAAAATGGTGCAGCCCTTTGTGAAATGGATCATTTAGTGTGACGTATTGTTTAATTATCCCAGCTTGCACTCCTATGCCCCGCACACACGATCAGATTTCCAGTCTGAATAAACTCTGATGGGTTTTTCCAACAGGATTCGCTCAAGCTGTCTTGCATACACACAGACGTACCAAATTCTGACCGTTCAAAACGCGGTGACGTACAACACTACGACGAGCCTAGAATAATAAAGTTAAATGATTCTAAGCATTCGTCGAATTGTTTCCGAGCATGCATATTTTTTTCTCCGTCAGAATTCCATACAGACGAACGGAATTTCCGTCGGGAAATAAAGAGAACATGTTCCCTTTCCAAGTCCGTCGGAATTTCCGACGGAAAAAGTCAGATGGGGCACACACACCGTCGGAATATCCGATGAAAAAATTCCGTCTGACTTTTTCCATCAGAAATTCCGACCGTGTGTACATGGCATTAGTGGTGAGGATACAGGTGTGTTTACAAGGACTATATGGGGAATTCAAAACAGCCCTAATGGTACTTTTCTGGTGGTAGTTCACTTTTAGTGATTGTAAAGGCAGAAGTTTTTTTTATCTTCATGCATTCTATGCATGAAGATAAAAATCCTTCTGTGTGCAGCAGAAGCCTCCCTCAGACCCCCTAATACTTACTGAGCCCCCTCTCTATCCAGCGATGGCCAAGAGTGCCTCAGCCTTCCAGGGACTCTCCCTACTGATTGGCTGAGACACAGCAGCAGCGCAATTGGCTCCCGCTGCTGTCAAACTCAGTTAGCCAATCAAAGCAAAACCAACTGCACAGAGTAGGTAAGTATGACCTGTTTGTTATTTAAAAAAAAAAAGAAAACAGACTTTACAATCAATCACTTAGTCAACCTACTGCACCTAATTCAAAAAAACATTTGGCCAGTGTTGGTAACATTACCAACGCGTGCGGCAAATTCAGGTAGTACCAACTATCGTCACTTTACGAACGTCGCTATAGCAGCAATCAATTATTAAAGAATTACCAACAGATTGGGAAACAGATGTACACCAGTATTCAGAGTGGACAGTACTGGAAGCCATCATGTGCTGTGCGGTGCTATAATGAAGGTATTTGGCACAATTATATTACAGAAACACAGAGGGCCAGATCCACGTAGATCGATGTAACTTTAAGCAGGCGTAGCATATCGTAGTTACGCTACGCCGCAGCTACTTTGAGAGGCAAGTGCTGTATTCACAAAGCATCTATAGTTACGGCGGCGTAGTGTAAATGTGTCGGCGTAAGGGCGTGGAATTCAAATGACAAAGATGTGGGCGTGTTTTATGTTAATTCAACTTGACCCCACGTAAATGCCGTTTTTTTTTTAACGGCGCATGCGCCGTCCGTGGGGGTATCCCAGTGCGCATGCTCAAAATCACGTTGCAAATAGTCAATGCTTTTGACGTGAACGTAATTTACGCAAAGCCCTATTCGCGAACGTTTTACGCAAACGACGTACACAACGGAAAATTTGACGCTGGCCCGACGTCCATACTTAACATTGCGTACGCCTCATAGACCCAGGGGTAACGTTACGCCGAAAAAAGCCTTACGTAAACTACGTAAAAAATGCGCCGGCCGGATGTACGTTCTGAGAATCGGCGCATCTAGCCAATTTGCATACTCTACGCGGAAATCAACGGAAGCGCCACCTATCGGCCAGCGTAAATATGCACCTAAGATCCGACAGCGTACTAAGACGTACGTCAGTCGGATCGAGCCCCCATTCAGTCGTATCTTGTTTTGTGGATACAAAACAAAGCTACGACGGGGCACCCTAGAAGTTACGCGGCGTATCAATAGATACGCCGATGTAACTACTTTGTGGATCTGGCCCACACGTTATACATTATATTCTACTAGAGTGGATTATAGGATTTTACAAGCATTTTAACTCTGTTCACACCGGGGATTCCTGTCAGGCAGGGAGAGATCGGGGGAGAGAAGACCGCACATTACATGGCAAGACCTACCCCGAAAATAAGCCCTACTGTGTCTTTTGTTGCCAAAATTAATATAAGACCCGGGCTTATTTTCGGGGGAAACACGGTATGTGTGGATTTTAGAGTTCTGCTACAGCCCAAAAACATAATGCTAGGTGAACTGACCCTAGTGTGCACCCACCTCCATTTACTGTATATTTAACAGTAATTGGGTTTTCCACTACAGGATCCTCTGGGGCGGGGACTGCCACAAATGGTACTATGCTCTTTGTACAGGAGTGCTACATAAATAAAGACTGAACAACACCTTGCAGTAACAATTTTATATTTACAGAAAAGAGCTAATGCTGCATTTCTAGTAACTAAACATTTAAAAATGGACTCGCAAAACCGCCATAAAGAAGTCGAACATTATTATGTGTAATGGACTACAAAGGTCAATTGTTTGCTCCATCAATTTGCTGCGGTTTTTTGGAAACCAATCCTACGTCTGCACAATGAATTCATTAATTTTGCTAAAGGAAACACGTAATTTAAGTTATGTGACAGCGTAAAGCAGAACCGTAGATTTAGATGCCTTGAAGAGACACACTAAACACATTTGAAGCTGCCTGAGACAATTGCGTCCAATATTACCCTGATTTATAGAGCACAATTAAATCGATAACATTAATTGATTCCTCAAGATGTGTCAGCACGACGAAAAAAAAAAAAAAAAAGAATCAATGAGAAGAAAAAGCACCAAGGTATGCCTTCAATTTGACAGCTTTGTAATAAAAATATATTGTATAACACATTCATAGCCCTAAGGCTTATAGAGATAGCCAGACAGACATAATTACATACTGTTCATTCCATATCAAAATGCAAAGAGTTTTTAGCAATGTCAGCTTTACTTAATTTCACCCATTCCTATCTGCTTCTAAACAAACTAGACATTGTGTCTCTATTGTACAGTTCTCAAGCTGCTCCTACATACTGATGAATGCAAGTGCTTACATGAGCAAGTCCTAAATGACAGCATCCTTGACCAACATCTAATCATGATTTCTGGGCACAAGGGAAAAAAACTTAAGTGGTCAAAGATTGAATTTTATACTGCTCAACTGCACCAATTTATAAACGCAAAGCTCAAACCCAGCTTTTTACAACCTTTAAGCCCAGGGCAGGGCCGGCCCTACCATGGGTAAATTGTCACCCACCCCCCCCCCCCCGCCATCCCATTCTGCCAGCTCAGCTCCACTGTGGGGCTATTTGCATGCCCGCCCGCTCCTCCTGACCATCTCTGCAGTCTCTGACCCTCGCCTGTAGTACGTTTTGCAGTCTCTGACCCAGGGCCGGCCCTACCATGGGACCCGATGGTACCATTGTACCAGGCGGCACTTTCAGGGGGACGGCAAATTGCCGCCCGCCCGCCACCCCATTCCGCCAGCTCCGCTCTCCACTCCACTGTGGGGCTAATTGCTGCCCCACCGCTCCTCCCGTTCCACTCTCCGCTCCACTGTGGGGCTAATTGCATTAATAGAGCCATAACAGGTCCTTTTTATACTCCGATATACATGTCTAGAGCCATGATAGGTCCACTTTAGTTATCATGATATAAAATAATGCATGTGGGGGCCTTTTGGTGGGCGTAATTTTTTTTTTGGGGGGGGGGGGAGCATTTCATTCTTGGTACCAGGCAGCACAATGTCTTGGGCCAGCACTGGCCCTGGGAAACCTTTGAAATAATTTTTAGGTTCTTGAGGAACCCCTGCTTAAAAAAATAAATAAAAAATAAAAAGAAAAGAAAATGGAGCTACAACTCATTAGGGCTGGGGAAAAAAACGATTTGAAGGTCAAATCGATTAAAATTTTCAGCAAATCGATTTTTTTTGAGTTTTGACACTGCGCCGGTCCTGAGGAGCTGTGGGCAGGAGATTTTAGGCGAGGCCGCGGCTTCGGCCTAGTCCGCGAGGCCGGACGCCACGGACTAGGCTGAAGCCGCGTCTTCGCCTAAAGACTTCTGCCCACAGCTCTACTCTACAGGACCGGCGCCTTGTCCATCAAAAAAAAAAAAATGCAGATTTTTTTTGGGGGAAAAAATCGCCCAGCTCTACAACTCATTGATAATGTTAATATACTATGAGTTGTAGTTTTTTTTTGTGGCGACAGGGGGATATCTGTATATTCACAGAGGTGGATTAATGTGAAGATATTTTCTTCATTCATAGAGATATCAAAAATCGCTTTTTTTTTGCACTGTTCATTGGAATTCATAAGGACACTGTGTGCAGGGCTGGTGCTACCACTAGGCAAACTAGGCAGCCGCCTAGGGCGCACTGCAACCTAAGGGGCACGGCCACTGGCATTTCTACTCTCTTCTCTCTACAGCAAGCAACTAAGTCTCAGCACCAGCAGGCAGCTGCCATTCCGTTCGCACATAGTGTCAGAGGCACAGCATCGGCCGAGGACTGTGTCTCTGTCCCGACTGCCGAATGATTGGAAGCAAGCAAACATTCATTGATGAGCACTGATAGGCTGCATTGATGGGTGCTGGTGAGCCTGCATTTGATGGGCGCTGGTGAGGCTGCCTTGATGGGCACTGCTAAAGCTGCATTGATGGGCACTGCTAAGGCTGCATTGATGGGCACTGCTAAGGCTGCATTGATGGGCGCTTCATTAAAAAGGTGGGGTATACGTGGCCAGGGCAAAGGGGGTGGAGTCAGGAAGGGGGCGGCAAAATTAGGTTTTCTCCTAGGGTGTCAAAAATCCTTGCACCAGCCCTGACTGTGTGGAATATGGAGAACATTGCACTTTATTGTTAGATTTACGGCATCATTTTTTTGACCATATTATCCGTGAAAATTTACAGCATATTGCACTTTATATAATTTTTTTTCATATGCACATTGGTTATTTGTATAGCGCTGCATTTATTTTTCATTATTTTGTACCTAATAAAGTGGCTGGTGAGTGTATATTGCTTCATCACTGATACATTTTCCCTTATTCCTTATTCCTCGCTCAATTAAAAAAATCTCAGTTCCATAATTTTTGTAATGTATTCTTTATCCATTTAATACATATTTTGTAATAATAATAATAATAATAATAATAATAATAATAATAATAATAATAATGAATCACCATTGGGCTCCATTCACACCTAGGCGTTTTTACGCCTGAAGCGCTACGCTCACAAACGCCAGAGGGATGAAAATACATTATTTGCTATGGTGACTGTTCACACCTGAACGCCAAACGCCCAAACGCCCAAACGCCCAAACGCCTGTCGCGCGAAGCTCAAACAAGTCCCGGACCTTTTTTTGTCGCGCGAACAGCGGCGTATTTGAGCGTTTCCATTTCCCATAGAAAGTAATGGAAACGCTCGATTCAAGCAACTTGCGCGACAACGGGCGTTTGCTACGGGCGTTTCGTTGCTTTAATCAATAGAACTTGTCGCCCATGCAGAAGATTAAAAAAATCTACCAACATAGCAACAAGTGATGAAAAGATGATAATTTTTCCTATTGGCTAAAATAAAAAACGTCGAAGTACAAAAACGTCGGACAACGCTGTATGCAAACGAGCAAATAAGCATGAATACGCGCGACAAAACGCCGGAAAAAAACGCCCAAAAAAACGACCGATGCTCAGGTGTGAATGCAGCCTTGCCTGTATCCCTGAACTGTGTGATTATCCCTCCATATGTATTCCCTTCATGGCCCCAAGTGAAGGATGTGTGTTTGCACTTCCAATAAAACATTTTTATCCAGTCCTTGGTTGGAATGATTTAGCAAAGGCTGCATAACTTTTGAAGATGTAGGAACTGTAAAATGAGTACGGTACTTTTCTAACCGATATAAATATACCTACCAGTGAATATTCCCAGTTTATTTTCTACCTGTCCCCAACTAGTGATCTACTTCTCAGCGGTAGATCTCCTGCTATGCTCAGCTCCCTGCTGTTCAGGTTTAGTTTATCTATAGAATATGCAAAGAGTATATAAAATGTAACATAAAAGACGTTTGTGGAATAGTATGTGGCAAGGTCTTAAGTTTGTCTCGTTTTATCAGCGATATTTTCAGAGAATAAAAAATAAAAAATTCAAGTCACAAAAACAGGAGCTAAATAATAGTCACTGATGATCTATGATGTTTTATTGCAAAAAAAAAAGAGAAGGAATCTACCTCTTCAATTATGTCAATCTCGGGATCCTCATCATCACTGCTACTGCTGGTGGAGTTGTTTGAGCCGGAATCTTCCTCTTCCAGAGCTTTAAGATCTTCTGTGTCAATGATGCCAAGAAACTCATTTTCATCAACGTCCCTGACGGTTCCAAGTTCTTCCTCAGAGGAAGTATCTCCAGTCCCATCAAGCTGAATTATGTCATTGTCTCCGGGAGAGAGCAGGTCCTCCAGGGTGGATACCTAGAAGAGAAAACAGCAATGTGCTCATCCCTTGAAATCTGTAGTTACATAGGGCCAGATTCACAAAAGAGATACGACGGCGTATCTCCTGATACGCCGTCGTATCTCTGTGATCCACCTGTCCTAACTATGCGGCTGATTCATAGAATCAGTTACGCATAGATAGCCCTAAGATCCGACAGGTGTAATTGACTTACACCGTCGAATCTTAGGATGCAATTCTAGGCCGGCCGCTAGGTGGCGATTCCATTGCGGTCGGCGTAGAATATGCAAATGACTAGTTACGGCGATCCACGAAGATACGCGCATTCGTCGCAATTTCTTACGTCGTCGCTAGTCGGTTTTTCCTGTCGCAAACTTAGGCCTGCTTTTTCATGGCTTATCTTTAGAACACCCATGTTAAAGTATGGCCGTCGTTCCCGTGTCGAATTTCAATTTTTTTTTTTTTTGCGTAAGACGTCCGGGAATACAAAACGACGTAACGCACATCGCCGTTAAAAAAAATGCCGGGGCGCCAAAATTTCGCACAAAGCACGCCGGGAAATTTCCTAATGGAGCATGCGCAGAACGTTCAGCGCGGGAACGCGGCTAATTTAAATGGTGCCCGCACCATTTGAATTAGGCGGGCTTGCGCCGAGCGGATTTACGTTACACCGCCGCAAGTTTACAGGTAAGAGCTTTGTGAATCAGGCACTTACGCTGTAAACCTGCGGCAGTGTAACGTAAATGGGATACGTTACGCTGCCGCTGCGCAACGTAAATGTACCTGAATCTGGCCCATAGTTATTCAGAATAAAATAAAAAGACCTCTCCATGGTATTCAACCAAAAGAAAAATAAAGTAAAACTAAGCATTATAAAGAACTCTAAACCTGCATCTTGTAGGCAGTTAGTGGTTAACACTACCCCCCAGCCAGGAAGTTGGGAGATAATTGTTTCCCGCAACTTTCTTGGTGGGTTTTTCTTGGGCCGACCCTTTGGTACTGTGTGCTCTAAAAAGGGACGAAGGCCACCTTAAAGCTGAACTCCACCCAAAAGGGGAAGCTCCGCTTGTTTGCCTCCCCCCTCCGCTGCCACATGTGGCACCTTTCGGCAGGGACGGGGGAGTAGGTAAACAAGAAAAAGAAAGAAAAAAAGGTGCACCAGCCTAGTGTATTACCATTAAAGCAAATTTATTGGAATAAAATATACAAGACCTACTCACAACTGTGGTAGAAAGAATCGCAGTAAGAGGCTTTTTCCACACAAGCTGCAGCATGTAGACCTCGAACTATACTCCAACCGGTCATGGAGGAAATGAAGAGGGTCACAAAGCTTCTTCATCAGAGCCCAGCAGTGTGCTACCCTCTGAAGACCCCCTTTATATACACACACACGCCCACATGACAAAGCAAGCCGTGGAGAACCTCCCAGGGATCATCTAGACTCCTCCCACCCAAATGGGTGGTCTTGCATGCCTGACAAGAGGCGTAGTAATAGACAGCTAGAAGGGTGGACATAACATGTAATAATGACAATGAAAATAGTAGATATATATATATATATATATATATATATAAGAAAACCAATAGTGGTGATGGTGATAGCCAGTAATAGTAATCATGATAATAATAATAATAATAATAATAATAACCATCACTTCATTACTGGGCACTTAAACCCCCTTCGTGCCTAGACCAATTTTCAGCGCCAATGCATTTTTAATGACAATTGCGCGGTCTTACAACACTGTACCCAAATTATATTTTTGCAATTTTTTCCCACAAATAGAGCTTTCTTTTGGTGGTATTTGATCATCTCTGCAATTTGTATTTTTTTGCGCTATAAACAAAAAAAGACAGAACATTTTGAAAAAAAAAAAAATATTTTTTACTTTTTGTTATAATAATATCCCAATTTTTTTTTTTTTTACGATACGATACGTATTCTTCTACATATTTTTGTTAAAAAAAATCGCAATAAGCGTATATTGATTGGTTTGCGCAAAAGTTATAGCGCCTACAAAATAAGGGATAGTTTTATGATTAATTTTTTACTAGTAATGGCGGTGATCTGCGATTTTTCTTGTCAGGCCTGCGATATTGCGACAGACATATCGGACACTTTTGACACAATTTTGGGACCATTTACATTTATACAGCGATCAGTGCTATAAAAATGCATTGATTACTATATAAATGTGACTGGCAGGGAAGGGGTTAACATGCTGTACAAGGGACACAGGTTGGTCTCCTCTCTCCATGACAGGACGTGGAGCTCTGTGTTTACACACAGAGCTCCACGTCCCTGCTGTCCCCGCCGATCGCGGGTACCTGGCGGACATCGCGGCCGCCAGGCACACGCATCGGCATCTGAGCGATGCGCCGGGCACAATGTTTACTCGCTGCGCGCCCCCAGCGGAGCGCGCAGGTAATGCACATAAAAGGACGTCCAGGGACATCTACCCGGCACTTGAGAGCCGCGCTGTGGATGTCTTTCGTCTATAGTGCGGCTCTCAAGTGGATAATAATACTGCCAATAGTACCAGAACACTGGCTTAGCCAGGTAGATGATATTAGGTATTAGATATCCATGCCCTGTCACTAACAAAACTTCCAGTCACCGTAGAACTTATGGTGCCACTGTACAGATGTAAAAATATATATCTAGCTCTTAGCTTGTTTTGGAGTGATCTGAAAGGGACATCGCTTACCTAGATGAAAAAGGCTACGACTGTAGATCAAACCACAGTGTCAGGGTCTATGGCGGCGATGGTATACTTCCGCAAGAGGCAGTGCTTGGAGCGCAAACAAACGTGTCAGCGCTCCACGTTGTTCGACGCCCAGGCCCTACATCATCGCTACAGAGCCAGCCCGCCTCGCACGCTGGTTTTGACAGGTACCAGCTCCCACTTCCATCTGAGTTTGCCACTGCAAACTCAGCCAGGGGGTTTGCCCCAATCCTCCTTCCCCTGTAGCTGGGCCATTCACAAAGCGCAACACGCTTCGCAGTAGGGAAGACACAAGGCTTCACTGCCGATTTCCCTTAGCCAAGATGGCAGCAGCAGCACCCGAGAGCCAATTGAAAAATCGGCTTGAGTGCAGACACCGCTGGATTCATGGACAGGTAAGTGCCCAAATATTAAAAGTCAGCAGCTACCGTATTTGTATTTTCTGAAGGAGCCTGGAGCTCCTCAACAGGTCGTCGATTTTCCACAGACCAGCATGTGTAAGAAGCCGTATATACTGTACTGTATACACATGGCTGAGCGATAAACTAAAACAATTTCATTATAAGGGAATATACAGTACAACATGGGTGCTCAACCTGTGGCCCTCCAGCTGTTGCAGAACTACAAGTCCCATCATGCCACAGCCTTTGGGTGTCATGCTTGTAATGGTCAGCCTTGCAATGCCTCGTGGTACTTTTAGCTCTGCAGCAGCTGGAAGGCCACAGGTTGAGCACCATGCAGTACAAAGCGTGTGGAACACTGGAACAAGTGCATAGAAAAACAAGCGACCATGTTGAAAAATACCGTATTTATCGGCGTATATCGCGCACTTTTTTCCCCTTAAAATAAGGGGAAAATCGTGGGTGCGCGATATACGCCGATAGCCGCTTCCCGCGCTCAGTTTGAATTGAGCCGCCGACATATACCGAGTGCAGTACACTCGGGTACATTCGGCTAGGCTCGGCTTCGCTCGTGCTCACGCATAAAGGTCACAGAGCGTGAGCACGAGCGAAGCCGAGTCTTGCCGAATGTACCCGAGTGTACTGCACTCGGTATATGTCGGCGGAGGCGTTCGAACTGAGCGCGAGAAGCGGGGACTCGACTTGAGGCGCGCGCTGGAGAAGCCGGAAGGACACCACCGAGGCCGCAGACGGACGCCGGACCGGACGATGGACGCTGGGCAAGACACCAAAACTGTAAGTAATACAATCTTATAACTTTTTTTTTTACAGGAATTTCGGGGCAACTTTAGGGGTGCGCGCTATACGCGGGAGCGCGCTATACCCCAATAAATACGGTAACTGTACGTTCTCTACTGTTGATCGAAGATATTATCAGGGCCGTCTTTACCGCAGGGAAAATGGGGCAGGTGCCCTGGGCCCTGTCACTGTTGGGGGCCCAAAGAGACCCCCTTTAACCACTTCCATACCAGGTACTTACGCAGCTTCCCGCCCAAGCCAATTTTCAGCTTTCAGCACTGTCGCACTTTGAATGGCAATTGCGCGGTCATGCTACACTGTACCCAAACAAAATTGGCGTCCTTTTTTCCCCCACAAATAGAGCTTTCTTTTGGTGGTATTTGATCACCTCTGCGATTTTTTTTTTTTGCGCAACAACTAAAAAAAGGCTGAAAATTTGGAAAAAAAAATACGTTTTTATTTTTTTCTGTTAATTTTTTTGTAAATAAGTTTTCTCTTTCAATTACGGGCACTGATATGGCGGCACTAATGGGCACCGATGAGATGGCACTGATGGACATCGATGAGGTAGTACTGACGGGCACAGATGAGGTGGCACCGATTGGCGGCGCTGGTATGCGACACTGATGGGCACACATAGGCGGCACTGATGGGCACACATAGGCGGCACTGATGGGCACACAGGCGGCACTGATGGGCACACATAGGCGGCACTGATGGGCACACATAGGCAGCACTGATGGGCACACATAGGCGGCACTGATGGGCACACATAGGCGGCACAGATGGGCACACATAGGCGGCACAGATGGGCACTCATGGGATGCACTGATGTATACTTATGGGTGGCACAGATGGGCACTGCTAGGTGGGCACTGGGCATGGATGGGCACTGTGGGGTGGCGCTGATGGACACTGGGGTGGCGCTGATGGACACTGGGGTGGCGCTGATGGACACTGGGGTGGCGCTGATGGACACTGGGGTGGCAGCACTGATTGTTGCCAGTCAGTGCCCATTTGTGGGCACTGACTGGCATCTTTTTTCTTTATGCTTTTTTTAACTTTTTTTTTTTCTGTTTTTTTTGCCCACCCTGGTGGTCCAGGGTGGGCATCCCTGGTGGTCCAGTGTGGCGATCCGAGGGGGGGCTGCGCTGATAACCAATCAGCGCGAACCCCCCCTGTCAGGAGAGCCGCCGATCGGCTATCCTCTACTCGCGTCTGTCAGACGCGAGGAGGAAGAGCCATCAACGGCTCTTCCTGTTTACATCGTGATCAGCCGTGGTTGGACACGGCTGATCACGTGGTAAAGAGTCTCCGCCGGAGGCTCTTTACCGAGATCGGAGATGCAGGGTGTCAGACTGACACCCCGCATCACCGATCGCCGCGATGCGCGCCCCCACGGGCGCGCGCGGCATGAAATCCTGCAGGACGTTCTGGAACGTCCTGTCAGGATTTCATAACCACTTCCCGGACGTAAATCGGCCATAGGCCGGGCGGGAAGTGGTTAAAAAAAAAAAAAAAAAAAAATATTTTTTTTTTTTTTTTTTTTAGGGGTCCGGAGGCCCCCAGGGCCCCAGATGGCAACCCCCCATTTTTTTTTTTTTTTTATAAAATTTTTTTATTTTTTTTAATATATTTTTTTTTTATTAAAGGGCTCAGAGGTCCCCATGTGGCAAACACCCTTTATTTTTTTTATAAATGTTTATTTTTTTATTTTTGTTTATATATTTTTTTTTATTGAAGGGCCCAGAGGTCCCCAGGGCCCTGGATGGCAACCCCCTCCTTTTTTTTTTTATAAACGTTTCTTTTTTATATATATATATATTTTTTATTTTTTATTAAAGGGCCCAGAGGTCCCGGATGGCAATCCCCTTTTTTGTGCAATTTATTTTTATTAAAAAACAAATTATTAAAGGGCCCAGAGGTCCCCATGGCCCCAGATTGCAACCCCCCTTTTAAAATATATTTTTTATATATATTTTTTATTTATTTTTTTCTTTTTATTAAAGGGCCCAGAGGATGACTACACCCCTTTTTTTATATATATTTTTGTTTATTTATTTTTTCTTTTTTTGTAAAGGGCCCCCGCTTCTAAATTCGTGGCAGCCCCCCCCCCCCCCTGCTTCTCAATTTCAGGCTGCAGCACCCCCCCCATCCCAGTTCTCTGCTCCAGGGGGCCCATGCCTGAAGCTGTGTAAGTGGCCCCATAATTCCTGATGGCGGCCCTGTCGCCCGTTAAGCCCCTGTGCTGCCCACAAATCAGGCTGAAAATCATCAGCGGCACGCAGCCAGTGACAGTACTGCTTCCCTTCCCAGTGTTTTAAAATGTACAGCACCCCTGGCTTCCCTTTAGACGCGCACTTCTCCCTTCCTGCCACTGGGTGCTGCTTGTATATAAAAGTGAATTAGAATGTAATTTTATAACATCCCCAGTTTGCTCTTCCCGAGGCTGACTTCTTCATGTCCTGCTCCTCAAGGTATGTCACTGTTTGCTAATCTATATTGTAAATAGAAGTTTTCTGTAGAGTGTGCCCAAAGTCTTTATAATATTTGATGATTCACTGCAGGTCTGGTCAGTGTTTTAAAAAGTTCCTCTATTTTACACATGGCATGGCATGGGGGTCACAGCACCGTCTGTCCATTCTGCTTTAGCACCATGGGACCCCATGCCATGCCATGTGTAAAATAGAGGAACTCTTTAAATCACAGACCAGACCTGCAGTCCAGGCTGAGTAAGGCCTCAGAGCACATGGCATTACTGTCTGTATTTAACTGCTTGATGGGCTTATTTTGGGCCTGGCTGGTTCACATGTATGTGTTTTGGCGGCCCACATTTGCGCAGGCATAGCAGCCCATTCATTTGAATGGGCCGCCATGCCTGCGTTTCCTGCAAAGAAAAGTGCATGCCTCATGTAATAGGCTGCGCACACGGCACGTCTATGCCCATCAAGCACTGAAATACAGCACTGTCTGTCCATTCTGCTGTCTGCTGTGACTTATCTGCAGTTCCCGCACTGTCAAACTTGCTGCATTTTTAGACGTTTAGGTCACGCTTTTAAAAACACAGTGCGTTTGTGTGTGCAGGAACTGCAGGTAAGTAGCATGGCGCAAAAGCAGAATGGATTTCAAGGCAACTGTATTTTTAAAATGCTGAATGCACCTTTTTTTCTGCAGGAAACAAAGGCATGGCAGCCCATTCAAATCAATGGGCTGCTGTACCTGCACAAATGAGGACCGCCAAAACATACATGTGAACCAGCCAGGCCCAAAATAAGCTGGAGGGGGGCCCAAAAAAAAATGTTTGCCCTGGGCCCAAACCATATTAAAGACGGCCCTGGATATTATAGAAATAGGATGTGGATAATTATTGACCCGTGTAAAATTATGAAAAAAAAAAAGCCATGGAAATATATGAAATATACAACAATACAGCATATCAACAAGATGTTCTTTTAAAAGCAGCCAGACATCTCTAGAATCCATCAACAGATTATATGAACACAGATCAGAGATGTGTTTTATTATATTTTACACAAATAAAACAATTGCTCAATCTTTCCTGGCATCACTATGAAAGTTTATAAAAAAAAAAAAAAAATAATAAGTTCAAGTGACGAATGTGGAGGCCACTGTAAAAACAGACCCTTCACCAGATACATGGACATATAAGAATAAGTTGTATCTCTAAAGCTACGTGAAGCCAAAAAGCAGTCCAGTTTAAGGATTAAATAACAAAATTTTGTACAGACACATAACACATAAAAAATAAATAAAAAAAAGCAATAAAAAGGTAAATTGGAAAGGATAAAGATTTGTTACAAGATAAAAAAAAAACAAAGCTGTAGAAGATTAAATTATTTTTTGTGTTGGGTAGACAGCCAGTGAATGTAATAGGGGGGGGGGGACAAACGACTAGCTCATTATGCCTTTGCCTAAAGGTTTCCCTTTTGTTTGTTTTTTGGTGGGGCATACAACCACTTTAACCCTTCACTGAATTGGTTAAATAAAAGAGGACCCTGAAAGTGGACCCGAACTCAAAATATGTGAAGCTTTTCTATGTTCTAGTGAACATTAAAGGGGTTGTAAAGGTTTGTTTTTATTTTCTGAATTGGTTCCTTTAAGCATTGTTGGTTCACTTACCTTTTCCTTCGATTTCCCTTCTAAATGTTTTTTTTTCTTTGTCTGAATTTCTCACTTCCTGTTTCTCCTCAGTAAGCTGTTCTGGCTGACTAACCCCCATGGATGATGGGGGCAACCTTACTGAGGAGAAACAGGAAGTGAGAAATTCAGACAAAGAAAAAAAACATTTAGAAGGGAAATGGAAGGAAAAGGTAAGTGAACCAACAATGCACTAGCGTAAAGGAACCCATTTAGAAAATAAAAAACAAACCTTTACAACCCCTTTAAGAAATGTTAGGCCCCTTTTCGCATGAGTGGACCGATTGGGTCCACTTCTCGTTTTTTTAGGTGGACCCGATCGGACCCTCCATTGTCTTAGGTGCGGCGGGTGTAAACAGTCATGTGTCTATTTACTAGACATGTGCATTAGTTTTCGTTAGAATGCATTTTCGTCCGAAAATCCGTTTTTTTTCGTTATCGTTTTAACAAACGATAACGAAAGTGCAAGAAACGAAAACCAAAAGATCCGACATAAAAAATGCTTTATTTTCGTTTGAGCACCAATGCAAAGTTGGTGTTATTTGTGATGTAAAATATTTGCCGTAGTATACTATTCTGTGATTTTTTTGGGCATCTGTGTTTTACAAACACAGCTTATGATCCAAAGTGGTATTTTGTGAAACAGGGGATATAAGAACATTCTAGGCCTTCGTCTACAGAAAACTCTGATAAGAATTATAACATTCCACGCAATAGCATGATCTTGGGCACCAAAAATTCATACTTCTTTGCAATGAAAGCTACTTTTCCATGTGTAGGAAAACATGCCCCAATGCAGAGTGAGGGTTGGCATTACCCCAAGGTGAATCCATAGCAACAGTGAAAAAAGTCATGAAAAAAGTCATGACATTGATGATGTGCGCCAGTCACTTTTTGAACTTTGTCAAGTCTTTTTCAAGTTATTTGCTCCACCTCATGGTAAAGGGAGAGCTAGGGTATAGGTCCCCTCCAGTATCAGGGCTCCAGACTGCACCAGATTTCTCTTCTATCCAAAGGAGTGCCAGGATCCTCTGAGGGCAGACACCAATCCCCCTCCAGGACTTCCATTGACTGCCTCTCCCACCTTGGGTGCTGTACCCCTCCTCAACCAGGCAGGGTAGGTTAATGAATTCTGAGATCGGTCCCAAACAGTCTGTGGCCTGCTTAGCTCAAACCATTGCACATACCTCCCTAGCTCACAGCCCTGGGGAAAAAAAAGAGCTCACCACTCACCAGGCCTCTCCACAATCATTTATATCCTCCCCCACCAATCACCAATGGCCATGAACAGCCTAGTATTTGCCAGAGAGGACATAAATGCTCAACGGCCCAAAATTGTCATCTCCCCCATAACTATTGCCCTGAGTGATAGTGACAACAAGCTGTTACAGCAGCAACCTAGGGGAGAAACCAAGTGACACAAAAACAACAAACTGGCCTGCAAATCTACTACCCAGGACAACAAAAAAAAATGACTAGACACCTCAGGGTGGCTACACATGTTTTAGATAGACAGGTGATCCCAATGTCCCTTTTTCATTGTACATCGTCTGCTGCAAACAGATTATAAATATTGCAAAGATTTCAAAGTACAACTTCTTTTTTTTCTTTTTTACGAGTCAGTAAAAAGGCACAGGAAGCAAACTTTTTAATGGCAGAACGTATTGGCCGGAAAAGAAAAGGGAATCCAGTTTGTAAGAATCTAATAATACCAGCCTGTAAAATTATAGTGAGTAAAATTCTAGGACCAGATACAGTAAATGAAAGTAAAAAGGTTCCACTCTCAAACAGTATGAGAAGTCCACATATTGGGGACAACAACTTACCTATCCAGGTTGAGCCAACAAACCTCACCTATGCATGCCATGTTGTAGCAGATGTAATGCAGCGTACACACGGTCGTTTTTCGGCATGAAAAAAATACGTTTTTAAAAACGTTGTCATTTAAAATGATCGCGTGTAGGCTTCACATCGTTTTTCGGCTTCTGAAAAACAACAAAAAAAAATTCGAACAAGCTGCATTTTTTAACGTCGTTTTTTAAAATGTCGTTTTTCGGGTTGTAAAAAATTATCGTGTGTGGGCTAAAACGACGTTTTAAACCCACGCATGCCCAGAAGCAAGTTATGAGATGGGAGCGCTCGTTCTGGTAAAACTACCATTCATAATGGAGTAAGCACATTCATCACGCTGTAACAGACAAAAAAGCGTGAATCGTCTTTTACCAACACGGAATCAGCTAAAGCAGCCCAAAGGCGAATGGAACTTCCCCTTTAGAGTGCCGTCGTACGTGTTGTACGTCACCGCGCTTTACTAAATAATTTTTTTAAAACGATGGTGTGTGGGCAACATCATTTTTAATGATAAAGTTGGAAAACTATGTTTTTTGGACATGCTGAAAAACGTCGTTTTTTTTCATGCCGTAAACGATCGTGTGTACGGGGCATACGATTTCTAAATTATGGCAACATTTTGAAAAAAAAAACTTTCTGCTGCAAAGTGCTGCTTGAAGCAAGCAAAGGTCAAGATTTATTATTTTGTCTGTGTATCTAAAAACAAAAGGCTTGCCATCGAACTGATGATGGATCGATTCCAGCTCACTAACTATTCTTACTCTACTGGATCTGCCTTTGCTCTGCCTTTGATACTATAGACCACAGTCTTTTGCGCTCTTGCCTTGAAACCATATTTGGAGTCTCAGAATTGGCTGTTTTTTAAGTTGTATTTTATTGATCGCTGTGATTGTTTCTCTTGGCAGTTTCCAGTTTGAAGTTGGTCCACTTAAAGTGGAGTTCCACCCATAAATATAACATTACATCAGTAGTTTTAAAAAAATGTCATTAGTCCTTTACGAATTTTTTTTTTTTTTTAGATGCCTTTAAAGTGTTGTTGCTAGGCAGAATAGTTAATCTTCCCACTTCCTGCACCTAGGTGCTTAATGCTTCCAAACCTACACCGCACAGACTGCTGGGAATGTAGTGGGTGTAACTTTCCAGGCGTCTGTGCACTCCCCAGTCTCAAAGAATCATGTGACTTGGACAGCACAGGTGCTGAAACCTGATCTGACACTGCTTGTGCAGCACTGAGCATGTGCGAGATTTGCAAGGCTGAAATCCAGGAAGTCATACAGTCTGGCTTCATGATGCCCACACTTAAGATGGCCCCAGTCAATTTCTATTTTATAAAGTGTCTAAATGCTGTAACAACCTAACAAAACGGACCTTAGTTTACAGACTAACTTTATTAGAATATATTAAGCTTGTGTATTACAGGGGTATTTATATTTAAACAGTGAAATTGTGTCCGGAACTCCGCTTTAAGTACAATGTTCCGCAGGGCTCAATCTTGGGTCCCTTACTTTTTAGCATTTACATCTTTCCACTTGGCCAACTGCTTAGATCACATGCGCTCAATTATCACTTCTATGCTCACCACAAAAGTGCTCAAAGATCACTTATCCGGCACTTATAAAAATACACTAGTGGAATGAGAGAGCAGCTGCTATAGTATAAACCAACATTTAAAAAAAAAAAGGAAGCAATCAAAACTAAAATTAAAAAAGTCCTTCAAACTTCAGCAGCGCTATAAGCTTCAAATTGTTGCATAAAAAAAGTAGAGATCTGTAAATCCAAATGGGACCAAAGTTTAAAACAGAACTGTGTTGAATGTTCGATCGTTATCACATCTAGTGCTTAAAAAAGGAAAACCCTAATATTGTCAGAACATATTGCGTTCTTCATAAACAAAATTCTTCAAAGCTTTTGGAGCGGAAAGGAAAAAAGGTTCTGAATGATGTTCTTCAAAAATTGTTAACTTTATCAGACAAAAGGACCAGTTCACTCAAGAATCTTGAAAACATGAAAAAAAAAAAAAAAGCACGTAGATCTTCTGGCACATATAGAAATTTGGTGACTTTGCAAAGGATTTGAAGGAAGAATTCAAGAAAGTAGGCCAAATTTTTGCTCAGTGCTTTGAAGATTAAGAAAAGCTACAGAAACTTGCCGACTTAGCTGACCATTTTCATCACATGAACCAGTTAACAGAGTCTCTGCAAATCCCTGAAGAAAATATTGTGAATTCAAAAAACGACAAGATACTTGGATTTAAAAAGAATGAATCTTTGGAAAACCCATGTTGCAGACATGGGCGTAGGAACCGGGGGGGATGGGGGGGACACATCCCCCCCAGGAAATAATGCGGCGGGGACAGGTATGGTAAAATCCCCCCCAGGTTCAGGGCCGGATTCCGACTTCCATATTAATCCCGGGACAATACAGTGAAACTCACCCCACCTCCGCCTCTACCTGATATTCTACTGGATATTGGTTGCTACAGCCGCCCGGCGTGTAGCAACCAGTGACGTCATGGATGCGACTCCCTGCTCAGCACTCAAAGCGGAGGAGGAGTTAACTTCCTCCTCCTCCGCGCCAAGTGCTCTCCACCATGCTGCATGTCCTCATCCATCGTCTGGCAAGTGCATCTGGGCTGTCAGTGGGGGCCCCACTCACGGCATCCCACACAGGAATCTATGCTGCTTCACTTCCGTCTCCACTGGGCACCTGAGTCTGACTGACCCTTCACAGCACGAGCAGCAGACACCAGCGATGTTCCTGATCACACTGCACAGTGAGTGTTATTGTAGTAGGGGGGGGGGGGGGACCTGCCAGCCTCTGCCCACACCAAGGAGTTTTAGGAGTTCTTGGTGTGGACCTGTCTGTTTGATGGATGAGCCTGTGCCTCCTTGTCAGTTACTTTCTTTATCTCCCCCCTCCCTAACCTGCCAGCTTGGAATGCTCCGCGGTGGCCGTGCTAGAAGAATCATAAATCACTGTGAGGGGAGCATGAACGAGTGCTCAGGAGGGAGGGAGGGGGGGGGGGGGAATGTACAGCTCTCAGTGTGTTTGTACATGTCTACTGCCTATGTGTGCTACACTGAGACACAAAACTGGCTGTGTGCAAAGAGACTGCTCACCCAATCACAGCATGTCACTGTACACAGAGAGACAGCCCCTGACCTAGAGACCAGTCCCCCTCCTTCACCCACTACTGTGTATGGCAATATCCCTGTTTTAGAAACCTACCCCTCTGTTCTTTTATTGTCTTCTGTCCCTCTACCAAGTAACTATCATAGTTCTAATCCCTGATCGATAAGCATAGTCCCTAATGTATGGAGGGGTTCCATGTTATAGACAGTCCATTAAAGAAACAGTCCTTATTATCCACTTGCTCTCCGAAAGATTTACCCCTCCTTAATGACTAGGCCATTTTTTGCAAAACGTCACTGCGTTATTTTAACTGACAATTGCACAGTCATGCGACACTGTAACCAAACAAAATTGGTGTCTTTTTTCCCCCCCACAAATAGAGCTTTCTTTTGGTGGTATTTGATCATCTCTGCGGTTTTAATTTTTTGCGCTATAAACAAAAAAAGACCAACAATTTTAAAAATGTGTGTGTATATGTATGTGTGTATATGTGTATATATATATATATATATATATATTTTTTTTTTTTTTTTTTTTCCTGCTATAAAACATCCAATAAAAAAATCGCCAATACGTATTCTGCTACATATTCTTGGTAAAAAAAATCCCAATAAGCGTATATTGATTGGTTTGCGCCTATATGGTTATAGCGTCTACATGGAACATTTATGGAATTTTTTTTTATTTTTCTTCTACTCATAATGGTGGCAAATAGCGACGTATAGCGGGACTGTGATGTTGCAGTGGACAAATTGGACACTCTGCATCTGGTGACAAGCTCAGGGTTCCCACTGATTCTGCATTATGGTGAGTTCAACTATTTCATTATATATTACAATGTAGTAACAGAAATAATGTGATTTGATCATCCTGACACCATATCAAGCATGGTGTCAGGATGAATAAAGTGCTAACACCAGCCATTAACCCAACAAATCACCTGCTGCCAAATTCCCCATCAACTCCAGAGACTACATTCCACCTCGCACGCCACCACCCAACCGCCAGTTGCCTCCACCCCCTCGGTCATTGGAAAAAGTTTGTTCCACGAAACAGGTCCCTCAAGAAGGGGGGGGGGAGTGGTGTCCCTGAATGGCAGTTTGGAAATGTGGTCACCCTAAGCGCGGAGGTAACAGGGGGGGTGAAAAATCCTCTCTACTGTCACTTGTAAATACAGATGCGCTGCTGTATTTACAAGTGACAGCGATCTCCTCCCGATGGCCGTTTAGAACCCTCTATGCTCTACAAAACACATTCGGGGTTATTTATGAAAGGCAAATTCGCAAACAACTCCCAGTTTACTGAATAAGAATATACCTGGCGAGTAAAAAAGCTGTCCCCCCCAGATTTGTAAGGGTTCCTACACCCATGGTTGCAGATGGAAATCTTGAGATTGTTACTCTGCTACTTGGGCTTGGAAGGAAAGATTGATATCAGCAAGTGTTAAGTCTAATTGAAAACCACAAGGATGTATTGCAGAAGGAAAATGTGGGAGCTTTGGGGCTCCGCTATTCTTTACACAGAATTTCGAATTGGTCAATCATTTTTCAAATGATCCAAAATCAAATCGTTCTGAAAATTTGGAATTCCTTAGAAAATTAGGAAACAACACATTTTATGAAAACCGAACAAAACAAATTCGGGAACCAAACTAAACGAAATTCGAAACAAAATTAGTAACATAACGAATCTATCCAAAACGAAACAAATGTTTCTGTTCTACACATGTCTAGTGTAGGAGTAGAAAATGCCCTGGCATCGGTGGCAGTAAACAATGTCATAGGCTGGTTGGTCAGTGGGAATAAAAAAATAACAATTGGTTTCAGTGGGAGGATCAGTGGCCCATCATCAGTGTCAGTAGGAGGAATAATGCTACATCATTGGTATCAGTGGAAGGAATAGTGCCCCATCATTGGTAGGCATAGTGGCCCATCAGTGTCAATGGGAGGAATAAGGCTACACCATTGGTATCAGTAGAAGGAATAGTGTCCCATCATTGGTAGGCATAGTGGCCCATCGGTGTCAATGGGAGGAATAATGCTACATCATTGGTATCAGTGGGAGGAATAGTGCCTCCGCCCTCTCTATTCTCGCCACCTCCTATATGAATAATGGATTCATGCATAGCATGAATCTATCCAAGACTGCCATGGCCACCCCTTATTCGCTGGGCGCCTGAATTATTGCGTCAGGGGTGTTTTTTATTAGACCCATAGGCTGTAATAGGCTTCAAAACAAGATGGCTCGTGGCGCATTGCATCCTGAGCCCACTCAAGTGTTACAACAGCAAATTAGTGTTCGCTGTTGTAGCACTGATCCTCAATCCGGCCAATCAGAAGCGGGTGTGAGACCCGTTTTCTGATTGGCCGAAAAGAGAATAGTCCCGATTGCTCGCAGAGGAGGGGAAAAAAAAAGCCGCTGCCACCGTGGAGAGCAGGGGAATAGGAGGCTGCCGCCGAGCATGGGAACCCGCGATCGGGTAAGTGCAACCATCTGATGAGGAGGGGGGTACCTCTGACATACCGTTTGCCCCCCCCCCCCAAAAAAAAACATCAGCTGCCACTGCATCAGTATCATTGGAAGGCATAGTACCCCATGATCGGTGTCAGTGGAAGGCATAGTCCCCCATGATCGGTGTCAGTGGAAGGCATAGGACCCCATGATTGGAGTCAGTGGAAGGCATAGTACCCCATGATTGGTGTCAGTGGAAGGCATAGTACCCCATGATTGGTGTCAGTGGAAGGCAAAGAACCCCATGATCGGTGTCAGTGGAAGGCATAGTGCCCCATCTCTGCTGTCAGTGGGAGAATTGGTTCTCCATTATTGGTGTCAGTGGGATAAATAGTGTCCAAAGGGCCGGATAAAGGACAGCAAAGGGCCACATCCTGCAGTTTGGAGACCCCCGCTTTATAACATACTGTATTTAAGACGACTTTTTGCATCTAAAATCATACCCCAAAGGTCAGGGGTCGTCTTATACGCCGGTACCTGTCTGTCAGACGGCGACCATCCATTATTCAAAAGCCGCACCTCCTCCTCAGACTGTTCCGTGATAGGCGGAACACTAATTTTCCCAGCAGAGCCTCTGTTCAGTGTTCCGCCTATCGCGGATGCCTTCTCATCCTCAGCCTCGGACGAGAGGACATCCGTGATAGGCGGAACACTGAACAGAGGCTCTGCTGGGAAAATTAGTGTTCCGCCTATCACGGGAACAGCTTGAGGAGGAGGCACGGCTTTTGAAAAATGGACGCCCGCAGCCTGAGAAACTCTGCAAACAGGAGAAGGTAGGAAGATCGTCGAGGCAGGCATACTGGCACAGTGAGGCAGGCATACTGGCACAGTGAGGCATGTATAATGGCACAGTGAGGGGTCGTCTTATATGGTGAGTATATCCCTAAACCAGCATTTTAGCTAGAAAATTAGGGGGTCGTCTTATACGCCGGCAAATACGGTAACCTAAGTGCTATACATTCTCATGAATGTTATTTTATAAAGTGTTAGGACTGGTGCAGCTCTCATTTACCATGTTTTATATAACTTGTGAGGTTTACCCACCCGGGTGCACCTACCGGTACTGTCCTTTGTTTTTAATTGAAACAGCCGTCCATACAGTACAGCAGCCCAAACAGGGCTTTATTGGTTTCTTCAATGTCTTCCCCAATATATGTAATACCCAGTGTGTCTCAGAGCAACAAGCTGAAAAGAACATCTTAAGGGCTCTTTCAGATCCACAGAAAACTAAACAAAAAATAAAAATCAATATATTTTTACAGCCTCATTTTTCAAAAGCTTCTAAAAACCAATTTACATGGAGAGTCGTCAGCTAGAGTTTGCCTCTGAATCATTGAATACACATGGCTCAGAACACAAACGTGAAGAAGCAAAAAAGATTTTGTTGTTTGATAAATAAAAATGTTAAATTTAAGTTGCCTTAATATTGCATTAAACATCTAACAACAGAGCAAAGTGAATCATGCACTAAACTTCATCATATAAAAACTCTGTATTTATGGCAGATCAAAAATCTATTTCCCCGTCTAGTCAGCCCATTGCAAATACGAAGGGATTCCTGCTAAAGCCGAACGTCAGGCAGACAGGTACATAGGGCCAGATTCTGATAGAATTACGTTGCTCCACGGCAGCGTAACGTATGTGATTTACGTTACACCGCCGAAAGTTTACAGCGTAAGTGCCTGATTCCCAAAGCTCTTACCTGTAAACTTGCGGCGGTGTAACGTAAATCCGCTTGGCGCAAGCCCGCCTAATTCAAATGGGGCGGGCACCATTTAAATTGGGCGCGTTCCCCGCGCCAAACGTACTGCGCATGCTCCGTCGGGAAAATTACCCGACGTGCATTGCGCTAAATGACGTTGCACGGACGTCATTTGTTTAGACGTTAACGTAAATGGCGTCCAGCGCCATTCACGGACGACTTACGCAAACAACGTGTTTTTTTAAATTTCAACGCGGGAACGACGGCCATACTTAACATGGCTTAGAACAACTAGGGCTCAGCCCTAATTTTACGCGGCGTAACTCGACGGAAACAATGTAAAGTTAGATCGACGGGCAGCGCGGACGTTCGGGAATCGCCGTAACTAGTCATTTGCATATTCTACGCCGACCGCAATGGCCTCGCCAACTAGCGGCCGGCCTAGAATTGCATCCTTAAGATCCGACA
This sequence comes from Rana temporaria, assembly GCF_905171775.1. Taxonomy (NCBI): domain Eukaryota; kingdom Metazoa; phylum Chordata; class Amphibia; order Anura; family Ranidae; genus Rana; species Rana temporaria. The sequence goes on along the minus strand of NC_053492.1, from coordinate 454,260,520 downwards.
GTGTAATTCATTTACACCTGTCGGATATTAGGGCTAGCAATGCGGAACTGATTCTATTAATCAGTCGCATAGTTAGGACGCGCGGATCACAGAGATACGACGGCATATCAGGAGATACGCCGTCGTATCTCTTTTGTGAATCTGGCCCATAGACTGATGAAATACACTTATGACAGCTGTTCTAAGGATTTGTATTTGTGTCCATCCAGTGCTGAGATTTAAACAGTTCTGCTGCGTAGTTTGGAAGGACAGGAGCCCCATTTTTTTTCTGTTGCAGTTCAGAAACACAAATGTCGCTGTATATCAGAATTTTTTTTTTTTTTGGGGGGGGGGGGGGCGGCTCTGATGTTGGACGAGAAGACCTGGCTCACAGTCTCCGCTCTAATTCATTCCAAAGTTGCTCTATTGGATTGAGGTCAGGACTCTGTGTAGGCCAGTCAAGTTCCTTCACCCCAAATTCACTCATCCATGTCTTTAACCACTTAAAGGACCTGCGTCGCTTTAACTGACAATTGCGCGGTCGTGTGACGTGGCTCCCAAACAAAATTGGCGTCCTTTTTTCCCCCACAAATAGAGCTTTCTTTTGGTGGTATTTGATCACCTCTGCGGTTTTTATTTTTTGCGCTATAAACAAAAATAGAGCGACAATTTTGAGAAAAATTCTATATTTTTTACTTTTTGCTATAATAAATATCCCCCAAAAATATATATGTCCTCAGTTTAGGCCGATACGTATTCTTCTACCTATTTTTGGTAAAAAAAAAAATAATCGCAATAAGCGTTTATCGATTGGTTTGCGCAAAATTTATAGCGTTTACAAAATAGGGGATAGTTTTATTGCACTACTAATGGCGGCGATCAGCGATTTTTTTCATGACTGCGACATTATGGCGGACACTTCGGACAATTTTGTCAAATTTTTAGGACCATTGTCATTTTCACAGCAAAAAATGCATTAAAAATGCATTGTTTACTATGAAAATGACAATTGCAGTTCGGGAGTTAACCACAAGGGGGCGCTGAAGGGATTAAGTGTGACTTCATTTGTGTTTCTAACTGTAGGGGGGTGTGGTTGTAGGTGTGACGTCATTGATTGTGTTTCCCTATAAAAGGGAACACACGATCAATGACGGCGCCACAGTGAAGAACAGGGAAACTGTGTTTACACACAGCTCTCCCCGTTCTTCAGCGGCGATCGGGTCCGCTGGTCCCGCGGTCACGGAGCTTCGGACCGGCTCGGGGGTGCATGCCCGCGACCCACGGCTAGGCACTTAAAGAGGACGTACCTGTACGTGCTTGTGCCCAGCCGTGCCATTCTGCCGACGTATATGTGCAGGAGGTGGTCCTTAAGTGGTTAAAGCGGTGGTTCCCCCTTAAAAACAACTTTTTTTATTCCACTGCCCCCCCACATTACAATCGAATTAAGGCTCTTATTTTTTTTTGTGCTGCTGTACATACCTTGATACAGCATCTTCACCCGTGCATCCGGGTTGCGAGTCCCGCGGGAGTGGGCGTTTCTCACATGCTGTTGATTGACGTTTTGCCCAAAAACGAGCTCTCCCCCCGTCGCGTAAGCCACGTCACGATTGGCGAAAGGAGCCGAACGGCGGTGCGCATGCGCAGTATAGCGCCGACTCGCCGTTCTGCTCCTTTCGCCAATCTGGTCATCTTAGCTAAATAGCCAACGGATGAACTCCACTTCCCGGACAATCTGACAACTTATGTCTGACATGCCCATTTTAACCCTACTCTTGCGAGTATGTACACTCAGTTTGCTCATTAAAATTAATTTACTATACTGCACTAATGCCCCGTACACACGATCCGAAAATCGTACGGAAAATGCCGCTTTCGAAACGATCGTACGATAATCGGATCATTAGTACAGCGCTTCCGAGAGCCGATCAGGACAGTTCATCCGATTTTATTTATCGGACATGCACGAAAATCTTTTTCGTACGATGCCAGATCGTCCGATTTTCGTATAATCAGTACAGCTGTCGTTCGAAAATGCAATACAAATGCATTACAACACATGACATCACTTCCGATTTTTTATTCTGCGTACGAGAATTTTCGTGACTTTATGCCCCGTACACACAATCCGATTATCGGACGAATGATCGTCCGTTTTTTTTTGTATGCTAATCTCATGTCGGATCTGATGAGTCACGAAAATTCTCGTACGGCAGAATAAAAAATCGGAAGTGATGTCATGTGTTGTAATGCATTTGTATTGCATTTTCGAACGACAGCTGTACTGATTATACGAAAATCGGACGATCTGGCATCGTACGAAAAAGATTTTCGTGCATGTCCGATAAATAAAATCGGATGAACTGTCCTGATCGGCTCTCGGAAGCGCTGTACTAATGATCCGATTATCGTACGATCGTTTCGAAAGCGGCATTTTCCGTACGATTTTCGGATCGTGTGTACGGGGCATAAGTAAACTCATCAGATTCGACATGAGATTAGCATACAAAATAAAACGGACGATCATTCGTCCGATAATCGGATCGTGTGTACGGGGCATTAGAGTGGTGCCTCTGTGCTTTTCCCTCAGCTATCCCAAGAGTTGCTTCTTATCTTCAGTGGGCTACCTTCAAAGTGTTTTATTATTATGGACTATATGGACTTATCACAGTCATTTGTTTTAAAATATTCCTTCTAAAGTTTCCCTTACCAGTATTTTTTCCTGGCATTTTTCAGGCGCCTTGGCGTTAAAAAAAAAAAAAAAGCCTGTAAAGCGCCTGAAAGAAGCCTCATCTGCAAGCCCAATGTGAAAGCCTGAGTGCTTTCAGAGCCCTTTCACACTGCCAGTGCCCGAATAACGCTGGTAAAGCGCCGCTAAGACCCCTTTCACACTGGGGGCATTTTTCAGGTGCTTTGGCGTTAAAAAAAAAAAGCTCCCTCAATGGGAAGGGGGCTTTAGGAGCGGTGTATTCAACGCTTCTAAAGCGCTGCAAAGATACTGCTTGCAGGACTTTTTTGACGCCCTGCCAGCGCAGCGCCTCAGTGTGAAAGCACTCGGGTTTTCACATTGGGATTGCAGATGCAGATTCTTTCAGGTGCTTTTTTTAATGCTAAAGCGCCTGAAAAACGCCCCAGTGTGAAAGGGGTCTTAGCGTTAGAAAAATCGCCTGAAAGAAGCTGCATCTGCAATCCCAATGTGAAAGCCTGAGTGCTTTCACACTGAGGCGCTGTGCTGGCAGGGCGTCAAAAAATGTCCTGCGAGCAGCTTCTTTGCAGGGCTTTAGGAGTGTTAAACACACCTCTCCTAAAGCCCCCTTCCCATTGAGGGAGCTTTTTTTAACGCCAACGCGCCTGAAAAATGCCCCAGTGTGAAAGGGGTATAAGTGACGCTTTACCAGGGTTTTTCCGGCGCTGGCAGTGTGAAAGGGGTCTCAGGCTTTCACATTGGGATTGCAGATGAGACTTCTTTCAGGCGTTTTACAGGCTTTTTTTCAACACCAAAGCACCTGAAAAAAGCCCTAAAAACGCCCCAGTGTGAAAGGGGTCTAAGGCTTACCTGTAGCTAACAAGAATATCTCCAAAACCTGCACAGTTTAGAAGATATCCCTGTATTTGCATGTGCCAACGTCATGCGGCACATGTGCACTTGAGCCAACTGAAGCACTATGTGCCGCTGCTTCAGTTGTACTGTGCAGTTCGGTGGCCGGAGGGGGATACGCGGACCACTGCGGGTGCCTCCATCTGAAGTAAGCAATACATAATCAGCCAGTATGCTATGCTATGCATACTGGCTGATTATGTCTTTGCCTTGCAGGATTTTTTGTCATTTCAGTTTCTTTAGGAGGGTTTACTTCCTCTTTAAGCTGCTGCAAGCATTTGGAGGTCCACCATGAAGAGGGGAAGGACTTTAAACCACTGTGTTATGCAGGGGTCAAGTCCTGGGGAAAAAAGTGTGGGAACCCCCACCCAAGATCCACTCCCCCACCAAAAAAAAAAAAATGATACGCTCATATGCATAATTACTAAACCGCATGTTTTTTTTTCGATCCACTGTACCTTAGTAATCCTTTATGTTACTGGTTAATGGATTCATCGGGTAGTGTGCGGGTATTCCGTCACTTCCTCGATGCCGCAATGTCTCCTGGGAGCTTTTGTCATTGTTCCCAGGAGACATTGCGGAGATCTGCCGCGAGTTATCGTGTGATTTAGAAAGAATGTTCCGCATTATCTCCTGGGAACAATGACAAAAGCTCCCAGGAGACATTGCGGCATCGAGGAAGTGACGGAATACCTGCACACTACCTGATGAATCCATATACAGGAAGCGGACAGAAACATAAAGGATTACTAAGGTTTGCCCTGCCCCTGACAGTGACTCGAGCTGGGCATTGCCGCTTAGTGAAGGATTGGCTCGGGCGGCTCGGCTGCTCTAGTTCTGCAAAGGGAACGGAGTTCCTGCTGTGAAAAAAGTGCAGGAACTCCGTTCCCACGCGTTTCCCGCAGGACTTGAGCCCTGGTGTTATGTCTGGATACTGGTCAATGTCATTGATGATGTTATGATTACAAAATTCAGCGTGTATGATGCCAACCCATGATCAGCTCTGCGTATAACAACGATCACTTGCCTTAAGATTCTTCTGCAAATTTAACTCTAAAAGTACCGTAATATTTTAGATTAAGCCAGGAATGCTATCTCGTGTGCAACAGGTTCTTTTTTTTGCTTTTTAAAGTGTATTTTGTGCGTGTACTCGAGAGAGGAGCCGGACTGCAGGAGTTGGGAGTAGGCAGGCCTCCCCCAGAGGCTATCTGCCACCTTTCTCCATGCCCCGGGTGGCAATGGCGGGTGTGAGGGGGTCCTCCCACATAGCCCACCCTACCTGCTCCGCTTTGAAGCCCAACGGGGCAGAGGGACTCCCTATAAGGGAGTGAGAGGATCTAGCCCGCTCAACCAGCCCCGTTAGTCCTTCGCCTCTCTTTTTAGTGCATGTTAACCCAATTTCGAGTGCGTGCAAGTGTGGTGGTTTTTGTGGGAGGGGGGTGGGCATACTAAGCGCAGGCTTATCTCGCATAGCACACCCACCAGGAGCCGGGCTGAGACCACCAAACTCAATTTACATGTAGCCGAGACCGGGATCCGAACCCCTAGCTGCAGAGGTGAATGGCTTGTCAGCGCAGTGCCAATCGCATTGAGCCACCGCAGTTCCTACCATCCTCCATACCATCACCCACAGCAGGGATGCTCGCCTATCAAAATGTTACAATTTCCACTTACAATTACAATATTTTATTAGGGTCAACTGCCTTAGTTCATCCGATGAACTACATCAGAAAAATGACGATGCTATGTAGAGATTTGCCGAAAGAAGTTACAACCTCACCGAGCCGCAGCAGATAAAAACTGAGGTTAACCGCAGTGAAAATCTTGTTCTCTAGACAGAGGAAAATGAATATACTTTATTTATCAGCTAATATCGTCCTCGTTCCAAGTTGATTAAACATTCAGTTGTTAAACACTGAACCATAAGGCATCATTCACACACACACACAGTTGCCATAAGCATGTAGATTACTGGGGAAAAAAAAAAAAAAAGAAGTAAAAATGTTTTTAACCACTTAAGCCCCAGACCATTTTGTTGCTAAAAGGACCAGGCCCCTTTTTGCGATTTGGCACTGCGTCGCTTTAACTGACAATTGCGCGGTCCTGCGACGTTGCTCCCAAACAAAATTGGCGGCCTTTTTTTCCCACAAATAAAGCTTTATTTTGGTGGTATTTGATCACCTCTGCGGTCTTAATTTTTTGGCGCTATAAACAAAAATTGTAAAAAAAAAAAAACAATATTTTTTACTTTTTGCTATAATAAATACCCCCCCCCCCCCCCCAAAAAAATATATAAAAAAAACATTTGTTTCCCTCAGTTTAGGCCGATATGTATTCTTCTACATATTTTTGGTAATAAAAATTGCAATAAGCGTTTGATTGGTTTGCGCAAAAGTTATAGCGTCTACAAAATAGGGGATAGATTTATGGCATTTTTATTAATATTTTTTTTTTTTTTTACTAGTAATGGCGGCGATCAGTGATTTTTATTGCCACTGCGACATTATGGCGGACGCATCGGACACCATTTTGGGACCATTGTAATTTTTACAGCGATCAGTGCTATAAAAATGCACTGATTACTGTGAAAATGACACTGGCAGTGAAGGGGTTAACCTGTAGGGGGCGCTGAAGGAGTTAAGTGTGACCTAAGGGAGTGATTCTTACTGTGTGGGGGTGTGGCTTGGCGTGTGACATCACTGATCGTCGTTCCATATGACAGGGAACAGACGATCAGTGACACTCACTAGGAAGAACGGGGAAAGGTTTGTTTACACTTACCTCTCCCCGTTCCTCAGCTCTGTGACCCGATCGTGGGACACCGGCAGCGATCGGGTACACGGTCACGGAGCTCGCGACCCACGGCTGGGCTCTTAAAGGGGACGTACCTGTACGTGCTTATGCCCAGCCGTGCTGCTCTGTCGACGTATATCATCGTTAGGCGGTCCTTTAAGTGGTTAAAGTGAAACTTCACCCTAAACCTAATGTCCTCAACCTGCCTTATTCTGAATCGGCTACAAAGGCTATGAATGTGGTTTTCAGTAGCACATGGAGCTCATTGCCCTGAAGAGATTATCCATCCCAAATCACCTTTACTTTTTTTTTTTTTTTTTTTTCAAGAAATTTATTGGGTTTTAATGAAAGTACAAACATGGCATGAAATTCAGTTTACAGAGTACAAAATGAAGATCATAGCATAAAGACATTCATAAATACTCGAAACAAAAGATACATAATAACACCGGGCACCACAAATCACAAACAAAAAAAAAAAAAAAAAATATCCTCAACTAATATCCTAAATCTAGTAGGGGGATCAGTTAGAGGAGATATGGGAACTATGCCGGTCAATAAGCCGAGGACAAAGGAGAGTCGGGGACAATGACCCCAACATGAACATGGAGAGGCAAAAGACCAGCAAGCATCACATCCCCTCTTCCCATCCAAAAGGGAATACCCCGTGAACGGTAGGTAAGAAGCAAGTCCTAACACAAAAGCAATCGTGAGGAGTACAAAACAAGTGATGTATAACAATACATGGTACTATAAGTTTTAAGAAGTATCTGCAATGAACATCTAAAATTCTGTAGAGGGACCTGCTAGAGCAAACATGTAAAAATGTGTTAGTGTACGGGTCGAGATCAACGGGAACATGGAAAGGTAAAGGACCAACCAGCATCATCCCCTACCACCGCCCACCCCGGAAGGGAACACACTGTGGGCGGCAGGGGGATTTGTGATGGTAAACCATATAGGAGCAGTAAATAAGGCCCTATGGTGATGGAGACCTGACCAACATGAAGGGTGGTGAGGAGGAAAAGGGAAAGGAAAAGGAATGAAGGAAGACAACTAGTAGACTAATTGGATCCTGTGCCGTCTGTCATATCCGGCCATGATGAAATAGGAGGCGTGGGGGGATTCGCAGGGTTCAAATTTTCCTTATAATTTATCCAGCAAGCCCAAGTATGCCTGAATTTATCATGCCCATCTTTGGCTTGATGTATAACCTTCTCCATCTCAACAATTTTGTCAACCCTGGACCGCCAATCGTCTAAGGTGGGGGGGAGGATATCCCTCCAACGAAGAGGAATACATTGCGTAGCGGCGTTAATGAGATGCAGCAGCAGGGACTTGTGATACAACGATTTGGGTATGGATGTATGATGAAGGAGATATTGTGCGGGTGTGTAATCAGGTGTAAAAGTAGTGATGTGAGAGATGACCTTATGCACTTCTCTCCAGAATGGTTGGATAATTGGACAATTCCACCATATATGCAACAAAGAACCCGTCTCTGATTTACAACGCCAACATGTGGAGGGGACATTGGGGAACATTTTGTGAATTTTATCCGGTGTCCTATACCAGCGAGAATAGATTTTAAACCTATTCTCTTGAGCTGAGACATTAATAGAGCCCTTATGAACGTGCGTCCACACTGCTTCCCAGTCGTTGTCGGTTAATACAACCGACAGGTCTGTGTCCCAAAGTCGATGAATGTCAACGTTGGGTTTCGCCGTCGAGACAAGGATGGAATATAAGAATGAGATCAAATGTTTCTGTGGGCTTGTCTGAGAGCAAAGGCGTTCAAAAGGAGTAAGGTCTCTATACCACGATTGCAACGACGGTACTGCTTGGATAAAGTGTCTAAGCTGGAAAAACTTAAACAAAGGAATGACAAAATCGGAAAATTTAGAAACCATGTCTGGATGAGAAAGGAGGTTGCCATTGTTGAAAAGGCAATGGGCCCGCAATGTGTGAATGTCGTGGGAAGTTGAACGGTCTGAAAGTTGGATGTCAGCCGGAAAATCAGGGTTTTGGGTCAAGGGCGTCATCGGTCCTGGGTACGGTGTCGTGTCTAAGGATTTACATGCGACCCTAAAATTAGAAATGGTGGATCCGATCAATGGGTGGGACATGCACTGTTTAGGGGTTGAGCGTGGGTTAATCCAAGGTAAGTGTGAAACTCGCATTCCAACGGAAGCGTCTTCCACCTCCACCCAAGCTTTACTAGATTTGTGTACATGCCAGTCTACTATCCGTACTAGTTGACAAGCCTTATAGTATAAAGACAAATCCGGCAAACCAATACCACCCCTCTGTTTAGGAAGAATAAGTCTTGACCAACTCAATCTCGCAGGACGACCCGCCCAAAGGAAGGATCTACAAATCGTCTTAAAGGAGTTGAAAAATGCAGCTGGGAGTCTGATTGGGACTGCTTGTAATAGATATAGCAACCTAGGTAGGATGTTCATTTTTAACACTGCTGCCCTCCCAAACCAAGAGATACTACCCTTCGTCCATTTAAGTAAATCTCCCTTTATAGCCTGAAGTATCGGTAGAAAGTTTTTTGTGTAGAGGTCAGCTAAGTGCTTTGGAAGTTTGATACCTAAGTATGTGATCTCATGTGGTTCCCATTGAAACGGGAAGTTCAGTTTACATAAATCAACCTCCGTGCTTGGTAAGGAGATGTTAAGAGCTTTGGATTTACCAAAATTAATCTGAAAATTAGAGAGAATTCTGAACGTCTGGAAATCCTTAAGAAGGTTGGGTAGGGTAACGTGCGGGCTAGTCAGGAACAGCAGGATATCGTCTGCATAAGCGGCTATTTTGTGTTGCCGTCCGTTGATCATAACTCCTTTTATATCCTGATTATCCCTCAATCTACGGAGAAAAGGTTCAAGGGTCAAAACAAAAAGTAAGGGTGACAAAGGGCAACCCTGTCTGGTGCCATTGTGGACCGAGAAGGCGTCTGATATATGGCCGTTCACCCGAATCCTGGCCGTGGGGCTAGAGTAAAGAGCCAGCACCATTTGAAGGAAACGGGAAGGCAAACCCACTTTTCGTAAGGCCGCCTCCATATAGTCCCATGCCACCCTATCAAACGCCTTCTCAGCGTCGAGGGACAGGAAGAAGCCCTTCGTAGCACTCATAGACAGCCAATGATGGATGTCAATAGCCTTAATGGTATTGTCCCTGGCTTCCCTCCCAGGGACAAAACCCACCTGGTCGCTCGAGATCAAATCAGGCAAAAAAGGGAGTAACCTATTTGCTAAAATTTTAGCATAAAGCTTTACGTCTACGTTAATTAAAGAAATGGGTCGGCAATTAGGGACAAGCGTGGTATCTTTATCCGGCTTGGGGATTAAGGTGATGTGTGCTTCTAGCAAATCAACATCAACGTGGGGAGGGAGGGGAATATCACTAAAGGCTTTCACAAACCTAGGGATCAGCAGATCGGAAAATGCTTTGTAATACCCTGAGGGAAGTCCGTCAGGACCCGGGCTCTTCCCTGGTTTTAGTTGTTTTAAAGCCATCAAGGTCTCTTCAGCTGTTATCGGTGCGTCCAAGCCGGACATGTCCGGAGCAGGGGCTGGGGAGGAACCGTACGCAGTAAGGAATTCCTCTAATAATGTTGCGCGATTTTGGGTCGTTCCCTTAGAGGGAGACGATGGTAGATTGTAAAGCGAAGAAAGGTATTTGGAAAATTGGTCGGCAATGTGATCTGTCCTAGTGACAGACATACCTGTAGGGGATGTGATGGCATGTATCGTGTGCGCGGATTTCGTTTTCTGTAGGGCGTTAGCAAGAAGTTTACTCGATTTATTCCCAAATTCATAGTATAGTTTATGCGTTAGGACAAAATTACGTTTTAGCCTGATGTGGAGTTCGGTTAGTAGATCTGTCCTAGCCTTTATTAGTGAGTCATAAGCGTCAACCGCTAGAGAACGTTTGTGGGCACGTTCAAGGGTCGCGATTCTATTAAGCAATTCATCTATACGCACCCTTCGAAGTTTGCGTCGTTTGGCCATGAGGGATATGATTTCCCCTCTAAGTACGCATTTATGTGCCGCCCAAACAGTTGCCGGGGCTACGTCGGCGGTGTCATTTTCCGCAAAGTATTGGGATATTTTAGTGGACAATATTTGTGTGTCTCCTGGATCCAAGAGAAGAGAATCATCCATTCTCCAGATCTTTGATGCTTGGTGGCGACCACGCCATGACAATGTCATAGTGACCGGGTGATGGTCCGAGAGTACCATTGGTTCAATGGTTGCATCAGATATAAGTGCAAGGTCATTCTGAGTGAGAAATAGAAGATCAATGCGGGAGTATTTGTTATGTGGATGAGAGAAGTAAGTAAAGTCTTTAACATTAGGGTGGAGTGTGCGCCAGGAATCATGAAGGGTCAACATACCCAATTGAGATTTAATGGCCTTAAGGGCACGGTAGGTTAGACAAGTGGATCCGGTAGATGTGTCTAAAAGGGGATTCAATGGCACATTAAAATCCCCTCCAACAATCAGCATCCCCACCTTAAATTCTGTAAGCCGTTGAAGCGTGTCTCGAAAAAATCGCACATGTTGCGAATTAGGAGCATAAATGTTTGCGATTGTGATTGGAGAGCCTTGTAACTTCCCCTTGATAAAAATATATCTACCTTGTGTATCTCTATGGACGTCTTCAACTTGTAATGGGCAGCTTTTAGAGAGTAAGATAGTGACCCCTTTTGATTTGGACGTATCGTTCGTAGCGTGGTATCCCGTCGGGAAATAACGATTACGCAGTGTCGGTATACTATCTGTTCGAAAATGGGTCTCCTGTAGGAGAACAATGTGTGGCTTATCCCTATGAAGGGAGTAGAGCAGACGGGAGCGTTTTTCAGGCGTGTTGAGTCCCCGAACATTTAGTGTGTATACCTTGAGCTTCATAGATAGAAGCGCCCGATTCTCGACAGGAGAAGTATTGTCACCGGTATCCATCATATTCACAGGAATTAGGTAAGGGGGGGGGAGGAACGAAAAACTTTATGAAAGGGGGACGGAATATATCCAAGGGCAAGGGGGGGGGGGGAGAGGTGCAAGGTAATTATGGCACCACGTGAATGAAGTATGACACACGTCAGATAAACCGAACAGGAGAGGGGAAAAAATTCCCCTCGCCTGAGGGGGGGATGGTAATTCGGGTATGTACGGTATGCACAGGGCAAGCACACCTCAATAAGGGGCGTACGAACCACTGCGCACAACCGTGTGGGGGTTGGCCAAGACCAGCCAAAAAAAAAAAAAAAACAGAACAGCAAAACCAAATAGAAGGAAACTTCTACTTAATGTAACGGAGGTGTAACCTGTCACCTCAGAGCACAAGTCAAAAAAACAGCATGACTCTGGGGAGATTACCAAGCCTATAAGTCCAAAAAAAGGGGGATATCCAATGAACTAAGCTATAGAAAGCCAAGACCTAAATCGGGAACATATCCATGTATCATAAGCAAATATTAAGGGAGAGTCCAAGTTCCCTTAATCAATATAATATTGCAAAAATTACCCTAACCCCTATCTTTGAAAAGTGGAACAACATGTTCCAAGAGACTAAGGTGCATTGGAAAATTAAGACTCAGTGAGGGAGGAACAAACACTATATGAACAAAACCCCTTCTGAAAGGATAAGCGAGGGGCCTTTCGCTAGTGTTGCACAAAAACATTGGCAACCCAAGAAAAGCCCTTACTAAAACGTGTGTCGGTGTATCTTCGTGATGCACAACTCATCCTATAACTAGCTTACCGTAAAAACCTGGGATGCAATTAAAAAGAAATATGAAAATCAGAAAGGAACATACATTAAGTCATTAGTCCAGTGGGTAGTCAAAATGGATTAAATACTCCCCTCCATTCCGCATGAAACGATTAGTCTCGGTAAGCGTCCCAGGACGAGCTCCAAATATGGTCCAATTAAAGTCATGTACGACGAGGTCTTTTAATCCCCACCAAAGTTGCACTGAACGGTCAGTGAATGGACCAACAAGAAGTAGGCGTAGTCATCGTGCTAAGTGTAAAGTACAGTAAAAGTTATATAGGCCAGCATTACTTAGCAGATAAAGCGGGGAGAGGAGTCTAGATTCCAGAGCCCATCCCTTAGGAGTGGATGAGTTTGTTGACTGATAGGAAGGGCAACCAATCATGTGCCAACAAATACATATTAAAGGAGTTTGGATGAGATCTCCATGGCTATTTGAAGGGAAAAAGTCCATCGGTTAGAATCCTCAAGCCAAAGTCTCTGCACGAGGACGCCACCAACAATTGCATTTGCAGATCAATCTGTCCCCCGGGGATGGCTGTAAACGTCAAAGCCAAGCCAAGCATGACCGTGGCTAATGCTCACTGAACCAGGAACGGGTGAGTTACGGGATCCTGTTGGAGTAAAAAGAGCAGGGACAGCGCGTGGTGAAAGGCATCCATGCACGTCTGCATACAGCGTGAAGGGGTTGCACATTGTGGCGTCCGATCCCGCAGTCCAAGCACGTCCCAGCGCTATGCAAATCTGGTAACGTAGACCAAGAGCGAATCCCTGATAGGACACTCCTCCATACCTCAGAACAATCATTGCCGCAGAGTAGTCTGGGTGTTGTAGTTTATGGGCGGTCTATCTTCAGGCGGGAAAGTCGATGTGAGGAGAACTGTTGAGTAAAAGATAATCAACGGAGGAAGCGTACTAAAACTGAGAACAAAGTATGAAAGCCCATCACATCTAACACCTCAGGAACAGGCAGGATAACGGGAGCCATCCATAGATTGGGATTGTTAGTGAACTTTTTCCTAATTTTTTCTTTTTTATTTAGTTTTTTATTTAGTTTTTTTTTTTTTTTTTTGTTGTTTATTCCTTTGAAAATAAAAGGCTAACAAAGAAAGCGGATAAAATCCCTACATATCCAGAAAAAGTGTCACAATAAGATATATTTGCTCATTAGAACTTGTGTGAAGGCAGCCGCCAATAAATTAGCTTAACGATCTCTCCGAGCTCTCCTAGCACACGGAGTTGGAGAGGGTTCCTGCTCCTGTCTGGGCAATTGAGCACTGGAATGATGTCTGGTAACCGACGGGGATCTCTGTCTCCGTTGCCTGGACGCTTGAGTCTCCATCTGTTCCTCACGCATTTTCGGCCACCTGCAGACTGACTGTCTGAATGCAGCGTACCATTCCGGGACAGCAATATGGGGGATCCCCAGAGTCTCGCAAAATCGAGGCAAATCCTCCGGTACCCTGAGCATAGCGGTGCGGCCCTGATGAGAGGCAGAAAGGCAAAATGGAAACTTCCATTTGTATCTAATGTCCTTCTCGCGTAGGGTGTCCAGCAAGGGTCTGAGATCTCGACGATGTTTCAGTGTGATACCCGACAAATCTTGGAAGATTTGTATCGGTGTATCCCTGTAAGTAAGGCGTTTACCCCTAGCCATCCTCAGAATATCCTCCTTAAGCCGATAATCAGCCAAACAGCAGATAATGTCCCTCGGGGGATCCGTATCTCTGCCCTTCGGGCGCAATGCGCGGTGGATTCTATCCATGGCGACGGGTTCCTGCGGAGGTCTATCCAATGCATAATTGAAAATGCCTGTCACAGCCTGAGGTACCATGTCCCCCTCGACGGACTCTGGGAGGCCCCGCACTCTCAGGTTATGGCGGCGGCCTCGATTGTCCAGGTCTTCAAGATGGCGGTTCATCTCTCTTAGTTGCAATGTATGATCGTCCACTTTCCTCGATGATCGCTGGAGGACAATGCCTTGATCCTCAACAACCTGTTCTGTGTGGGAGACTCGATCGGTAAGGGAACGAAGATCCAGGCGCAATTCCGATACGGCGGCTGCTAGTGCGTCTTTGATGTCGGTTGCGACAGACCGAAGATCATCAATTGTAAGCTGTCGTTGCGGTTGTGAGGTAAATGGTACCGCGTTATCTCCCTCATTCAATATGGAATGAACCGATGGCGACACAGTTAGTATTATATCCGATTGTTCGGAGTGGTCGTCCGGGAGAATCAGCGGGTGAGCCGATGAGGAGCTGAGGTGGGAAGATGCCATGTTCCCCCTTTGGGATCGGAACATGTCCGGGATGGTCTGTGTGACAGCGCCTGTATTTCTCCTCGGTGAGCGAGATCTGGAGGCAGAGGACGGTCTGGAAGCTGTACCCATAATTATTAATTGAATACCGGGTCGGTAATCTCCGTTAATCAGTAGTAATAGCTCTGAGGTGACAGGAGCTCAAGCTTCACACGTCCATTCCTCAGCTAGGTCCGGCCACGCCCCCATCACCTTTACAGATAGCTTACTCAGTCACAACTCACATGAAAGAAGATCTGGCGATGTTTATTCGTCGTATGATCCGTAGAATGCAAGTTACAACAGGTAAAAGAACGATTCTTCCATGCAGGTATAGAGAATAGACACAGGTCAGATGAATTACAGCATTAAAATGACTGATACAGCAAAGAGGGGGAGGAGACTGAGCAGCATGCAAACTAAGGAATGCCACAAGAGACAAACTAGATAGGCATTAAAGCGACAGTACATAATAAAAATAATATCATGTAACATGACACTCCCCGCCTGAAATCTTTAGATTTCAAAGTCTATTACATATATAAAGATAAGTCCAACTTGAACCTGTAGGGGAAGAAACGTTAAAGGTAAAACTGGTGTGTAAACCATAGATACGAGATACCCGCAAACACAAGAAGGTATGCAGTAAATGAACAATGAAACATGACGTCCAAAAAACAGATGGCTTGAGTCCTGCAGTCTATCGTTTGTAATCGTGGGACTTCAACAGTAGCACAGTCAATAGTGATAGTGATATTCTCCCCGCCATAACAGGTATAGCCGGTACTCCTGCCTAAGTCACTCAATTGGGAGAAGAAGCACCAATTCCGTGGTTGGTCGTGAGAAAGTCCGAGCAGAACCTCCTTTAAAAACAATGGGCAATGTGTATCAAATAAGCAACAGCCCTAACAGCTGATGACCAGGTTGAGAAACGTTCAAAACGATGCGACTTTAGTTTTTGTTCTGAACTCGCAGAGGTACGCAGTGTGGTGTACATAGACCTGATTTCTCTATCATCGTCAGGATGTACCAGTTCATAGGTAGTGTCCGTGGAAATTGAGTAGGAGTTTTCAGAAAGAAATCTTGGAGGCGACAGCCACAAGCAGTCGAGGGGAGCTACTGGAGATATAGCTCTTGTCCCACAATCGGCGGGATTAAGGTCAGTGGGAATATGATGCCATTGCTTTGGCAAGGAGAACCTTCTGATACGTTCTACTCTATTGCTGACGTACACGTAAAATTGTTTAGTTTGGTTGTAAATGTAACCAAGCACTATCTTGCTGTCTGTGTAAAATGTGAAGGAATCAATGTTAATGTCCATTTCACTCTTTATGACTTCTGCTATTTCCACTGCTAGCACAGCTGCACAAAGTTCAAGTCTGGGTATGGTATGTGCGGGTTTTGGTGTTAGCTTTGTCTTGCCTAGAACAAAGTTGCAGTGTATGTCTCCATTAACTCCTGAGGTCTTCAAATAGGCCACTGCAGCTATAGCTTCAACTGATGCATCAGAGAAAATATGGATTTCCCTCTGGACAGCGGCTGAGATGGAGACTGGGGCATAGCAACGTGGAATTTGGAGCTGTTCTAATGTCTTCAGAGAACCTCTCCATTTCTCCCATCTTTGTTGTTTCTCAATAGGTAACGGAGTGTCCCAATCTATGTTATCAGTAGTAAGCTGTCTTAATAACATCTTACCTTGGATGGTGACTGGGGCTATAAATCCCAGTGGGTCGTAGATGCTGTTCACTACGGACAAGACTCCTCTCTTGGTGAAGGGTTTGTCACAGGTTGACACCTGGAAGGTGAATGTGTCTGCCTTGATGTTCCACAGCAGACCTAGACTTCTCTGTATAGGGGGTGTGTCTGACCCAAGGTCAAGGTCTTTCACACTGGCAGCATAGTCCTCAGGGTGAAATGCATTCATTAGCTCTTGGCTGTTAGATATAATTTTGTGAAGTCTCAAGTTTGCTACAGCTAGCATCTCCTTTGTTCTGGTAAGAAGATTAATTGCTTCTTTAGCAGTAGGAAAGGATTTGAGCCCGTCGTCTACGTAAAAGTTCCTTTCAACAAATTGACGAGCATCGGATCCATACTCAGCTTCTCCAAGCTGAGCTGTCTTTTTTAGTCCATAGATTGCTACAGCTGGGGAAGGGCTGTTCCCAAAGACATGTACCCTCATTCGGTAATCAATTACCTCTTTGTTGATGTCGTTGTCCTTGTGCCATAGAAACCTGAGGTAATTCCTGTTATCTTCCTTGACGATGAAGCAGTGGAACATTTGTTGAATGTCGGCCATCACCGCTACAGGTTCTTGACGAAAGCGAATTAGGACTCCAATGAGGTTGTTGTTCAAGTTGGGCCCTGTGAGGAGCATGTCGTTAAGTGAGAAGCCTTCATGTTGGGCACTGGAGTCAAAGACAACTCTGATTTGGTCTGGCTTTCGTGGGTGATACACACCGAAGGAAGGGAGGTACCAGCATTCTTCTCCTTCTTTCAATGGGGGTGCGGGTTCGGCATGACCCCTGTCAAAGATATTCTGTATGAAGTCCACAAAATGTCTTTCCATCTCTGGCTTCCTGCTTAAGGTACGCTTTAAGGAGGAGAATCTTTTGACTGCTTGATGTAGATTGTTTGGTAGCTTCTCTCTCGGGAGGCGAAAGGGTAGGGGTGCTACCCAGCTATTGGAATCTTCCTGAAAGAACTCATTGTCCATTACTTTAAGGAATTCTTTGTCTTCTGCCGAAGGAGCCAACTTGTCGTCTTCACTGCTTACATTGAAAACTGTAGAACCAAAGCTGTCATCGTAGGTGCGGGAAAGGTTTGTGTTGCAATGTTGCAACTTGCAGCTAGTTACCTTCTTCTTTACCCAGTAGTGATGTGGGCATGGCTCAAAGTGAGTATTACGACCATTTGGCAATACATTTGTCTTGAATGAAGAAATGTTAGTAGGCCTTTTCATTTTGCCTATACAGACGTTGCCTATGATGACCCAGCCTAAGTCCAGGTACTGGGCGAATGGGGCCTCTGGAGGTCCGCTGACCTGCCTGTGTACCTTGTGGATCCTTAGAATATCTCTTCCCAGCAGAAGAAGGATTTTAGCATCTTTGTCAAGTGGTGGGATTTCACTGGCTATTGACCTTAGATGAGGGTGGTAGAAGGCAACTTCTGGTGTAGGTATTTCTTCTTTGTTGGCTGGTATCTGGTTACACTCTACAAGTGTAGGTAAGGGTAATTGTAGGTTATTTTCTAGGGAGGACACAATAAATCCATGAGCCCTTCTTCCAAAAACCTCTGTAGTTCCACTACAAGTGCCTAAGGTGTAAGGGTGAACCTCTCCTTTTGTGCAAAATAGATCGAACAGTTCGGATCGTGCAAGCGATCGATTGCTTTGATCGTCTAAGATAGCATACACCCTTAAAGTCTTTTCTGGCTGATCCTTGTGATGAATATTCACTAGGCATATTTTAGCGCAAGATTTGTCACAGTGGTCTTCCCCACAGACTTCAGTGCACAAAGAAAATACCATGGTGGAATTAGGTACGTGATCTGTACTCTTCCCGCTGTGGTTCTGCCCAGGAGGAAGGTCTGCATGTTGTGAAGGATTGGACTCAAGGGGATGGAGTGCTTGCACATGGTCCTCGGAACCGCACTCTATGCACTTGATAGGAGTTTTACATTCCTTGGCAAAGTGATCGGTGGAAGCACAGCATCTATAACATACCCCAAAGGTCTTTAGGAGTTCCTTTTCGTTCTTGTAGGGGCTTCTTTCTGAAACCGATACATTTTTTGAGGGGATGAGGCTTCTTGTGGATGGGACATAATCGGTTTGGGTTTTCGATCTTGCCGCTCTTGTTTGGGGCGGGAGTGGGAATAATGTCTGTCTTCCTAACGGACACAGGACCTCTGCGGTTCCTGTAGCTAGTATGTAGGTTGTCACCTTTAGGTGAGGGAGTATTGAACTCGCTGAATGCAAAACTAGGATCGTTCTTGGTGTCAGCAATGTTCCTGACGAAATTGCAGAAGTAGGAGAACGGGGGAAAGGAAACCTTGTTTTCCCGTTTGTATGATGACCCAACTTGGATCCACTTTTCTTGTAGGCCATGCGGAAGCTTGCAAACGATAGGGTTAACTCCTCGAGCAGTGTCCAGGTAACTGAGGCCAGGTAGCTTAGGGTCAGTTTTGGCAAGCTGGACTTCGAGAAGAAGGTCGCTGAGTCTCTGGAACTCTATATTGTCCTTACCAGATATCCTTGGGAAATTTTCCAATCGTTTGAGCAATGCATTCTCTATGGCTTCAGGACTACCGTAAGTCTGTTCTAGACGCTCCCATGCTGCGGTGAGACCTGCAGTTGGATTGTCGATGTAAACTGACCTGAGGCTCTTGACACGTTCTGTTGACTGTGGGCCAAGCAACCCGATCAGCAGATCCAGCTCACGATCGGCAGTAAAACCGATACCGCCTAATGTAGTTTTGAAAGCGGCTTTCCAGCTTCTATAATTTTCAGGATGGTCGTCGAAGTTTACTAGGCCTGACTTGGCGAGCTCATGTCGAAGTAAGTACTTTACTACCTCTGTTGTATCGGTTGCCTCTGACTTTACATAGGAGGTTGCTGGTTGATTGTTGTGGATTGCATTGTTTATGGTATCGTTGCAAAGAGACGTGGGGAGATATGGTGCAGCAAGGGCATTCAGCTGAATTGTTGGGTGAAGGTCTGGAACAGTACTGTTAGCAGGAGGCTGGCGACTTGCTTGCGGATTAGTGTGCCGTTTTGTGACATATGCGGGATCAGCATGACAGTCGGGAGCTGCACTGGTGTGGGTTTGCATGTAGGAAGTGGCTGGAACAGCTTTTACCTGATGATGTGGTGAAGTCCTTGCGTTGCCGTGAAACGTGGAGGTAATTGAGTGTTCACTGCTGTGGTTTAGAACATAGTTCTTAGTGCGTTCAAAAGGATCTTCTACATCTGCCTTGACGCTGACCCTTTCGCTAGCGTTTTCATCTGCACCGATAGCTTGTTCCAAAACCTTTAGTTTTGCTGCAGCTGCCTCGTAGTTGCTCTGTTCCTTTAAAGCTTCAATTGCTGCCTTTTGATGCGCTGCCTCGGCTTCCATTACTGCCTTTTGATGCGCTGCCTCGGTTTCCATTTCTGCTCTCTTTTTTGCATATGCGGCCCGTACCTTGATAGCCTCTGCTTCGGCGCGGGCATTTATTAGCTGTTCACTAAGCGTTGAGTGCCTTGAACTTCGGGATCTAGAGGAACCTTTAGAACGTCTGGTGGATACAGATTTGTGAGATACAGTGTCCCGTGGCAGCATTAATTTTGCTTCTGCCTTTGCTTTAGTTCGCTGGATAAAGCTTTCTCTTTCCTCATTAAGAAGCTGGGCATTGTTAAGTTGCTCTAAGGACTCCTCAGTGTTGATGCTTTGCAGAATAGTTTTATATTTGTTGCTTGTAGTCTGGTACAGTTCGTATGAAGCAGAGAGATGCTTTATGGCGCCCTCTAGTTGCAGTACCTCATGGCTGGGACATGAAATCACATCAATGTGGGTGAGGATTTTATCCCAAATCTGCTTCAAACTGGTTGCTAGTTCAGTTCTCATGGATTCATAGTTCTCTTTAACCTTCCAAGTGGGTTTGACAGAGCGTTTGGTCAATGCAGTGAACTCTGGGTCCTCATCCTGGCTTTCTCTGTGTGGTGCATGCTGTGGTGTTTCATCACACACTGAGCCCTTTCCACTCATGATGGCCTGCAGTACACAGGCTTGACTGTAGCAGTGAAGAGTGTCTGTATACTGTGAGGAGCTGTAACAAGCTGTGCTGGGGTTGTATGCAGAATTCTCATGCAATACACACGGTTACACTTCACTATGATCTGTCCTGTGACGCAGTTATCTCTGTGCAGGCTGCTGGATACGTTCTTTTACTATTCTGAATCGGCTACAAAGGCTATGAATGTGGTTTTCAGTAGCACATGGAGCTCATTGCCCTGAAGAGATTATCCATCCCAAATCACCTTTACAGATAGCTTACTCAGTCACAACTCACATGAAAGAAGATCTGGCGATGTTTATTCGTCGTATGATCCGTAGAATGCAAGTTACAACAGGTAAAAGAACGATTCTTCCATGCAGGTATAGAGAATAGACACAGGTCAGATGAATTACAGCATTAAAATGACTGATACAGCAAAGAGGGGGAGGAGACTGAGCAGCATGCAAACTAAGGAATGCCACAAGAGACAAACTAGATAGGCATTAAAGCGACAGTACATAATAAAAATAATATCATGTAACATGACATGCCTCCTCTCTCTAGATTGGATTTTTTTTTAATTACTTTTAAATATTAATTGAAATGCAAAGACACCTAGTCAAGATGACATCTTGGGCCCCACACTCTCCTCCTTGGTCCTGCTGCACATGTGCAGATGTTCAGCATAGCTTCAGGCCCCAACAGTCCTGAAGCACATCTGCTGTTTTCTCCACAAATACACAAAGACGGTAGGATGAATGTATGAAATGTTCTCCGTCCTTGTGCATGCACAGGATGAATCCTGCGTAGGCACATATGCACACCTCCCAACTTTTTGAGACGGGAATGAGGGACACCCATCAGCAAAAGTAT
Source organism: Rana temporaria (assembly GCF_905171775.1). Taxonomy (NCBI): domain Eukaryota; kingdom Metazoa; phylum Chordata; class Amphibia; order Anura; family Ranidae; genus Rana; species Rana temporaria. The sequence continues at coordinate 454,239,449 of NC_053492.1, read as the reverse complement.
TCAAGCATAGGACACACCCCCTGCCACGCCCCCTTAAAGGAGAATTGTACAAAAAAATAAGATTGGTTCAACCCACAAGTGCTTTTTTTACCACTACTATTCCTTTATATTGGCTTTTGGAATTTAGAAATGCAACAATTTAGAAATCAGATGAAAGGTTTAGCTCTGGGAAACACTTTTTGATAGATAAAAAGTGCATTTTATATACATCTATATAGATCAGACCAAAATGAGGGACAAATGAGGAGGAATGAGGGACCGAGGGACATTGCTCCAAATCAGGGACAGTCCCTCAAAATCAGGGACAGTTGGGAGGTATGACATATGTATCAAGGAGCCCTGCCAGGACCTGATGCTTTGGCACATTGACACACGAGAGCGCCACACAGAAGCTTCTGGATATACTTTACAGTGGTTGTAAACATTTACATATACCCAGTGAAGTGACTGGCCTCCTACATGAGTTGTACCTGTTAATCTGCAACCCTCTCTCCCTCTACAGCAGTGGTTCTCAACCTTTCTAGTACCGTGACCCCTTGAAAAAATTTCCCAAGTTGTGGGGACCCCTAACAGTAAAATTATTTTCGTAGTGTGGGTTGTCCGCACACAAGGCAAGACAAGTAATTTGTGCCCCTAACCCATGGACATTTAGCGCTCCCTGAGTCCCTTCCACTTGTGCAGTATTAAAACCCCCTGTGGTACATTTTAGGATGTACCACTCTTTCTCTTTGTTCTCCTTTCTTTCCCTTTTATCTCTCTCTTTCCTCATTTCTTTTTCTTTTTTTTTTCTTCATCCCTCTCTATAGCTGCCTTTCTTGTTCTCTTATTCTTCCTCTCCCTTTTTCTTTGTTTCTCCGCCTCTTTTCCTCTCCCTTCCATGTATTTTCTATTTCTATTTGTATTCCTTCTCTTACTTCTTTGTGGGGGGGGGGGGGGGACAAATGGGATGAGTGGCAGTGCTGGTGGGGGGAATTGAATGGGATGAGTGGCAGTGCTGGCAGGGAGTTGGGATGAGTGGCAGTGCTGGTGGGGGGTGGAATCAGTGGCAGTGCTGGGGGAAGTTCTGATCAGCCAACTTAGAAGCTCTTGATCAGGGTCATTTGCTGATCTGAGAACTGTAGTGGGGACTTTTAATGGAAACTATAATCACAGGTGGTGTTACTCACTGTGTCTCTGGCTTCACTGTGTCTCTGACTTTGTGGTATCTTGTAGCAGTGACATCAATGCCAAAATCAGGAGATAGGGTCTCTTCCAGACCCTCCTACTTCACATTCCTCACCAGTCAGCTGACCATTAGTCTATGCCCCCCCCCCAGCCATGCCGTGAATGGAATGGGCGGCTGCAAAAAAGCTGAGTGGACGGCCACGGGCTTCAGGAACAGCCCAGCTGGGCGGCCACAGGCTCCAGGGACAGTCCTGCTATGTGGCCGCAAAAAGGTTAGGAGAGCGGTGCAGGCTTCAGGAACAGCCCAGGATTCGGTGACCCCTGGCAAATCATCATTCGACCCCTGAGGGGGTCCCGACCCCCAGGTTGAGAACCACTGCTCTACAGCTTTTACAAAGCATTTATGAGCTTCAGAAGACAGGGGGAGGGGAGCTGATGTCACACACTGCACACAGCTGAGTGTAATCTGAAACCTGGGTGGAGGGAATGGACACACCCCCCCTCTACAAAGTCTCTTAGGGAAACATGCACAGCTGAGCCGAACACCTGCTGTGTGCAGGGGGCATCCACCACCCAGGCTAGTCTGCTGTTCGGGTAGATTGTCAAAAGTGGCATATGCAGATAGAGGAATGAGACAGCAGACAGAAATCATACCGGTTGCTTTGGGCTGAGGCAAGTACACACTATAGAAAGATGTGCGGTGTTCATGTTTGGCTTTAAAGGTTATCAATACAACCACTTTAAGTCAGTAATGCTCCAGTGTATTTTGTACAGCTATGGAATGTAGATGTGGTGTATACAGGAAGAAGAGAGAGGTGGGAATGGGATTGCCAGATTAGTTAACTACTTGAGGCCCGCGCTATCACCGAATGACGGCTTCAGCGCGGACCTGAAAATCCAGGACGTCGTCATTTGACGTGCGCCCCTTTCCTCGCTCCCGAGCGCACAGCGGGGAAATTCTGTGCTGGCCGTGTCCCTTGGACACAGCCAATCACAGATCGCCGTGAACGGCCAATCGGAGTGGCCGTTTGGTATGCGATCTGTGCGGCCAATGTAAACATACGAGACCATCTCTCATTGCTGGCTCACACAGACAGCGTCCTGTCAGGGAGAGAGGAGACCGATCTGTGTCTCTTGTACATAGGGACACAGATCGGTCACCTCCCCCAGTCAGTCCCCTTCCCCCACAGTTAGAACACTATGCAGGGTACACATTTAACCCCTTCCTCACCCCCTAATGTTAACCCCTTCCCTGCCAGTCACATTTATACTGTAATTAGTGCATATTTAGAGCACTGATCGCAGTATAAATGTGAATGGTGCCAAAAATGTGTCAAAAGTGTCCAATGTGTCCGCCATAATGTCGCAGTCCCAATAAAAATCGCAGATCGCCGCCATTACTAGTAAAAAAAAAATAATAATAATAATAATAATAATAATAATAATAATTCTGTCCCCTATTTTGTAGGCGCTATAACTTTTGCGCAAACCAGTCGCTTATTGCGATTTTTTTTTTTTTTTACCAAAAATATGTAGAATACGTATCGGCCTAGACTGAGAAAAAAAATATTTTTTTTTAAAAAATGGGGCTATTTATTATAGCAACAAGTAAAAAATATTGTATTTTTTTTAAAAAAATTGTCGCTCTTTTTTGTTTATAGCGCAAAAAATAAAAACCGCAGAGGTGATCAAATACCACCAAAAGAAAGCTCTACTTGTGGGGAAAAAAAGGACGTCAATTTTGTTTGGGAGCCACATGCATGTGCAATTGTCAGTTAAAGTGAAGCAGTGCCGGAAGCTGAAATTTCACCTGGGCAGGAGGGGGGTATATGTGCCCAGTAAGCAAGTGGTTAATATGTTTACATGCAAAGCAAATCTAGAGACTTGCCGATTCATACATCTGTTAGAGAATATGGAGGAAAATGGCATGCCTAGTTTTCCTTACTACATGGGATCCTAAAATCTCCCCGTCTGAGAAATTGTATTCTCTCTAACCCAATTCTATTCAATAGGGACAATGAAATGGATAGATGGCTGGATTTAGAGCCTATTTATATACAATGGTTCATAGTCCGTGAAGTATTTCAACCAACACCCTGCTTATAAAAGTCAATAAACAGTATATGGATTTCATACACAGGACTAAGGTCGTCAGCAAAAAGTTTATGCCTGTATATTAAAATACCTGCCTCCCCTAAGTGTTGGGTTTCAGCATCCATCTATTATTAATGACAGGCTGCCCGGCCTTTCTACATTTGGGAGCAGATATAACGGGCAATTACCACCACAGAATTAATGGGATTTACTCATTTCATAAATATTGGAACATATTTTCTGCAATATAGGTACTAAGGATTTAAAGACAAAACTGTGACCTTACATACTTACTCACAACTTCTGTTTACACAATGCATTTAAATGGCCATCGCATTATCACCACATTCAGGAATGAGATGTTTTTTTTTTTTTGTATAAGGATTTTTGCAGATAGTATGAAATATTTTAAGAAATCTAAAATTTTTAAAAAGGGACATTTAGTATTCTTGTACATATTTTCTCTCTTTATTCAGGTCAGACAAAAAATAAAATTTTAAACCGTTTATTTTTTATTTTCGGGAGGTAAATAAGAAATGTTGCATATAAATATTGTGTTATCAAATCTAGCCAACAGGAGGAGCTCTGCACCTACTTAGATGTTTTTTTCCCTACTTGTCCATCGCCACCCCCCTCATTCATGCGTCCAGCCCCTTTCTGGACAATGGCACATGGATTCCATGCATCAGACTCTTATCGAGCATGCGCGGGATTCCAATGGAACAGGTAAGCATACAGATGACCGGTTTTCTCAACAGGAAACACTCTGCTGGGAATCCTGACGGGAAAATAGAGAGCCAGGTTCTCCATTTTTCCCGGGCAGTTTTCCTGTCGGGAAAACTGCTAGGGAGCATACACACGGCCGGGATTCCCGGCCAAATGCTCTCCTGGCAGTTTTCCTGCTGGGAAAACCGGTCGTGTGTACGAGGCTTAAAGGGTCACTAAAGGAAAAAAAAAATTGCCTAAAATTAATGTCTGCAAGGTAGACAGACAGAATAGTGTTATGATTCTGTTAAAAAACGAGTAAATACCTATTAAATTCATTCATCTATATCACCTCCAGCATTTTAGTTTCTATTCTCTCATTCACTTCCTGGTTTGCATCGTTTGTTCATGCAAGAACTACATTTCCCAGTATGCATTGCAGCACGCCCAGTAATTCACACCTTCTTGAAGTCTCTAACATGTAGAGAGCGTCCTGCCGCACAGATGTAGTTCCCAGGAGGGGGTGAGCACGTTACTGACCACCGCAATTAAGCCTCCCATCACGGTGGTCAGTAAAATCAGACAAGCAGGAAGTGAACAGAACAGAGAAGAAATAGAGCAACTTCTGAGCAAAAACGAACAATGAGGAAGTGAAAAGAGGAATGTCTGCAGGTAAAGGATGCTTGTTATGAAAAAAATGTTTTTCCTTTACAACCCCTTTAAGAGAGTGTGTGCCTGAAAGGAAACTTTACACACTATCCAAAAAAACTCATGGTGAGTTTTTCTGGAGCTCTTGGAATCCTATGCCATGTATTAAATATTTTTTGTGAAATAAAGATAGTATGAGGGCGAGTGCAGCGGCAAAAACATACACTCAGTTTAGATGCAATTGAAAGAACTTATAATCAAGGCAAGTTCACAACAGTCCCAGCGGGAGGAAGCCCAGCAAGGAACACTCAGACGACAGCAGCGTATAGCAAAAAAGGTCTCAGCCAAGCTGACAGCGTCTGTCTTAAAAGGCGGAATGTGGCCTGGCCAGTCCGAGCTCAAGTGGAAAGTTTTCCAAGAAGGGTGGTGGGTCACCAAGTGTTCCCTACATTATCCACATGTTAAATGCAAACCAAACCCAGGGGCCAGGGTCTAAAGTAGACCCTGCCTGACCCAAGATGGCCACCAGAGTCACATGGGCTGTCAGCATCCAACCGGATGACCCAGGAAACCATAGAGAAATCTTGCGTTCTTCTCCCCTTGCACTGCTGCTGTGGTTGAGCGCCACCTGCAGTGGAGAAAATAGACTGCACCTGTCTACAAGTGTGAAGCACAAAAAATAATAAATAAAACATCAGTTTAAAATTACAACCTTTAACAAAACATTCAAATAAAAAATCGACCCAAACCAGTTCCTTTATAGTGGAACATGTTGGATGTGAAATGTTAGCGTTTAGTTATCCACAAGGTCTTTTAGTAATGATTGCTGAGTACACAGCTTTACGGTCATTAGAGTGGTAGAATAATTATTTGGTCTTCATCTACCCAGGAAACGCATACAACAGGCTAGAGCAGCCTTTTTCAACTTGGGTGACTTCTGGGTTCTTCAGGGGTGCCTTGGCAAAATGCCTAAAAATTGCCACAAATTGCCCAAAAATTATCAACAAGACAAAGTGGATCAAGCCTGCTTTTTTTGTTGCACAAAGCCATAGGTTTCTATTGTGAATAAATGAGTGAGTGACTTGTATAGCGCTACACATGCGAACTGAATCGCCTCTAGGCGCTATTTGCAGCCAGTGTCTGCTTGGCTGGTGCAGTCATTTTACCCCGTAGGATCTCGACACGGTTGGGACACACAGTCGTACACACATATATACATATATTGTGCAGCATTATAACCTTGGGTACCATGCAGGACAGCCACTGGCACCCTACCAACGAATGATGTTGGACGCCTGCACAGCATCTTTGTTTGCCCCTTCCCTGCCACATCTGTCCGCACTGAGGTCACGTTAGCAGAAAAAGGAAGAGAAACGAAGGGAGAGGAGAAATTATAGAATAGTCAGTAGCAGTTTGCAAAGGTGGAGGAACCTCTATTGTTGGGTGGCCCACATGTATGGATGCCACCCCATATTTCCAACCACATGGGCCCCTTTTTTTTTTTTATAGCAACAAGTGTTTGACATTCAGATAAAAATGCAGCAGAAATAAAAATGCTAATAAAATAATTTTCACACAGGTTTCACCATAGGTAATATATTAGTCCTTAGTTCACTCTTATAGAGTTTACAGAACATCCTTTAAGTATGTATTTATTTATCCATTCTCTTTCATCTTGCTTTGTAGCTAAAGTACATGCATCCCTCTCCTGGCGAGTGGCTATAACTGCCACAAAACGCGCTGAGACACATGAGTCTTCTGATTCAAGGATGCCAAGCTTAGTTCTCTTTTATGCACTTTATTGTACGATTTCATTTTTTATGATGCTTATACTTTATTGGATCTGTATATGTATTTAATTCATTTATCAATTGCTCTTTTCTGTATCAATTATGTTTATTAAATATGTCGACTTGATCATGTTCATTTTTATTTTATTTTTACGCTTCTTTTTGAAACCGTGTGTCATGCATTGCTACATGACACAATCTATGTTACAAAGGGTACTATGGGTATTCATGGACCTTAAATTGATCAAATGTTAATGAAGCGCCTGGTCACTTCTAAGTACCGGTGCCAAGTTAAATTTAGAGGGGGTCAGAGAGGTAATTAGCTCTGACCCAGCTGATTTGTTCAGATTTGGGTCTCTTTTTCAGCTTGGCTGACTGTGGGCTCATTATGACGCTTCTGGGGTGCTATTCCCACCCCAGGACGACAGGTGGCAGCAGTGGAGTTGAGGTTTGGGTGCTTTTCCCCAGCAGCCTATCAGTAGGGGTTTTCCTTGCTGTGCATGCTGGGGGGTATTTATGAGACAGACGCCATTGGTCTGGCTTCTTCTTTGAGTGCGGCACCCACCTTTAGAGTGACTGCATCATGGCGCCCCGGCGAAATGGCCTTCCATGCCGGGGTGCGCGTGCCACACGGTGTTCCTGGATCCGGCACCATGTTGGTCTGGAACATTTAAAGCTGTGGCCGAGCCCCAGTGATCTACTGGGTCCCCAATTCTGAGAAGATCTCAAGCATTGTTCCCAGTGAGAGGAAGCTGTTCGGTGGGGAGTCCATCTGAGGAGAGCCAAGAGAGGCTGGTGATCCAATAGGGTCTCGACAATCCACCGGGGATCAAAGTAACCGGGTACCGAGAGGTTGGACGTTGGTCACCTATCAGTCGGTAACCTGAAAACAACCTGAAGGAGATCCAGGCCAAAGTCTATAAAAGGAGGGTTATCTCCGCTGTTTCAATCCTAAGGAGGGTCTGTGGCAGAGACTTTTCCTCTAAGTTCCGAGTGATACTCTGGCTGCCAGGTCAGTGAGAGAGGCCTGTCCAGGTACGCTATACCCACTCCAGCTGGAGTGGCGAGGAAGGCCAAGTGTTGTTGGAAGCAGGACGGTTTCCCTATTGTTATGCCTGAATCTGCTATTTCTCCTTCTGCTTCACCTCTACTCTTCACCACAAGTTTTATTGTTTTTACAAAGAGCATAGAAAAAGACACCTGTCGTCAGGGTTGTACTGGGACAAAAATTTGGCCCTGGACTTCATCCAGACTGGCCCACTTTGACAGGTCTCTCCCATGGCGGCCAGACCCTCTGCCCCTTCACTAGCCACCAGCTGTTCTACTTTATTAGAGTAGAACAGCTGGTACTGGTACTCTTATAGGCAGTACCAGTGGGGAAGCTAGACATTATTTCACCCGGGGCAAAGTATCAGTTTGGTGCCCCCCCTTATGGGACAAGATTAGGCAGAAGTGAGAAACTCCCAGGCCATAGCTGCGGAGTTAGCCGTCTGTCCCCTCCCCCATGCTCCTCTGTCGTCCCCCCTGCTCCTCTGGTCCTCCCTCTGCTTCTTTGTTCCCCCCAGGTGAGCGCTGCTGGGAGGGAGAGGAGGTGAGCGCTGCAGGAAGGGAGAGACAGAGAAGCGGATGGGGGCGGAGGTCCGCTGTCACTGAAGCCGGCCCACTGACCCATCGCCCCCCCCCCGGGAAACTCCCTGTAGTCCCAATGGCCAGTCCATCCCTGCCTGTCGTGGACATTCCATTACTGCTACATTCACCATACACCCTTAGACGGCGGAGGAGCCATGAGGCAACATGCCACCAAAAAAAAAACAGCAGCTCCTTCGGGGGTAGTGCTACATTAATAATTGGATTTTCACAACACACGACCCCGAAAAAATAGGTATCATTCCATTCATTATGTTACATACACATGCTTCATCTAAAGTCCCAAAACTTTTCTTTTTCCTTTTACCACATATTTGCTAATAAAATAAGCCTCACCTGACTTTGCTCATTATCTGGTACGTTTGCGGTGGTGTTGTTGTCCAGTGGTATATTTTTATTCCCATTGTCATCTTCGTCATCCAGCATTAACAGATCAACGATATCATCAGCAACCTGTGATTTTAATAGGCTTGTGCAGTCATTGTCTGGCTGTCCTTGAACTGTCTGAGCCATGTTTAAGTTATTCAGCAAAGATTCAGAGTTATCAGCCAAGGTTAATTCCGTCTGCTTGGGACTAAACAGCAGTGGTGGCATATCATTACAATTATTTTCTTTTAAACCATTCAATGGCTGATTAAGCACATTACTTACAAGTTGCTGCTTCTGCATATCAACAGTCTGCTGAATAAATGGCCCTGCATTAGCATTTCCAAAATTATTATCCAAAGTGCTTTTGCCATCAAGTGTACCGGTGACCTCATTAAACTTGTTGGTTTGAGTCACGTGCGGCTGCTGCCATTTTTGTGCCCCCTGAATCTCCCCACCCAGTTGGGTGTTAGCGGCTGGTTTGGGAAGACGGGTGATGTGCTGAAAGTACTGCTGAACCGGCTGATGAAGAATTCTTGGTGCTCCAGGTGCCTGAGTTACCATTACTGGCACAGTCACTTTGTAAAGTTGTCCTAAAACACAAACAAAAAATCCATATCAGCAAATGTCATTGTAAAACCTTGTACACACGATCGAATTTCCATTGCACAAAGCGTAGGACTTTTGTCCAAAGGGCGTTGGCCATGAACTTGTCTTGCATACAAATGGCAAAGAATTGTCGGCCAACAAACACAAGCTTTTTAGCGCCACCTCTTGGGCAACGTCCACTAATGTTGTGTTATGCAAATAAATGGACGAGAACTGGACAGCCGCACTCCAAAATCACTTAAAAAAGTTGTCTTTTTATTTTTCAACTGCACAAACAGTCACTGCAAACCAACAAGATACAGTATGGCCGACGCGTTTCGCACTTACAGTCAGTGCTTAGTCATGACTAAGCACTGACTGTAAGTGCGAAACGCGTCGGCCATACTGTATCTTGTTGGTTTGCAGTGACTGTTTGTGCAGTAGAAAAATAAAAAGACAACTTTTTTAAGTGATTTTGGAGTGCGGCTGTCCAGTTCTCGTCCATTTATTTGCTATCATTAGCATTGCCAGCACCTTGGTGGTTCAACAACCCTTGATTGCTCACGGGGCTCACCTGGAGCGGTGAGATATCTGTCCGTTTGTCTAATGTTGTGTTATGGTTAGCACTGCTTCTGAGCATGCGTGTTTGTACTTTGGATTTTTTTTCCGAAGGTCTTGTGTACTCACGATCAGATAATCCGACAACACACCTTTGTTGTCGGAAAATTTGAAAGCCTGCTATCCCACATGTGTTGGTGGAAATTCCGGCAACAATTGTCCGATGGAGCGTACAAACGGTTGGATTTTCTGACAACAGCCTGCCGTTACACTTTTCCTGTCGAAAAATCAGATTTTTGCTGCTGAGAGGCTAAGCCAGCTGCTCCTGCCCCCTCCATAGTCTGGTGCTCCAGTGAGTGCTGGAGGGACAAAGCAGAGAGTGGTGACTGACAGTCTCTGCTCAGTGAAAACCAAGAACTGAGTGATCAATGGTCATGAGATTGCTCAGTCTTAGAGCCAGCAGGGCATAGCTACAGCATCAGACCAATGCTACAGCCATATAGGCAAGTATGTACAGTATGTTTTTTTTATTTTTCCCCCACACTTCTCCTTTAAAAACAAGAGCTCGTGTATATTTTTTCTTAAATCTTGGGATCTTTTTTTTAATTTCTTTCAGATATGTGCAGTAATCTAACATGAGTCAATCCATGCCTCTGTGTAGCAGATTCAACAAAGACCAGTCACTGCTGCTCTCTTTCCTTGTGCAGGGTGACTGGTCTTGTGTCCGCCCCCATGAAGTTTCCTGCAGGCAACCTGTAGTGGGCGGAGCTGCTGGGTCCTACAGTTGTTATGTGCAGCATAGTGAGGATGTCACTGCTACTTATACAACATTTCTGGGTTTGCAAAGTCATTTAATTCACACAACGTAGATTTACATCCTTTGTGAATAGTGAGGAGTATAGTTAAATAGAAGCTTTTATGGCAGGAGTTCGGCTCCGGTTTATACTTAATCCAAGAAATGAAACATACTTGAAATGGGCTAGTAATACCTCTGGATAATATTAGGTAAAGTTAGGCTGGCCATAGATTATTCTTTTTTTTTTCCGTTCAGACAGTAGGCCAAAAAAAAAAGGGATTCTGCAATCCATACAAGTAATGTGGATTAAGCAATCCTTCATGTGCCTTTGTATTCAGACGGCAGGAATTTTCTGCTGTCAGAATACACTGGTCTGCAGCCGCCGATCTGCAAAGGTTTTCTAACATTCACATTCCCTTTGAGTGAGAAGGGTCATAGATGGATTGAAATTCTGATGGTCCTCGCTGAACCAGTCAGATTTCATTCTATTATACAAAATGGGAAGAAATTCTGGACAGCCGCACTCCAAACAAAGTTTTTGCCTTTATTACAAAAAATTGATTAAAAACATACAAGCCACGGCAGATCACAACGCACAGAAGATCACAACGCACAGGACTGACGCGTTTCACACTAACAAATAGTGCTTAGTCATAGTCTAAGCTATAACCAAGTACTGTTTGTTAGTGTGAAACGCGTCAGCTCTTCTGTCCATTCTGATCTTCTGTTGCATGTATTTTTTAATCAATTTTTTTGAATAAAGGCAAAAACGTTTTTTGGAGTGCAGCTGTCCAGAATTTCTTCCCATTTTGCATTGTTACATGCATTGCCAGCACCTAGGTTTTCTACCTTTGTTTGACCTGCCTGGAGCGGTGATATCCCTTTCTCGTTCTATCTATAGCCAGCTTTAGATATTTTCTCTAGTTCTTCCACCTATGGGAAACCCCTCTTACTTTGTCAGTGATACCAAATACTGAGTTGGGCTTCCTGTTTGGAAAGAATGAAGTAATATGAATCTACAAGCTTAGAAAAAAACAACACGGATACCTCCCTTTGATGACACAATACTGGCTATTACCAGCATTACCGGACCTCAATTTTATCAATGCATCCCAATTAACCCCCACATGACTGCACTAGCTTGCGTCCTTCAGTTTTTCCATCCTGTCCATCTGTCTGAATACCTCCAGGAATCTCTCTCATCATGGCCTGGCCTCATCTCCCACAGATTTACTGCCGTGGTAAGTTCAACCCCCAATTTGACACCACTCCATTGGCCCCCCCCTCCCCCCTTTTTTTCCCCTTCTTCCCTGTTCCTCCCCCCAATTTCCCTTCCCCTCCCCCCTTCCCTTTCCTTCCTAACCCCCCTTTCCCATGTCCCTCACTCCCTCCCCCACCTTCCCTTCCCTTTCTCTCCCTCCCCTATTCCTTCTTTTTTTACCCTTCCCCTCCGCGTCCCATCCCCCCGTTTCCCTTATCCTGCCATGCTATGGGTCCTATGGGGTTACATATTTTTTGTCTATACCCAGATCTCCACGATTAAATATCCCCCTGTCCGCTGCGGGGGGAACCTCCTGGGCCGCCCGGCTCCGTGCCTTATCAATTAACTAATCGGGTAAGTTATTGTTTTCATGAATTTTATACTTTATTGCTGAATTATATTACATGTTTTTATTGTATTATTTATTCTATAGATTGGCTTTCCTGATGAAGCAGTATTTCCCACGAAACTAGTCGACCTTGACCAATCGTTGATTTGTACAGTTGTTTGTTTTGCAATTTTATATACAAATTAACTTTTTATACTATTATGTTTATTGTATTTCATCAGTACCGAGATAGTCCCTCAAACCAACTGAGTGGGAAGCTTTGGGTTTAGCCCCAGCTACTATTCCCCTGCCCCAACTCTTACCTTTTCTCTACTATAACTGGGATGAAGGTACTTATTATTATTTATTATTATTTTTTTACATGAGGCTATACTCCCATTTTGTTCATAATCTGCAAGCTTAGGGCCAGATCCACAAAAACCCGGCGCAACGAAACTTTTTCAATTTAAGTTACACGGCCGAAAAATTTCTACCTAAGTGCCCGATCCACAAAGCACTTACCTAGAAATTTTCGGCTGTGTAACTTAAATCCGGCCGGCGCAAGGCGTTCCTATTCAAATAAGTCCCATTTAAGTCCCATTTAAATTAGGCGCACTCCCGCGCCAGCCATACTGTGCATGCTCACGACGTCATTTTCCCGACGTGCTTAGCGCGGTTTTACGGGTTTTGAGAATCGCGACGGGCGTAAAAAAAAAATACGAGTTGCGGCGGATAAAAAAAGAAAAATTTGAAAAAAAAAAAAAAAGACGGCGACGCGGGATAGAAGGGTCTACTTTTACAAGGCCTAAACAGTTTAGGCCTTGTAAAAGCAGCCCTAATTTTACGATTGCAAACTAATACTTACGGAGAAAAAACGAAGCGTAAAAGCTTTGTGGATCTCCGTAAGTGCTAATTTGCATACCCGAAGCGGCATTTCGACTTGAAATGCCCCCAGCGGCAGATGCGGTACTGCATCCTAAGATCCGACAGTGCAAGTCCCTTACACATGTCGGATCTTCTCCCTATCTATTGGAAACTGATTCTGTGGATCAGTTCCAAAGATAGAAACAGGGATACGATGGCGTATCAGTAGATACGCCGTCGTATCCCTTTTGTGGATCTGGCCCTTAGTTCATACTGGTTGTGCTAGAAATAACTACAATTAATTATTTAATACGTGTAAGCCATATTGAGAAGTGATGCACCAGTATGACCGAGATCCTTAACCGGGATTTACATGCAAGGCCACTATGGCAGTTTTAGCCAGCACCATAATGAATGGGAAGGAGACATTGGGGTGTACCACTTATGCTTTTTTCCCAAAAAGACCAACTTACCAGAAGCAGTTTGCACCGTCATTCCAGCTGGTAGGTGGATTGGATATGTGAGTCCATGGGGTAAAGTAAATGAACTGCTTGACCCTGATGAATGCTAGAAAAACATAAAAAAGCACCCTTGGCCTTTAATTAGATAAACCAAAACTGCACTATAAATAATTGTGTCTTAAATCTAATTATAAAACCCGGAAAATTTTATTTTGAAATAAAACATTTCAATACCAAAAGCTCAGCTCAGATTATCACTCCATGTCGATATGAACGTGCAACAAGGCTCGTATATACCAGTATCAGCAAACTACAGCAGAAGGTCCTGGCCAACAAGTATTAAGAAAACAGCATTCAATTGACCTTTTCAGACAGTCGCATTTGTTTCCCTTAGGATTATGTGAGAGAGGTCTGCTTGTTCTTTAGTGTTTATTAACATAAACACGTATGCATGTGTAATTGGAAATTCGTGTTTATGTCAGTTGGGATGGTGTCCACACATCTTGTATGCTCTTTAAAGGTCTACAAATAGCCATCTTGTAATCATGCCCACTTGTTGTGGTTATAAAAAATGTTCCCCTTTATAAAGCTGCAAATTTGTGAAAATATAGAAACAAATTGCATGATCAGTTTACCACTGAAGGCAATGAACACGTTATCTAAGCTTGCCCGTTTCACCAGCAAGTCTACCCTTTTGTTCACAACCTTTAAAGACCAGTTCATTATTTTTCCAGCTAATTGTCTTTTGTGTGACATAACTTCCCAAAAAAATAACTACTATACTGTTGGGAAGTACACCATTTTACAAGTAGGGCAAAGTGACGAATTATACATAATTGGTAAGGTTGAATAAAGACACTAACCAGTTCAGTTCAACCTGTGTGGGTGTGTTACCCCCTGAACGACATCAACATATGAATAGGGTTTAGCGGAGCGCCAATGTCACCATAACCCTCGAATCCCAGGAAGACGGATTTTTGTATGTGTGCCTGCCAATGCATCCATTTAAGGCGTAATTTATGCATCCATAAATCGACTTGGGTAAAATCAATCTGTTGAATTTTTCTACATGCGCTTACTGCCAGTGGCTATAGCTGCTAGAAGTAATCGTATTCTGGCGGCTAGGAAGGCTCCCAGAGTTTCCTCACTGGCAAAACACATTATCGCTGCAGGAGGCATTCCACCATTAACACTAATGCCGCTTACACAGTTTTTCATGACGAGAAAAATAAAAAAAATTTAAATTGCCCATTAATCACTTAACCCCCGGACCATATTGCTGCCCAAAGACCAGAGCACTTTTTGCGATTCGGGACTGCGCCGCTTTAACTGACAATTGCGCGGTCGTGCGACGTGGCTCCCGAACAAAATTGGCGTCCTTTTTTTCCCACAAATAGAGCTTTCTTTTGGTGGTATTTGATCACCTCTGCGGTTTTTATTTTTTGCGCTATAAACAAAAATAGAGCGACAATTTTGAAAAAAAAAAATATTTTTTACTTTTTGCTGTAATAAATATCCCCCACAAATATATAAAAAAACTTTTTTTTCCTCAGTTTAGGCGGATACGTATTCTTCTACATATTTTTCGTAAAAAAAAAAAATCGCAATAAGCGTTTATTGATTGGTTTGCGCAAAAGTTATAGCGTTTACAAAATAGGGGGTATTTTTATGGCATTTTTATTAATATATTTTTTTTACTAGTAATGGTGGCGATCAGCGATTTTTTTTCGGTACTGCGACATTGTGGCGGACACTTTTGACACATTTTTGGGACCATTGGCATTTTTATAGCGATCAGTGCTATAAAAATGCATTGGATTACTATAAAAATGCCACTGGCAGTGAAGGGGTTAACACTAGGGGGCGGGGAAGGGGTTAAGTATGTGCCTGGGTGTGTTCTTACTGTAGGGGGGGGTGGCCTCACTAGGGGAAACACTGATCCTCTGTTCATACGTTGTATGAACAGAAGATCAGCATTTGCCCCCTGACAGGACCGGGAGCTGTGTGTTTACACACACAACTCCCGGTCCCCGCTCTGTAACGAGCAATCGCGGGTGCCCGGCGGCGATCGAGCCACCGAAGAGCCGACGTAGTATGACGGGCTCTCGCCCAGGAGAGCCGACCTGCCGCCGTAGAATGACGGCGGCTGGTCGGCTAGTAGTTAAAAACGGTCGTGTGTAGGCTCCAGAGCATTTTTCTCGATGAGAAAAATGTAGAACCTGCTCTATTTTTTCTCGTTTTTCACGTCGTCTTTTTTCTCGTCATGAAAAACGGTCGCTTTAACGACGGGGAAAAAAAAGTGCATGCTCAGAAGCAAGTTATGAGAAGGGAAATTTGCACAATCGGCCCAAAGGGTGGCGCCATTCAAATAGAACTTCCTCTGTATAGTGCCGTCGTAAGTCACCGCACTTTGCTTGAGCATTTTTTATCACGATCGTGTGTATGCAAGGCAGGCTTGAGAGAAATCACGTCGAGAAAAACTTAGTTTTTTTTCCATGACATGAAAAACGGTCGTGTGTATGCGGCATGACTGTGTTGATGGTGGAATCTAGTCATTTTCTTTCCTTCAACCCATGGCTTGCCATAGATGGACTAGTAGATTGAGATGGACTTTGCATAAGTGACTAGCACATTAAAGCCCAACTGGTATAGAAACGTTAGCTTGTAAATGTATGTAAAGGATAGAAACTGATGTCAATGTCCCAAATAATAGTTTAACAGCTGCCAAATGTTTTGCACATCATAACCCTGGGAAATACAACATTTTCACCCAGCAATATACCACCTACCAGGTCTGTAAAACTGGAAATGTTTCTATTTCCTTGAAGGACTGAAAAATAAAAAGTGAGAAATAAAAAACATTATATTTGTAGGAAAATACAATTTTTTATAAACACACACCCAGATATTTAATGAATTGTGGCTGACCCTGCCCTTTAAAAAAAATAAAAAAACTTAAGTTGACCTTATTTTTCCTTAAAGTGGTTGTATAGTTTTTTTTTTTTATCTTTTAGGTAAAAAAAATATCTCCTAAATCTTTACGGTTTAGGAGATATTCCCCTCGCAATTCCCCTCGCATGGGCCACTGAATGCAGCGGCCCATGCGCACAGTGGATGTGCAGCTTAAGGCCCGGCAGCCGCCGGACCTTGCCGGACAGAAGTTTCCTGCGCACATGCGCGGGAGTGACAACATCGCGGCTCCAGTCACTCACAGCGCTGGAGCCGCGATACCCGGAAGACACGCTGAGGGGAAATGTCATCTCCCTCGGCGTGGACCAGCAGCGGTAACGACGCCTCGTTCCAAGGTAAGTATTTCATAATGAGCGAGTATGCGGTGCATACTAGCTCATTATGCTTTTTCCTTTACAGGTGCCAGGAAAAAAAAATGTTTGCCTATACAACTGCTTTAATTTTTAATTACTTGGCTACTTGACCAATACTGAAAATATTGTACTGTACAGTACATGCATACTGCATGCCATTTAGTCCTCATGCACACTGGGAGTCAAAAACTCTGCTTTTAGGGGAGTTTGACTTTTTTTTTTTTCTGCCTCTAAAAGCTCCTCCATGTTAGCCTATGTGTGCATGTAGATATAGGCATTTACAGGCATTTAGTGGCGGGAGAATTTACAGGGAGAAAAAAAAAAAAGTCACTTGCACATTCAAAAGAGGAGCGTTTGGGCAGAAAAAACGCCAAATGCATATAAACGTGCAATAATGCTAGACTCGTTTAGACGTGTTCGTGTGTTAATCGAACATTAGAGGGATTTCTTGGTGACAATATAATTATAAACAGAAGTTTTTATTACAAAATCAAATATTTAAAAATTATTAAACCAATACAAAAAACACAGTATATAAAAGCATGGCCTCCCTTTACTTAATTTCCACGGGGACAAGAAACTCACTGTTGGGTAATGACCTCAAAATTGTACGTTCAAATGACCCTCTTTGGTGTGTGGATCCTCATTTGGTTTAGTGAGCTTTTGTACTGCTTAACCTCCTGCCGACCAGCCACAGTACATATACTGCGGCAGGTCGGCTCTATTGTGCGAAATAACCTACCTGTACGTCATTTTGTGCAATAGCCAGCAGGGGGGGGGGCGCACAGATTGGCCACAGGGGGAGCCAATCAGCAGGTCCAGTGGACGCGATGTCTGCCAGTCACCCACGATCGCTCCCCAGAGAGGTAGATTGGCGGTCTGCCGATGTAAACAAGGCAGTCCCCTGTTCTGTCAGGGATGAACACAGTGATCTTGTGTTCCTGCTCATCCAGCGAGTCCATCTCCCATACAGTTAGCACCGGCCCTGCTTTCTACCACTAGGCAAACTAGATAGTCTCCTAGTGTGCACTGCCACCTAGGGTGCAGCCACGGACAGGGCTCAGCTGCCCGGCAGGGGCTGATTGGGTCGGCCACCACAAACACACCTTAAAGCAAGACCATCATAGAAGCAGATCCAAACAGAAGGTGGGAGAGACAAATCCAGTGATACACATTTAATGGCACTTATTTTTGCAAATTAAAAACATTTAGTAGTTTCAGGTTTTGTTCCAGATGGCAACCCCCCTTTTTTTATTTATTTTTTATTAATGTTATATATATATATATATATATATATATATATATATATATATATATAATTTTTTTTTTAAAGGGTTTTTATTTTCTTTTTATTAAAGAGCCCAGAGGTTTCTTTTTTATTTATTTTTTTAAAATTAAAGGGCCCAGAGGTCCCGAATGGCAACCCCACTTTTTTCGTAATTTCTTTTTATAAAAAATAATAATATTATATATATATATATATATATATATATATATAAATAAATATAATATCCCAGAGGTCCCCAGATGGCAACCTCCCTTTTACCCTTTAAAAAAAAAAAATATATATATATATATATATATATATATATATATATATATATATATATATATATATATATATATATATATATATATATATATATATATATATATATATATATATTTTTATTTCTTTTTATTAAAGGGCCCGAGGTCCCCAAGGCCCCGGATGGCTACCCCCCCTTTTTTTTTTTATATATATTTTTCTTTATTTCTTCTTTTTTTTGTAAAGGCCCCCCCGCTTCTCAATTTCGCGGCAGCCCCCCCCCCCGCTTCTCAATTATAGGCGGCATCCCCCCCCCCCCCCCGGTTCTCTGCCCCAGGGGGCCCATGCCTGAAGCTGTGTATGGGGCCCCATAACTCCTGATGGCGGCCCTGTTGCCCCCTCTCCCTTCATTGGCTTACTGACTGATTGCCAGCAGCAGAAGCCATTGGCATCGTGCTGCGGTCTCAGCCAATCAGGAGGGAGAGTCACAGGCAGCCAAGACTCTCCAGCAACATCGCTGGATCGAGATGGGCTCCGGTAAGTATTAAGGGGCTGCTGCACACAGAAGGCTTTTCATCTTAATGCCTGAAATGCATTAAGATTAACCACTTAAGGACCGCCGCATGTACATGTACGTCAGCAGAGCGGCACGGCTGGACATAGGCACGTACAGGTACATCCCCCTTTAAGATGCAAGCCGTGGGCGGCGTGCTCACGACCCGGTCCGGAGCTCCGTGACCCGATCGCCGCCGGTGTCCCGCGATCGGGTCACAGAGCTGAAGAATGGGGATATGCAAGTCTCCCCATTCTCAGTGACACTGTCAGTGATAGTCTGTTCCCTGTCATCGGGAACAGCGATCAATGACGGGTTATGCAAAGCCACGCAGTTATAAACACTCCCTAGGTCACTCTTAAACCCCTTCAGCGCCCCCTACAGGTTAACCCCTTCACTGGCAAAGTAATTTTTACAGGAATCAGTGCATTTTTATAGCAAGGATCACTGTAAAAATGACAATGGTCACAAAATGGTGTCCAATAATGTGTCCGCCATAATGTTGCAGTCACGATAAAAATCGCTGATCGCCGCCATAACTAGTAAAAAAATAAAATATTAAAAATGCCATAAAACAGTCCCCTACTTTGTAGAAGCTATAACTTTTGCGCAAACCAATCAATAAACGCCTATTGCGATTTTTTTTACCAAAAATGTGTAGAAGAATACGTATCGGACTAAACTGTATATTTTTGGGGGATATTTATTATAGCAAAAAAGTAAAAAAATAATTGAATTTTTTTCAAAATTGTCTCTCCATTTTTGTTTATAGCACAAAAAAAAAAAAAAAAGCAGAGGTAATCATATACCACCAAAAGAAAGCTCTATTTGTGGGGAAAAAAGGACGTCAATTTTGTTTGGGAGCCACGTCGCCTGACCGCGCAATTGTCAGTTAAAGCGACGCAGTGCCGAATCGCAAAAAGTGGCCAGGTCCTTCAGCAACAAAATGGTCCGGGAGTGCAAAAACAATAAGGATATGGACAGCCGCACTCCAGTAACTTGAAAAAAGACGTGCCCTTTATTGGGTACAGGAAAAAATGCACTACAGGTATCAGCACACAGTGGGATAAACAGCTGACACGTTTCGCATTGAGTGTCAATGCTTAATCATAGCTAACAAAATGGTCCGGGACTTAAGTGGTTAAAGCGTTTGTAAAGGTAAACATTAGTGTTTTTTTTTAAATAACAAACATGTCTATACTTTCCTACTCAGGTAAGTAAAGGGGGGCTGAGGGGGCGATGCCGACATCTATTTTTTACCTTAATGCAAAGAATGCATTAAGGTAAAAAAAATTATTGACTTTACAACCCTTTAAGTAAAGGGAGGCCACACTTTTGTATACTGTATTTGGTATAGTTTTAATGTTTTTTTAATTATTTAATTTTGGAATAAAAACCTTCTATTTTTTATTATATTGTACGATTGTCTTGGCAACAAGAAAATCCATCTTTCTACTACCCATAATGTTCCACGTTAATAGGATGTGGTGCCTATGGCAACCCTCATTACTCCTTATACATGCATTCTAATGGGCAGAATAAAATATTTTGGTCAATAGAATGCATTTACATCAAACGTACATGAACGCACATAAAAATGCATGCAAAACCACAGTTTTTGGCACATTTTGTAAGCCGTCTTGTTCCTTCCCTGGCCCAAGTCCTAAATGTTGTAAGCTCTAACAAGCAGGGCCCTCCGATTCCTCCTGTATGGAATTGTGCCCTAATGTTGTAAAGTGATGCACAAACTATTGGCGCTATATAAATCCTGTACAATATTAATAATGATCACAGCTTTTTTCAGCAGGAACGCAGTTCTTGGGACTTCCAGAACCAAATGTATGTAATGGCAAGGGGTGCAGAGGTGTGCTGGAGGGTCCATTGACGCTGGCTGCTAGGGGATCCATTGTTGCTGGAGGGGAACTACTGTTGCTAGGGAGCTCTTCTGTTACTTGTGGGGGATCTATTGTTGCTTAAAGTCTTATGTTGCTGGGGGGGTAAATCATTGCTGGAAGGGATTTACTGTTGAGGGAGGGGTCTTTGTTTCCGACTGCTGGAAGGGTCTATTGATGCTGGCTGCTGTGGGACCTATTGTTGGAGGGGGTCTATTATTTCTGGGGAGGTCTCCAGTTCCTCATGTGGAATCCATTGTTGTTGGGGGTGGGTCTTGTGCTACTGGGGGGGTCAATCATTGCTAGGAGGTATCTACTGTTGAGTGAGGGGTCTTTGTTGCTGACTGATGGGGGTGGGTCTTGTGCTACTGGGGGGGTCAATCATTGCTGGGAGGCATCTACTGTTGAGTGGGGGTCTTTGTTGCCGACTGCTGGGGAATCTATTGTTGCTGGAGGGGGGGTCTATTGTTGCTAGAGGGGGAATATATTGTTTCTGGGGCTGGTCTTAGGTTGCCAGGCGGTCAACCATTGCTGGGAAATTTCTACTGTTGAGGTAGGGGTCTAATTTTGCTAGCTGCTGGAGAGTCTATTGATGCTGGCTATTGGGAGTCTATTGTTGCTGGGGTGGGTCTATTGTTACTAGATCTCTTTTACTGCCTTTATCATTAATTTAATGCAAAATACTTAGCACCACAAAATGATACTTGGTTCTGTATTCTCTAAAAGGGGTGGTTCTGGTAGGTGGGTTGAACAAAGGAATGGTGCTCGGAGGTGGGTAGGGGGGTGGAGTAAAAGGGTGACACGGAAGGGAGGAATTCCTTCACCTGTTCTGATCAAAAAAAAAAAGGGTAATATTATTAATAATAATAATAATAATAATAATAATAATAATAATAATAATAATGCCCTGGTATTATTATTCTCAATAATAATAAAATCCATGGTAATATAATTAATAATAATAATAATAATAATAAATAAAGCCCTGGTAATAATATTATAATAATATTACTATTATTATTATTATTATTATTAATAATAATAATAAATAAATAAAAAAGCCCTGGTAATAATAATGATAATAATAATAATAAGAAGAATAATAATAATAATAATAAATGTTAGAACAACAGCAAAAAGGTCCAATAATCTGAAACTAGAATTGAATTTCTAACCAGTAGCCAGAACCAGAGATATCCTTAACTTTGAGCTTTAAAAATAGCAAATGAAATTATTCTTAACAGATTTGTTCAACAACTTCCCACAGAATCTAAGATTTATGAGGAGCCACTGAACACTGAAAAAAAAAAGGATGCAATTGAGAGTTTAAGTTGATTTACAATAGTATATGAAGTTCATAGGCCAAACACATTTCTCGGAAATAAACCAGAACGCGGACCAACCTTATAAGTAATATTTTTCATTAAATCTGAGCGCACAACGAATAATTTTCATTGTCAAGCAATGCAAGAACAGAATTTTAGTTATGAAATCTAACCAAACGAATGGTTTACTTTGAACATTCAGATTTTTCTTCTCATATGACGAGTATCTCACAAGAACACAGCTGTTCACATGAACTGTTTTTGCACTTTGCATGAACCTCATAAATCTGCAAAATGTTTTCACAGTTTGTTTTTGACTCCAAAAAAAAGAGCAAAATGTGCTTTGATGAATTATTGAATGATATTAAAAAGCATTGCTTAAAAATTATTTATACTATTACGCAGGGCATGAAGCATAACCCTAGAACTTCATTCCAGCAGTTATTCTTAAAAATGACATGTTGCGCACGGGAGGGGGTGATTATTATTAACGGAATAAGTAACGAAAAATGTCATCTGCTAGCGATTCATGGAGTTTAACAGAGAAAAAAGCTGAATCTAAAGATCTCTAAAATATAAAAAGGGGCTTCAGGGGTTTTTGGGTAGGAGGTATGCATTTTTGTAACTGTTGCTAATGCTTTCTTCGTGAAAATTAAAAAGAAAATATGTATTGAAGAAGTAACCTACAGCCAGGAGAACAAAAACTAGTTTTTAATTGATTCTGGGTGGGAGGAAAGTAGAGTGCAGGAGTAGGGGATGATAGTAGATTGGACTTCAAAAAATAAACAAAAAGTATTCAGATAATTTTCTTTCCAAGCAGCGATTGGCTGTTTGCTGATCTTGATGGGAGGCATAGTAAGGATAGCTAGTGAATGGGCAACATAAAGCTCTGACTTATTCAGATCTTATTCATTTTTCAGGAGACTATGCAAGCTGCAGTCTCCTGACCGGTTGTCCATCATATCCTCCAGGTTTTCTTTTTTTGGTGGGCGCCAAGTGAGGGCCACACAACTGGTTCCCCCCTTGTGATGTATTTTTTGTGCTATGCCAGGCATTGAACGGGATTGTTAACCCTTGCACGTGGGGCAGGGCAGCCATCACAAATTTTGGGACCCCTTACACAGCTTCAGGCATGGCGGCCCCCCTGGAGCAGAGAACCGAGGGGTGGGGGTATTGGGGTGCTGCCGAAAATCTAAAAAAAAAACAAAAAAAAGTGTCATCTTACCTCTCACCTGCCGCAAGCAGAGAACAGGGGGGGGGGGGTACTGGCGAAAATCTGAAAGCGTCATCTCACCTCTCTCCTGCCACGAGCAGAGAACCGGAGGGGGTGGGGGGGGCCGAAATTCCAACGTGTTATCTCACCTCTCTCCTGCCACGAGCAGAGAACCGGACGGGGTGGGGGGGGGGGCGAAATTCCAAAGTGTCAGCTCAGAGGCGATTCAGTTCGCATGTGTTGCACTATACAAGTTTCTCACTCACTCACTCACTCACCTCTTCCTTCTCTCTCCTGCCGCGAGCGGAGAACCGGGGGGTGCTGGCAAAAATTGGAAAGTGTCAGCATAAGGATTAAAACTGCCATTGAAAACGTCCTTTGATGACGAAACGCGTCTGGAAGGCTATGCAATGACGTCACCACGCAAAGGAGGAGGGCTCCTTGTATGCCGGCCGGCATTTGTTTGTTTTTACACGCAGTTTTAATCCTTATGCTTGTGAGTATATCTCATCTTTTTTATTAAATCCTTTTGTAAACGGAGTCACGCTATGGTGCACCTTTTTTTATGTCCTAACCGAATGAAGTGGAGCTGGTTTGCCATTGAGTGCCTGCTGTTAACCCTTTCCATCCTGGGTTCCCGTGGAGCAAAGGCATTATTAGGGGGTGGCCACAGCTGTGGATAGATTCATGCTAGGCATAAATCTATCCATTAACCATACAAGGGGGGTGGCGTGGATAGAGGGAGCGGTGCCTGTGTGCCCTTAATGGACAGGCCACCTCTGCTCTTAATTGTGGTTAAGGATGCCGATGTTCCATATCCTCACATGCCCCTCTTGAATAGCTTCAGACTAGTCTCTGAGCAATCATGGCTGCCTTGAACCAGATTCAGAAAACTGTAGGTGCTGCTCCAGACTCATTCACCATTGATCCCATCTGTTGGCTTACACCAAGTGTGCTGGCTGGGGAGGGCCCATCCTGACTCGGTGCACTAAATCCAGCAAGAGAAATGTCCCGAGCGTCACACACCATGCCCAACAGTCACTTAGGTAAAAGCAGCATCAGCCCAGCTCAGTCCGAGCGACGCCTACTACACGTTTAGCCCCACCCACAGCACTTTGTAATGGAGGTCCATAACGAAGCACCATGGGTGGGGTGAAACGTGTCAGAGGCGTGGCTTGGAAGGAGCTGGGCTGAGGCTACTTTTACTGTACCTGATCCGTCCTGCCAGTCAATGACCCGGCTTGCCCATCCCTGCTTCCTGACACATCCTGCCGTTCTACTGTCTGCTACCAGTGCATACCTCACCTGCCCGAAGTCGCCAGTACCAGCCTGCTTCAGTCTGCCATCCACCAGCTGTCTACCAGCCCGCCTGCTTCACTGAAGTCTACTGACCTCCTCTCCTGTCTGGTGTGGATACCCGCTCTGCTACTGGCAAGACCTACAGGCACTCATGCCACTCTGCACTTCTTTGCCTTCTGTTCTCAATATCAGGGTTTGAGGTGTAAGAGAAGTGTTCATCATTTCAGGCACTGCTACCAGGCGCGTGATAGTTTCAGCTTCACTTTCCTGCAATTGGGGCCCATTTACACGTGTGTTACTGAAACATCTCCACATATTACCTGCGCTGCAAAGCACCTTTGCCCACCACAACACATGGCACATCAATTTCATTCATACCCAACACAGTGCACCACAAGCAGGAAGACGGTCCTGAATGCCGCACATCACACAAAACCCTGTATGGAAAGTAAGAGACTCTGTCCAAGCCCCAATGCGTTTCACCCCGCCCACGGGGCTTAGTTATGGAGGTGCGTCACATATGCCGCAACATGTGCCTTTTATTTTTGACAGATTAGGAGTGTACAATGCCTCATTTGTACACTATATTGATCTATAAATCAAAAAATTCAAGAAAAAAATAAAACATAAATCAGCCAACCTGTTGTTGTATGAAGAGACTGGTGCAAATGGTGTGGCAACTGCAGAACAAACTGCGGCACGTTGCAGTGATCTCTGAAGAATCCCTCCGTTGCTTTGGACTGCATAACTTTGGTTTCCCATAACTGTAACAGAGAAAAGATATCGAAGTGCCTTCCAGTGTTACCACACTTTATTTTTACATAATGCATTGCAGAGGGTGCTTTTTAAAAAGGGTCTGTGTACAAGTTCCCGAACAACTGGAGGGCCATAGCTTGAAGACCCCTGGTCTAGATAGTATTGGTCACCTGCTGACTTGGCACTATCCACAAGTAGCTTAACTCTTCAATAAGACACAGCAGTTAAATCCAACATAATTTTACTTCAAGCAATTGCAGTATAGAGGATGTTTTCATGTTATCAAGACAATGGGCCAGATTCAAGTACCCTGGCGTATTTTTGTGCGGGCGTAGCGTATCCTATTTACGCTACGCCTCCGCAACTTAGACGGGCAAGTGTAGTATTCACAAAGCACTTGCTCCGTAAGTTGCGGTGGCGTAGCGTAAATGGGCCGGTGTAAGCCCGCCTAATTCAAATGTGGAAGAGGTGGGCGTGTTTTATGGAAATGAATCGTGACCACACGTAAATGACGCTCTTAACGAACGGCGCATGCGCGCGCATGCTCAGTATCACGTCGAATTTACTCCGTAATTTACGCCGGCTCAATGCTTAGTCGGCGTGAATGTAACCTACGCCCATCCCCATTCACGTACGACTTACATAAAAAAGATACGCTTGCCGACGTCCATACTTTGGATTGGCTGCGCCTCATAATAGCAGGGGTAACTTTACGCCAGACGTAAGCCCAACGTAAACGGCGTAGCGGGCGCAAGTACGTTCGTGAATCGGCGTATCTACCTAATTTACATATTCGACATGTAAATCTACAGAAGCGCCCCTAGCGGCCAGCGTAATTATGCACCCCAAGATACGACGCGTAGGAGACTTACACCGCTCGTATCTAGGCAACAGTGAGGCGTATCTGAGTCTGAATCAGGCGCAGAGACGCGACGCCTCACATTCGGACTTACGACGGCGTATCAGGAGATACGCCGTCGTAAGTCTTTGTGAATCTGGCCCAATGGCTTTAGAAAGCCCTGTCTCTGCAAAGTACTAACACTGACAAAGGGAAAAATGTAAGAAAAAGTGGAGGGTCTAGTTAGGACTGAACTAACAAGTAATAAATAGGAGGAGTAGATAAAGGGGAAACCAAAAATCACATAGTAAACCACACTATATTACCAAAAGTATTGGGACACCTGTATTTACACATTAATGAACTTTAATGGCATCCCAGTCTTAGTCCGTAAGGTTCAATATTGAGCTGACCCACCCTTTGCAGCTATAACAGCTTCAACTCTTCTGGGAAGGATGTCCACAAGGTTTAGGAGTGTGTCTATGGGAATGTTTGACCATTCTTCCAGAAGCTCATTGTGAGGTCAGGGACTGATGTTGGACGAGAAGGCCTGGCTCACAGTCTCTAATCTAATTTATCCCAAAGGTGTTCTATCAGGTTGCGGTCAGGACTCTGTGCAGGCCAGTCAAGTTTCTCCACCCCAAACTCGCTCATCCATGTCTTTATGGACCTTGCTTTGTGCACTGGTTCAAATCATTTGGTGGAAGGGGGATTATGGCGCAGGGTTTGTTTTTCAGGGATTGGCCCCTTAGTTCCAGTGAAGGGAACTCTTACTTAAGGCGTCCTCATACCAAGACATTTTGGACAATTTCATGCTCCCAACTTCCTGTTCCAGCATGACTGCACACCAGTGCACAAAGCAAGGTCCATAAAGCCATGGATGAGCGAGTTTGGGGTGGAGGAACCTGACTGGCCTGCACAGAGTCCTGACCTCAACCCAATACAACACCTTTTGCATGAATTAGAGCAGAGAATGTGAGCCAGGCCTTCTTATCCAAAATCAGTGCCTGACCTCACAAATGCGCTTCTGGAAGAATGGTCAAACATTCCCATAGACACACTCCTAAACCTTGTGGATGGCCTTCCCAGAAGAGTTGAAGCTGTTATAGCTGCAAAGGGTGGGCCAACTCAATATTGAACCCAACGAACTAAGACTGGGATGCAATTAAAGTTCATGTGCGTGTAAAGGCAGGTGTCCCAATACTGTTGGTAATATAGCGTAGTTGCAGTGGCCCAAAACTTAGATGTCAGCATACTAAAAAAACACTAATAACCTATTCTGGTTCAATAAAACAGACAAATGACATAAAACTGGGGCAGAAGAAAATATTTTACTCCCTAAGTTTAGCTTTAACCACTTGCCGACCATTGCATGAACATATACGTCGACAGAATGGCATGGACAGGCAAATGGCCGTACAGGTACATCCCTTTAAATTTTCCGCCGTGTGGCCACGTGCACGACCCTGACGCAAGCTCCGTGCCCGCAGGACCCGCAAACTCGGTGTTACCTGTTCTGCTTGGTGACAGGTCACTGATCGTCTGCTCCCTCTCAACGGGAGCAGCGATCAGTGACGTTTCACTCGTAGCCACGCCCCCTAACAGTTAGAACACATCCCTAGGACACACTTAACCACTTCCTAGCCCCCTAGTGGTTAACCCCTTCACTGCCAGTCACATTTACACAGTAATCAGTGCGCTTTTATAGCACTGACCGCTTTATAAATGTAGCGCTCACCCCCGAAGGAGTCGCTGGATAGAATAGGGATTGCGTGTTACCTCTGTGAGCGTCTAGGGGTAGATGATGATGACAACAGCAATGATGGAATGTCCAAACAGCAGGTGTCTTTTCTTGTGCTTTATTTTACCCAACAGGGTAAAATACAAACTTGAGGTAGATAGCAGGGATAGATGAGGAGGAGAAGTAACAGATTCAGGCCCAACAGCACAGAAGCAATCCTGCTTCCAATGACACTTCACCTTCGTCGCCACCCCAGCCGGAGTGGGTATAGTGTATCTGGACAGGCCTCTCACACCGACCTGGCAGCCAGGATATCACTCGGAACTTTGAGAGGAAACAGGTCTCTGCCACAGACCTGGCCTCAGAACTTAGGTTATGGAGACTGTTCTCCTCAGTAAACTTCTTCTGGCCTGGGTCTCGCTCAGGTAGTCTCAATTAGGTTACCAACTGACAGGTGGCTAATATCCACCCCCTCAGCATTCGGTTACCTCGATCCCGGTGGATTGTCTAGGCCCTGCTGGACCGCCAACCTCTCATTGGCGCTCCTCAGACGAACTCCCCACCGAACAGCTACACTTGCTTGGGATCTTCTCGGAGTTGGGGCCCAGTCGACTACTGGAGCCCCGCCACAGCTTTAGATGTTCCAGGCGAACATGGTCCCGGAACCAGGAACTCCACGTGGCACGCGCCCCCCGGCCTGGTAGGCCATATCGCCGGGGAGCCGTGACGTGTGGTCACCCTGAAGGTGGGTGACGCACCCGGAACAAGAACCCTGCCAAAATGGCGTCTGCTCCAGAAGTACCCTCTCCCAGCATGCCCCGCAAGGGAAAACCCCTCCCGATTGGCTGCTGGCAAGAGGCACCCCAGCCTGGACTCCACTGGCGCCACCTGTCTCTCCGGGGTGGCACAGCACCCCAGCAACAACAGAATGAGCCCACAGTACAGCCCAGCTGAAACAGAGACCCAATTTGGACAAATCAACTGGATGAGAGCCAACTAACTCTCTCATCCCCCTTAAATTTAAAATAGCACCTGTACTGAAAGTACACAGGCGCTACATAAATGTGAATGGTCCCAATCTAGCGCCAAAAGTGTCCGTTGTGTCCGCCATAATGTCGCAGTCACGATAAAAATCACAGATCGCCGCCAATAAAAAAAATTAGTAATAAAAATGCCATAAAACTATCCCCTATTTTGTAGATGCTATAACTTTTGCGCAAACCAAGCACTTATTGCGATTTTTTTACCAAAATTATGTAGAAGAATACACATCGGCCTAAACTGAGGAAAAACTTTTTTTTTATATATTTTTGCTGGATATTTATCATAGCAAAAATTGTCGCTCTATTTTTGTTTATAGCACAAAAAAATAAAAACCGCAGGAGGTAATCAAATACCACCAAAAGAAAGCTCGATTGAAAAAAAAAAAAAAAAAGAAGGACGTCAATTTTGGGAGTCACGTCGCACGACCGTGCATTTGTCAGTTAAAGCGACGCAGTGCCGAATAGCAAAAAGTGCTCTGGTCTTTGGCCAGCCAAATGGTCCAGGGCTGAAGTGGTTAAAAGATACCCAGAGTCACATAACTCACTGCAGGACTCTAGAATGATAAGGGGGGGGTATGTCCCATTCAAACTGACATGCATTTTACATGCATCCTTGTTTGCGTTTTGCCCACAGAAAGACCAGAAGATTAAAGTAGGATTTTTGTACTCACCGTAAAATCCATTTCTCTGAGTTCATAGACGGACACAGCATTCTTTGACATTAGGGTTATATCCGCTTTCACTAGGAGAGTTTAGGCAGAAAAAAAGCACTTAAAGTGTTAAAACAAACCTCAGTGCAGCTCCTCCCAGGGGGCGTGGCCCCCCCGATATAACCCACACCCTGCTCTAGCAGCCTCAGTTCGTAACAAGCAGTACAAACAAAGGAGGGGTGGGTGCTGTGTCCGTCTATGAACTCAGAGAAATGGATTTTACGGTGAGTACAAAAATCCTATTTTCTCTTTCGTTCATAGACGGACACAGCATTCTTTGACATTAGGGACGTCCCCAAGCAGTGTCAAAAAAATTAGAGGGGTGGGAAACTAACACAGCAAAACAGGTTACATCCCAAACAAAACCGGAGTTACTCAACGGAGAAACTCCTAGCATAAAACGCCGCCTGTAACATCTGCGGCCAAAGGAGGCATCAGAAGATGCACACACATCCACCTCGTAAGACCTTGAAAAAGTGTGGATCAACGACCAGGTCGCTGCCATATACCCCTGTAACACAGAGGCATGATGCCAGAAAAAAACCCAAGAGGCTCCGATCGCCCTGGTCGAATGCGCCGTAACCCAAAAGGGAGGCGCCAGCCCCTTCAGGGCATAGGCCTGAAGCACAAACCATCGGATCCACCCAGAAAAGGTGGCCAACGAGACTACCAGGCCCCCTTGTAGGACCAGCCAGCGACACGAACAGTGAGTCCGACTTCCGGAACGGAATCATAGCAGATAAGTACACTCGTAGGGCCCGAATCACATACAGAGGATGTAAAGAGGCCGCCTCCTTGCCTTTCGGCCGAGGACATAAGGGTGTAAGAACAATGTCCACATCAACGTGAAAAGCCGAAAACGACCTTGTGGAGAAAAGACGGCTGCGGCCGCAGCACCATCTCATCCTCATGGATGACCCAGTAGGGAGCCTTGCAAGACAAGGCTGCCAGAACAGACAGACACTCGTCTGATCGCGGTAATTTGCTACCAGAAAAATTACAGTGGAGATGCCCACACTGAACCATGGCCAGGTGACAACGCAGACCTTCCTGGGCTTGAACCCAGAGACAAATGCATGAAGGGCAGGTACTCTAGCGCCGAGCTAAACCTGCTCCCTTTTTGTGACAGTCAACAAAAAAATCTCCCGAATGTCCACAAAGGGAGCATCCAGAAGAACCGAAAGGACTAAATTCAAGCCCCATGGGGGTAGTGGAGGGGCCACATGCCAGACCCCCAGACCAGACGTACGCACCAAGGAGTGCGACGCCAAGGCGCAATGAAAGTAACCGCCGGAGCAGAAAAACTGACTCCTAACTGTACTGAAGGCGAGAGCCTGATCCACTCCCAGCTGTAAAAAACAGCAGAATCCTGGACACCACGTATGTACGAGAGTGCCATTTCATCTCCTCACGCACAGAGATGCAGGCCCTCCACATAGGATGTAAAATCCTACGTGAGGTAGACTTCCGTGCAGGCAGCACGGTAGAGACCACCGAGCCCAATAGGCCTCGGACCTTCAGCCCCAGGCTCCCAACAGCCACGCCGCTAAGCCAGTGGCTGTAAAAACAGGGTGGAAAATCGGACCCTGTAACAGAAGATCAACCCCCAGGGGAAGACGCTAGGGGGCGTCTGCCACCAGACGCACCAGGTCCGCGTACCAGGAACGACGTGGCCAATCTGGGGCAATCAGGATTGACAGAATTCCATCGGCTTCCACTCTGTGCAGCAGGCGAGGAAGAAGCTACCGAGGAGGGAAGGTTTAAAGTAGGCGACAGTGACCCCAAGGAGCCACCAACGCGCCTGACGCGTCAGCCCACGGGTCCCTTGACCAGGCCAAAACATGGCACCTTCCGGTTGAGGCGGGACGCTAGCAGGTTCACGCCTGGAGTGCCCCACTTTCGGCACAGACACTGAAAACCCCTATGGGTGGAGAGACCACTCTCCTTGGTCTAGCGCAGTCCGACTTAGGAGTCGGCTCGCCAATTCTGTACTCCCGGAATGTACACGGCCGATAGAGCCGGAAACGGACCTTGCGGCCCACCGAAGGATGTGCGCGACCTCGTCGCTGCAACAGAACTCAGTGTGCCTCCCTGATGGTCGACATACGCCACAGCGTTGTCGGACAGGGTCCCGAATGGTCGGCCCTGTAGATCCAGGGACCACCAGGCAAGGCAAAGCTTGATCCAGAACACCGCTTGGTAGGTGGGGACTCCACCGGAGTCCAGCGCCCCAGGGCTGACTGGGGTCCCAAAAACCCCTCCCCAACCGGAGAGGCTGGCCTCCGCCGCGACCACTGTCCAGTGACATGGCAGAACACGACTTCCCGGCCCGAAGCACCGGAAACGTCAGCCACCACACCAGGGACCAGTTGACACAACTGAACCTGGTAATCCAGAGATGACGGAAGCTTGTCTGACAGCAGTTCCCTCTGTAGCACCCTGGTGTGGAATTGGGCATACGGAACCGCCTCGAAAGAGGCCACCGTCAGACCCAGAACCCTCATGCAGAATCGCAGAGATGACCACTACTAGGTCGACAACTGCTGCTCAGCAGATTGCAGAGTCTGAATTCTTTCCGTTAGGAGAAAAAAACTCCCGCCCCGGCGGAATCCAGGACTAGTCCCAGGAATTCCAGTCCCTGAGACGGGACCAACACTGACTTCTGGACAAAACAGAAGTCAGCCAAACTCTTGGAGAGTCTGACATGTGACAGACACGGCTCCACTAATTCAGAGCTCGAAGAAGCGTGTGGGAGAATTTCGTACAGGCATCCCACAATAACAAACCCCCGCTGCCACAGCCGGGCCAGTATCGGGATGAGCACCTCGGTGAAAACCTGTGGTGTCGACACCAAGCCGAGCGGGAGGGCCACAAAATGAAAATGGTCCTCCCTGACCGCAAAGCCCAGAATATCTGGTGCTTTGAGCATATGGGAACATGCAGGTATGCGTTCATGACATCCAAAGACGCCAGAAAAAAACCCCATCCTGAAATTTTGCACTTTGACAAAAAACAAACAAGGGCCTGAGGCCCAGGATTGGACGGACCCCGTCCTCCTTGGGGGACTACAAAAACAGATTGGAGAAAAAACCCCCGAGCCTGTTCCACGAGGGAACTGGCACAATCACTCCCCTGACCAGAAGATCCTGGACAGCCCCTGACAGAGCCACCCAGCGAGCCAGAGGATGGAGGGAAAAAAACCTGTCTGGTAGACAAGAGAGAAAACCAATCTCGTACCTAGATGAAACTACTCCGCAACCCCAACGGTTAAAGAGGAGAGACCTCAATCGAGCCGCAAATTCGCAGAGCCAGCCCCCCACCCCAGATGTGAGTGGAGGCAAACCTCCAAACGGAAGCAGGCTTGCTGGGCTTGCGGCACCAGGGGCGCCTGTGTCCTCAGTGGACGTCCTAGCTCCCTGAAAATGTTTTCCTGCCGCACTTGGCGGGCGAAAACGAAACCGCATGGGGAATAGTAAATGAGGGCCCTTGCCTACAGTGAGGCACCCATCCTTTTGTCAGATGGCGGGAGCAGAGTGCTCACACCGCCCGTGGCATCTTTTATGATGACAATCAGAGACACCCCTGCGTACACCCCCACAGGGCAATACCACCAGGGACTACAGAAAAGACCGTCCGCAGACCAACCCCCAGCCATACAAGGCAGGGCAGAAAAACATGGCGCAGGCGGAGGCCCTGGATAGCAAGGGGAGCATATACAGGGTCGACACACAGACAAATATCTGACCTAGTACCAACTAGTGGGTCAGGACCACGCAGGTCACAGAAGCATTCTGCGCCTCCAGCTCCCCGTCCGGGAAATGTCTGCGACACCAGAGTCCCGGCCAAAACCGGACTCACCGCCGCCCCCCCGCTATGAATATGGGGGTGACCATGGTGTGTCTGCCCGGTTACGAACCGGGGACCTTTCGCGTGTGTCCACAGCACCCCCATCAGCAGGGTCCCCAAAAGCGGGAGCCCCTTCCACAGGTAACGTGGCAGCCGTGTATCAAAACAAGCTACCCAGCAGGGGGGGGGGGGGGGGGAGCGGACAGACCGCAAAGTATTTTGTACCCTGCGACTGAACCCAATCCTTGCACAACATATTCCATACATGGAAGCAAGGAAAAAACACATATTGCGATGCGGGGCAGCACGGAACCCAAAAGGGACTGACAACACCGCCTAATCCACCATAGCTTTGGTAACCCGCACCGCAGTGTCAACAGCCCCAACAACAGCACCATCAAGTGCTGACCCTGAAACAGGGCCATCCTCACAGTCCATGTGGACTTCAGCCAGCAGCTACTGACAAAAAAACGGAACCAGAGCCGGACGCCTCAGCGAGGCCTGATTCCCTGTCAGAAAAAATAATAACATCCCAGAGGGAGGCAGAGGGGGGAATGAATTATAACTCCCACATTCCTCCAACACCCCCATCCTGACCCAAACGCCCCAGGGACTGCCAGCACAGCATCCCTGGAGGCTGCAGGAATAGGGACACCAAGGGTTAACATCCCCTAGTACTGGCAGGCTCCACAGGACATCCCCTCAGCCGCCACAGAGAACAGGGAAACCCCCCCCAGAGGACTCACTGTCCGACCAGACCGCCGCTGCCGAGAGCCAAAAACGCTGCCTGTGCTGCGCCATTCAAAGGAAAGAATGCAGAGCCGTACGCGCCGTCATCCTAGGCACAAGAGCTGTTCAAGATGGCCGCCGATATGTCTGCGGGCTCCGAGAAAATGGCCGCCGCAATTACAACTGCGCCATATAACACCGCCGTCAGCGGCAAAATGGCGCCCGAAAACGGCGTTTTTTTCAAAAATAAAAAAATAAAAAACACACAGCCAAGCCCAGTGACACACGCAGTACACAGGCCCACAGGACCCCCTCCGCACATATGTAGCACATAAAAACACAGCACCCACAGCAGTAGCAGCCCCCAGGTCAGACTGAGCCCCCCAAGCGGGGCCCCCACCTCACGGCCATCACCCAGAAACTGGGAAGGAGGGAGAGGAAAAAAGGGAGAGAGGAAAGCAGGGCAAACCCTCAGTCAACCTCCCCAGGGGAAAATTCCAGCCAGACCACTTACCTGAGCAAGAGGCCACTACTTACCCGTCCTGCGACTACCCGGCTGGAGGTATCCCAGACAGATCCAACGTCCGCTAAACGGCATGGCTGTCGGCCAGACACACTGTGACAAGGCCATAAAAGACCGGTCATATGTGTGCCCTAGAACCGAAGTTCCCCGGCCGCCCCTGGAGCAATGGGGCCTGTCGTGGACGTCCCAAAGCTGAGCTGAGGGCCGGCACACGCTCGATGGCCGAACCTGGGGGGACTACAAGAGTCGAGGACCCAGCCTGTCACCCAGTCGGCTGTTGATAGAAGAATCACAGGATTCCAAAAATGCAGGAACAAAATAATAAAAAGCGAGAAAAATCGCAAGAAAAAATTCTCCAGAGTACAGGAACTCCAGAGTGCCTGACTCTCCTGACGGTTAGGCAGGAAAAAACTGAGGCTGCTAGAGCAGGGTGTGGGTTATATCGGGGGGGCCACGCCCCCTGGGAGGAGCTGCACTGAGGTTTGTTTTAACACTTTAAGTGCTTTTTTTCTGCCTAAACTCTCCTAGTGAAAGCGGATATAACCCTAATGTCAAAGAATGCTGTGTCCGTCTATGAACGAAAGAGAAGAAAAAAAAAAAAAAAAAAAAATAAAAGCACATACTGTAACCATTTCTCTTTGAAAACAGTAATTTGATTGTAATATCTGCCCAGTCGTGATACAACGCTAAATGACAATCCCATGAGACCCACCACCTCTCAGCAGGGCACCATATATAGGTGGTTGAAGGCCTCACCACATGCTGGTTTAGTTAATAAGCCGGAGCAAACAGCATTTCTGATGTACAGTAAACCACATACTAGTACTCAGCAATGAAAAAAAAAAAAGATTGCTGAATGGTTTCTATGGGTTACCGCATTCTGTTTTATTATATATTCTCACTGGTGCTCACAAAAGATTCCTGCCATCAAAATACATTACTTAAAGCATTTTCACCCAGCAGGGAAAAAAGCTGCTGAAATCCACATCAATTGAAATACAAGTAAAATTCTCTTGGCACACAGAAGCTTTATAAAGCTATTGAAGTGTCAAGGCAGTTTTTTTTTTCTCCCCCTGCAGAAGATTTTTTATAAACAGAACTTGACTTTCTAGAAAAGAGACTTTGCTTTTTTAAAGCGCACAGGCCTTGGATTTTTTTTTTTACCTTACATTGAAAAGTATAGATACTGTATTTTAGATGTGCCCTACAGCAAGTCGCACCCATAGTCAGAGAGGCATCTTAGAGGAATGAATTGCTTCTTGCGACTGCTGCATACCTCCCAACGTTTTGAGATGAGAATGAGGGACACCCATCAGTCAAAGTATGCCGGTATAAGACACACACCCAGCCACGCCCCCTTAAAAAGGAGAATTGTACAAAAAAACAAGATTGGTTAAACCCACAAGTGCTTTTTTACCACTACTATTCCTTTATATTGGCTCTTGGAATTTACAAATGCAGCAATTTAGAAATCAGATGAAAGGTTTAGCACTGGAAGGAGGGGAGGGGGGGACAGAGACCTCTAGCGTGATAGGGGAGGGGGGGGACAGAGACCTCTAGCGTGATAGGGGGGGGGACAAGAGACCTCTAGCGTGATAGGGGAGGGGGGGACAAGAGACCACTAGCGTGATAGGGGAGGGGGGGACAAGAGACCTCTAGCGTGACAGGGGAGGGGGGGGGGACAAGAGACCACTAGCGTGATAGGGGAGGGGGGGGGGACAAGAGACCACTAGCGTGATAGGGGAGGGGGGGGGGACAAGAGACCACTAGCGTGATAGGGGAGGGGGGGGGACAAGAGACCACTAGCGTGATAGGGGAGGGGGGGGACAAGAGACCACTAGCGTGACAGGGGAGGGGGGGGACAAGAGACCTCTAGCGTGACAGGGGAGGGGGGGACACAAGAGACCTCTAGCGTGACAGGGGAGGGGGGGACACAAGAGACCTCTAGCGTGACAGGGGAGGGGGGGACACAAGAGACCTCTAGCGTGACAGGGGAGGGGGGGACACAAGAGACCTCTAGCGTGACAGGGGAGGGGGGGACACAAGAGACCTCTAGCGTGACAGGGGAGGGGGGGACACAAGAGACCTCTAGCGTGACAGGGGAGGGGGGGACAAGAGACCTCTAGCGTGACAGGGGAGGGGGAGACAAGAGACCTCTAGCGTGACAGGGGAGGGGGAGACAAGAGACCTCTAGCGTGACAGGGGAGGGGGAGAAAGAGACCTCTAGCGTGACAGGGGAGGGGGAGAAAGAGACCTCTAGCGTGACAGGGGAGGGGGAGAAAGAGACCTCTAGCGTGACAGGGGAGGGGGAGAAAGAGACCTCTAGCGTGACAGGGGAGGGGGAGAAAGAGACCTCTAGCGTGACAGGGGAGGGGGAGAAAGAGACCTCTAGCGTGATAGGGGAGGGGGAGAAAGAGACCTCTAGCGTGATAGGGGAGGGGGAGAAAGAGACCTCTAGCGTGATAGGGGAGGGGGAGAAAGAGACCTCTAGCGTGATAGGGGAGGGGGAGAAAGAGACCTCTAGCGTGATAGGGGAGGGGGAGAAAGAGACCTCTAGCGTGATAGGGGAGGGGGAGAAAGAGACCTCTAGCGTGATAGGGGAGGGGGAGAAAGAGACCTCTAGCGTGATAGGGGAGGGGGAGAAAGAGACCTCTAGCGTGATAGGGGAGGGGGAGAAAGAGACCTCTAGCGTGATAGGGGAGGGGGAGAAAGAGACCTCTAGCGTGATAGGGGAGGGGGAGAAAGAGACCTCTAGCGTGATAGGGGAGGGGGAGAAAGAGACCTCTAGCGTGATAGGGGAGGGGGAGAAAGAGACCTCTAGCGTGATAGGGGAGGGGGAGAAAGAGACCTCTAGCGTGATAGGGGAGGGGGAGAAAGAGACCTCTAGCGTGATAGGGGAGGGGGAAAGAGACCTCTAGCGTGATAGGGGAGGGGGAGAAGAGACCTCTAGCTTGATAGGGGAAGGGGAGAAGAGACCTCTAGCGTGATAGGGGAAGGGGAGAAGAGACCTCTAGCGTGATAGGGGGAAGGGGAGAAGAGACCTCTAGCGTGATAGGGGAGGGGGAACGAGACCTCTAGCGTGATAGGGGAGGGGGAACGAGACCTCTAGCGTGATAGGGGAGGGGGAACGAGACCTCTAGCGTGATAGGGGAGGGGGAACGAGACCTCTAGCGTGATAGGGGAGGGGGAACGAGACCTCTAGCGTGATAGGGGAGGGGGAACGAGACCTCTAGCGTGATAGGGGAGGGGGAACGAGACCTCTAGCGTGATAGGGGAGGGAGAACGAGACCTCTAGCGTGATAGGGGAGGGAGAACGAGACCTCTAGCGTGATAGGGGAGGGAGAACGAGACCTCTAGCGTGATAGGGGAGGGAGAACGAGACCTCTAGCGTGATAGGGGAGGGAGAACGAGACCTCTAGCGTGATAGGGGAGGGAGAACGAGACCTCTAGCGTGATAGGGGAGGGAGAACGAGACCTCTAGCGTGATAGGGGAGGGAGAACGAGACCTCTAGCGTGATAGGGGAGGGAGAACGAGACCTCTAGCGTGATAGGGGAGGGAGAACGAGACCTCTAGCGTGATAGGGGAGGGAGAACGAGACCTCTAGCGTGATAGGGGAGGGAGAACGAGACCTCTAGCGTGATAGGGGAGGGGAAGGAACCCATGACGTGATAGGGGAGGAACCACTGATGTGTTAATTTCATCAAAGTGATTGTATGTGTTGTTGAAGGCTCAGATTTTCCACTGATAAGTAATCTTTATGTTTTTTTTAATTTAGACTGGGGTACCTCGAGATTGCACATATTTTTAAAGGGTGCCACAACAGGAAAAAAAAGAGGTTGAGAAACGCTTCTCTAGAGAACGTACACTTTTGCCTGGCATTGTATGTCATGTGAAGGCATGTCAAGGTGTTCAACTTTGGCCTCAAGGACATCTGCACCCCCTCCCTTCCCCACCTTCCTCCTCTTCCCTCTTAAGGTACAACCAGCAGCTGCGTTCATGAGAACATTTCGTATCTGCAGGTATCCTAGAATGCTGGCTATTGGAGAACTATGCCACTTTAAAATGATCACCTTTTCATGCCAACAGGTTCCCTTCACTGTGAACGGACATGATAAACAGCATAACATTTATTAAATAGCTAAAAAAATGTTGACACTTACTCGCTTAAGCTCCTTAAGAACTTGCTCATCAACACCTTCTTCAGTAAAAAGTTCACTTACGCCTTCAATAACATCTTCGATAATAGACTTGTAGAGTTTGGGCTGTGCAAGAACAGAAAGGTCAGTCGGCATTGGCTGTCAGTCATTGTTGGGAATGTTCTCACAGTTCTAGCGCTTCCTTCCATCTCTGTTCTCATTCTGCTAACTTATGATAAAACGAATACCTGTGCAATGTGTCTTCCATCATGAGCTCTGCCTGCCCTACCAATTCAATAAACAGCAATCAACATTTCAGAGGATTGACATTTAAGGCTTGCACTTTTCAAGTAAACATTTTTGACGGGCGCTGTTAATAAATGCAGTCCCTCCAACGTGAGCCGTCCTGCAAGTTATAAAATTAATTTCTCCTGATAGTCTTTCTTTCTGATTAAAATCACCTGACATTTAGGAAAACCTTTCAGAAGAATTCACAGACAATACCCAGGTGGTTTTATTTAGGAACGCAGAGAGATATTCAAATTATGTTGGTGTTTTAGGGCCACATTCAAAGACATACCAATCCATACACCCGAAGGAATGTTTTCACCCACACGATGCCCGGTTGAAATGAAAGGTGGACCTGTACCTAATCTACAAGTGCATCCTGGACTCCAATGCACAGATCAGAACGCAGTCTGAAAACTGGTCTTCGCAAGAGTGTACAGATCAGTATGCTCATGTGAATGAGGCCTATAGAATAAGGTGGCCACATTTTTTTAATTAAATTCGGGGATATTTTTTTTTTCTAGTAATGGCGGCAATCAGCGATTCTCTGCCAGTCGTCGCCGCCGCCCGCCTCACAGCCTGTCAAGTCTCACTCTTCGGGGCCCGGCTACTACTGGGTGGAGAGTGTACAGATCAGTATGCTCATGTGAATGAGGCCTATAGAATAAGGTGGCCAATTTTTTTTAATTAAATCCGGGGATATATTTATTTTTCTAGTAATGGAGGCAATCAGCGATTCTCTGCCAGTCGTTGCCGCCGCCCGCCTCACAGCCTGTCAAGTCTCACTCTTCGGGGCCCGGCTACTACTGGGTGGGGCGCGGAGGAAGATCACTCCGCCAGGGAAGGCAAGGAGATAAACAGGCAGGCGGCTGGCCGGGACTTGAGCCAAGGCAGAACAACATGTGAGCGGAGCTGAATGGGCATGCACCCGAAACTGAAGAAATATTCCCTCCGACCAGCACATGATCATGTGAAAGGGGCACACATAATGGAAAAAAAATACACCCCCTATGCTAGTAGGTGCGGCGGAGAGGGGGTGCAATTCAGTTTTTTTTTATTCTGCACCGTCTTTGAAATTGCCCGAGAACCTGTTCAAATCCAATCCGGGGACAGACCTGGTCCGGGGACTGTGCCCGGAAACCGGAGATG
This sequence comes from Rana temporaria, assembly GCF_905171775.1. Taxonomy (NCBI): domain Eukaryota; kingdom Metazoa; phylum Chordata; class Amphibia; order Anura; family Ranidae; genus Rana; species Rana temporaria. The sequence goes on along the minus strand of NC_053492.1, from coordinate 454,199,286 downwards.
TCTGGTCACCCTACTATAGAAGGTTTCATAAGTGTGGGCAGCCTATTGCATTAGGGTGTGCACCTCAAAGCTCAAACACATATGCGGGTGCGCACAGGGTGTGCCAGGTGTGCCCAGGCACACCCTAATCACCTTGCGCAGCACAATTTCCCACCACTGCCCTGCTTCCGGCTTTCCTCCTGTCGACTATTGCTGTGGGGATGTTTTAGGATGAGTGGAGGAAGGGGCCAGTAAGCATGTCATTTACTGGCCCCTTTTCTTTCTGAATGAACATCGTGCTTGATCAGTAGTGTGTGTGTTGGAGCTTTGGGGTGCACACCCTATTGCAATAGGCTACGCACACCTATGCGCGTGCATGTGGAGATATGTACATATACACACACACACACTACCGTTGTCAGTAGGGCAGTGGACAATGTCAGTCCTTTTTATTATTTTATTATTTAAAAAAAAATAAAAAAGTTAGGAGTCCCATTAGGGGGCTTTGGTGAAATATCAGGGGTCTAAACAGGGGTAATATGCAGCACACAGGGTGATTAGGGTATGTCCAGGCACATGCCTATGGAGGGTTTTATAGCCCTGCTAACTTTCTGAGATAGATAAAAAAAAAAAAAAAAAGGTCAACTTGGACCTAGTTTACACTTGTAGCTGGGAGAGTTTTTTCATGCAATTCCCCGAAATGCAACAGTGTTCAAGATGAAGAATCCTATAATTCTCAATAGGCACTCAATACACCCGAGCATTGCATCACTTTTTGCATAGAGTTCATAAAAGTATATTCTTTTGCGTTTTTTTTCACTTGAATGGGCTGCCCTACTCGTGATAAACGTGCCGAAGAAACTCATGTACCAAATTCTGACACTGAGCCAGGCGCTTTTGGCGATGCACATTTTGTTACATGGCAAAAATTGCACCATGTTTTGGGTTCCATTAATAATGGCATCGCAATCGAGTTTTGCCGCAATTCTGCCCGCGATTTCAGAGCGGCCAAGTGTGAAGACAGTCTTATGCGGCGTACACACGGTCGGAATTTCCGCCAGCAAAAGTCCGATGTGAGCTTTTGGTCGGAAATTCCGACCGTGTGTATGCTACATCGGACTTTTGCTGGCGGAATTTCCGCCAGCAAAAGATTGAGAGCAGGTTCTCAAATTTTCAAACAAAAATATTCAGATCAGAAATTCAGATCGTCTGTAGCAATTCCGACGCGCAAAATTCCGACGCATGCTCGGAAGCATTGAACTTCATTTTCTCGGCTCGTCGTAGTGTTGTACGTCACCGCGTTCTTAACGGTCGAAAGTTCAGAGAATTTTCACGTGACCGTGTGTATGCAAGCCAAGCTTCAGCGGAATTCCGTCGGAAAAAACATCCAAGGTTTTTCCGACGGAATTTCCGCTCGTGTGTATGGGGCATTAAAATCTGTGGGGCCAAAAACATTAGATTCTGCTTCTGTATTACAAGGCATACATACAAATGTGCAAAGCCGTTATATTGTCTAGATATGGTTATGTTAAGACAGCGATCCCCAGCCTTTTTGGCACCAGGGACCGGTTTCATGGCAGAGGTGGCGATAAGGTTGTTGAACTGGGGATGGGATATTCATGGAGTCAGTCCTCAGGCCCCCTTCACACCACATCCCCCCCTTTATATCGGTGTCCTCAGTCCCCCCCATCACATTACAGTAATGTAACGGGGACTGCTCTGTAAAGTTTAATAATAATATAAAAAAAAGTTTGATTTGTTACTGTATTTTTTTCCCCCCTCATTCCCTGGTTGGTACATGTTTGATTATTGTAATATAATAAATATATTTTATTTTATTGTAGGAATGTACATTTTTTATTCAGCCTGAAAACGCATCAGTTTACATAGATGCAAGTGAAAATGCGTCAGTTTACATAGATTCACGTTTAGACCTATTATGGATTGATCTTTGAAAGACTATACCTGGCTACGGAATTAACCACTTGCTTACTGGGCACTTATACCCCCTTCCTCCCCTGGCCAATTTTTAGCGCTCTCACTCTTTGAATGACAATTGCACGATCATGCAACACTGTCCCCCATATGAAATGTTTATCATTTTTTCACACAAACAGATTTATTTTGGTGGTATTTAATCACCACTGGAGTTATTTTTTGCTAAACAAACAAAAAAAAGGCTAAAAAATCTTGAAAAAAAAAAAACCTAAACGTTTTTCATATTTTGTTATAACATTTGCAAACAGGTAATTTTTTCCTTCACTGATGTGGCTGCACTGGTGGGCACTGATGAGGCGGCAATGATGAGGAGGCACTGATTGGCAGCACTGGTGGGCAGTGATAGGTGACACTGGTATGCGGCACATTCGGGCGCTAAGGGGACTGATGACCCTTTAACAAAAGCCACGGCTTATTTTAATTTCACGCTGACAGCTTGAAGTGAAAAAAAAAAAAAGCCGTGTTTGAGGTGGATGAGGGCCAAGTCTGCACTTTTTTTACGCAGCGCAAAAAGCATGCTTGAATGAGGTGTAAATTTGTGACAAATTAATAAAGTTAAAATAAAAAAGAAATAAAATACACAGTGCAATAACAAAAAACATTACACAACCCCCACGGTCACTTCACATGCACAGTAGAGTGCAATAACAACATATTACAACCCCCCCCCCACTGTCACTTCACATGCACAGTAGCGAGCACACATTTTAGCATGTGGACTGGTGCCTCATTCACACAAGCATACTTATGTGTACCATGCGGGTGCGTGTCCCCAAACGCACACTGTCTGCATGGCTGTGAAATTGGGACTAGCATCTGTGTTCGCGCAGCCACTACATCCCAGTAAACACAAATGGGACTGCCTGCATGCCAATGCTTGCACCCCTTGCAGGTTAAGACGGTCATTTGCAGGGATGTACACCCGTGTGAATGAGACCTAAATTTATTAGCAAATAAACTGGAAAGCATTAAAAAAAAAAAAAACTGCACAGCAACCTACAAAAAAGTGTCATGGATGCCTTCGCAAACAATTAGGTGTTGTTCTCCTCTTAGGCCTCACACACGCTGGGTGTTCAGTCACAATGCATGAGACCGCAGGGCTTTGTTCGGTCTCCTGTAACACTCTAGGAGAGGCTGAAGCCTGACGATAGGCCGAGCAGTGCAAATGCAGTATGTGCCCAGGAGCGAATCACAAGTGTGCATGAGGCCTAAAAAATCAAGCAAGCAATCTGGATGCTGTAAGCAGCTGTTCCCTCCAGTTTTTATACAGCGGCCCATAAAGACTTAAATACTACTATGGTATTTTACCTACCACAGGATTGGGATTACCAGAGTGAGCCATGACTCATCCCCATCAACCTTCACCTGCTGTGTCAGGCTGCCCCACCTGCTCCTCTTCAGTAGCTGCATCACATGACCATAAAATCACATGACCCCGCCATTACCTGGAAGATGTCTTTCCAGCTACCCTCTAGAAGGGTATGCTCAATGCTGCACCATTGAGGCTGGGTTCACACATTTACGATGCCAGACATTACATGTGATTCGCAGCGCATTGCTGTGCACATCACGTGACATGCGATGTCTGTGCGATACAAATTCAGCCATACAGTTTGTATGGCTGATATCGCATTCGCACCAAAATGATGCAGGACCCTTTTTTTGGTCCACACTGGAATCAGATCATATGGGTGTTCACAGCCATGCGATCTGATTCCACAGTTTGCACTGCGTTCTGCGAACTGATTTGGGGGTGTCATTAACTTTCTATTGTTCACAGAAAGCAGTGTGAACTGCCCCTGAGTTAGATGCAATGCGGGAACCCGCACAGGAATTGTGCTGGTTCCCGTAACGCATATGTGTGAACCCAGCCTTAAAGGGGTTGTAAAGGTAAAAAAAATCCCCCAAATAGCTTCCTTTACCTTAGTGCAGTCCTCCTTCACTTACCTCATCCCTCCATTTTGCTTTTAAATGTCCTCATTTCTTCTGAGAAATCCTCACTTCCTGTTTTTCTGTCTGTAACTCCACACAGTAATGCAAGGCTTTCTCCCTGGCAGGGGCGGACTGACCATTCGAGCACTCGGGCACTGCCCGAGGGCCCCATGCCACTAGGGGGCCCCATCAGGGTGTATGTGTATACTGTGTGTGTATATTGTGTATGTATACTCTATGTGTGTGTGTATACTGTGTTGCCCCATAATCTATTGCCTGGGGGCCCCATAATCTCCTATTGCCCGGGGGCCCCATGAGGTGTCAGTCCGCCCCTGCTCCCTGGTGTCGGAAAAGCCTCTTGAGAGGGCGAGCAGGAGGGTCAGGACACTCTCTACTTTGCAGATATAGAAAGGAGCTGTGTGTTAGTGGGCGTCCTGACTCTCCTGCTCGCCCCCTAAAGAGGTTTTCTCCACACCAGGGAGAAAGCCTTGCATTACTGTGTGGAGTTACAGACAGAAGAACAGGAAGTGAGGATTTCTCAGAAGAAATAAGGACATTTAAAAGCAAAATGGAAGGATGAGGTAAGTGAAGGAGGACTGCACTAAGGTAAAGGAAGCTATTTAGGGGGGGGGGGGATTACCTTTACAACCCCTTTAAGCCAGTGAATAAATCAAACATCTGCTGTCTGACCTTCATAAGGTTTACCCCTCTTCATGACCACACCATTTTTTGCGATATGGTACTGCGTCGCTTTAACTGAAAATTGCGCGGTCGTGCAACGTAGTACCCGAACAAAATTGACGTCCTTTTTCTCACAAATAAAGCTTTCTTTTGGTGGTATTTGATCACCTCTGCATTTTTTTGCTATAAACCAGTGGTCAACTCCTGTCCTCAGGGCCCACTAACAGGCCAGGTTTGCAATATACCTAAAAAACATTACAGGTGATATCATTTGCTGCTCAGTGATTGCAGTATTCTAGTCTGCATCTCCCCAAGGTAATACATAAAACCTGGCCTGTTAGTGGGCCCTGAGGACAGGGTTGATGACCACTGCTATAAACAAAAAAAGGCTGACAATTTTGAAAAAAATATATATTTTTTACATTTTGCTATAAAAAATATCCTCCAAAAAATAAAAATAATTTCTTCATCAGTTTAGGCCAATATGTATTCTTCTACATATTGTTGGTAAAAAAAATCGCAATAAGCGTATATTGATTGTTTTTCACAAAAGTTACCACCTTCAAAATAGGGGATAGATGTATTTCATTTTAATTATCATTTTTTTCTTTTTACTAGTAATGGCAGTGATACACAATTTTTAGCAGGACTGCGACATTGCGGCCGACAGATCGGACACTTTTGACACTTTTTTGGGATAAGTGACATTTATACAGCTATTAGTGCTATAAAAATGCACTGATTATTGTATAAATGACACTGGCAGGGAAGGCATTAACACTAGTGGCGATCAAGGGGTTAAGTGTTCCCAATCCCTGGGAAGTGTTTCTAACAGTGGGGGGATGGGACTCACTGGGAGTACAGAGAGATCGCTGTTCCTAATCACTAGGAACAGACGATCACTCTGTACTCCCCTGTCAGAACAGGGATCTCTTTGTTTACATTGGCAGATCCCCTTTCTGGCTCTCTGTGGAGCGATCGTGGGTGGCCGGCAGACATCGCGGCCACATGCATCAGCTTCCCCACTGTGCAGCGGGCGCACACATGCGTGCCCACTATAGCTCCTAAAGGAGCCGATGTACAAGTACGGCGAATTGCGGGGACGAGTATAATGACGGTGGCTGGTCGGCAAGTGGTTAACTGCCAATTTTGCGATCATGCAATGTTGTACACAAACTCAATGTATATAATTTTTTCCCCACAAATAGAGCTTTCTTTTGGTGGTATTTGCTCACCTCTGCGGTTTTTATTTTTTTGCGCTATAAACAAAAAAATGCAACAATTTTGAAAAAAATATGTTTTTTACTTTCTGCTATAAAACATCCAATAAAACAAATTGAAAAAGTAAAATTTCTTCATAAATTTAGGCCAATATGTATTCTCCTACATATTTTTGGTAAAAAATTAAACCCAATAAACGTATATTGATTGGTTTCCGCAAAAGTTATAGGGGCAGATCCACAAAAGAATTACGCCGGCGTATCTATTGATACTCCGGCGTAATTTTAAATTTCCTGCATCATATCTTTGTTTTGTATATTCAAAACAAGATACGACGGCATCTCGGGTCGATCCGACAGGCGTACGTCTTAGTACGCCGTCAGATCTAAGATGCAATTTTTCGGCGGCCGCTAGGTGCCGTTTCTGTCGAATTCCACGTCGAGTATGCAAATTAGCTAGTTACGGCGATCCACGGTTGTACGTCCGGCCAGCGCATTTTTTTACGTCGTTTGCGTTCGGCTTTTTCCGGCATATAGTTAAAGCTACTGTTATGAGGCGTACTCAATGTTAAGTATGGCTGTCGTTCCCGCCTCGCATTTTGAATTTTTTACGTTGTTTGCGTAAGTTGTTCGCGAATAGGGATTTGCGTAGAATGACGTCACCGTCGTGAGCATTGGCTTGTTCCGGGTTAATTTCGAACATGAGCACTGGGATACCTCCACGAACGGCGCATGCGCAGTTAAAAAAAAACGCCATCACCCTGCCAAAGATACACTACGCCGCCGTAACTTACGGCACGGATTCTTTGTGGATTTGAAAAAAAAAAGTAAGTTACGGCGGCGTAGTGTATCTTAGATACGCTACGCCCGGCGGATAAATGCGCTGCTGTACGTGGACCTGTCCCATAGTGTCTACAAACTATGGGATATATATTGAAATTTTTATTTATTTTTTCTTTACTAGTAATGGCGGCGATCAGCGACTTATAGTGGGATTGCGATATTGCAGCAGACAATCGAACACTAACTGACACTTTTGACACATTGTGGGAACCAGTGACACTAAGGCTCATGTGCGGGTTATCGCATCTGACTCGCAGGCCGTTCACACTGCTCTCTGCGAACCCCTGCGGGTGTCAATATAAAGTTAATGACAACCACATATCGATTTTCAGAATGCAGTGAAAACTGTGAAATTGGACGGGAATTAAATCGCATGGGTCTCAACACCCATGTGATCTGATTCCAGTGCGAAAAAAAAAAGGTCCTTCAACGTTTTGGTCTGAATGCGATGTGATTTCAGCCATACAAACAGTGCCGATCCTGACCTCCCTAAGCAAAATGACATGTCACATTAATTTGAGAAGCGGGGGGGGGGGGGGGGGGGGGAGGCTGGCGCTGCCGACAGTGACATGTCACATTAAAGATTAAAGTTCAGAAGCGGGGTGCTGACTTCTTACCTCTTCTCCTATGCTGCCGCCAGCGAGTTAAGGAGCGGGGTGAGGGGCCGAAAATTACTTCTCACCAGGCGGCAGCCTCTAGTAATTTGGGGGGCCCTCCGCAGCTTTGTGGGGCCCTAAGCAGCTTGCATAGTGAGCCTATAGGGCGGATCGGCCCTGCATACAAACTATATGGCTGAATTTAACAAGAACTGGAGGAGAGAGGGTTAGGGCCAGGACACCCTTAGGCCCGTTTCACACCTCCGCGACAAAACGCCCGACGCCGGACGCTCGTGCCGCTGGAGGGGAGAATTCCCATTGCTGTCTATGAGATGGTTCACATCGCATAAACGCCGTACGCCTGCCGCCTGAAAAAAAGTCCCGGACCCTTTTTTTCAGGCGCCATTGGCGTTCGGCCATACAAAGCAATGGGAAGGCTTTGTTAAATAAAAAAAAAAAGTTACACACTCGCGGAGGTGTGAATGCAGCCTTAGGCAGATACAATGGTAACTGGCAGACTCCGAGACAAAATAGGCAGCTATATAGGTTAAGGGCCTTCCAGCCTAGGGTGACCAGACATCCCCAGTTTCAGGGGACAGTCCCCTGATTGAGGACACTGTCCCCAGACCAAGTCTGTCCCTGGTTTTGTCCCCAGATTGGATTTAATAGGGGGCAGGGGCAATTTCAAAGACAGTCAGTGCAGAATTAAAATAAAAAAAATTAGAATTACACCCCCCCGCTCCGCCATGCCTACTAGCATAGGGGGGTTGTATTTTTCCCATTATCTGTGCCCCTTTCTGATGATCATGTGCTGGTCGGAGCGGAGGGAATATTTCTTCAGTTTCGGGTGCATTCCCATTCAGCTTCGCTCGCATGTTCTTCTGCCTTGGCTCAAATCCCGGCCAGCCACCTGCCTATCTCCTTGCCTTCCCTGGCGGAGTGATCTTCCTCCGCTCCCCATCCAGTAGTAGCCGGAGTGTAATGGCCCGTACACACGATCCGAATATCGGACGAAAACGATCGTCCGATGAAGAATCGTACGATTTTCGGATCGTGTGTACACTACTTTCGAGAGCCGATCACGACCGTTCATCCGATATTTTTCGATCGGACATGCACGAAAATTTTCCTCGTACGATGTAAGATCGTACGATTTTCGTTTAGTCAGTACAGTTGTCGTCCGACAATACAATACAAATACATTACAACACATGACATCACTTCCGATTATTTTTTTCGGTCGTACGAGAATTTTCGTGACTTTATTAACCTATTTCACTTTACTTGCGACTATTAAGCGAAAAAAGTCGTACGATCCGTCGTACGATATTCGGATCGTGTGTACGGGCCATTAGACTTGAAAAGGCTGTGAGGCGGGCGACGACGGGCAGAGAGTCGCTGATTGTTGTTTTTACTAGTAAAGAAAAAATATGTCCCCGGATTTCATTAAAAAAATCTGGTCACCTTATTCTGGCCGGGTACGGTCACTGTATTTGTAGAACTGCTAGGATATTTCCTTCTGGTTAAGAAAAACAGTTATGCATTGTGGGATATATAGGACAATGAGATGGCACTCATGTTGGTAAATCATGCTAGGAACTACAAACCCACAATGCCAAGCTACAAACCCACAATGCTGAGTCACAGCACAGCCTGGAGGAAATTTCAATACTTTATTTTTTCACAAGGCTTTACTGCTATACCATTTTGTATCACTCTGAACTGCACTCTAGGGGGAGCCATTTAGCAACATATAGTTGGAACTTGTACTTTTAATATTGTGTTCACTGTTGTGTATTCTGCATGCAGTGGTCTGTGTGCTGAGGCCTCAGTGGGGAGGTGCTTCAATAAAGGTATTAAGGTATTGTGGATCTATTCCACTGTGCACCTGTTCACATATACCCTTATCAGGTTGCTATTGGATACAGCGGTTATTGCTTTAACAAATATCTCTGCCAATCAATACATGTGTTATTTATCTGTTATTCACATCATTTCTTTATGTTATTCTTCACTACCGTATTTGCCGGCGTATAAGACGACTGGGCGTATAAGACGACCCCCTAATTTTCCAGGAAAAATGTTGGTTTTGGGATATACTCGCCATATAAGACTACCCCCTTCCTTCTAGTCTTTCTGGAAGCTGAGGGGTAGCCGGAACCGCTCACAGAAACAGGCTTTTTTCAAATCTCACTGTGCCATTACATTACATGCCCCCACTGTGCCATCACTTGCCCCCACTGTGCCATCACTTGCCCCCACTGTGCCATCACTTGCCCCCACCGTGCCATCACTTGCCCCCACCGTGCCATCACTTGCCTACACTGTGCCATCACTTGCCTACACTGTGCCATCACTTGCCCCCACTGTGCCAACAGTGCCATCACTCACGTTTTGCTAATTTGTTTCCAGGCCGGTGACAGTCTCTGTGCTGCGAGCATCAATTATTTGAAAGCCGCGCCTTCTTCTCAGCGTGTCCTGTGATAGGCGGAACACAAATTTTCCCAGCAGCGCCTCTGTTCTGTGTTCCGCCTATCACGGACGTCCTCTCGTCTGAGGATGAGAAGGCATCTGTGATAGGAGGAACACAGAACAGAGGCGCTGCTGGGAAGATTTGTGTTCCGCCTATCATAGGACACGCTGAGAAGAAGGAGCGGCTTTTAAATAATGGACGCTCGCAGCAGACAGAGACTGTCACCGGCGTATAAGACGACCCCCGACTTTGGATGCATCTTTTTGCATCCAAAAAGTCGTCTTACACACCAGAAAATACGGGTATTTTTCATCATAGTAAACTTTTACAAGTTGTTTATTGATATCTTGTGTGAGTCTCCATTTACTGCCACAACTGATGAAGTGACGGCTCTGTAAATATACTATATGCTCTTTCATTATTGTGTCACTTTCTGTTGCTGGGTTCTACACTAACATTGTTAAACAGGTGCTAGAGGGGTTGAGACAGTTCTTGGGGTTGAGCGGCAGAACGCGCTACACTTGGTATAGATCTTTTCTTACATCTCACAGTGTCCCACTGTAGATCCCACTGAGCTCCTGGTCTCTCACTGGACTTCAAGATCCTAGTCGTCACTGGATCCTCTGAGCTCTTCCACAGCTATCCCGCTAACCCGCGTCGCCCCCACTAACCCGCTGGATCCCTGGCTTGACACTCAGCTGAAGCTTTCTCACTTTTTCACCATCCCCGGCTAGTGAAAAAGGCTGCTCTGGTACTTCTTTCAAACTTCCATAAACTGGCCCTCTGATAACAGGAAGGATGGTCACTTAGTGGCAACTGCTTTACGTTTACCTCTGACCTTGATCAATGATTGTCGCTAGCAACCGGAATGATCGTTCCCAATAGCAACAACTTGGTTCCCCATCCGGCTGAACCTCTGCAACTTGGTTGGACTCCAAGCCTGAAGTCCCAACCCTGCGCTGCTTCTCCTACTCTGAGATAGGCCTTAGACAGCCTAGAAACCTGGTACTCCCAGGATAGTCCTCAGGCTTCAGGTCTTGCAACCTGGGGCATTTCAACACACGTCCACCCAGACAGCCATCCAGGTGGCACAGAACCACGATCACCTGACTCCACCCAAATAAATAGGCTCTCCCAGCAGGCCAAGGGACTAAAGAGACCCCTGCCAATTGGCCGAGACAACCCATCCACTCATATAGCTGGATTCAGGTAGGGGCGCGCATCTTTGCGGCGGCGTAGCGTAGCGTATTTACACTACGCCGCCGTAAGTCAGAGAGGCAAGTACTGTATTCACAAAGTACTTGCCTCCTAAGTTACAGCAGCGTAGCGTGAATAGGCCGGTGTAAGCGCGCCTAATTCAAATGAGGATGTGGGGGGCGTGTTTTATGCATATTAACTGTGACCCGACGTGATTGACGTTTTTTACAAACGGTGCATGCGCCGTCCGTGTACATATCCCAGTGTGCATTGCGGCAAAGTACGCCGCAAGGACGTATTGGTTTCGACGTGGACGTAAATTACGTCCAGCCCTATTCACGGACGACTTACGCAAACGACGTAAAAATTTCAAATTTCGACGCGGAAACGACGCCCATACTTAACATTGGCTAATGGCTACGCCACCTCAGTTTGAGAATACACTTAAACTTAGGACGGTGCAGATTCCGAGTTAGGTCGGCGTATCTACTGATACGCCGGCCTAACTCTTTCTGAATCCACCTAATGGTCTGACTTTGGTAGACTCTAATCAATCCAATGTCACCGGCAACAGTGCCACCCAGTGACAGAAAAAAGAAGTGCTGCAAATACAGATTTAGCGAAAAACCAGTGGATTCTCTAACAATTAGCCAGGACATTTAGGGCCAGATCCTCAAAAGGGATACGCCGGCGTAACTGCTGTTACGCCGTCGTATCCCTGTTTCTAACTATGGAACTGATCCACAGAATCAGTTTTCCATAGCTAGGCAGAAGATCCGGCATGTGTAAGGGACTTACACTGCCGGATCTTAGGATGCAGTACCGCATCCGCCGCTGGGGGCATTTTGTGTCGAAATGCCGCCTCGGGTATGCAAATTAGCACTTACGGAGATCCACAAAGCTTTTCAGCTTCGTTTTTTCTCCGTAAGTTTTAGTTTGCAAACGCAAAATTAGGGCTGCTTTTACAAAGTGTAAACTGTTTACACCTTGTAAAAACAGACCCTTCTGTCCAGCAACGCGATTTTTTTTTTTGTTTTTAATTTTTTTTTTTTCGCGCCGTATCTTTTTTTTTTCCCGACGCAACTTTATTGACCCGTCGCAATCCACAAAGCTTGGCGTAACGCAATTTCGCGCTATGCACATCGGGAAAATGACGTCACGAGCATGCGCAGTACGGCCAGCGCGGGAGCGCGCCTAATTTAAATGGGAATCGCCCCCATGAAAATAGGAACGCCTTGCGCCAGCGGAATATAAGTTACACAGCCTAAAATTTCTAGGTAAGTGCTTTGTGGATCGGGCACTTAGGTAGAAATTTTAAGGCAGTGTAACTTAAATGGAAAAAATTAAGTTACGCCGGATCTTTGTGGATTACCCCCTTACTACCTGGCAGACTAAATTTGTTAGCGCCCTTGCCTAAACACCAGGGTGCTACATCTATAACATGGCAGCTGCCTTATCACCTATCTCAGTCAAAACTTTTCTGTCCATCTGGACGTTGAGGATGCCCTCTTCATATAAGCTGGAGATTTATTTTTCCCATTCTTTGCGTCAGCGTTTTGGCATGATTTGTACATGGAGGCCATCTTCTCTGCTAATACTAATGTACGCTTTGCAAAATGGCCGTCGGCACCTATTCAAGGTATTATCTTATATTCCGCGTTCTCTGAAGGGGTTTCATGCCATTGTATGCTGCTCAGCTCTTGCAACAATGCCTTCCAGCTACATAACTGGGTCACGGAGCCGCCTCAAATCTATCAGCAGCCAACAGTGACAGTGAAATCAATAGTGATATTTTTTGTATGATGCCAGTGCATTATATTTGGCCTAGTTTGGCAGGTTGTGATAAATGACTGCCACTTCTCGTCCTCCAGACACGAGAAAGCCTTTTCTCTGACTCTGGCTTTGTATTCAGGCAATTTTACTTTTAGATATACTGTCATTTTCTTTTCTTTCTCTATCACTGAGGTCTTTTATTTATGTGCTAGAGAGATTGTGGGCTTTGCTGGAACAGATTCTCAAAGCAAAGACCTTTAGGTGTGCTGATAAATATCTGTGAAGTTATCCCGCTGACACCTGATAGATGCTAAAGGGAATATTTTATCTTGTTATATTTTTTATCATATTCTTTTTTTTGTTGTTGTTAAATGTAACTTGATTAGGTTAAAGTGTTACTAAACCCACACCAGTAAAATCAGTTTCTATATACAGTCTCATTGTGTGAAAAGGCTGTTTTCTCCTGTCTTCTCTGATCCTCCCCTCCTTCCACTGTCCCCAATCCATCTCCTGATAAAAACTGAGCCTTGGAGGCACTCTGCACATGCTCAGTTTGGTGTGTATTGCAAGAGCGTTTTTATTTTTATTTTTACTGGGAGGGTGCATGTGATCAGCACTGGGCCAATCGGGCAGCACAGTGGTGTAGTGGTTAGCAATTTCACCTAGCAGCAAAGGGTCGCTGGTTTGAATCCCGACCACGACATCTGGCTGGAGTTTGCATGTTCTCCCTGTGCCTGCGTGGGTTTTCTCCAGGTGCTCCGGTTTCCTTCCACACTCTAAAGACATGCTGGTAGGTTAATCGGATCTTGTCTAAATTGGCCCAAGCGCGTCGGGACCCATCAGGGTAAGACTGCGCTATATCAAGATACCTCTCAACTCAACTCAATCAGCACTGTCCAGACAGAGGCTCAGGGTTCCTGCAGTCTCATAGGACAGTCAGAGGAGAGCATAGCTCCCAACTGTCCCTGATTTTGAGGGACTGTCCTTGATTTGGAGCAATGTCCCTCTGTACCTCTTTCCTCCTCATTTATTATAGCAAAAAGTAAAAGATATGGGGCCAGATTCAGATACAATGGCGTATCTTTAGTTGGGCGTAGCGTATCCTATTTACGCTACGCCGCCGCAACTTAGACAGACAAGTGCAGTATTCACAAAGCACTTGCTCTGTAAGTTGCGGCGGCGTAGCGTAAATGGGCCGGCGTAAGCCCGCGTAATTCAAAGTAGGCTGGTAGGGGGCGTGTTGTATGGAAATGAATCGTGACCCCAAGTAAATGACGCGCCTAGCGAACGGCGCATGTGCGCGCATGCTCAGTATCACGTCGAATTTTCTCCGTAAATTACGCCGGCTCAATGCTTAGTCGACGTGAACGTAACCTACGCCCATCCCCATTCACGTACGACTTACGCAAACAACGTAAAATACGGCGCTGTTCCATCGTTTCCGACGTCTATACCTTAACATGACTTACCCCTGCTTTATGAGGGGTAAAGTTACGCTGGTCGTACGCCTTATGTAAACAGCATATTTTAATACGCCGGGCGCAGGTACGTTCGTGAATCGGCGTATCTAGCTCATTTGTATATTCGACACGGAAATATACGGAAGCGTCCCTAGTGGCCAGCGTAAATATGCACCCCTCTTGGCAACAGTGAGGCGTATCTGACCACCCAAATGGTCCGGGGCTGAAGTGGTTAAAATCCCCCTTATTTGGGTGACCGGGTGGGCACCGCTCTCCCATAGCCAGATTCAGGTATAGTTACACCGGCGTATCAGTAGATACGCCGTCGTAACTCTGAATCCACGCCGTCCTACATTTAAGCGTATGCTCAAACTGAGATACACTTAAATGTTGCTAAGATACGAGTGGCGTAAGTCTTCCTACGCCGTTGTATCTTAGCTGTCTATTTATGCTGGCCGCTAGGGGCGTGTACACTGATTTACGCCTAGAATATGTAAATCAGCGAGATACGCCTATTCCGCGAACGTACGCTCACCCGTCGCAGTAAAGATACGCCGTTTACGTAAGGCGTTTTCAGGCGTAAAGATAAACCACCAAAAAGATGGCGCAGCCAATGTTAAGTATGGACGTCGGAACCGCCGTCGAATTTCACGTCGTTTGCGTAAGTCGATTCAGAATAGGTCTGGACGTAGGTTACGTTCACGTCGAAAGCATTTGCGACGTGATTTGGAGCATGCGCACTGGGATACGACCGCGGACGGCGCATGCGCCGTTCGTTCAAAACGTCATTTACGTGGGGTCATGCTTTATTTACATAAAACACGCCCACCTCTTCACAATTTGAATTAGGCACGCTTACGCCGGCACATTTACGCTACGCCGCCGTAACTTCGGACGCAAGTGCTTTGTGAATACAGCACTTGCCTCTCTAACTTGCGGCGGCGTAACGTA
This sequence comes from Rana temporaria, assembly GCF_905171775.1. Lineage (NCBI taxonomy): Eukaryota > Metazoa > Chordata > Amphibia > Anura > Ranidae > Rana > Rana temporaria. Next base: position 454,184,183 of record NC_053492.1, on the reverse strand, counting down.
AATTACATATGCTAGGCCCGCACACCTTTAAGCCGCCGTACGTGAATCTGGCCACCAGTCTTTATCCCTTCAGTTCAACTTGAAAAGTTGTGTCAAATTCTATGAGGTCGTTTCACTGCTTATTTGGCAGAGGGCTTTGTTTCCTACGTTTCCTTATTTAACACCACAATATCGCCTCCCTTTTCAAATGATCTGATGATTAGCTCTTTATCTGACTGTATCCGTCTGAAAGCTCTCTGTTCTTAATTAGTGTTGTTTATATCGTGTGGTGGGTGTATAATTGCTGTCATCTCTTTTGATACTTGCATTTGAAAAAAATATCCTGACCCTACCAGGAGTTGTTGGAGGGTTAAATATAGAATTTTTATTAAACTTCTAATGTGTCTCTGCTAACTTTATCAGCAAATGCACGCGAGCCTTGCAACGCTCGTCTTTCATCTGCGCTGAAATGGCCACTAATGCTAAATCCTAAAAGACCGACTTTAATAACTTACACGTTATTTTGTTCATTTTTTTTTTCACATGCCTTTTACCAACCTCAGCTAAAATGATATGTAAATTTAATTTGAAGCTACACATTAGCAAACGTATTTCAAGTTTTACATGGTGAAAGAATTTGTTACAGAATAATGTAAACATTTTCAATAACAATATAGCCAGGACCGCTGATAGGGGGAGACCAACAGTCCTCTTGTAGGGGGCCCGAGCGCACAGGGGGCCCTACACAGAGAGGGGGGTTAGTGATGGACGACAATTGCAGAACTCTTCATCCAGCAGCTGAAAGCTGATCTCTCGGCTCTCTTTTTTTTACTTTCCAGCCTGTATTTTTTTTTCATCTTCATTTTTATGTATTAACTCAGTTTTATCTTTTAGATTTAGCAGGAAGTATGTGAGTTATGCTGTATTTGTGTCTACTAATTAGGCATGTGCATTTAGTTTCTTTCCGAATCGAAATTCGGACGAATTTTTCATTATTCGGACATTCGGATGCATACGAATTCTCGAATTGCAATATTAATGAATTAACCGAATCCGAACGACCGTTTTCGATTCCGAATCGAAAACCCGCGGACGAAATTCGATCGGAATTCGGAAAAAAAAAAAAATCTTTTCGATTCGAAAACAAATTCTATTCGAAAAGAGACTATTTGTTTTCGAATACGGTCAAAATATTTTCGAATTCGACCGGACTTTTCGAAATTCGGTCGAAAACGAACGAATTCCGAAAACGAATTTAACACATGTAACGAATCTAACTTAACGAAATTAATTAAATAACGAATTAAAACGAAACGAAACAAATTTTTCCCTTTTGCACATGCCTACTGCTAATGATGATTTTATTGTATATTTAGCGGAATATTGCTTTAACCCCTTGCCGACCGCTGCACAACTATATACATCGGCAGAATGGCTTGGCTGGGCAGATCGACGTGTATATATATATATATATATATATATATATATATATATATATATATATATATATATATTTATATATATATATATACATCGCCTTTAAGATGCGGCATTGTAGGCGCGCCCACCGCAAGCTCCGTGAGTCTGACCGCGGGTCCCGCGGACTCGATGTCCGCAGGGGATCCCGCGTTCGTCTCATGGAGAGGAAGAACAGGGAAATGCTGATGTAAAGAAGCATCTCCTCGTTCTGCCTAGTGACAGAACACAGAATCACAGCTCCCTGTAATCGGGAGCGGTGATCAGTGTCATGTCACACTAACCGATCCCCCTCACAGTTAGAATCACTCCCTAGGACACACTTAACCCCTTCCCCGCCCCCTACAGGTTAACCCCTTCCCGCCAGTCACATTTACACAGTAATCATTGCATTTTTATAGCACTGATCGCTGCATGAATGTGAATGGTCCCAAAATAGTGTCAAAAGTGTCCGATGTGTCCACCATAATGTCGCAGTCACGATAAAAATAGCAGATCGCCGCCATTACTAGTAAAAAAAAATGCCATAAATCTATCCCCTATTTTGTAAACGCTATAAATTTTGCGCAAACCAATCGATAAGCGCTTATTGCGATTTTTTTCACCAAAAATAGGTCAAAGAATACGTATCGGCCTAAACTGAGGGAAAAAAATTTTTTTTATATGTTTTTGGGGGATATTTATTATAACAAAAAGTTAAAAATATTGAATTTCTTTTCAAAATTGTCGCTTTATTTTTGTTTATAGCGCAAAAAATAAAAACCGCAGAGGTGATCAAATACCACCAAAAGAAAGCTCTATTTGTGGGGAAAAAAGGACGCCAATTTTGTTTGGGAGCCACGTTGCACGACCGCGCAATTGTCTGTTAAAGCGACGCAGTGCTGAATCGCAAAACCTGGCCTGGGCATTTAGCTGCCTAAAGGTCCGGGGCTTAAGTGGTTAAAGGTAAGTTTATTACTAAAAACACAGTGCATATATGGGCATATCTGTTCTCAGTGGTTACTGGGCTGCTTTCAAATTGATCCACAGGTGCATAAAAGTGCACCTGCGAGTTACCTGCACTGAGCAACAGGCTTCTATTACCTGCGAGTTTGGTGTGCTGAGAGCAGAGTGGGCTCTATAGAGCCGAGTAGGCTGCCATCTACCCGCTCCGCTCATTGTGGCCCGCGACCGGTTACCAAGTCTCTTAGGTGGCCCTTGCTCTTAAAAACGTTGGGCACCCCTGCACTAAGTAGATTAAAGACATCCCCTGAAATTTTCACCAATTAGCTATAACCAGGGCAGCCATCACAAATTTTGGGGGCCCTTACACAGGGGGGGCGGGCCCCTGCCGCAAGTTGCTAAAGTGGGGGGGGGGGGTCAGACGAAAAATTAAATAAATAATACAAAAATGTAATTAAAAAAAAAACGGCCTGCCCTGCCGCGTGTTTCTCAAGGTGGGGGGGGGGTCAAATGGAAAAAAATGGGGGGGGTGGCCGGGCCCCTGGAGACATTTGGGCCCCTTACAGGTGTAATGCCTGTACTCCCCTGATGGCGGCCCTGGCTATAACATTATGACCACTGACAGGCAAAGTGAATAACATTAATTATCTTGTGACAATGGCATCTGAAAGTGGGTGGGATATATTAGGCAGAAAGTGACCATGTTGTCCCTGAAGTTGATGTTATGAAAGTAGAAAAATGGGTAAGCATAAGTATTTGAATGACTTTGACAAGGGCCAAAATGTAATGGCTAGACAACAAGTTCAGAGCATCTCCAAAACTGCAGCTCTTGTGGGATGTTCCTGGTCTGAAGTGGTCCAAGGAAGGAAAACTGGCATACTGGTGACAAGGTCATGGGTAGTCAAGGTATATTGATGAATGTGCCAAGCAAATCCTGGCCCATGTAGTCTGATCCAATAGAAGAGCTACTGTAGCTAAAATTGCTAAAAATATTAATGCTTGTTCTAATAGAAAAGTGTCAGAACTCACAGCGCATCACAGCTTGTTGTGTATAGGGCTATGTAGCCGCAGACTGGCCAGGGTGCCCATGCTGACCCAAATCCACAGCCAAAAGTGCCTGCAATGGGCACGGGAGCATCATAACTGGACCACGGAGCAATGGAAGAAGGTGGCCTGGTCTGATGCATCACAATTTTTTTTTATATCATGTTGATCATGGGCGTCCGCTCCATAGGGCAAGGGGGGGGGGCAATTGACCCCCCCTGGAAAATCAAGAAGGTGTTGAAGAGTGAAGAGCGCTGCGGTGACAGGCAGGTTAGAACAGGGAGAGAGTGGCAAACTGCTGGCAGTGGCATTGCAGGGGGGGGGGGCGGGGGTGGTCTGGTAAGGGGTGACACCACTGCACCTGACCAACCAACTCCTTCTCTTGCGGCCACGGGCTGTCTGAGCGGTCCGGGCCGAATGTCACACAGGCACAGCGAGCAGAGTGAAGCCGCCTCCTCCTCCAGTGTTTATGCGTACACAGGGGGAGGGAACATGCTGTGCTGCGCTGATGGCTGATATGAGGTACTGAATGGGATGGGGGAGGGAGGGTGTGTCTGTGCTGAAATGGGGGGTTTGTGCTGAAGGCGGGTCTGTGCTTAAAGGGGGTCCATCTGTGCTGAAGGGGGGTCTGTGCTGAAGGGGGGGGGGGTCTGTGCTGAAGGGGGAGGTCCATCTGTGCTGAAGGGAGGGGTCTGTGGAGAATGGGGGGATCTGTGCTGAATGGGGGGGTCCATCTGTCTTGAATGGGTTGGTCTGTGCTGAAGGGGGGTCTGTACATTGTCTAGGCTATATTTATATGGGCATGGAGTGAAGCTGAATTATCTCAAGAGCTATTTTACACTGCCAGCTGGCCGCGTTATCGGTAAAGTGCTTAACCATAGTTTTAGCTGCACTATTCGGTCGCTAGTGGTGCGCTTTTAACCCCCGCTAGCGTTTGAAGAAAGGGTTAAATGCCGAATCGCCCCCCCTGAAAAAATTTCAGCGGACGCCCATGATGTTGATGGCTGGGTGCGTGTGTGTCACTTACTTGGGGAAGAGATGACACCAGGATGCACTATAGGAAGTCCAGTCCAAGAAGGCCCCACCTCGCAACTTACAGGGCTTAAAGTTGTAAACCCTTTACAACCACTTAATGCTACAGGTAAGCCTATATTAAGGTTTACCTGTAGCTACCCTGGATATCTACTAAACCTGCACAGTTTAGAAGATATCCCCTGTTCTCTGCATGTGCCGTTGCTTCAGTCCATGTGCTGTTACTGATGGCTCCCGTGTGCACGCGCGGGAGTGACGTCATTGCGGCTCCGGCCAATCACAACGCCGGAGCCGTGATTCCTAAAAGTGACCCCCAGGAGAAATGTTGCTGCCTGAGGGTGGACAAGGACTGCTGCGGGGGGCTTTGATCTAAGGTAAGTAATTCATAATGAGCTAGTATGCTATGCATACTAGCTCTTTATGCCTTTGTCATTACTGATCCGCCCCGTGTGAAAGAGGCCTAATGGTGCGAAATACGAACGAAAATTCTTAGATAAAATTTTCGGTGGCCTGCCTAAAGCCCTGTACACACGATCGGTGGACCGTTTTCATAGGACAAAAACGATCGTGTGTGGGACCCATCGGTTTGTTTTCCATCGGTGAAAAAAAATACATGTTTTATATTTTTCCTATGAATAAAAAATTTGATCGTCTGTGTGGAAGTCCATCAGTCAAAAATCCACGCATGCTCAGAATCAAGTCGACGCATGCTCGGAAGCATTGAACTTAATTTTTCTCAGCATGTCGTAGTGTTTTACGTCACCGCGTTTTGGCACGGTCGGATTTTTGACTGATGGTGTGTAGGCAAGACTGATGAAAGTCAGCTTCATCGGATATCCGACGAAAAAATTCATCGGATTAGATTCCATCAGATATCCGATCGTGTGTACGAGGCTTAAGTCTAGTTTTACATGTTGCTCGCACTGGAACATTGGGTCCATTTTGTTCTATAAGACCTCCAGCAAATCTAGAGAAGACTTCACTACAAAATGGGTTAAATGTAAAGCCGCGTACACACGATCAGTCCATCCGATGAGAACGGTCTGATGGACCGTTGTCATCGGTTAACCGATGAAGCTGGCTGATGGTCCCTTGCGCCTACACACCATTGGTTAAAAAAACGATCGTGTCAAAACGCGGTGACGTAAAACACAACGACGTGCTGAAAAAAGCGAAGTTCAATGCTTCCAAGCATGCATCGACTTGATTCTGAGCATGCGTGGATTCTTAACCGATGGTTGTGCCTACTAACAATCGGTTTTGACCTATCGGTTGGGAATCCATCGGTTAAATTTAAAGCAAGTTGGCTTTTTTTTAACCTATGGATAAATAACCTATGGGGCCCACACACGATCGGTTTTGACCGATGAAAACAGTCCATGAGACCGTTGTCCTCTGTTTAACTTATCGTGTGTAGGTGGACTAACAGTTTGTATTAACCACTTAACCCCCGGACCATATTGCTGCCCAAAGACCAGAGTACTTTTTGCGATTCGGGAATGCGTCGCTTTAACAGACAATTGCGCGGTCGTGCGACGTGGCTCCCAAACAAAATTGGCGTCCTTTTTTTCCCACAAATAGAGCTTTCTTTTGGTGGTATTTGATCACCTCTGCGTTTTTTATTTTTTGCGCTATAAACAAAAATAGAGAGACAATTTTGAAAAAAAATAATATTTTTTACTTTTTGCTGTAATAAATATCCCCCAAAAATATATAAAAAACATTTTTTTTTCCTCAGTTTAGGCCGATACGTATTCTTCTACCTATTTTTCGTAAAAAAAATCGCAATAAGCGTTTATTGATTGGTTTGCGCAAAAGTTATAGCGTTTACAAAATAGGGGGTATTTTTATGTCATTTTTATTAATATATTTTTTTTACTAGTAATGGCGGCGATCAGCGATTTTTTTTTCGGTATTGCGACATTATGGCGGACACTTCGGACACTTTTGACACATTTTTGGCACCATTGGCATTTTTATAGCGATCAGTGCTATAAAAATGCATTGGATTACTATAAAAATGCCACTGGCAGTGAAGGGGTTAACACTAGGGGGCGGGGAAGGGGTTAAGTATGTCCCTGGGTGTGTTCTTACTGTGGGGGGGGGGTGTGGCCTCACTAGGGGAAACACTGATCCTCTGTTCATACATTGTATGAACAGAAGATCAGCGTTTCCCCCGCTAACAGGACCGGGAGCTGTGTGTTTACACACACAGCTCCCGGTCCCCGCTCTGTAACGAGCGATCGCGTGTGCCCGGCGGCGATCGGGCCCGCTGGGCACACGCACAGGAGTCGGGGGCGAGCGGGGGGCGCGGCGGCTGAGAGAGAGGACGTTATACTACGTGCTCTCGCCCAACAGAGCCAAGTTGCCGACGTAGAACGGCGGTGCGCGGTCGGCAAGTGGTTAATAAATATAAAAATACAATAATATAAAATATAATAAATATAATAATATAACATTTTACAAATATTCATATTAATTAAATATATAAAATATTAATTCAATATAAAAAAATAACTGTAAAAATAATATTTTAAAAAATTTGCACGAAGACTCGTCCATATTGTGTTTGGAATAAGGTACTATGGGCCAGATTCACAGAGCAGATACGACGGCGTATCTCCTGATACGCCGTCGTATCTGTTGTTCTATCTATGCGACTGATTCATAGAATCAGTTACGCATAGATAGGCAGAAGATCCGACAGGTGTAATTGTTTTACACTGTCGGATCTTAAGATGCAATACCGCGGCCGCCGCTGGGGGGAGTTCGCGTCGTAAACCAGCGTCGGGTATGCAAATTAGGAGTTACGGCGATCCACAATGTTTTTTCGCGTTCGCTACGTCGCCGCTAGTCTAGTTTCCCGTCGCAAAGTTAGTCTTTTTTTTGGTGCCTTAACTTTACATAGCAATCTTATTGCTGTATAAAGTATGGCCGTCGTTCCCGCGTCGAAATTTAAAAAATAACGTCGTTTGCGTAAGCCGTCCGGGAATACGGAATTACGCTACGTGCGTCGCCGTTCGAAAAAATGACGTCACTTCGCACAAAGCACGGCGGGAGTTCGGAAACGGAGCATGCGCGGTAGGTCCGGCGCGGGAGCGCGCCTAATTTAAATGGCACACGCCCATTTAAATTGGCCCGCCTTGCGCCGGAGGCCACCGGCGTAGGTTTTGATCGCAAGTGCTTGGTGAATCAGGCACTTGCGATGAAAAATTGCGGCGGTGTAACGTATCTACGATACGTTACGCCGCCGCTCATCTACGTGAATCTGGCCCTATTTCTATAGTGAGAACTGGTTCTCTTAGCTTCTTTAAACATTGCTATTTATTTCTTACTTATCTCATTTTAATACATTGCTGTTCTTGTTATCTCATTGTCCTCTTGGTATCAGTACAGTCTAAGGCCTAATTATATAAAATAGGAAGCGGTAACCTCATTGTATATGTCTTGCCTTACCAGTCTAAAAAAAAAAAAAAAAACTATTTTTCAACTCAGCAGCAAAATATTATTTCTAATGTGTTCCACCCTTAATATTAAAAGCTCAATTTCCAAGGTAATGCCCTTCCGATGTATCACCATCTTTCAATGTCAATATCTGCCGCCTTGGGTCAAGAGAAAGGACAAGACTACGAGAGGCTCTGGGCGGCTGGAAAGGGCAGTGGACATGAGGATAATTAATGAGTGCAGTTAGAGAATCTATGACACATCACATTGTTAACCAGGCATTATATATTATGCTTCACATTGTTTTCCTGTTTGCTTTATGCCGTTGTTCATATCCTAGGTAAGCAGATGCATTTTGTATTCATGTATTAAAAAGAATACCCACATTAATTTTTATTTTTTTTATTTTTTGCTTAACCATTGCATGCTCAGATTCTGAAGGTGTAACATTTTGTAAATTGTTCTACCTAATCGACCATGACTTTTTAAATGATGGATTATGCCCCTCTTATTTTTTTTTTCTTTATATGAGGAAATGGGTTTGAAATATTTATAAAATGCAGTTTTGTTGGTATCTGTCTATCTGTACTTGCTGTCTCTTTTTCACAGATAAAATTGATCTGACAGGAGAGAGATTGACAAGAATAGATAGAAAGACAAGTTTTATTAACAGCTTTTTCTCTGTAACCACTTTGACTGTCATAGTGATTACTTGACAACAAACTATACTGATTGCTTACTGTCATTGCTACCGGACCACAGCTGTCTAGTGCCATCTTGACCTGAAGAAAAACCTCAGGAACAATAATGTAGATTTACTTTCTGGCTGAAAGTCTTTTTTTTTTTTTTTCAGGATTTATCCAATAACACGGTCATGAAAAAGCTACGCATAGGCCAGAGAAGTCTCTACATAAATAACCATTTCTCCCCAGTCTTACCCCCTGTGCCAGAGGGCCTTGGCATCTGTTCACCACATAGTGCCTTTTAATGTAAGGTCATCCTCAGGTACCTGCATGCATTTTTAACAACATCCTTGATCATGTTGTTTTCCAACTGTACATTTACGGCTTCATTAGCCTATAGGGTCAGCAAGTGAGTTGGAAAGCTGTTTTGGTTTGTCACCAGTCTATGGAATGGTTGACAACCAGGTACCAAAGCAATGAACCATGGTAAGAAGAGCACTTTGGGGATAGGTTGGGGGTGACATATATTTCAAGGCCCATTACAATGAATATAATTTTTGGGAAAAACCCTGTGACGTACTATTTTTAAACTGTAGTACCCTCCTGGTTCAGAGTAGGCTGTTAGGAAAATTTAGTTTAGCTCCTCTAAACAGTGGAGCAGGGCTTGATTTCTCTGGGCTTCTCAGTGTTTCACAGGCTGCTGATCGGCTACTCTACCCTGTCTTCTAGAGGCCTCTGGATTGGAAGCATAGTGGGAGAATAGGGCAAAACAATCAGCCTGAATATTTATGGGACACCAAGCAATCCTTGGGGGGGGGAGTGCCCAGAAGGTTGAGGGAGAGCCAATAAGTGAGACCTGGCAGCAAAGGGCAATGTTCCTGGGTCCAGTCCTTCAGGAGAGTCTCTGCCTCGGGAGGCAGAAAAGCTAGAGGAGCCACAGTGAAGACTTAAATGGGATGTAAACCCTCTCCTATACCCAGTGAAGGGAACAGCCTCAGATAATACAAAGAGATTAAACAAATCTCCCTACATATGTTTATCTGCTGTCTTTCGCTTTCTAAACGCTTTGTAAAGTGAAGATCGTGTTAGAAATCTTGTTTCCTTTTCCAGCAGTGGGTCTGGAGTCTGGGGTTACACTGTATGAGAGTTGATTGGAGAAAAGGCACACACCCTCCCTCCACATAGGCCGAGGATCGAAGGAATGTGCAGAGCTGCAGTCTGAATAGACAAGCTCTCTGCTTATCTCCCTCTCTCCCCGACACCAATTTTTAGTTGCTGTTATCTCATGTGTTGGAGAACTTGTCAGAATTTACTCTGCTGATTAGAGAGGAAAGGAGCAGCAGAGAGAAACAGCAATTAGAGCTTTGGAGAGAGACAATTACACACACTACAGATATACAAAGCTGTGAAAAACTATTTGTCCCTTTCTGATTTTTTATATATTTTTTGCATATTTGTCACACTTGACTCAGATCATCGAAAAAAAAAATATTATTACACAAAGATAACCCGAGTAAATACAAAATGCAGTTTTTATATTATGGTTTAATTTATTAAGGCAAAAAAGCTGTCTAAATCTGTCTTGCTTTATGTGAAAAAGTAATTTCTCCCTAAACCTAATAACTGGTTGTGCTACCCTTGGCGACAACAACTGCAATCAAGCATTTGCGATAACTGGCAATGAGTCTTTTAAATTGCTGTGGAGCAATTTTGGCCCACTCTTCTTTGCAGAATTGTTTTTATCCAGCCACATTGGAGGGTTTTCCAGCATGAACATCCTTTGTAAGGTTATGATGCAGCATCTCAATTGGATTTAAGCCCCCTGTTTGACTAGTGCCGCGTACACACAATAGGTTAGTCTGATGAAAACGGTCTGATGGACCGTTTTCATCAGACCAAACCGATCGTGTGTGGGCCCCATCGGTTATTTATCCATAGGTTAAAAAAATAGGAACTTGTTTTAAAATTATCTGATGGATAAAAAACCTATAGAAAAAAACAATCGTCTGTAGGTACGTCCATCGGTTAAAAATCCACACATGCTCAGAATCAAGTCGATGCATGCTTGGAAGCATTGAACTTCGTTTTTTTCAGCACATCGTTGTGTTTTACGTCACTGCGTTCTGACACGATCGGTTTTTTAACTGATGGTGTGTAGGCACGACTGATCATCAGTCAGCTTCATCGGATAACTGATTGGCCTTGGAACTCTCCCATGGAGGCCATTTTTGCCCAGTCTCTTTCTTATTGTTGAATCATGAACACTGATCTTACCTGAGGCAGGTGAGGCCTGCAGTTCTTTAGATGTTATTCTGGGTTCTTTTATGACCTCCTGGATGAGTCGTCGTCATGCTCTTGGAGTAATTTTTGTAGGCCGGCCACTCCTGGGAAGGTTCATCACTGTTCCAAGTTATCTCCATTTGTGAATAATGGGCCATATTCTCAAACAAGTTACACCGGCGTATATGGAGATGCGCGGCGTAAGTGTAAAGATGCGCCGTCCTATCTATGCGCCATAGTCACAGAACCAGATCCGCCAGAAATCAGGCTACTCCTGTCCGTCTTAACTAGTTTAAGTTTACGCAGCGTAGGCGTATATTTCAGCTGATGGCATCCTAGGCTGCCATAGAATTAGTATTCAAATATGCAAATGATGTAGATGCGCTGATTCCCGAACCTACGCGCGATCGGCTTAGGCTACGCGCTGTGCGCGTAAGACGATTGTCCGGCTGAAAGTTACCCCTTATAAAGCTCGGTTAACTTTGCTCCAGACCTGAGTAAGCTTGAAAAAAGCAAATACAGCAGCACCATCCCGGACGAGCTGAGCAACCAAATTTTGCGGACAACACATTCGTATGCCAACATGCCAGGGGCAGGCGTGGTCTTAGCACTGCTAGTGTGTGAGGAGGAAGAGGCACTTAGAAGGAGGAGGGCACGGAGGAGGGCACGTGAGAGTATCTACCCACAGCGCATTAGCCTCTTTGGCATGGCTGATGTGGATGTGTATCACCGTTATAGATGCCATCCTTGAAATTACCAGAGCCCTGAAGAATGACATCAGCAGCCCAACACAACGATCCCATGCAGTGCAGCCACTGGTGAAGGTCCTGGCAACATTGCATTTTCTTGCCACAGGCTCTTTTCAAAGAACCAGTGGAGACGTGGTTGGGATATCCCAAACCAGCATGAGTAGATGCGTGCACCAAGTTGTCCCCGCAATACTCCGACGCATGTCGCACCACATAATCAGACCCACCCAGGAGGACATGCGGCTGAAGGCAATGACAGATTTCTGCCTAATTGATGGTTTCCCACGCACTGTGGGTGCAATTGATTGTACCCATGTGGCAATACAGCCCCCCCCACGAGACCGAGCACATATACCGCAACAGAAAACATTGGCATTCTATCAATGTCCAAGTGATCGTGGATGCACATGGCCTCATATGGCACGTCCGTGCAAAACACCCCGGATCCAGCCATGACAGCTTTATATTCAGGCAAAGTGACATCCCAAGACAATTTGAGCAGAATGTGTATGGGGACAGTTGGCTGGTTGGTGAGTGACATGGGTGTCAGGTATGACTGTCCCCCCCCATGATGCAGACATCACGAGGGGCACATGCATTACTAACATCCTCCTGTCTTTTCCCTTCCAGGTGACTCTGCATATGCCCTGGGACCTCATCTCATGACTCCATTCCGCAATCCGCAAACACCAGGAGAGAGAAGATATAACGAAGCACACGCACGCACCCGTGCAGTGGTTGAGCGAACATTTGGCCTCCTTAAGTCACGATTTCGATGCCTGGATAAGACTGGGGGTACCCTGCTGTATTCCCCCAACTTCGTGTGCCAAATCATCGCTGCATGTTGCGTGCTGCACAACTTCGCAGTGAGAAAGGGCCTGCAGATTGACCTACGTGATGACCTGACCCCCCAACCACCATGTCCCCCCCTAACCGAGGCTACCCCGTCTGCTGATGGTACAGCAGTCAGGAGATGTCTCGTGGAGCGAATCTTTGAACGTTAAACACAAACATTAAACATGGCACACAGAAAATGCACGCATGCACACCACTGTGGTCCCTAACACACACCCCACATGCACAGAACATTGGATTAGACCGAAGTACACCGCACGGTACTAAGGAGCAGCAATGCCGCGTCAAGGCCCCAATGATGTTGCTGTCCATTCATACGTCATTCATACGGACCTGGGGAGAACTTATCACCAGCGCCCGAGGGTGACACCCCTTACTGGCAGGAATGTCACCACCCCACATTCACACACCATTCACACTGTACTCTGCAACACTGCCTGTGTGCAGCACCCAAAATTAAAAAAAAAGCTCTTAACCAGAGCAAATAATAAAATAAGCTCTTAACCAGAGCAAATAATAAAATAAGCTCTTAACCAGAGCAAATGAAGAATAAATAATCACTTGCCCCGGCGCGGGCTACGCCTGGTGCCCAGGTTCCTGGCCCTCACTTGCCTGGGGGGAGCTGGGGCATCAGGTGGAGGAACATCTCCAGGTGGAGGAACATTCCCAGGTGCCTCCCTGCCTGCCTGTCTGCCCTCCAAAGCTAGTGCTATGCGGGTGAGCAATGACTCCTGGGTAGCTGTCTGGGCCTGAACAGCCCTTCGCAGGCACCTGACCTCCCCCACAAGTTCGGCAGTTGTAGTCTGCAGCTCACCCAGGCTGGTGATTGTGGCTGCGCAGTTTCCAGCCACATCTTGGAGAGCATCTGGTACTGCTCCCGAGGAGGCCAAGCTGTCGGACAGGCGCCTCAACTCCACCAAGATTTCCCCCATATGACGGGTTTGCTGGTCCTGCTGCCTGGCCAGATTCTCATGCAGCATTTCTGCCGCACCCCTTGTCCTGTGGGTAGCCCTCCTGGGGACAGGAGTGGCTGGGCCCCTTGCATAGAGTGAGGACCTGGAGGGGCTGGAGATGAGGGGGATGGGACGGGAGGGACTGGAGAGGGTGTTGGAGGACCCTGAGGGGCTGGAGATGCGGGGGCTTTGTGATGGTCCTGCCACCACATGCGACTCCTCCAAAAAAAGGAAGACCTCCTGCTCGCTGTGGACCACCTCTTCCTGGACCACCTCTTCCTGGACCTCCTCTTCATGGACCTCCTCCTCAACAACCTCCTGCGCGGAGGACTGACCACTCCCCTCCACCAAGGCCTGTTGGCTTCCCAGGAGGTCAGTCACAGAAGCAGACTGCTCAGTGGATGATGGTCTGTGACGGCCATTGGCAGCATTGGATGGCCCCGCTTCATCCTGCTCACCTGTGGATGACACAAAACATTCACATGTTGGTGGACCCACACACTTGTCACATAACCCACCACCCCCACCACACATGCAACACACCAGAAGATAAAACACACTTACCTGTCCTCATGGGTGGCTCACTTGAGTCATGGCCCTCCAGGCCCTCCACCTGCTCCCTCCGAAGGCAGTGGGCAATCACTTCCTCCTCTTGAGTGAGCCGGGTAGAACAGGGTGGCCCCCCTCCTGTGCCCCTGGCATGCTTTGCAATGATGGCCATCTTGTTCCTGACCACACCACGCAGGTCATTCATTTTTTTCAGAATTTCCTGGGGGGTCCTTGCCTCATGGCCTAAGGCATTGACCTGGGCAGTCACTTTCCTAAGGATCTCCTCCTTTTTGGTTTTACTTGTGCTGCCACTGTCAGCACCATGGAGTCTTGAATCGTATCTCTCCATGGCAGAGACTACGATGGCCCTCTCATCTTGGCTGAAATTTTTTTTTCTCCTTTCCTTCCTGGGTCCAGGCATTGCAAAGCTAAAGAGCAAAATCTCACGGACACCACCAACAGAATAAATGGAGTCACTTTGCACTCGTTGGGCGCATGTGGTGACGCTTTTATGCACTGGGCCGGCCCAACTCAGCAGGGATTTACGACTACTGTTGTTTTGCGCATGCGCAGAGGGCGGGGCACGTCCGGCGCATGCTCCGTTCGGTCTGGACATCATTTGCATGGGGTCACGGTTCATTAGCATTCTTCACGCCCACATCCCTCCTACCATCACTTGCGCCTACTTACGCCGACACATTTCAGCTCCGCGAGCGCAACGTAGGATGCATGTGGTACGGGAATATGGGAGAGCTCTCTCCAAGTTAAGCCGGCGTAGCGCAACTATGATGCGCTACACCTGAGTAAATATGCGCCGATCTACGAGAATATGGCCCAATGTCTCTCCCCGTGGTTCACTGGAGTTCCAAAGCCTTAGAAATGGCTTTGAAACCCTTCCTAGACTGATACATATTTGTTTCTAATCTGTTCTTGAATTTTTTTAGATTGTGGCATGATGTGTGGCTTTTTGTGATCTGTTAGCATGCTTCAATTTGTCAGACAGCTTCTATTTATGTGATTTATTGATTCAACAGTTCTGGCAGTAATCAGTGGGGAAAAAAAGGGAAGAGCTGCGCAAAAAACGTGATAAAGAAGCAATATTGGCAAATCTAAACACAGCAATTTGTATTAATCACAAATGAATGATGAAAAATATATAGAGAGAAGTGCATGGACAGTCCAAAATTGAAATTGTGAAAAACAATAAAAATCGTAACAAGTCCAATCGTTGGTGAATCAATATGGCAAACCAATGAAAAATTAGCACCGTGTAGAAGCCAGTGAAAAGGATCTTGAGTGAATAAAAGACCACAATGTGTCAGCAATAACACAAGTGCACCACCACCTATAGGGTTATATGCTTACCAGAGGTAAGCTGTACCAGGCCAAAATGATCGATCGTACTCCTGATGACAGCAATCTCCAATCTCAGGGAACCGAAGCTTCAGGTGTTATGAACTCAATAGCCACAATAGTCGCGAAACTTAGCATCAATGACCCCAAATGGAAGGAGACTCACATGGTGTGTAAAGCTTATAAAAGGTTTTAATAGCAAAAATATACGCACCTACATTAAAGGCAATAAAAACGTGTAGGACACTGGAGAGCCGGCCAGCATGCAGTCTCCCGTTCAAAGCGATGACGTCAGCGCGTCTGCCTCCCGACGTACGTTTCGCTAAGAGATAGCGTCGTCCCCCAAGTGGTGGTGCACTTGTGTTATTGCTGACACATTGTGGTCTTTTATTCACTCAAGATCCTTTTCACTGGCTTCTACACGGTGCTAATTTTTCATTAGTTTGCCATATCGATTCACCAACGATTGGACTTGTTACGATTTTTATAGTTTTTCACGATTTCAATTTTGGACTGTCCATGCACTTCTCTCTATATATTTTTCATCATTCATTTGTGATTAATACAGATTGCTGTGTTTAGATTTGCCAATATTGCTTCTTTATCACATTTTGTTGCGCAGCTCTTTCTTTTTCCATTGTTTGAATGTGTGGTCTCACATTATGAGCTGCTGCTTTTATTTTCATTTATTTTTTCATTTTTATGTTTATTATTTATGATCACGTGTTTAGTAGCGCAGTATATCCCCACTCCACACACTGGCAGTAATCAGACCTGGGTGTGGCAAGTGAAAAATGAACTCAGCTTTCCAAAAAATTGTGGTTAATCATAGTTCATTCATGATTCAGCGTGGGAAGGGGCAATTACTTTTTCACATAGGGCCAGGCAGGTCTGAACAGCTTTTTTCCCTTAATAAATGAACGAATAATTAAAAAACTGCATCTTGGATTTACTCGGGTTATCTTTGTGTATTATTAAAATTTGTTTGATGATCTGAATCGTTTTAAGTGTGAGAAATATGCAAAAAAAAATAAAAAATCAGGAAGGGGCAAATACTTTTTCACAGCATTGTATGTGGTATGGGTCAAATTTCATGAATGGGGTTTACAACCAATTTAAAGGTCCCAGCTAGGCTTAGCTGGGGGGCCTACTGAAGAACCTTTGATCAGGGATTGAGCTGAGTCAAGAGGAGGCTTAGTGGAGAGTGAGGCCTCGTACACACGACCGAACATGTCCGCTGAAACTGGTCCGTCGGACCAGTTTACGCGGACATGTTTGGTCGTGTGTAGGGCCGACCGGACAGTTTCCCGACCTAGCGGACAGATTTCCAGCGGACAAACGTTTCTTAGCATGCTAAGAAACTTGTCCGCTGGAAGCCTGTCCGTCGGACTTGTCCGATGGTCAGTACGACTCATCGGACATGTCCGCTGGCCCGAGAAGCCGCGCATGGCGTCGAAGTGATTCGACGCATGCGTGGAAGCATTGAACTTCCGTGTTTGCGGACGTGGCGGCGTCAACGTCACCGCCACGTCACCGCGTTGTCTGTCCGCGGGGATTTCAGTGTGATGGTGTGTACAACCATCAGACCGAGATCTCCGATCGGACATGTCCGATGAAAACGGTCCGCGGACCGTTTTCATCAGACTTGTTCGCTTGTCTGTACAAGGCCTGAGAGGAGGAAGTTGGTGAGAAGAAGTCTAACTGTGCTGTACACGACCCCAGTGTTTCAGAGTGTGACAGTGTGGTGCTTTGAGACTTTGTGGGTACAGGTCACAGTCAGCCTAGAGATCCAGTGGGACATTTTCAGTGGGTCTTGTACATCCGATGAAGCTGACTTTCATCAGTCTTGCCTACACACCATCAGTTAAAAATCCGATCGACTTGATTCTGAGCATGCATGGATTTTTGACCGATGGACTTCCCCACAGACGATCGTTTTTTTAACCGTAGGAAAAATTTAAAACAGGCTCTATTTTTTTTTCACCGATGGAAAAAAACAACGATGGGGCCCCCACACGATCGGTTTGTCCGATGAAAACGGTCCATTGGTCCGTTTTCATCAGACAAACCGATCGTGTGTACAGGGCTTTAGACTTTTTCTCACCAATTTCCTCCTGGCACTCTCCACTAAGCCTGCTCTTGACTCAGCTTATGGGACTGTATGCCGAAAAATTACTATAAATAATGACCAACAAACAACTGAGGTGGGGTAAACTTGGCCGTAGGCCTTTATTAATGGTATTTAATATAACGATCATATTTTATTACCATATATATAACCATAGGTAGATATAAATACAAAGACAGTTATTTATTCAAACAAACCAAAACATTCATCAACCCAGCCACTACGACTCGGATTGGGATATATGCCTTATTAAATAACACCCCTTGTTTAACATGAGAAACCAAGAGGGAGTACCACGTACTACAGGCCGCGACAAGGGAGGGGGGAGGGGAGTTCACAGGTATGGGTCCTGTAAATCTGGTCACAGAGAAATTGTTGTAACCCCTTTAAATAACCTTTCCCCTTTCTGGAACATTCTCAAGCACCATGTGGCCTTCCCTGTGACCTAACATTGGTTAACCTTTAACCTATCCCTTACCAGGTGGAGGGAGGGAAATTTCCCTCTGCCCTAGAGTGATTATTATTATCTACCACGTGTGCAGCAGCGGGGCCTAAAAACTCCCTTCTGCAACATTCCTCACTTCCATTCTCTGCTTAAAGGTTCTTCAGTAGGCCCCCCAGCTAAGCCTAGCTGTGACTTTTAAATGGGTTGTAAACCCCATTCATGAAATTTGACCTAAGCATATATATGTGTAGTGTTTAATTATCCCTCTCCAAAGCTCTAAGTGCTGTGTCTTTCTGCTGCTCCGTTCCTCTGTTATCAGCAGAGTTACTTCTGAGAAGTTCTCTGACACATGAGATAACAGCAGATGAAAATTTGTATCGGGGAGGGAACTTTGAGGAAGTTAAGCAGAGAACTTGTCTATTCAGACTGCAGCTCTGCACATTCCTTCCTTCCTCTGCCTATGTTGAGTGGGGTGTGTGCCTTTTCTTCAAGTGCAGTACAGGAGTGCAGTACAGGAGTTGTGCAATACAGCCATAGGTTGTGCAATAGAGCCTAAAGTTTGTGCATAGCAGCCAGAAGTCAAGCAGTCATCATGTTGTAGTTAAAGTGGAATTCCATTTTTTTTTTAAATAAACAATCCCACCTAGCTCATCAATGTACAATTCAAGAACTTTAGCAAACTTTCTTGCAAATTCTTACCTTTTTTCTGTTCTCAAGAAAAAGCTATTTTTTTCACCAAGTCGTTTCCAGACTGATTTCTGAACAAGAAAGTCTGCACTCATTATAACCACCTGGTGCATATAAGTGTTTTAAAATGGAAAGCTGCAGGCTTTGCACACCTTTTGAGGTAGTTAACTCTTAGGCCGCGTACACACGGTCGGACAAAACCGATGAGAATGGACCGAGGTTCAGTTTCATCGGTCCAAACCGAAGGTGTGTATAGCCCATCGGTCTGTTTTCCTTCGGTCCAAAATTTTAAAACATGCTTCAAAAACGAACCGATGGACCGCTGACCGATCGGTCCAAACCAATGGTTAGTACAGAAAAGCATTGGTTCAAAACCCGCGCATGCTCAGAATCTAGTCGACACATGCTTAGAAGCATTGAACTTCGTTTTATTCAGCACGTCGTGTGTTTGACGTCACCGTGTTCTAACCCGATCGTATTTTGGAACGATGGTGTGTACGCACATCAGACCATCAGGCCACTTCAGCGGTTAACCGATGGAAATGGCCCATCGGACCATTCTCATCAGTTTGGAACGACAGTGTGTACGCGGCCTGAGGGGGGTACCATACCAAAAATGAAATTCCAGTTGCAGAGGATGTCTAAAATGTCACTGGTATCTTAGCTCAGACATTTAAGATAATCAGCAAGCCAATTAAACAAGCAGCAATTTACATTCCACACACTGTATAGAACACCACCAGGTTGCCATTTTACATTGAATTATCTGAATACTTTTTTTAAATACAGCGACTTCAGTTCAAAATGTAAAGATAATGTTTAATAACAATAAATTACAAAATGTTTTTTATATGCAATAGTATTTTTATTTTATTTTTTTACAAAAGTAGAGTTCTCCTTTATGTGATTGGATTTATATTATACATGTCAAGATTTTTAGAAGATGCTTTTGTCTGTTCAGAAAAACTACTAAATGTTTACGATATTCTATATGGCACTGATTTCTGAATGTGAGGGTCTGCCCTCATTATAACCCCCGATGTAGTCCCAGACACGTTTCGTCATCAATAGACGTTTCAATGCGTTCATCGTGAGGAGGAAGGGCTCCTATAGTGCCGTCCGGCATTTTTTGCTTTTAACATACATTCTTTTGTAAGTACGATTCTTTTATTCATACTAATCCTTTTATACGGAATTATGCTATGGTCCGTCTCTTCTCTGCATATATGAACCGGGACCTTGTATCTATGAGTTTCTAAGCTCACCAACGGACGACTACCAACTGAATCCCTGCTGGCTGGTGTTTCAACCCATGGAAGAAATTCATGCTCAATGCTCATTTTGCCTGTTGGTTCCGGTAAGCGGCTTTCCATAAGGTGGTGGTTTCCACATAGAAGTCCTATTCACGGTGGTGTGGTTCTGTCCTGTCTGTGGGCTCCGATTCTACATTATTTGGACTTTTTTACATCTGCTACCATATCCATTCATTTAGATCTGGGATTCTAACAGGATTTTTTCCTTGATCTTTAACCACTTCCCTACCGGCCCATAGTAAAATGACGTCCACAAAGAACCTCTGCCGTTCAGAGTGGACGTCATATGACGTCCTGGGCTTTGTGGGGGGGATATCTGAATGATGCCTTCAGCTAGAGGCATCATTCAGATATCCTTCTCTTGTGCCGGCGATTCTGCACAACGTAAGAACGATCATAGCGGCGGTTCCGCCGCTAGATCGTTCTTACAAGCGGCGGGAGGGGACATCCCCCCCCTCCCGCCGCCATCCGGTGCTTCTCCGGGCTCACCCGTGCCATCGGGGGCCCGGAGAACGAATCGTCCGGCGCTCGCAGGAAGCATAGAGATGACTGGTGACCAGATGGTCACCAGTCATCTCTATGATCGTCGGAGGACCCGGGCGCGATGTGATGACGTCACGCCCGGGTCCCCGTAAGTAAACAAAGCCGCGATTGCGGCTGCTAAGCAACAGTAAACATGAGATCGGTGAATTTTTTTTCACCGATTTCATGCTTTCAGGCCTGGAGGAGAGATGCAGGGTCTTATTGACCCCGCATCTCTCCATAAAGAGTACCTGTCACACACATTCCTATTACAAGGGATGTTTACATTCCTTGTAATAGGAATAAAAGTGATAATAAAAAAAATAAAATAAAAAAGTGTAAAAAAAGAAATAAATATGTAAAAAATAAATAAATAAATAAAACATTTTTTTTAACGCCCCTGTCCCCAGTAGCTTGCGCGCAGAAGCGAACGCACACGCAAGTCCCGCCGACATATGTAAACGCCGTTTAAACCACATATGTGAGGTATCGCCGCGTGTGTTAGAGTGCCAGCAACAATTCTAGCACTAGATCTCCTCTGTAAATCTAAACTGGTAACCTGTAAAATTTTTCAAAGCGTTGCCTATGGAGATTTTTAAGTACCGAAGTTTGGCGCCATTCCATGAGTGTGCGCAATTTTAAAGCGTGACATGTTAGGTATCTATTTACTCGGTGTAACATAATCTTTCATATTTTACAAAAAAATTGGGCTAACTTTACTGTTTTGTTATTTTTTTAATTCATGAAACAATTTTTTTCCAAAAAAAAGGCGTTTGAAAAATTATTGCGCAAATACCGTGCAAAATAAAAGGTTTCAATGACCGTCGTTTTATTCCCTAGGGTGTCTGCTAAAAAAACATATATAATGTTTGGGGGTTCTGCGTAATTTTCTAGCAAAAAAATTATGATTTGTACACGTAGGAGAGAAGTGCCAGAATAGGCCCGGTATGGAGGTGTGTATAAAAGCCCTGTATGGAAGAGGTTAATGCTAACATTTGGTTGCTGGCTTGTATTGGCGCAGTTTCATTTTCTATTATGCTGTTTTATGTTTATCCCATAAAATTGCTGCCTTTGATCTTCATTGATGATCTATAATTCTTTTTTTATTGTTGTTTAGCGCAGTCTTTCCTTTTTGCATCTCTATAGTGCAGATAAATTATATAAAAAATAAGTTACGCTCATGTAATGTGAATAATCACAAGTACTGTAATAAGTGAAAAAAATTGTGATTTAGATAAAACACACAATTATGTCCACATATTAAGAAGAAAAGACAATACATGTGAAACATGATAAGTCCAATGGGGTAATAGAATCCAGATTCCTTCCACCTTCACCAAAAGAGAGAAGAAGCGGAGGGGGGGGGGGGGGGGGGAGTTCTCAAATCAAAAGAATCCCATTCGATACGTGGGAATCCTTACCCGAACTGGTGGACCCCCTAAAGAGCAAGGTCAAATTCACCAGCAGATTTAGCCCTCTGCAAGGTCTAATGGTCCTGGAATCCTCCTGATACAGGCAGAAATCCTCCACGATATTCCCATTGGAAAAAACAGAGAATCCAGTCTGGGGGTGCGCACTCTGACCGAAAAGTCACCAGTGCAAAAGGACAAAAAACTCCAATGGTGTAGTATCATTAAAAAAGTGTAGCCTTTATTGCTAGAAAAAAGCGAGCGGTTGTACCCGCATAACACATAAAAAACACACCTGATAAGCTATACTAAAAAACACCCACGTTACAGGGGTCACGTGGTAATGGCGTCAGCGCGTAACACCGGCCTACATGTTTCATCATATGTGACGTCTTCCTGGGGCTAGGAGCTGACGTCATTACGCCCCACATGACCACCGAAATCTGCTGGCGTATATGACCTTGCTCTTTAGGGTTCCACCCGTTGGGGTAAGGGTTCCCACGTATAGAGTGGGATTATTTCGATTTGAGAACTCCCCCCCCCCCTCCTCTTATTCTCTCTTTTGGTGAAGGTGGAAGGAATTTGGATTCTATTACCCCATTGGACTTATCATTTTTCACATTTATTGTCTTTTCTTCTTAATATGTGAACATAATTGTGTGTTTTATCAAAAATAAACACAATTTTTTTCACTTATTACTTGTGATTATTCACGTTATATGTACGCAACTTATTTTTTATATAATAAAGAAAGTCACTGTGTCTGCATCCATTTAGGTGAGGTTGAGACTTGGAGGGTACTCAGGGTGCTGGGAAAATCATTAGCCAATCACACAGATAGGAAATTTTGGGGCACAATCTGTAACCCAACAATGTACAGAGTTTTTCCAGGATCCCAAATTGGAAGCAAAATTTGACTTTTTTGACAATATGCGCCTGCATATTAAAATTAAAACATTAACTTGCAAAATGGCTTGTGTAACAGTTATATAAGTCATATTATTATTTTTTCTTTTTTTTAGCCAAAGTTTTCCTTTAAGTAAACTTATCCCACAAATATAATATATGTACATTATTTCAAGAGTACAAAAACTGTAAACCTTTTAATACATTTATATACAGTATATTGGTTATAGACGTGTCATGCAAAGAAGAGATTTTGACAAGTTCCGATCTAGAAAAAAAATTACATTTTGAATAACACTTTCAAAAAACATGTGACCAAGTAAATCCAAACGGCGGGTATCATTACAATCTGCAGGATCTGCCAAGAGAAGAAATATAATTTGTCTCAGCTGATTACAGGAAAATTACATTCCCTGAGCTCATATGCTGATATCTCCAAGAGCCAAGCATTCCCCGCTGCAATGCAATTATAACTGCCCCTAGATGGGAAAGAGTTAAGAAGCAATCATGACACTTAAAGTTTAATACCAGCACAGTACAATGTCACCTTGGAAACTAACCGCTAGAATAGCTGCATTCACTGTTTCTGAATAAAAGACTTCAAGGTTTGGCATTATTATTGCCACATTATGCTTACATGGAGTAAACTAAAATATATGTCAGAAATAGCAATTTTTAAAGGGTGCTGTCCGAAGAAAATGAAAATGGGGCGTTACTGTACAGTCATGTGAAAACTTAAGTACAGTCCGTGGAAATTGACTTTAACATATTTGAACAGGCAAAGCAAACATTGGGGGCCATATTCTGAGTATAGTTACAATGGAGTATCTCAGGATGCTCCATCGTATCTCTCTTTTTTGGCCAGTGTATCTATGCGAGTGATTCTTAGAATCATTTTCGCATAGATACGCTTAAGATCCGACATGTGTAAGTCACTTACACTGTCGGATCTTAAATGTTATTACTCCGCCGGCCGCTAGGTGGCGTTTACGTTCAGGTCTCATTTGTTTATGCAAATGAGCCTGATACGCCGATTCCCGAACGAATTCGCGTCGCGTAACCGTCGCTAACGTCGTTTGCGTAAGCGTAAGGTTACCCCTGCTATATGAGGGGTAACCTTACGCCAGTCCCACGTACGCCATGTTAAGTATGGCGTCGGGTCCGCGTCGTCTTTTCCCGTCGGGTACGTCGTTTCCCTAAGTCGTTCTTGAATACGACTTTATGTCAATGACGCACACGTCGGCATCATTGACGTTTTCCGCCGAGAACTGGAGCATGCGCACTGGGATATTTTAAGCCTGGCGCATGCGCAGTTCGTTCGAATCGGGGGCGCGCTTAATTTAAATACAAGCCGCCCCCTTGGAGTTACGCGGGGATACACCGGGCCAATTACACTACGCCGCCCCAAACTACGGAGCAAGTGTTTGGGGAATACAGCACTTGCTCCTGTAGGTTGGGGCGGCGGAGTGTAAATGGCTTACGCGACACCCGCCCGAAAATCTACGGGAATATGGCCCTAGATCTTTATTCAAACAGTGCCTACAAATAAACTTTACATACAGTATCTTACAAAAGAAAAGTGAGTACACCCTTCAAATTTTTATAAACATTTTGGGGCAGATCCACGTACAGCGGTGCATATTTCGGGCGGGCGTAGCGTATCTAAGATACACTACACCGCCGTAACTTACTTTTTTTTTTCGAATCCTCAAAGAATGCGCACCGTAAGTTATGGCGGCATAGTGTATCTTTGGCAGCGTAAGGGCGCGCAATTCAAATCGATGTGATGGGGGCGTGTTTTTATGTAAATACGTCGTGACCCGACGTAAACAACGTTTTTTTTTAACGGCGCATGCGCTGTCCGTGGGGGTATCCCAGTGCGCGTGCTTGAAATTAAACCGGAACAGGCCAATGCTTACGACAGTGACGTCATTCTACGCGAATCCCTATTCGCGAACGACTTACGCAAACGATGTAAAAAATTCAAATTTTGACGCGGGAACGATGGCCATACTTAACATTGAGTACACCACCATATAGCAGCTATAACTATACGCCGGAAAAAGCCGAACGCAAACGACGTAAAAAAATGCGCCGGCCGGACGTACGTTCGTGGATCGCCGTATCTAGCTAATTTGCATACTCAACGCGGAATTCGACGGAAACGCCACTTAGCGGCCAGCGTAAATATACACCTACGATCCGACGGTGTACTAAGACGTACGCCTGTCGGATCGATCCCTCATTCCGTCGTATCTTGTTTTATGGATACAAAACAAAGGTACGACGCGGGAACTTTGAAATTACGCGGCGTATCAATATGGCGTATCTTGGCAATCTTCTTATAGCCTAGGCCATCTTTATGTAGAGCAACTATTCTTTTTTTCAGATCCTCAGTGAGTTCTTTGCCATGAGGTGCCATGTTGAATTTTCAGTGACCAGAATGAGAGAGTGAGAGCGATAACACCAAATTTAACACACCTGCTCCCCATTCACACCAGAGACCTTGTAACAATAACAAGTCACTTGACACCGGGGAGAGAAAATGGCTAATTGGGCCCAATTTGGACATTTTCACTTAGTGCAGCCCCCGAAGAAATTTGAAAAAAAAAATGTATATAGTAATTACACAGGTGAAACTAATTAATCAAAACAGCAGCTGGCAGTCACACAACAGAACATTAGTGTAAAACATTACAAAAAATAAAGATTGCCATGCTAAATGATATAACAAAAACAAAAACAAAAATAAGATAAATATGTATATGGAAGTCAGACTATAAAAATAACAGTGATAAGTCCAAAAAAGAAATCCAAGAGAAAGAAGCCCTTGAATAATCGTGTCTCAAAGATACCAAACGATTAAAGACCCGTAGTCCACCTTCCACCGTGATAACAGAAAAGTTGTGCCCTTAGCAGATAACTAGACTCCACGTTATAGGAACCTAGGGCCAAATCCACAAAGATCCGGCGTAACTTATTTTTTTCCATTTAAGTTACACTGCCTTAAAATTTCTACCTAAGTGCCCGATCCACAAAGCACTTACCTAGAAATTTTGGGCTGTGTAACTTAAATTCCGCCGGCGCAAGGCGTTCCTATTCAAATGGGGGTGATTCCCATTTAAATTAGGCGCGCTCCCGCGCCGGCCGTACTGCGCATGCTCGTGACGTAATTTTCCCGACGTGCATAGCGCAAAATTACGTTACGCCAAGCTTTGTGGATTGCGACAGGGCAATAAAGTTGCGTCGGGAAAAAAAAAAAGATACAGCGGGAAAAAAAAAATTTAAATTAAAAAAAAAATCGCGTCGCTGGACAGAAAGGTCTGCTTTTACATGGTGTACTAACTTTACACCTTGTAAAAGCAGCCCTAATTTTGCGTATGCAAACTAAAACATACGGAGAAGAAACGAAGCTGAAAAGCTTTGTGGATCTCCGTAAGTGCTAATTTGCATACCCGACGCGGCATTTCGACACAAAATGCCCCCAGCGGCGGATGCGGTACTGCATCCTAAGATCCGACAGTGTAAGTCCCTTACACATGCCGGATCTTCTGCCTAACCATGGAAAACTGATTCTGTGGATCAGTTCCATAGTTAGGAACAGGGATACGACGGAGTAACAGCAGTTACGCCGTCGTATCCCTTTTGTGGATTTGGTCCCTAGTATAACATGGGTTCATACACGGAATCAATCCTCTGGATGTAGACAGGATGATAAGAATATAAATTCCACTGGCTGCTCTCCATGTCTTTAGCTCCCAGGTGAGATGTAAAAAGGAGGAAAATGCCAACATAGCATAAAACCGTGATGGCACGACCTTTCTGTTATCACAGTGGAAGGTGCACTCAGTGTGTTTAATCATTTGGTATCTTTGAAACATAATTATTCAAAGACTTCTTATTCATCTTGGATTTCTCTTTGGACTGATCACTGTTATTTTATATTTTTATAGATTGATTTCCTGTCAGAAACCATGAATCAGACCGAGACAGAAGTACAGTTAAATCACACGTATTTAATAATAAAAGTAAATAGAACAAACGTAGTCACAACTTAGCCAAAGTTCAGTAACCGGAACAGATAGTCAGACAAGCCAGAAAGTCAGGAAGCCAGGGATCAGCTTAGTGGAACAGCAAGCAGGATCTGGAGCCAGAAGGAATTTCAGCCAAGCAAGTCTTTAACAGGAACACAGGAGATAGTCTCTGTAATGTTGACCAAGGCGAAGGCAGAGATTATCTGGGCTGGACAGCTTAAGTAGGCAGGACTGACGAGAAGGATATCATCAACAGGTGAGTCCCTGTGGAGAGATAGGAGCTGGCAATTAGCCGATAGCTCAAAAAAGGAAGGGCTGAGCCCAGCCCTGACATTTCCATATATAGATTTATTGTATTTTTGTTTTTGCATACCATTTTCTTAAGACCCCTTTCATACTGGAGCGGTTTGCAGGCACTGTTGCGCTAAAAATAGCGCCTGCAAACCGACCCTAAACAGCTGCTGTTTCTCCACTGTTTCTCCAGTGTGAAAGCCGGAGGGAAAAAAAGTCCTGCTAGACGCATCTTTGGAGCGGTGAAGGAGCGGTGTGTATACCGCTCCTTCACCGCTCCCGCCCATTGAAATCAATGGGACACCGCGGCTATACCGCCGGCAATGTGCCTCTGCAGAGGCGCATTGCGGGCGGTTTTAACCCTTTCTCGAGCCGCTAGCGGGGGGTAAAACCGCCAGGAAATTAGCGGTAAAGCGCCACTAAAAATAGCGTCGCTTTACCACCACCACACCTCCTGCCCTTAGTGTGGCAATCTTAATTTTGTGTCTTTTTTTTAACCCGAAAAAATTTGCACCAGGTATGGCCAGCCTAACATTGCATAGTTAGTACAGAGACCTCTAGGTTTTTCTTTTGTTAGTTCAGCCAGCTGGGTTGAATTAAAAAAAAAAAAAATATGTTACGTGTGTACTAGGCTTTATGATGGAGGAGTGGGTTGCAAGAGGCCTTTTATGCCAAACCAAGCATTCCCTGGAGTGAGGCTACACCGCTGGAGGACCTGAGAGACGTGTACCCAAGCCAGAGGTGACTGCAGTGATCCTGTCTCAGGAAGGTTACCTGTAAAGCCCTGTGCACACGATCAGTCCATCCGATGAGAACGGAGAACGGAGCCGATGAAGCTGACTGATGGTCTGATGTGCCTACACACCATCAGTTAAAAAAACGATCGAGTCCAACGTGGTGACGTAAAACACAATGACGTGCAGAGAAAAATGAAGTTCAATGCTTCCAAGCATGCGTCGACTTGATTCTGAGCATGCGTGGGTTTTTAACCGATGCTTTTGCGTACTGCTTTTGCTTTTGCGTACTTTGACCTATCGGTTAGGCGTCCATCGGTTAAATTTTAAAGCTCTAAAATTTTGGACCGAAGCATAACTGACCAATGGGGCCCACACACGGTCGGTTTGGACCGATGAAACGGTTCTTCAGTCCGTTTTCATCGGTTTAGACTGATCGTGTGTACGCGGCCTAAGAAGCAGTGAGTTGGATACAGACAGCCTTAAGCCTGGTACACACAATAGGGCAGATCCAGAAAGAATTGCATGGGCGCAGCGTATGTGAGATACGCTACGCCGCTGTAACTTACTTGTTGTAGCTTTGAATCCACAAAGAATTCGCGCCGTAAGTTATGGCGGCGTAGTGCATCTCTCCCGGCGTAGCGGCGCCTAATTCAAATCGGCGAGTAGGGGGGCGTGTTTCATTTAAATGAAGAGCGTCCCCACGCCGAACGAACTGCGCATGCGCCGTTCCTAAATTTCCCACCGTGCATTGAGCGAAAGGACGCTCAATGCGCAAGGACGTCATTGTTTAGACTTGGACGTAAATTACGTCCATCCCGCGATTCACAGATGACTTACGCAAACAAAAAAAAAATTCAAATTAAACGCGGGAACGACGGCCATACTTAACATAGCAGGTCTAACTATACGCCACGAAACAGCAGCTTAAACGATACACCGGAAAAAGCCGACTAGAGACGACGTAAAAGAATGCGACGGCCGCTCATATCGTTCGTGGATCGTCGGAAATAGCTAATTTGCATACTCGACCCGGAAAACGACAGGAACGCCACCCAGCGAAAGCCGAGGAATTGCATCTTAGATCCGAAGACGTACGCCTATCGGATCTAACCCAGATGCCGTCGTATCTTGTTTTGAGGATTCAAAACAACGATACGACGCAGGAAATTTGAAAGTACGCCGGCGTATCAGTAGATACGCCGGCGTACTCTCTCTGTGGATCTGCCCCAAGTTTTTTTCCGCAGACAAAGTGTTGGACTTGTGTCTGAAGGGCGTTGGCCATGAACTTGTCTTGCATACAAACGGCAAAGAATTGTCTGCCAACAAACACAAAACTACGTGTTTTTTCAGCTCTTTAGAGCCAGAGTTTTGTCTGAAGGACTTCTGTACACACGATAATTCCACAAAACACATTTGTTGGCGAAAATTTTTAACGCATGCTATCCAACAGTTGTCTGTGGAAAATCTGACAACAATTGTCCGATGGAGCATACAAATGGTTGGATTTTCCGACAACAGCCTGTCATCACACAATCCCCGTCAGAAAATCCGATCGTGTGTACGGGCATTAGGGCAAACCAAGACCCTCTGAGTGAGTACTGTTATCAGGAAAAATGCTTCAGATAGTATTTACTTTTTCAATAACTGGCAATTTTTAGAAGAGAGGTGAGAGGAAGGAAAGGAGGGGGAAGAGCATTTCCCTGAGATTGGCGTTAAGATGCTACAGACCATAGATTGTCTATGGATAAATGGTCTCTCTACAAACACAGGGGAACACTTAAAGGGTTGTAAATCTTCATGTTTTTTCACCAAGAAACATACAATGCTTACAAGCCCCCCAGCACCCCGGTTTACTTACCTGAGCCCTCGAAAGTCCCGCGCCGTGAACGCGCTGGCTACTGGCCCCAGTCTTCTCGTCTGTTCTCGGTTCTTCATTGGTGATTGATACCAGCACAGCCATTGGCTCCCGCTGCTGTCAATCTGATCAATGACGCGGCGTGCTGGGGGGGGCGGGGCCGAGTGATACAGTCGGCGGCTATGGCTGCCGGCTGTATCACAGGAGCAAATCGGTTTGCGTAAAAGTTATAGGCCCAGATTCTCGTAGAATGGCGTAAAACTGGGCGGGTGTAACGTATCTGATTTACGTTACGCCGCCGCAAGTTTTTCAGGCAAGTGCTTTATTCACAAAGCACTTGCGTGTAAATTTGCGGCGGCGTAACGTAAATCACCCGGCGGAATTCAAATTCGGCGGGTAGGGGGCGTGTTTCATTTAAATGAAGCGCGTCCCCGCGCCGAACGAACTGCGCATGCGCCGTCCCTAAAATATCCCGGCGTGCATTGCTCTAAATGACGTCACCATTCACGGACGACTTGCGCAAACAACGTAAATTTATAAATTTCGACGCGGGAACGACGGCCATACTTAACATTGGTTGCGCCTCATATACCCAGGGGCAACTTTACGCCGGGACAAGCCTAACGCAAACGTCGTAACTTTACTGCGTCGGCCGCGCGTACGTTCGGGAATTTGCGTATCTAGCTAATTTGCATACTCAACTGGGAAAAAGACGGAAGCGACACCTAGTGAACAAAAAAAAATTGCATTTAAGATCCGACGGCGTAAGAGACTTACGCCTGTCGGATCTAATTGATGTCTATGCGTAACTGATTCTAAGAATCAGTCGTATAGATACGACGGCCCAGATTAGGACTTACGACGGCGTACATGAATGAATGAATGAATGAAAAACTTATAAAGCGCGGCACATGCGAACTGAATCGCTTCTGGGCGCTAGTTGTTTGTGTCTCATGACATCAAAAGAGCAGAGTTTTGATCTGTCTTCTGAAAGTCAGGTGGTTTTCCTCCAACCGAATGCTGGTTGGTAAAGCGTTCCATAGTCTCGGACCTTGAAAAGCAAACCTTCTTTCTCCTTTGGACTTGTATTTGGTTTTTGGTACCCTGACCAGATTTTGGTCGGTGGATCGCAGAACGCGATTCGAATTGTGAGGTTCTATCTTGTCGCAAAGATATTGCGGAGCCTTCCCATGGATGCACTTATGTGTCAGGCAGAGTGCTTTAAATGCAATTCTGTCTTTTACTGGCAGCCAGTGAAGGTTTCTCAACGAAGGTGAGATTGATTCCCATTTTTTTTTCCCAGTCACCAGTCTGGCGGCCGTATTCTGAACGACTTGCAGACGAGTGATTTGGTACTTTGGGAGTCCGAGGTACAGGGCGTTAGCATAGTCCAGTCTGGAATTCACGATTGTTCCCACCACGAC
Source organism: Rana temporaria (assembly GCF_905171775.1). Classification (NCBI taxonomy): domain Eukaryota; kingdom Metazoa; phylum Chordata; class Amphibia; order Anura; family Ranidae; genus Rana; species Rana temporaria. The sequence continues at coordinate 454,153,093 of NC_053492.1, read as the reverse complement.
TGCTACGTCTTCTTTGGGGATAAATGGAATAAGTCTGCGTAGTAGGCGCAACAGATGGTGCGCTCCGCTGACTACTGACCCTATTTGTGCGTCCATTGTCATGAAGGTGTCGAAGATGACCCCGAGACTTTTGACTTTGGAGCTAGGGGTGATGATTTGGCCCAGAATGGGCGGCGGTGTCCAGGTTGTTGCCAGTTGACTCTTTCGGCTGGCGTGAAACTTAAGGAGTTCTGTTTTTGAACTGTTGAGTTTAAGATAACTCTTAGTCATCCAGTTTTCTGGCGCTGCGCCGTCGTAAGCCCTTTGAGAATCTGGGCCACAGTGTCTACAAAATAGGGGATAGTGTTATGCCGTTTTTATTAATATAATTATTTTTTTACTTGTAATGGCAGTGATCAACGATTTTTATCGTGACTGTGACATTATGGCGGACTCATCGGACACTTTTGACACATTTTTTGGGACCATTGTCATTTGTACAGCGAACAGTGCTATAAAAATGCACTGATTACTGTGAAAATGACACTGGCAGTGAAGGGCTTAACCACTAGGTGGCGCTGAAGGGGTTAAGTGTGTCCTAGGGATGTGCGCTAACTGTAGGGGGGGTGGGCTTACTGTGACACGATAGTGATCACAGCTTCCGATTACAAGAAGCTGTGTACACTGTCCTGTCACTAGGAAGAATGGGGAAATGCTTGTTTACATAAGCATTTCCACCCTTCTTCCTCACCGTGACACGCGGTCAAAGTCAGGGAGCTCCCGGCGCGCGCACCCACAATGCCGGCTTCTTAAACGGGACGTATATATATACGTCCTTCCGCCTGTCCGTGCCATGCTGTTGAGGTATATCGTCGTGCGCTGGTCGGTAAGCAGTTAAGCACTGGTTTCGTTTTTGGAGAAAAAATAATAGTGATCAGCCAACATGGCCAATCACCTTTCCCTAAGAATGCTTGACTTTTTCATGTCTCCTGAATAAGCACTTTATATTTCTACTAAAATAATGTACCTGAGAAATTTGTACATTTCTACATCTGTTCATTTTTTTTTTTAAATAACAAACATGTTATACTTACCTCCACTATGCAGCTCGTTTTGCACAGAGTGGCCCCAAGCCACGTTTTCTGGGGTCCCTCGGCGTCTGTCTCTGGTCCTGCCCGCAAGAACTTTCCACCTTCATGTGAGCGAGCTTGCATTGTGGCAAGTTCTTGCGAGCGCGCTCCCGTGATACAGCCGGCGGCTATAGCGGCTCACTGATTCACTCGGGCCCGCCCCCCGGCACGCCGTGTCATTGGATGTGATTGACAGCAGAGCGAGCCAATGGCTGCGCTGCTTTCAATCCATCCACTCTAGCCAATCAACGACCAGGCTGAGTGGCGAAGAACACGATGGGGGCGAGCGTCCCAGGTGAACGGGCTCAAGTAAGTAAAACGGGGGGCTGGGGGGGCCAGTATTGTCGGATGTTTTTTCACCTTAATGCATATGTAGCACTTCCCCCGTAGGAGCTGCTGGTTTAAATTTGGGCCTTGCACGTTACCTAGCTCTTCGTTGTTTAGGGGATGAGATGAGAGTCTAAGAAACTTCAATGTCCACACAAGTTGTAAATCCTTTTTATGTAGGTTTTATTTCACACAAACTTGTATAGGTAGAGGGATGGAGGGTCAGGGGAAGGTTCAGACACACAATGCAGATAACTGGGGAACTTCTAAGGCCCCGTACACACGAGGAGACATGTCCGATGAAAACGGTCTTCGGACCGTTTTCATCGGACATGTCTCCTGGGAGCTTTTGGTCTAATGTGTGTACACACCATCAGACCAAAATTCCCGCGGACAGAAAACGCGGTGACGTAGAAGACACCGACGTTCTCAAACACGGAAGTGCAATGCTTCCACGCATGCGTCGAATCAATTTGACGCATGCGCGGGATTTCGGGACGCTGGTTACACGTCATAACCAGCGGACATGTCCGATTAGGTGTACTAACCATCGGACATGTCCGACGGACATGTTTCCAGCGGACAAGTTTCTTAGCTTGCTAAGAAACTTTTGTCCGCTGGAAACCTGTCTGCTAGGCCGTACACACGGTCGGACATGTCCGCGGAAACTGGTCCGCGGACCAGTTTCAGCGGACATTTTCGACCGTGTGTACGGGGCCTAAGTTTCAAAGTCACACTCACCACTTTCCTCACAGTGGGTATTGCTCACCCGGATAGGCTCCTCTCACTAGCCTAGCAGCCGGGATGATGCACGGACAAAAGGAAAAGAATACAGTCTCTGCCACAGACCTTTCTTTGAAAGTGAAAAATAAATTGTTCCAGAATCCTCTGCCACAGGATTTGGTACCAGGGGTGTGCTGGGCTGTGGGGCAGGCATGCATGTGCCCCCTGGGCTTCTCTAATATGCTCTACAAAGGCTGCCAGCTCAGAACCGCACATGAGCAGTTTTTAAACTCTTCTCACTGACCACCAATGTAAGGGACATCCTTCCCACTGACAACCAATGTAATGAGCATTCTTCCCACTGACCACCAATGTAAGGAGCATTCTTCCCACTGACCACCAATGTAAGGAGCATTCTTCCCACTGACCACCAATGTAAGGGACATCCTTTCCACTGACCACCAATGTAAGGAGCATTCTTCCCACTGATCACCAATGTAAGCAGCATTCTTCCCACTGACCCCCAATGTAATGAGCATTCTTCCCACTGACCACCAAGGTAAGGAGCATTCTTCCCACTGATCACCAATGTAAGGAGCATTCTTCCCACTGACCACCAATGTAAGGAGCATTCTTCTCATTCTTCATTATAGAGGTCCCAAAATTTACCCCTATCTTCACGATTGGCAATGATGGGATATATCCAATATCGATGTCTTCTCCGCCTCCACTTCTCTTCCTCTTCTTCCTCATGCACTGCTACTGCTGCAGCAGCAATGACAACTGCGGTGGCAGGAAAAGGAATTGCCTCACACCACGTATGTTTTCATTGGTTAATGCCAAAGTTATGGCAAAGTCGAAGTTGTACTGATCCCAAATCGAGGCAAAATCGCGGTAAAAATCGCACAACTTTGAAGTCGTATCTGGCCTTGTACACACGGTCGTTCCAAACCGTTGAGAATGGTCCGACTAACCTTTTTTTATCGGTTCACCGCTGAAGTGGCCTGATGGTCTAATGTGCGTACACACCATCGTTCCAAAAACCAATCGAGTCAGAACGCGGTGACGTCAAACACACGACGTGCTGAATAAAACGAAGTTCAATGCTTCCAAGCATGCGTCGACTTGATTCTGAGCATGCACGGGTTTTGAACCGATGCTTTCTGTACTAACCATCGGTTTGGACCGATCGGGCAGCGGTCCATCGGTTCGGTTTTGAAGCATGTTTTTAAATTTTGGACAGAAGGAAAACAGACCGATGGGCTATACACACGGTCGGTTTGGACCGATGAAACTGAGCCTCGGTCCATTCTCATCGGTTTTGTCCGACCGTGTGTACGGGGCCTAAGTGTGAAAGGAGCCTGAGGCCCCGTACACGCGACCGGGTTTCTCGGCAGAATTCAGCCAGAAACTCGATCGGAGCTGTATTCTGCCGAGAAACCCGGTCGTGTGTACACTTTCGGCCGAGGAAACCGACGAGGATCTCGTCGGGCCAAATAGAGAACATGTTCTCTATTTCCTCGTTAGTCAATGGGGAAACTTGGCTCGCCGAGATCCTCGGCGGCTTCACAAGGAACTCGACGAGCAAAACGATGTGTTTTGCCCGTCGAGTTTCTCGGCCGTGTGTACGAGGCCTTAGTGTCCCTTTAAACCCATGTATTGCCTACTATATGTATCTAAGGTCATCAAAGCTTGCTTAGAACAGCTTGAGCAAGAACTGAAGGCCAAAAACACAGGAAGACGTAATTCAAGCCTCATTTCCTATTTAAAAAACAACAACAACAACAACAGATTACATTAGTGACACTTCTGTAAATGTGTTAGTACAGTGGCCAAAACTACAGCTGTGTCAAAGTCATTTCTTTGCGCCATCTGGCATAGTACATGGGAGAACACCTTTCCCGACCTCTTCCAAGTCTCAGCCATGAAAAAGGAAGATGATTTTGTGACTTTGAGTTTGATCAGATTTTACAAAATTCTTCAGATGATCAGAAAGGCTTCCAAATTCCAATGAAACCTTTCAAGATTAAAATTTGCTTTAATTGTTAAGACATCAGGGACTGGAATTCAGTATCACACACCATACAAGGGGCAGGAGAAAGGAACGTGTCTACCCCAGAGATAGGAGAGGAAAGGGTTTCCTGATTAATTAATTGGAAGAAGAATATATAAAAAAAAAAAAAGAAGACTTGCGTGTGAAGAGGAAAGGAATTTGAAAGATCTTCTCTCCCAATAGCAAATTAAAATTATAAATGTACTGCCAAAATGCCCAGTAGGGTTTCCTTTTAGAACTGCATTGCCATCTAACTAACCCCAATTTTTTTTTCTTTTATGCCAACACATCCTAATCCAAAAGGTCAAGTCGTTTCTGAATTCGAGATGAACTGAGGAAGCCCAATGGATAAATAAAAGCAATCACTAATTTGAAACAAAACATATCAAAGGCAGATCATTATATGCACACAGCACCCACAATTATTTAAAATGCCATGATTGCTATGGTTCTCATCAGAGACTTTGTAGTTTAACCACTTGCTTACTGGGCCCATATACCCCCCTCTTGCCCAGGTGAAATTTAAGCTTCCGGCACTGCGTCGCTTTAACTGACAATTGCGCAGTCGTGCGACGTGGCTCCCAAACAAAATTGACGTCCTTTTTTCCCCACAAGTAGAGCTTTCTTTTGATGGTATTTGATCACCTCTGCGGTTTTTATTTTTTGTGCTATAAACAAAAAAGGACGACAATTTTGAAAAAAATACAATATTTTTTACTTGTTGCTATAATAAATAGCCCAATTGAAAAAAATAAAAAAATTTCAGTCTAGGCCGATACGTATTCTTCTACATATTTTTGTTATAAAAAAAAAAAAAATCGCAATAAGCGACTGGTATGCGCAAAAGTTATAGGGCCAGATTCACAGCAGAGATACGACGGAGTATCTCAGATACTCCGTCGTATCTCTCAGAGTATCTATGCAACTGGTTCATAGAATCAGTTACGCATAGATAGCCCTAAGATCCGACAGGTGTAATTGTTTTACACTGTCGGATCTTAGGATGCAGTACCACGGCCGCCGCTGGGGGGAGTTTGCGTCGTAAACCAGCGTCGGGTATGCAAATTAGTAGTTACGGCGATCCACAACGGTTTTTCGCGTTCGCTACGTCGCTGCTAGTCTAGTTTCCCGTTGCAAAGTTAGTCGTCGTTTTAGGTGCCCTAACTTTACACAGCCCACGTATGTGCTGTATAAAGTATGGCCGTCGTTCCCGCGTCGAAATGTAAAAATGTTTCCTTCTTGCGTAAGACGTCTGGGAATACGGAAGTACGCTACGCACGTCGCCGTTCGAAAAAATGACGTCACTTCGCGCAAAGCATGGCGGGAAATTCAAAAGGGAGCATGCGCAGTAGGTCCGGCGCGGGAGCGCGCCTAATTTAAATGGCACACGCCCCTTTGAATTACGCGGGCTTGCGCCGGAGGCTGCCAGCGTAAGTTTTCTCGCAAGTGCTTTTTGAATCAGGCACTTGCGATGAAAACTTGCGGTGGTGTAACGTATCTACGATACGTTACGCCGCCGCGATTCTACGTGAATCTGGGCCATAGCGCCTACAAAATAGGGGACAGAATAATTATTTTGTATTATTTTTTTTTTACTAGTAATGGCGACGATCTGCGATTTTTATTAGGACTGCGACATTATGGCGGACGCATAGGACACTTTTGACACATTTTTGGCACCATTCATATAAATATGCACTAATTACTGTATAAATGTGACTGGCATCGAAGGGGTTAACACTAGGGGGTGAGGAAGGGGTTAAATGTGTACCCTATATAGTGTTCTAACTGTGGGGGAAGGGGGGTGACTGGGGGAGGTGACCGATCTGTGTCCCGACTCCCTATGTACAAGAGACACAGATCGGTCTCCTCTCTCCCTGACAGGACGCTGTCATTGTGAGAGCCGGCAATGAGAAATGATCTCATATGTTTACATATGAGATCATCTCTCATTGGCCGCACAGATCGCCTACCAAACGGCCACTCCGATTGGCCGTTCACGGCGATCTGTGATTGTCTGTGTCCAAGGGACATGGCCAGCACAGAAGTTCCCCGCTGCACGCTCGGGAGCGCGCGTGGGGAACGAGGAAAGGGGCGGCCATAAAAAGACGGCGTCCCAGAGAAGTAGAGCCACCCTGCGGCCGTATATAGTCGTACAGCCGTTGGGAAGTGGTTAAAATCCTGCAAAGAGCAGTATTCATGTGGAATTGCAGAAATTGATAACAACCACCGAATAAGAATTCTATACAGTAAAACCTTGGATTGCGAGCATAATTCGTTCCGGAATGCGTGTAATCCAAAGCACTCTTATATCAAAGCAAATTTCCCCATAAGAAATAATGGAAACTCAAATGATTCGTTCCACAACCAATTATTCCTAAATCCTTCAGTTTATAGCCCATAAAAATATATTAGCAATGTAATTGGTTGTGTAACCATAAAATGTCCATTTACAAATAGAAGCCTCCACAAGGGGATTAGAAGAAAAATCCAGCAGGAGCTACAGAGTATAAAAGATAGGAGAGGCGCCTCTAAGTGTAGAAATATGGTTACATTTAAGGAAGTAATAAGAAAGGGGGCACATTAGGAGCCCACTTGAGTGGGATTGTGGCCATCACGGGGTTAATATGGTATCAGGTGCTGGTTTATGGGTTGTAGTTGGCTTATGTTTGCAGGTAATTCCCAGGTACTGTTCCTTTAATTCCGGGATCATCAGCCAGCCAATGGGATGTGACGGAAGCTTCTGGGAGCCAGGAAAGGCTTTATAAGGACTGGCTGGGCTGGGAATCTCCCTATTTTCCCTTGGCAGCAGCAGCTGAAGAACTCCCTCCCTCCTCCCCTGTCGCGGTAAATTTTATGTGGTAGGCGTCACCTTGGGAGTCCAAGGGGGACGTGATATGTCAATTAATGATTTAAATACTGCTCGAGTTACAAAAACTGAGCAGTTGCACATATTTTGGTTTTGCTTGATTAATGGCAATTTTTTGATGTTTGAAGTTATGAATTAAAATGTTTATGTTGATTTTAAAATGCTTTGTGTTTAAACCAATAAAGTTACCGCGGCCTTTATTCGCCAATGGTGGGTCAGTGTGTTTATTTACTATGGTGCCTGGAGTAAGGTTGTTGGGTAAAGAGTATGGCCTACAGTCCCACAACATTTAGCAACTCACATGGTTGATGATTACCCACCTAAGACCCGGACCATTATGCAGGTAAAGGACCTGACCCCTTTTTGCGATTCGGCACTGCGTCGCTTTAACTGACAATTGCGCGGTCGTGCGACGTGGCTCCCAAACAAAATTGACTCCCTTTTTTTCCCACAAATAGAGCTTTCTTTTGGTGGTATTTGATCACCTTTGCGGTTTTTATTTTTTGCGCTATAAACAAAAATGGAGCGACAATTTTAACTTTTTACTATAAAAAATATATATATATAAAAAAAAAAAAGTTTCCCTCAGTTTAGACCGATACGTATTCTTTTACATATTTTTGGTAATGGAAAAAATGTGTAGCGCTTAGATAATATGTGTCATAACAAAAAACATATTGGTGTGCAATATAAATGTGAATGGAAATCACAAATAAATAGAAGTGTATCACAATAGATAAATAAAGTGATCAATGTGAATGATAAATAAAGTCCATGTAATTAGCATTCCACCAAAAGAATAATGAGATGCTCAATATAATGTGCTGAAGTCCATTGAAATAAATTCCACCACGTGAATACTGATACGACAATATATATAAAAGTTGATTTCTTCCTTTCAGTGAAGAGTGACCACCACCAAATAGAAATGGAGGCTTACCAGAAGGGGTGGACTTGTGGTGACGTACGCCACTACAGGTCAGAACAGGCTTGTATGTGTGGTTCTAAATCAGACACACAGGGGGTATATTGATGTCCACATCTGGTTAGCTGTTTATATTGTAATTCAAACCATGGGAAGACATGCAAAGGTATAAAGGTTCCGCAACAGTGTCGCTCCAATGATATCAATAGCCAGAGAAGATAAAGGAGAAAAGTAGCCACATAGCGTAATCCAGTTACATAAAACCAAATATTTATTAAAGTAAACAGGTACACTCAAATGTAGGCTGTAAAAATCACGCATTTATACATATTTGAGGCGGCAGTGTCGTTCCGGGATGGAGAAGTCGGGAGAAGCCGGAGATGGCCGTCATCGTTCTGTTCGTACACAGGTGGGCGGAATCATCTCAGGTTCAGGAGGAGAGCCCTTCGGTGAAGTCCGAGAGCCCGGCGGTGACCCCGTGTTGGAGGACTGAAGAATTCCCCGTTTCCAAAGATTGCTACAACTGTAACCAGTTTGATTCGAAATTGGTCAGCCAGTGCGGAGTCACCGGATTCATCGAGCAAGTCAGCTGCAGCCCCTCCAAGAAAGTGGAGTACAAAAGCTGCCGCTCGGTCGTTATGGAGAAGAAGGTCTTCTGGGAGTTTGTGGGGATCACGATGGCTGCCGCCATGGTCTTGGCGTTTGTGGTGGTGTTTCGGCAGAGGATGCTGGACCGGAGGGCCCTGGAGAAAGTGTGCAAGCAGATCGAGTCCATCTGATCCTCGGGAGCCGGACACTTGGGGCTGTGGACTTTCCCTCGCCATGATAGAGGAGGGACACGCCCACCTTCTGACTAATCCCATTCCTGGAGCTGCAGCAGTGATATATCAGTTATGAGTGGAGCCCCCTGCTGGCTTCCTCGATATCTCGGGGGGGGACTCCAGCAGTGACCCCTCCCACCTTCATCCCCAGGGTTGTCACCAATGGGGGGAGTCCCTGAGACATGGGGGAGAGGGTCGGGGGGGATTTATTTGCCTTCATCCATTGAAATGACTTGTTATGGACCCTTTACACTGTTGTCTGATCCTGGGGGGGGGCACACTTGTCCCTCAGGAATTCTGAGGGGGGGCACACTTGTCCCTCAGAACTCTGAGGGGGGGCACACTTGTCCCTCAGGACTCTAAGGGGGGGAACACTTGTCCCTCAGGACTCTGAGGGGGGGCACACTTGTCCCTCAGGACTCTGAGAGGGGGGGGGGGTAAATTGGATGCTCATTCTGTGATATTTGGACTTTTGATGTATTCATTATAGAAAATGATACAGTGTTAAAGTTTTATATTTTTAGCAAAATAAAAAAAATACTTTTCATTAAAAAAAAAAAAAAAGATTTAGGCACGTGTGTAGACATGCTGTAAAGTAAGAATGCTTTCAATAATATGTAGCACTACCCCTGGAGGAGCTGCTGGTTGTTTCGGGTGGCACGATTACCTCATAGCTCCCCCGAATTCCTAGGGGTGAATGATGCGTATTGCATTTGGTAGAAGTAAAGGAATGTCCAGAACAGGTGCTCTTTACTGTGCTCTTTATTTCCCAGCCGGGTAAAAACAATAAACTTGTGGTGAGGAAAGTAAAGGTGACGAAGAAAGGAGAACAGCAGATTCAGGCGTAATAATAGGGAAACAGTCCTGCTCCCAAACGTAACACTTCTTTGCGCCACTCCTGTCTGAGTGGGTTTAGTGTACCCAGACAGGCCTCTCTCACTGACCTGGCAGCCGGAGTATCACTCGAACATTTGTAGGATAAAGTCCCTGACACAGACCCTCCTTGGTGAACTTGAGCTTGAGGAAAAGTCTCTGCCACAGACCCTCCTTGGTGAACCTCAGAGAGACGCCTCTGCCACAGACCCTCTCTGACTTGTAGTTATGGAGGCAATCCTCCTTAGATAAATGACGCCTGGCTCTCCTTCAACTTGTCGCCCAAGTACCGGTTGACAGGTGATCAATCCTTCAGTGTCCGGCTACCTTGATCCCCGGTGGTTGTCGAGGCCCTTTTGGATCGCCAGCCTCTCAATGGCGCTCCTCAGACGGACGCCCCACCGAACAGCAATACATCTTGGGATCCTCAAAGGTGGGAACCCAGTCACTCACTGGGTCCCCGTCGCTGCTCAGATTCCCCCGGGCCAACATGGTCACCACGTGGCACGCACGCCCTGGCCAGGTAGGCCATAACGCCGGGGCGCCGTGATGTGGTCATCCTAAAGGTGGGTGCCACACTCAAAGAAGAAGACCCAGAACCAATAGAGTCTGCCTCATAAATACCCCTCCCCAGCATGCACAGCGAGGCCAAACCCTCCTGATTGGCTGCTGGTAAAGAGCACCCAAACCTCGACTCCACTGCCGCCACCTGCAGCACCAGGGTTGGAAGAACACCCCAATACAACAGAATAGCCTACAGCACAGCCAAGCTGAGACAGAGACCCTGTTTTACACTTAACAATTTGGAGCAGAGTTTAACGACACTCTGATCTCCCTCTAAATTTAACTAGCACCGCTACTATAAAGTACACAGGCGCTACACACTCCCCCCACCTGAATGGACACTGTCCTCAGTGTCCCAACAAAGGGTATTCATTCCTAAATACCTGACCTGAATCTGCATTATAATACAAAAGAATAGTAGAAAAGAAGATAGAAATTTACAAACATTCTAAAAACATTGTCATGCGTGCAGTTATGTACAGCGATACATAGAAAATGTTACACTCCTGACTATCTATTATGCCCCATTCTCCGAGAGTTTTTGATAGCTGGTCAAACCACCTGTAAAATAAAATGGGAAGAACCCAAAAACACATATTCAAATATACATTAACTATTACACATTTTTGGTCCCTGAGGGGTGAACTGAAGCTGCACCTCTGCCAACTAAGGTGAAACCCCTTTTCCTCCCTGTTTTACACTTAAAGCGGGATTCCACCCGCAAATTTTTTTTTTTAAAAGTCAGCAGCTACTAACAGTGTAGCTGCTGACTTTTAATAAGGACACTTACCTGTCCTACTTGCCCGCGCTGATGGCCCCCCGATGCTGATCCCACCATCGATGCAGGTCCCGCGCCGCCATTCACACTAGGGGAAACAGGCAGTAAAGCCTTACGGCTTCACTGCCCATTTCCTACTGCGCATGCGCGAGTCTCGCGCCGACTTGTGAATGGGCGGTTGCTCTCTGAGAACACACACAGTTCCCAAAAAGCAGCGCGCCCCATTCACTAGGAGAAGATGAAGAAGAAGACGGACCGCGGCTACGGAAGAGGCAGATTACGAACTTCCACATAGCAACAGGTATTTCAGGTGAGTATAAATTATTTATTTTTTTCACAATTTTTTTTAGGATTTTTGGGCAAATGTTTTTTTCCTGGGTGGAACTCCACTTTAACAATTTGGATCAGAGTTTAACTACACTCTGATCTCCCTCTAAATTTAACTTGCACCAGTACTATAAAGTACACAGGCGCTACACATATATATTTTAATTGTTTATTTTGATCAATTTACAAAATGAGCGAACAGAAGAAAAATCAGCATCAATTCTTACACTTGCACACTTTGTATGCTTTTGTATGATTAGAGTCAGGTGTATGATTAACCAATTATACCAAGCAGGTGTGAATGATCATCAATGTCATATGTAGGTTAAAACACAGTCATTAACTGTAAAAGAAACGGCTGTGTAGGAGGCATGAAACTGGGGGAGGAACAGCCATCTCTGCTAATAAGGTGACGTTGTGGAAGACAGTTTTATGTCACAGGTCATACACCATGGCAAGACTGAGCACAGAAACAAGACACAAGGTATAATAATGCATCAGCAAGGTTTCTCCCAGGTAAAGATTTCAAAGCAGACTGACGTTTCAAGCTCTTTTGAAGAAGCATAAAGAAACAGGCAACGATGAGGACCATAGATGCAGTAGTCAGTTAAAGGGGTTGTAATGATTTGTGTTTTTTCACCTTAATGCATCCTATGCATTAAGGTGAAAAAACACCTCCCTGTCATGGGCCCCCCAGCCCCCCCCCCCTGTTTCACTTGCCTGAGCCTGTTCACCTGCTGTGCGCGTCCCCCGGTGTCCTCTTCTCCACTGTCTGCCTGTTGATTGGAAAGATTGATAGCAGCGCTCCTGCTGCTGTCAATCACATGCAATGATGCGGCCGCCGGGGGGCGGGACTGAGTCATACACTTGGTGTCTATGTATGACACGGGAGCATGCCTGCAAGCTAACCCCCTCGGGAAAGAGCTTCCCACAGGGGGTTCGTTTTAGCGGGGAGGAGCTGAGATAGTCGCCGTGGGACCCCAGAAGAGGACGATCAGGGCCACTCTGTGCTAAAACTAACTGCACAGTGGAGGTAAGAATGACATGTTTGTTATTTAAAAATAAAAAACTAACTTATACAATCACTTTAAAGCGGAGGTTCACCCAAAAAAAACACTTTGGACCATCCAAACGAGCATACTAGCATCAGCTAAAGTATGCCTTTTTTTTTTTATGCGCTGTACTTACGGTTTAATCCGTAAGTTTAGTTTCAGACACCCGCTGGTAATGGGCGTTCCTATGAAGAGTGGAACATGATTGACGGCCGGCTATGGCGCGTCCCACATTCCAAAAATAGCAGGAGTAGGACTCGGCTCTTCACGGCGCTATACGGCGCCTGCGCATCAGACTAGAAGCTGACTGCGCAGGCGGCGTATATGTCGGCGTCCTATTTCGGCTTTTTTCGGAAGGCATGATGCGCCATAGCTGGACGTCAATCAAGTACCCCTCTTCATAGGAACGCCCATTTCCTGGCTGGAGTCTGAAACGAAAGTTACGGATTAAACCGTAAGTACAGCTCAAAAAAAAAAAAAGGCATACTGTAGCTGACGCTAGTATGCTCGTTTGTATGGTAGATCAAGATTTTTTTTTTTCAGGGTGAACCCCCGCTTTAAGTAATCTAATGCAGCAGATGAAAGACACATCAGGCCAGATCCACGTAGCATGGCGCATTGTTGCGGCCGGCGTAGCGTATCTCTGATACACTACGCCGCCGTAACTTACAGCGTATTTTCCTTATCCTCAAAGAATTTGCGCTGTAAGTTACGGCGGCATAGTGTATCTTTGGCGGCGTAAGGGCGCGCAATTCAAATGGATGTGACGGGGGCGTGTTTTATGTAAATACGTCTTGACCCAACGTAAATGATGTTTTTTTTCAACTGCGCATGCGCCGTCCGTGGAGGTATGCCAGTGCGCATGCTCGAAATTAAACCGGAACAAGCCAATGTTTACGACGGTGACGTCATTCTACGCAAAGCCCTATTCGCGAACGACTTACGCAAACGACGTAACATTTTCAAAATTCGACGCGGGAACGACGGCCATACTTAACATAGGATACGCCTCATATAGCAGGGGTAACTATACGCCGGAAAAAGCCAAACGCAAACGACGTAAAAAAATGCGCCGGACGGACTTACGTTCGTGGATCGCCGTATCTAGCTAATTTGCATACTGGATGCGGAATTCAACGGAAACGCCACCTAGCGGCCGGGGATAAAATGCACCTCCGATCCGACGGCGTACTAAGACGAACGCCAGTCGGATCAAGCCCAGATGCAGTCGTATCTTGTTTTGTAGATCCAAAACAAAGATACGACGCGGGAACTTTGAAATTACGCGGCGTATCAATAGATACGCCGGCGTAATTCTTCTGTGGATCTGGCCCATCATGTTTACTTCACTTTGACATCGAAGGAGGTCCAGCAGAGCCATCAGCACAGAATTGGTGAAAACCAGTGGAACCCAGGTACAACCATCTACTGGACAGAGAAGTGGGACCAGAAGTGATCTTTCGTGGAAGAATTGTGGGCAAAAAGCCATACCTCCGACATGGAAACAAGGCTGAGTTGCTCAACTAAACACAAAGAACATAGAAGCTGGGGTGCAGAAAAATGCAGGTGCTTTGGACTCAAAGTGAAATATTTGTCAGTAGTAGGAGGCAGTTTGTTGGGAGAAGAGCTGGAGAGCGGTACAATGATGAGTATCTGCAGGCTACAGTGAAGCATGATGGAGGTTCCTTGCAAGTTTGGGGGCTGAATTTCTAGACTTGGAGATTTGGTCAGGATCAATGAGGTCAACGGTGAGAAATACATGCAGATACTTATACATCATGCCATACCATCAGAGAGGTGTGTGAGTGACCCCGAATTTATTTTGCAACGACCCCAAACATACAGCCAATGTCATTGAGAACTATCTTCAGTGTAAAAAAAAAACAGGGCGTCCTGCATTGAGATTAAAAATGTTTAGGCAGTAGTATCCGCTGGGATTGATCCACGGATCAGTTCCAGCAGATAGATCCGGTCGTGTGTACGGCCTAGCGGACATTTTCAGGCGGATAAAAATCCAGCCGACGGATTCCCAGCGGATAAAAATTTCTTAGCATGCTACAAAATCTATCCGCTGGAATCCAGTCCAGCGGACTGATCCAGTCGTCTGTACAGACTCACCGGATCAGTCCGTCCGATCCCATCCCTCGCATGCGTCGTAATGATTCGACGCATCCGTGGAAGTATTTACCTTCCAGCGTCGCACACGTCGCTGCGTCATTGTCGCGGCGACGGCGCAACACATCACCGCGGATGTATTTCGATCTGATGGTGTGTACAGCCATCAGATCCAAATCCGCCAGAGGATTTATCCGCTAGAAACAGTCCAGCGGACCGTTTCCAGCGGATATCCTCTCGTGTGTACAAGGCCTTACACTCACCTGAGCGCTCATTCGATCGAACACTGTGCCCATCTGCAGCGCTTCTCTCCAATCACTTCCTGGTCTCTCAGACTTTGCTGAGGCAGCGGGAGCTATCAGCTCCTGCTTCTGTCAATCAAAGCCAGTGACGTGGAAGCGGGGGGTGGGGCTGAGTTTCGCTGTCTGTGTTAATAGGCGCAGACAGTGAGGCTCAGGAATGAGCCTAAAGAAGTGTCTCTATAGAATGTAGCTTTGTATGGGGGCCCTCGCCGGCGGGAAGGAGCCAGGAGCGTCTCCAGGGGACCCGAGGAGAGGAGGATCTGGGCTGTTCTGTACAATCCCATTGAACAGAGAAGGTAAGTATAATCCTCTTTGTTATTTTCTTACAAAAGGCATTTTAGCATTTACAATCATTTTAATGTTATTTTCAATAGCTAAAATAGATATTCAAGCGGTTGTGATTTTTACCTACAGGTAATAAGTCTTAATGCCGCGTACACACAATCATTTTTTTGGCATGAAAAAAACTATGTTTTTCGGCATGTAGAAAAAACTTTGTTTTTTACAACTTCATCATTAAAACGACGTTGCCCACACACGATCGTTTTTAAAAAATGCTCTAGCAAAGCGCGGTGACGTACAACACGTACGACGGCACTATAAAGGGGAAGTTCCATGCGGATGACGCCACCCTTGGGGCTGCTTTAGCTGATTCCGTGTTAGTAAAAGACGATTTGCGCTTTTCTGTCTGTTACAGCGTGATGAATGTGCTTACTCCATTATGAACGGTAGTTTTACCAGAACGAGCGCTCCCGTCTCATAACTTGCTTCTGAGCATGCGTGGGTTTTTAACATCGTTTTAGCCCACACACGATCATTTTTTGCAACCCGAAAAAAGACATAGTTTAAAACGTCGTTAAAAAATGCAGCATGCTCGAGAAAAAAAAATTGACATTTTTCAGAACCCGAAAAATGACGTGAAGCCCACACACGATCATTTTAAATTACATTTTTTTTAAATGTTGTTTTTTTCATGCCGAAAAATGATCGTGTGTACGCAGCATAACTTGTAGGTAAAATTAATTCATACCCCTTGAAATTTTCCACATTTTGTCATGATACAACGAAAAAATGTATTTTATTGGGATTTTATGTGATAGACCAACACAAAGTGGCACATAATTGTGAAGTGAAAAGAAAATGATAAATGGTTTTAATTTTTTTTTTACAAATAAATATGTGAAAAGTGTGGCGTACATTTGTATTCAGCCCCCCCGAGTCAATACTTTGTAGAACCTCCTTTTACTGCAATTACAGCTGCAAGGCTTTTTTGGATATGTCTCTACCAGTCTCAGTATCAGTCTGAGGCTAGGTTCACACTGCTGCGAATTCAAAATCGCGGTAAAATCTCGATTTTACCGCGATTTCGCGGCTGCGGTTTTGCTGCGATTTTGCTGCGATTTCGACCGCGATTTAAGAGACATCTGTGCAGGCTGCAATGTAAATCGCGTCCCGAAATCGCAAAAAGTAGTACAGGAACTACTTTTTGAAATCGGTGCAGCGCCGCAGATGCGGCGTCGCACCGATTAGGACGGTGCCATTGCCGACAATTGCCGGCAAATGCCGCCGATTTGAGATGCGATTTGACATCGCATCTCAAATCATACCAAATCGTACCCAGTGTGAACCTGGGCTCTATGTCTCTACCCATTCTTCTGTGCAAAATTGCTCAAGCTCTGTCAGATTGGATGGAGAGCATCTGTGAAAAGCAATTTTCAGGTGTTGTCACAGATTCTTAATAGGATTTAGGTCTGGACTTTGACTGGGCCATTCTAACACATGAATATGCTTTGATCCAAACCATTCCCTTGTAGCTCTGGCTGTATGTTTAGGATCGTTGTCCTGCTGGAAGGTGAACCTCCGCCTGAGTCTCAAGTCTTTTGCAGACTCTTATGCCCCGTACACACGATCGGTTCTTGTGAAGATGAAAATGAACCAATGGATTTTTTCATCAGATATCCGATGAAGCTGACTTTCATCAGTCTTGCCTACACACCATCGGTTAAAAATCTGATTGTGTCCAACACGGTGACGTAAAACACAACGACGTGCTGAGAAAAATTAAGTTCAATGCTTCCGAGCATGCGTTGACTTGATTCTGAGCATGCATGGATTTTTGACCGATGGAGTTCCACACAGACGATCGTTTTTTTCTATCGTTTTTTAAACCATAAGAAAAATTTAAAACAGGTTCTACGTTTTTTTCACCGATGGGGAAAAAAAACCATGGGGCCCACACACAATCGGTTCGTCCGATGTAATCGGTCCGTTTTCATCAGACGAACCGATCATGTGTACAGGGCATAACAGTTTTTCTTATAAGATTGTCCTGTATTTGGCTCCATCTATCTTCTCATCAACTCATCAGCTTCCCTGTCCCTGCTGAAGAAAAGCACCCCCACAACATGATGCTGCCACCACCATGTTTCACGGTGGGGATGGTGTGTTCAGGGTGATGTGCAGTTTTAGTTTTCCGCCACACATAGCGTTTTGCTTTTAGGCCAAAAAGATCAATTTGGTCTCATCAGACCAGAGCACCTTCGCCCACATGTTTGCTGTGTCCCCCACATGGCTTCTTACAAACTGAAAAGAGGACTTCTTATGGCTTTCTTTCAACAATTACTTTCTTCTGGCCACTATTCCATAAAGACCAGATTTGTGGAGTGCACAACTAATAGTTGTCCTGTGGACAGATTCTCCCACCTGAGCTGTGGATCTCTGCAGCTTCTCCAGCGTTACCATGGGCCTCTTGGATGCTTCTCTGATTAATGCTCTCCTTGCCCAGCCTGTCAGTTTAGGTGGACGGCCATGTCTTGGTAGGTTTGCAGTTGTTCCATACTTTTTCCATTTTTGGATGATGGATTAAATAGTGCTCCGTGAGATGTTCAAAGCATGGGATATTTTTTTTTGAAAACCTAACCCTGCTTTAAACTTCTCAACAACTTTATCCCTGACCTGTCTGGTGTGTTCCTTGGCCTTCATGATGCTGTTTGTTCACTAAGGCCCCTTTCACATTGAGGAGTTTTTCAGGCGGTACAGCGCTAAAAATAGCGCTGCTATCCCGCCTGAAAAACTCCTGCCCAGCTACCTCAGTGTGAAAGCCTAAGGGCTTTCACACTGACGCGATGCGCTGGTGGGAGACAAAAAAATCTCCTGTCAGCAGCATCTTTGGAGCGGTAAAAGGAGCAGCGTGTATACCGCTCCTTCCCATTGAAAACAATGGGAAACCGCGGCAATACCGCCCAAAATGTGCCTCTATATAGGCGCATTGCGGGCGGTATTAACTCTTTATCGGCAGCTAGCGGGGGTTAATACCACACCGCTAGCGGCCGATTCCCGCGGCAATCCCGGCGGTATGGCGCCGCTATTTTTAACGGCGATATACCGCCACCGCGGCTACAGGTCCAATGTGAAAGGGGCCTAAGGTTCTCTAACAAATCTCTGATGTATTTATACTGAGATTAAATTACACACAGGTGGACTAGATTTACTAATTAGGTGACTTTTGAAGGCAATTGGTTCTGCTAGATTGTAGTTAGGGGGTATCAGAGTAAAGGGGGCTGAATACAAATGTACGCCACACTTTTCAAATATTTATTTGTGAAACAATTTGAAAACCATTTATCATTTTCCTTCCACTTCACAATTTTGTGCCACTTTGTGTTGGTCTATCACATAAAATCCCAATAAAAGAAATTTACCTTATTGGTTGTAACATGACAAAATGTGAAAAATGTCAAGGTGTATGAATACTTTTTCAAGGCACTGTACATAATACAATTTTCTTATTCAATTTCCTTCAAATTTACCTTCAACCATGTAGTCCAGTGCTTCTCAAATAGTGGGGCACGCCCCCCAGGGGGGGCCCGAGGCTCCATAAAGGGGGGCTCGTTCCGGACCGCGGCGATCGTGCCATTTAGTATCCGCTTCTGTCCCCAGCCTCCTCCGCTAGTTAGAGGAGCGGACGGCGGGAGGCGGGACATTTTTGAACTGGGGGACGGGACCAGAGAGGTAGCAGCCTGTTATGTTGGACGGCAGGTGATTGGCTGCTAGGAGGCGGTCCTAGCAGCCAATCACCAGTTCGCCCAAAAGTCTCCCCGCCCCGCCCAGTGCTGCAGCGGCTTCACTTGACGAATGTCCCGCCTCCTGCTCTCCACGCTGAAAAGTTACAGGTAGGAGTGGAGAGGGAGGAAGGGAGGAAAAATATATGGAAATGTTAAGGACGAGGAGTGGGGGCTGTGCTATGGGGGGAAAAGGGGGGTTATGTGATGGGGGAAACTGTGTGCAGGATATGTGATGGGGTCATGTAAAGGGGGCAATACTGTGTGGGGGGATATGTGATGGGGCAATACTGTGTGGGGGGGATATGTGATGGGGCAATACTGTGTGTGGGGGGATATGTGAAGAAGGGCAATACTTTGTGTGGGGGGATATGTGAAGAAGGGCAATACTGTGTGGGGGGATATGTGAAGAAGGGCAATACTGTGTGTGGGGGGATATGTGAAGAAGGGCAATACTGTGTGTGGGGGGATATGTGAAGAAGGGCAATACTGTGTGGGGGGATATGTGATGGGGCAATACTGTGTGTGGGGGGATATGTGAAGAAGGGCAATACTGTGTGGGGGGATATGTGGATACAGTGTTATGCAGAGGTGTACTTATAACAATTTTATAGACAAATGATACTATTTACAGTCGCGCGGGGGGCGCGAAATGTTTTCTTCTTCCTAGGGGGGGCATGACAGAAAATAATTGAGAAGCACTGATGTAGTCCAAGGACGGATCTGATTGCATACACAATGAAAGTGTTGACCTCATACTATATGGTTTTGGTAAATCTAAAGGAAAATTGTGCAAGAAAATTGTATAATGTATGGCCAGCCTTGAATGAATGAATGACTTGTATAGCGCTACACATGCGAACTGAATCGCCTCTAGGTGCTTTTTCCAGCCAGTGTCTGATTGGCTGGTGCGGTCATTTTACCCCCTATGATCTCGACACGCTTGGGACACACAGTCATACACACAGATATACACTGGACCAATTTGGACAAGATCCAATTTACCTACCAGCATGTCTTTGGAGTGTGGGAGGAAACCGGAGTACCCGGAGGAAACCCACGCAGACACAGGGAGAACATGCAAGCTCCAGGCAGATGGTGTCGTGGCCGGGATTCGAACCAGCGACCCTTTCACTGCTAGGTGAAAGTGCTACTCACTACACCACTGTGCTGCAGCCTTAGTGAGGCAGACTCACGATACCACTAACCACTGTACCCTCTTCCATCCAGCCTCCACCTGGTATCCTCCAGTCTGCTTCTCCAGACCATAAAAGAGATGTCCCAAACGTTGGAGAATAGGTCCCCCAGGGGTTGTAAAGATACAATTTTTTTTCTTAAATAGCTTCCTTTACCTTAGTGCAGTCCTCATCCTTCCATTTTGCTTTTAAATGTCCTAATTTGTTCTGAGAAATCCTCACTTCCTGTTCTTCTGTCTGTAACTACACACAGTAATGCAAGGCTTTCTCCCTGGTGTGGAGTGTCATGCTCGCCCCCTCCCTTGGACTACTGGAGAGACAGGACGCTCTCTACGTTGCAGATAGAGAAAGGAACTGTGTGTTAGTGGGCGTCCTGACTCTCCAGTAGTCCAAAGGAGGGGGCGATCACGACACCCCACACCAGGGAGAAAGCCTTGTATTACTGTGTGTAGTTACAGACAGAAGAACAGGAAGTGAGGATTTCTCAGAAGAAATAAAGGACATTTAAAAGAAAAATCGAAGGATGAGCTAAGTGAAGGAGGACTGCACTAAGGTAAGGGAAGATATTTAGGATTTATTTTTTTACCTTTACAACCCCTTTAACCTATGGTTGGAATCTCGATGACCTCAAAACAGTGTCTTCAGGAGTTTGCCCAAAGGGGCAGAGCCCCTCAGACAGGGAACTCCTCTGGCAGGGCTAAACCCACGATCCCACACCCTGCCTTGAGCTTTAGACTATTTATGGGCTCCCCAACCACCTCCTGGACACACCTCCCATTCTTCCTTCCACTGTAATTCTAGAATGTTCTAGAATGCAGGGTGAAGCAATCAGACCAGCAGCCCTTTGGAACACTGAGCAGGCTACAACAATCCGCTCCACTACAACCATTACAAACTAGGAGGGTGTTAGAACTGTATTGAGAAAGATATATATTCCGAATTTTCGTATTAACAAATTTTTTATTTCCGAATTTCCGAATTCCGAACTTTCGAATTTCCCTAATTTACGAAAAAAGCAAAAAAACGAATAAAACGGAAAAAAAATTTTTTTCGATTTTCCCGAATTTACGAATTTACGAAAAAATAAAAAAAATGATGAAACAAAAACGAAAACATTTTTTTTTTTGGAATTTCCCGAATTTCTGGAAAAAAAACCCGGAAATAACAAACGAAAAAAACTATTTTTTTTTGGCAGTGCACATGTCTATAAGTGCTGGTATTTAGCTTTTGGAAGAGAGCAAATCCTAGATAAGGAGTTTTATTACGGAGGGTAAAAATAAAAAAAAGAGGCCTAAAATACACGTATTAAAGCAAACACAAGGGTTAAATCTCTATCTAGTATAAAGCAAATGTTCAATGTAGGCTTCCCTTTGAATTGGATCTGATCTATTCATCATCATTCCGAACAGACTTCAAAGATGTATCAGATAAATGCCTAGCAGGGTAATTCATTAGGCGGAGATAGGAGTGATCTAGGTTCTATTGCATGTCACCATTCTCAGCGGTGCTCCAAACACATCTATGGGAAGTGAAAGAATACCTATTCTTGTTACTTTAGTCCCAAAATGTTGGGCTTTCTGCTACCTGCTCCTCGGGCAACAGTTTTGTTTCATTTATGTATCGATGGTAGGAGACTACAAGGGCTGGGAGAGAATTCACTGCCCATTGATTTGTATCTGTACAAGGGATGGATAGAAGAACTATACTGCACCATTGTCCTCACTAAAGCACAGCGGCGGCTGGTGCTCAAAATTTTTACAGGGGGCGCAAACAAATGAAAAAAAAAGGAAAAGACAATTGCAGCCTCACTGTGCCCATCAAAGGCAGCCACTGTGCCCATCAAAGGCAACCACTGTGCCCATCAAATGCAGCCACTGTGCCATGCCATCAATTGTCGCCACTGTGCCATCAATTGTCGCCACTGTGCCATCAATTGTCACCACTGTGCCCATCAATTGTCACCACTGTGCCATCAAATGCAGCCACTGTGCCCACATCAATTGTCCCCACTGTGCCCACATCAATTGTCCCCACTGTGCCCACATTAATTGTCGCCACTGTGCCCACATCAATTGTCGCCACTGTGCCCACATCAATTGTCGCCACTGTGCCCACATCAATTGTCGCCACTGTGCCCACATCAATTGTCGCCACTGTGCCCACATCAATTGTCCGCCACTGTGCCCACATCAACTGTCCCCCACTGTGCCCACATCAATTGTCCCCACTGTGCCCACATCAATTGTCCCCCACTGTGCCCACATCAATTGTCCCTACTGTGCCCACATCAATTGTCCCCACATCAATTGTCCCCCACTGTGCCCACATCAATTGTCCCCACATCAATTGTCCCCCACTGTGCCCACATCAATTATCCTCACTGTGCCCACATCAATTGTCCCCACTGTGCCCTCATCAATTGTCCCCACATCAATTGTCCCTACTGTGCCCACATCAATTGTCGCCACTGTGCCCACATCAATTGTCGCCACTGTGCCCACATCAATTGTCGCCACTGTGCCCACATCAATTGTCGCCACTGTGCCCACATCAATTGTCGCCACTGTGCCCACATCAATTGTCCGCCACTGTGCCCACATCAATTGTCCGCCACTGTGCCCACATCAATTGTCGCCACTGTGCCCACATCAATTGTCCCCCACTGTGCCCACATCAATTGTCCCCACTGTGCCCACATCAATTGTCCCCCACTGTGCCCACATCAATTGTCCCTACTGTGCCCACATCAATTGTCCCCCACTGTGCCCACATCAATTGTCCCCACATCAATTGTCCCCCACTGTGCCCACATCAATTGTCCCCCACTGTCCCCACATCAATTGTCCCCACTGTGCCCACATCAATTGTCCCCACATCAATTGTCCCCCCACTGTGCCCTGTAAAATGCTGCCAGTCAGATTGCCCCCCCCCCCCCCCGCCCGGCACTTACCTTTCTGGGGTTCGCCATCCTCCTTCCACGGTCCCTCTATGTCTTCTGCCGCCCTCGATGACGCTTCAGCCAATCAGGTTACTGATAACCAGAATCAGTGAACCTGATTGGCTGAGACGGCCGTCAGTCTTATCCAAGGGACGTAGCCAGGGCTGGACTGGGACAAAAAATTTGGCCCTGGACTTCATCCAGACTGGCCCACTTTGACAGGTCTCTCCCATGGCGACCGGACAACTTCCAGCCCCCCCCCCCACGGCCACCTAAACCCCCCTCTCCCCCTTCACTAGCCACTAGCCGTTCTACTTTATTAGAGTAGAATGACTGGTACAGGTACTCTTATAGGCAGTACCAGTGGGGAAGCTAGACATTATTTCACCTGGGGCAAATAATCAGTTTGGTGCCCCCCCTTATGGGAGAAGATTAGGCAGAAGTGAGAAACTCCCAGGCCTTAGCTGTTGAGTCAGCAGTCTGTCCCCTCCCCCATGCTCCTCTGGTCCTCCCCCTGCTTCTTTGTTCCCCCCAGGTGAGCGCTGTGGGCAGGGAGAGGAGGTGAGCGCTGCGGGAAGGGAGAGACAGAGGAGCGGAGGGGGCGGCGGTCCGCTGTCACTGAAGCCGGCCCACCGAGCCATCGGCCCACCGGGAAACTCCCTGTAGTCCCAATGGCCAGTCCATCCCTGGACGTAGCCCACTACGTTCCGAGGATAAGACATCCGGGAGCTGAAGGGCTGTACTGGGAAAGCCTATCAGAGCTGCCGGCTCTGATAGGCACTTCCGCACAGCCAACCAGCTGTCCTTATTCAGATAATCGGCGCCCAATGTCCGGTTATCTGAATAGACTGGCCACAATCACATACACTCATACAATGCATGAGTGTATGTTATTTGTGCGGCGCTGCAAAACAAATTTTTAAAAGCCTTAAAGGGCCCGTTTTTTTTTTTACTACAGGAGGGGGGGGCGGCTCCCGGGCGCCCCCTATGGACAAGCCGCCACTGCTAAAGCACCCAGATAATGTAAACTAATGATACACAGAATCAACTGGTGGATTATAATGTAGTACTATAGACTATGGTAGAGGTTTTTTTTTTATATAACATATAAAGGAGGTTTTACAAAAAAAATATATTTTACAATCAAAGGTGCTTTATTGTTGTCAAAACGGGTAAAACAGAGTATGCAGATTAACAAGGAACAAAACCATATGATATGCCTGGATCGTGTACACGAGCAGGGAAGAAGATACAGCCATAATTACATAGACAGATAAATAAAACCAGTATGAGTCACAATGTGAAAATGGAGTAGAAAAAAACAATAACCAGCGCATATCTCCCCTCCCCCCAAATATCCCTAGGTACTAGTCCAAGGGGCCCAAACCTTGTCGTACTTCCATTGGCAGCCCCTATTAATATAAGTTATTCTGTACATGGGCAAGGCCGAGTCTACCAGGGCTTCCCAGGAGGAGGCAGAGGGGGAAGAAGGGGAGATCCACTTCAGCAGAATCTCCTCCTTCTTGGCATAAAACAAAAGGTAGGACACCAATAATTTGAAGTGGTATGGCCGCTGTGCATCATCATGAACCCCTAGCAGGGCTAATTCAGGAGTGCACGGGAGGGACAGCTGCAGTCGAAGGTTTATTACACTGAAAACCTCTGAGCAAAACATGGCCACTATCGGGCATTCCCAGAACATGTGAAAAAATGCCCCACCCGAGTCCTACATCTAGGACATAGGGGGTCCCGGTCAGCGAAAATGCGGTGC
The DNA here is from genome assembly GCF_905171775.1 of Rana temporaria. Classification (NCBI taxonomy): domain Eukaryota; kingdom Metazoa; phylum Chordata; class Amphibia; order Anura; family Ranidae; genus Rana; species Rana temporaria. The sequence goes on along the minus strand of NC_053492.1, from coordinate 454,128,289 downwards.
AATTTCTGGGGTGTATAATAAATTCTGTGCAGGAATTTTACCTGGATGAGCTTGTCCATAGAGGAGATAACTAACCTTGGACCCTGCTCTAAATAGTCATCCCAGTCCTCCCTGTCAAGTGATGGTATGTCAATCTGCCATATCCTCCATAAACTATCCATCTTAGGAGAGTCAGTGCCCAGCAGGGCAGCATATAGAGTAGACAAAGGCTTGCCCAAGTCCCCAGAGGATAAGAGGTCCTCAATGGGGTCAGCCTGTAGGATTGGTGGTTGGGAAAATGGTGCACCACTAGCGTGTCGCAGCTGCAAGTACCTAGACCCCATCCATTGGGGTAGTTGGAATTTGTGCAGTAGGTCAGTCAACGGGAGCAAGACACCATGAGGCATAACATCTCCTAGGGTGAGAACACCCCGTCTGGCCCATACCTGGGGATCCGTGATAGTGCCGAAATGCGGTAGACTAGGATTGCCCCAGAGTGGGTGAGCCAGACCGGGATGCCCAAACCGCCGTCTAGCAGCCACCCATACAGCTGATGAAAGCTGATATAAACAAAGCAAAAAATATATAAATGAAAAAGAAATGTCTTTATAATTTTTTCAAACACTCAATTTTAACCACTTCCAGACCTTAGGTGTTTTTCAGATTCGGCATTTACAAGACTAAAAGAGGTTTTTTTGCTAGAAAATTACTTAAAACCCCCAAAAATTATATATATTTTTTTCTAACACCCTAGAGAATAAAATGGCGGTCATTGCAATACTTTTTGTCACACCGTATTTGCGCAGCGGTCTTACAAGCGCACTTTTTTTGGAAAAAATTCACTTTTTTGAATTAAAAAATAAGACAACAATAAATTTGGCCCAATTGTTTTATATGTTGTGAAAGATAATGTTACGCCGAGTAAAATAATACCCAACATGTCACGCTTAAAAATTGCGCCCGCTCGTGGCATGGCGTCAAACTTTTACCCATAAAAATCTCGATAGGCGACGTTTAAAAAATTCTATAGGTTGCATTTTTTGAGCTACAGAATACTCGCGTATGTGTTCGCTTCTGCGCGCGAGCTCGTCAGGACGGGGAGCTTTAAAATAATTTTTTTTTGTTTTCTTATTTATTATTATTGATTTTATAATTTTTTACACTGAAATAATAAAAAAAAAATGTATCACTTTTATTCCTATTACAACGAATGTAAACATTAGGGATGAGCTCCGCGTTCGATTCGAACGTATGTTCGACTCGAACATCGGTCGTTCGATCGTTCGTCGAAACTCGAACAAAACGGGTCGTTCGCGCCAAATTCGAGTGACGCAAAACGTCCCATAATTCACTGGGGCGTTGAGCGCTGATGATTGGCCAAGCATGCTGTATGTCCCACATGCTTGGCCAATCACAGCGCTCAAAAAACGAAGAGCCATAATTGGCCAAAGCCAGGGTGGCTTTGGCCAATTATGGCTCAGGGGGATTAGTACACGCCCCCCACTATAAAAGGCAGCCTGCACGGCTGCCTAGTGTAGTGTGTTGGCGGTTCTAGAGAAGATCAGTCAGTCAGACAGAGAGAGATAGAGAGATAGAGACACAGTGTCATAACTAGATAGATAGATAGATAGATAGATAGATAGATAGATAGATAGATAGATAGAAAGATAGATAGAGTAGGAAGTGTAGTCAGTATAGTTAAAAGTACAGTTTGTAGAGAATATATTCACATCCTTAGGCGTTGTCAATATATTTATAAACTGTACAGCTCAGCTAGTTTATCTATCAGGCAGGAGATTGTTCTACATGCAGCGCTCTAACGTGTTGTATTGCCTGCATTAGGGATTTACTTTAAATATAATTATTCTGTGTTATTTAACGTGTGCTAGTTAATTGCACACACAGACGCATTACCTGTTACTGCACGTGTGCAATTTATTTGCACAGAAGCGCAGTCGCTGTTAATGCAACTGGGCCATTGAATTGCACAGAAACGCAGTCGCTATTACTGCGTGCGTGCTGTTTAATAGCAACTAAAGGCAGTTGGTGTCACTGCGTGCGTGCTGTTAAATCGCATTTGACCGCAGTCGCTATTACTGCGTGCGTGCTGTTTAATAGCAACTAAAGGCAGTTGGTGTCACTGCGTGCGTGCTGTTAAATCGCATTTGACCGCAGTCGCTATTACTGCGTGCGTGCTGTTTAATAGCAACTAAAGGCAGTTGGTGTCACTGCGTGCGTGCTGTTAAATCGCATTTGACCGCAGTCGCTATTACTGCGTGCGTGCTGTTTAATAGCAACTAAAGGCAGTTGGTGTCACTGCGTGCGTGCTGTTAAATCGCATTTGACCGCAGTCGCTATTACTGCGTGCGTGCTGTTTAATAGCAACTAAAGGCAGTTGGTGTCACTGCGTGCGTGCTGTTAAATCGCATTTGACCGCAGTCGCTATTACTGCGTGCGTGCTGTTTAATAGCAACTAAAGGCAGTTGGTGTCACTGCGTGCGTGCTGTTAAATCGCATTTGACCGCAGTCGCTATTACTGCGTGCGTTCTGTTTAATAGCAACTAAAGGCAGTTGGTGTCACTGCGTGCGTGCTGTTAAATCGCATTTGACCGCAGTCGCTATTACTGCGTGCGTGCTGTTTAATAGCAACTAAAGGCAGTTGGTGTCACTGCGTGCGTGCTGTTAAATCGCATTTGACCGCAGTCGCTATTACTGCGTGCGTGCTGTTTAATAGCAACTAAAGGCAGTTGGTGTCACTGCGGCTATTTTGTTACTTTACACTTGAGCCAAGTCGCTCTTACTGTGTGGTTGCTGTTTAATACCATCTGAAAGCAGTTGGTGTGACAGCGACTATTTTGTTACTTTACACTTGAACCAAGTCGCTCTTACTGTGTGATTGCTGTTTAATAGCATCTGAACGCAGTCGGTGTGACAGCGACTATTTTGTTACTTTACACTTGAGCCAAGTCGCTCTTACTGTGTGGTTGCTGTTTAATACCATCTGAACGCAGTTGGTGTGACAGCGACTATTTTGTTACTTTACACTTGAGCCAAGTCGCTCTTACTGTGTGGTTGCTGTTTAATACCATCTGAACGCAGTCGGTGTGACAGCGACTATTTTGTTACTTTACACTTGAGCCAAGTCGCTCTTACTGTGTGGTTGCTGTTTAATACCATCTGAACGCAGTTGGTGTGACAGCGACTATTTTGTTACTTTACACTTGAACCAAGTCGCTCTTACTGTGTGATTGCTGTTTAATACCATCTGAACGCAGTCGGTGTGACAGCGACTACTTTGTTACTTTACACTTGAGCCAAGTCGCTCTTACTGTGTGGTTGCTGTTTAATACCATCTGAACGCAGTTGGTGTGACAGCGACTATTTTGTTACTTTACACTTGAGCCAAGTCGCTCTTACTGTGTGGTTGCTGTTTAATACCATCTGAACGCAGTCGGTGTGACAGCGACTATTTTGTTACTTTACACTTGAGCCAAGTCGCTCTTACTGTGTGGTTGCTGTTTAATACCATCTGAACGCAGTCGGTGTGACAGCGACTATTTTGTTACTTTACACTTGAGCCAAGTCGCTCTTACTGTGTGGTTGCTGTTTAATACCATCTGAACGCAGTTGGTGTGACAGCGACTATTTTGTTACTTCACACTTGAGCCAAGTCGCTCTTACTGTGTGGTTGCTGTTTAATACCATCTGAACGCAGTCGGTGTGACAGCGACTATTTTGTTACTTTACACTTGAGCCAAGTCGCTCTTACTGTGTGGTTGCTGTTTAATACCATCTGAACGCAGTTGGTGTGACAGCGACTATTTTGTTACTTTACACTTGAACCAAGTCGCTCTTACTGTGTGATTGCTGTTTAATACCATCTGAACGCAGTCGGTGTGACAGCGACTACTTTGTTACTTTACACTTGAGCCAAGTCGCTCTTACTGTGTGGTTGCTGTTTAATACCATCTGAACGCAGTTGGTGTGACAGCGACTATTTTGTTACTTTACACTTGAGCCAAGTCGCTCTTACTGTGTGGTTGCTGTTTAATACCATCTGAACGCAGTCGGTGTGACAGCGACTATTTTGTTACTTCACACTTGAGCCAAGTCGCTCTTACTGTGTGGTTGCTGTTTAATACCATCTGAAAGCAGTTGGTGTGACAGCGACTATTTTGTTACTTTACACTTGAACCAAGTCGCTCTTACTGTGTGATTGCTGTTTAATACCATCTGAACGCAGTCGGTGTGACAGCGACTATTTTGTTACTTTACACTTGAGCCAAGTCGCTCTTACTGTGTGGTTGCTGTTTAATACCATCTGAACGCAGTTGGTGTGACAGCGACTATTTTGTTACATAACACCTGAACGCATAACTATGGCTGGAAGGACAAAGAGAGGCAGAGAGTCACGAGGGCAAGCAGGCTCTGCATCTAGAGGTAACGCTGGTGATGGATGTGGTGCATCCTCTTCAGCACGTGGCCGTGGCCGCTCGTCCTTCTTTTCGGGAGCTGGCCGTGTTGAGCCTTAACATGCTGAGAAATTAGTTGAGTGGATGACCAAGCCGTCCTCATCCTCCTCATCCTCTCTCACACAGACTGATTATAGTTTGTCTGGCAAAGCAGCTGCCAAGGCGTCCTCTACCCTCTGCACAATGGGATCACACAATCCTTCCCTAGTCCCACCGTGTCCTCCTGAGGAGTCCCCCGAACTGTTTCAACACAGTGTTGGGTACATGCTAGCTGAAGATGCACAGCGTTTTGAAGACTCCGATGACGGAACACTGATAGAGGAAGGCATTGATGTGAGCCCAGGGAGAGGGGGTGGCCGAGAGGGACAACAATCTGGGAGTGATGTTCCCCCAGCTGGAGCATACTGCCAGGTTGTCGCCAGTGATGATGAGGAGGGAGGGGATGATGAGGTCATTGACTCTACCTGGGTGCCTGGTAGGAGAGAGGAGGAGGAGGAAGAGGACGAGGCACAGGCACATCTTCAAAGAGGCAGGAAGCCCTCCAGGGGTCAGCTTAAGGGCAGTACACCAACTGCATTACGTGGCGCTGCTGTGTCTCAACGGTACAGCAAAAGTTCTTTGGTGTGGGCCTTTTTTGAAACCTGTCCATCAGATGCTACCTTTGCTGTTTGCAACATATGTCTCAAGCGTATCTCGCGTGGCCAAAACATCACCCGCTTGGGCACCACATGCTTGTCCAGACATATGTCGACCTGCCATGCAGCTCGTTGGCAGGCATACCAGAAAGACCCACACCAAAGACCAAAGCGGTCCTCCCCTTGCCCTTCTGTGACCTCAAACCCCACTAAACCCCTAGTCCTCTCTGCAGCCTGCACCGAAGGTGTAGAAATAGGTGTGTCACAACGTAGTAGTGGTAGTACATCCGGCCAATCTACTGATATTACCAGACAAATTTCCCTGCCCCAGCTGCTGCAGCGCCGAAAGAAGTACGCTCCCAGCCATCCACATGCCCAGCGGTTGAATGCTAGCTTAGCAAAATTGCTAGCACTTCAACTGCTACCTTTTCAGTTGGTAGATTCTGCCCCCTTCCGTGAGTTTGTGGAATGTGCAGTACCTCAGTGGCAAGTACCCAAACGCCACTTTTTTTCACGGAAGGCGATTCCGGCTCTCTACCGGCATGTGGAAGGCAATGTCCATACCTCGCTGGACAGGGCGGTCAGTGGTAAGGTGCATCTTACCGCTGACTCATGGTCCAGCAGGCATGGACAGGGACGTTACCTGTCTTTTACGGCCCATTGGGTGACTCTGCTGGCAGCTGGGAAGGACGCAGGTCAAGGCACAGTAGTTTTGGAGGTTGTTCCACCACCACGCCTCCAAAACACTACAACTGCTTGTGACACACCTCTCTCCTCCACCCCCTCCTCTTCTTCTTCCTCTGTGGCCTCTTCCTGTGGTGATGTTGGCTCAGAACCAGCCGTGCTCCGTAGGCGTACGACGGGCTACGCAGGAATGCAGGCCAAGAGATGCCATGCGGTCCTAGAGCTGGTGTGCTTGGGAGACAGGAGCCACACTGGGGAAGAGGTTCTTTCAGCTCTGCAGGGGCAGGCTCAGAGGTGGTTGACGCCACGCCAGCTGAAGCCTGGAATGGTGGTCAGCGATAATGGCACCAACCTCCTCTCTGCCCTGCGACGTGGAAAACTCACCCATGTGCCCTGTTTTGCGCATGTTCTCAATTTGGTGGTGCAGCGGTTCTTGGGCAGGTACCCTGGCTTACAGGATGTCCTGAGGCAGGCCAGGAAAGTCTGTGTGCATTTCCGGAGGTCATATAATGCCACTGCTCGGCTGACAGACCTCCAGAGGGAATACAACCTGCCCAAGAACCGCCTAATCTGTGACATGCCCACCAGATGGAACTCTACGTTGGCCATGCTGCAGCGGCTGCACACGCAGCAGAGGGCCATCAATGAGTACCTGTGCCAATATGGCAGCAGAACTGGCTCAGGGGAGCTTGGTTTTTTTTCACCACGCCAGTGGGCCTTGATCAGGGATGCATGCACTGTCCTGTCACCATTTGAGGAGGCCACGAGGATGGTGAGCAGTGACAGTGCATGCATCAGTGAGACTGTCCCGCTTATTCACATGTTGGAGCACACCCTACGTGGAATAATGGACAGGGCCCTTGAGGCAGAACAGAGGGAGGAAGAGGAGGACTTCCTTACCTCTCAAGGCCCCCTTTATCCAGACACTGTTCCTGCTTGCCCACCTGGAACACAGGAAGAGGAGGAGGAGGATGAGGAAGAGGAGGAGGAGGAGGATTGTATCAGCAGCATGGAGGTGGAGCCTAGCACTCAGCATCAACAGCAGCAGTCTTCAAGGGATCATTTACAGTCCCAAGGAACACGTGGACTTTTACGTGGCTGGGATGAGGTGGCTGAGGATCCTGTCGTCCTCAGTGACCCAGAGGACTGTGCCCCGAATGCCTCTGCAAACCTACGCTGCATGGCCTCCCTGATTCTGCAAAGCCTGCGTAAGGATCCTCGTGTACGTGCTATCAAGGAGAGGGATCATTACTGGCTGGCAACTCTCCTTGATCCACGTTACAAGAGTAAGGTAACGGATCTTATGTTGCCATCGCAGAGGGAGCAGAAGATGAAACTACTGCGGGAGGCCTTGCAGAAGGGTCTGTGCAATGCGTTCCCAGAACCGGGGGGATTACCAAAACCTGGCCCTGGACAACGTCTTGCTGAGGCTTCGGTGAGTCAGAGAAGGAGCGGTGGAGAAGGTGGCCGTCTGACCGATGCGTTCAGACAATTTTTTAGTCCGCAGCCCCAAGGTCTGACCGGTTCCAGCAACCATCGCCAGCGTCTGGTTTACATGGTCCGGGAATACCTAGCGGCAAGATCCGACTTGGACACCTTCCCCACGGAAAATCCTCTGGCTTACTGGGTCTTGAGGATGGATCACTGGCCAGAGCTTGCACAGTACGCAATTGAGCTACTGGCTTGCCCTGCATCCAGTGTTCTTTCAGAACGTACATTCAGTGCTGCTGGAGGCTTTGTGACCGATCACAGGGTACGCCTCTCCACCGACTCTGTTGATCGACTGACCTTCATCAAAATGAATCAGGCTTGGATCAACACCGGCTACCAAGCACCTGATGCTGATGTTACTGAATAAGAATTTTGTGTTGAAATATCAGATCCCTTTGAGACTGCTGATGCTGAGTGACTGTCCTGTTGTGCTGCTGATGGAATATCCTTCTCCTCCTCACTTTTCATGCTGTTAGCTAGTAAGAAATGTTGTTTTTCTGTGCTCCGCCACCAGTGCCTAAGGCCTAATTTTTCTGCCCCTGTTTAACAGGGGCGCCTAATAACAATTTTTGATGCAATACTTTGCACGTGGCCTAAGGCCTAATTTTTGTGCCCCTGTGTAACAGGGGCGTCTAATAACAATTTTTGATGCAATACTTTGCACGTGGCCTAAGGCCTAATTTTTGTGCCCCTGTGTAACAGGGGCGTCTAATAACAATTTTTGATGCAATACTTTGCACGTGGCCTAAGGCCTAATTTTTGTGCCCCTGTGTAACAGGGGCGTCTAATAACAATTTTTGATGCAATACTTTGCACGTGGCCTAAGGCCTAATTTTTGTGCCCCTGTGTAACAGGGGCGTCTAATAACAATTTTTGATGCAATACTTTGCACGTGGCCTAAGGCCTAGATTTTGTGCCCCTGTGTAACAGGGGCGTCTAATAACAATTTTTGATGCAATACTTTGCACGTGGCCTAAGGCCTAATTTTTGTGCCCCTGTGTAACAGGGGCGTCTAATAACAATTTTTGATGCAATACTTTGCACGTGGCCTAAGGCACAATTTTTGTGCCCCTGTGTAACAGGGGCGCCTAATAACAATTTTTGATGCAATACTTTGCACGTGGCTCCTTGTTGCGCTCCAATTACAGATATTGGGAGGGGTTGCAGTGTTATGTTGCGCCTACGGACACATTTTTATGCCCCTGTGTAACAGGGGCACCTAATAACAATTTTTGATGCAATACTTTGCACGTGGCTCCTTGTTGCGCTCCAATTACAGATATTGGGAGGGGTTGCAGTGTTATGTTGCGCCTATGGACACATTTTTATGCCCCTGTGTAACAGGGGCACCTAATAACAATTTTTGATGCAATACTTTGCACGTGGCTCCTTGTTGCGCTCCAATTACAGATATTGGGAGGGGTTGCAGTGTTATGTTGCGCCTATGGACACATTTTTATGCCCCTGTGTAACAGGGGCACCTAATAACAATTTTTGATGCAATACTTTGCACGTGGCTCCTTGTTGCGCTCCAATTACAGATATTGGGAGGGGTTGCAGTGTTATGTTGCGCCTACGGACACATTTTTATGCCCCTGTGTAACAAGGGCGCCTAATAACAATTTTTGATGCAATACTTTGCACGTGGCTCCTTGTTGCGCTCCAATTACAGATATTGGGAGGGGTTGCAGTGTTATGTTGCGCCTACGGACACATTTTTATGCCTCTGTGTAACAAGGGCGCCTAATAACAATTTTTGATGCAATACTTTGCACGTGGCTCTTTGTTGCGCTACAATTACAGTATGTTTGAGGGGTGCCCTTTTTTCTACAATTTTGCTTTCCCAAAAAGATAATGCCACCCCCCCACCACCCCTAAAATAATCGAGATATTGTTCCCACACAGCACGTGCGCAACCAGTATTAAATTACTTTGTTCTTATAATAATTTAATGTTGTGCAGGGACATTTCTAAACATGTGCCACTACTAGAGACACACAGCAGGTGTGATATTTGAAGGAATTTTTCATTTTTTTTTTTCACTTTAAACATCATTAAAATCGCTGCTCCGCAAAAACGTCCGTTTTTAAAATATTTTTTTCGATTGATACATGTTCCCTGGGGCAAGACCCGGTTTCTGAAAGACGTTTACCAACATTAAATTGAATATTGGTCTTTAAAATGATCGTTTTTGAATTCGAACGTTCGAGTCCCATAGACTTCAATGGGGTTCTAAATGTTCGCGCGAACCCGCGGTCTGTTCGAACGTTCTGATGCGAACCGAACCCGGGTATGTTCGGCTCATCCCTAGTAAACATCCCTTGTAATAGAAAAAAGCATGACAGGTCCTCTTAAATATGAGATCTGGGGTCAAAAAGACCTCAGATCTCATATTTAGACTTAAATGCAATAAAAAAAAAAAAAAAAAAAAATTTGTCATTTAAAAAAATGACAACAAAAAAATTGTCTCTTTAAGACGCTGGGCGGGACTGACGTTTTGACGTCACTTCCGCCCAGCAAAGCTATGAGGACGGGTGGGGGCCATCTTCCCCTCACTCGAGTCCTCACACACTGGGCAGCAGCATCCGATCTCCTCCGCCGCTACCGACGGCTCCGGTAAGCGGCGGAGGGCGCGGAAGTGCGACGGGAGGGGGGGCCCTCTCCTGCCACCGATAACGGCGATCTCGCTGCGAATCCGCCGCAGAGACCACCGTTATCGTTTACACGGCCGCCCACTGAAAAGATGGATACCTCGGTTGTGGCAGCAGCTGCTGCCGTTACTGAGATATCCATCTTTAAAAAGAGGACGTACATATACAGTGGGTGGGTCGGCAAGTGGTTAATTATTTTTAACTTATTTTATATTCATACGTTTTGGTTATACTGTACATGTGTTTACATATTCAAGTCTTCTGAACTTGTAATGAGGCTTGGGTTATTTTTGACATTCAATTGTTCCTTTTTTTCCAGAGGGGGCGTGTGAAGGTTTTGTGTAATCACATGCTTCCTCGGGCTTTGATTCGATGTGAGGCTTGCACCGCAAGGTGTTTTTAGCCACTTCAGCCCGGAAGAACTGGCTGCCCAACGACCAGGTCATTTTTTGTGATTCGGCACTGCGTCACTTTAACTGACAATTGCGCGGTAATGCGATGCTGTTCCCAAACAAAATTTACGTCCTTTTTTTCCTACAAATAGAGCTTTCTTTTGGTAGTATTTGATCACCTCTGCGGTTTTTATTTTTTGCGCTATAAACAAAAGAATAGTGTAAATTTTGAAAAAAAAAACACAATGAAGGTTATTTACGAAAGGCAAATCCACTTTGCACTACAAGTGCAAAGTGCACTTGAAATTGCACTGAAAGTGCACTTGGAAGAGGTTCCAACTTGGTAGTTGGAACCTCTCCCTCAATACCGGATGGGGCTTATTCTCTAATCATCGAACTTGCTGTGTTGGATCCTGTTGAGGTTATCCCCTCATGACTGCCTGTTTAACTTATATGCTGTACAGTATACGAGTCCATCTTTTCTGGTAAGCGCGCCAACCTTATCCTTTGTTGATTGCACATTCTCACAGTCTCAAGTGTGAGAGACTTGTTATGCACTGGATTCATTCCTCATGATTTATTATCCCACGATGTTCAGCCATGAACCTTGATTTATTTTGAACATTGTTTTTTTTTTTTCATTTTTTTTTTCATTTATATCATCTTTTACGTTATTGGTCACCATACTCACATTTTGAACTCTACAGATTCACATTTGTATACTGTATGTCCTTTATTGTTCACAAACTTGAGTGCCACATTTTTGAATTTTGTGTTCTGTTTACACTACAGTGGGGATCGAAAGTTTGGGCACCCCAGGTAAAAATATGTATTAATGTGCATAACGAAGCCAAGGAAAGATGGAAAAATCTCCAAAAGGCATCAAATTACAGATTAGACATTCTTATATGTCAAAAAAAAATAGATTTTATTTCCATCATTTACACTTTCAAAATGACAAAAAACAAAAAAATGGCGTCTGCAAAAGTTTGGGCACCCTGCAGAATTTATAGCATGCACTGCCCCCTTTGCAAAGCTGAGACCTGCCAGTGTCATGGATTGTTCTCAATCATCATCTGGGAAGACCAGGAGATGTCAATCTCAAAGGTTTTAAATGCCCAGACTCATCTGACCTTGCCCCAACAATCAGCACCATGGGTTCTTCTAAGCAGTTGTCTAGAAAACTGAAACTGAAAATACTTGCCCTTCATTTTACTATTCCATACAGAAAATTAGAAAAGGATGACACTTTGTATTGAACGTAAGGTTGTATTAGGAAATGATGCTGCCATAGTCAAACTGTGAGATTATTTTACTAAAGACTGCGAAAATGTACTGTTGGAGAAATCATGTTTTCTATTCACAGCTATGAGTCAGTTATATGGCAATATGGCCTTGAACAACACACTACTTATGGGTGGGGCCTAGCCACCAAGTTCTAAATAATGGTGGACATTTGTGCTTACTGTATAGCCTTGCAGAGTAGTAGTGAAGGAGGGGTGCAAAGATGAGCTTTTTTTAAAAGATATATTTATTGAGTTTTATAGAAAAACACAATAGTACAAAAAAAAGAAGAAGAAACACTCAGAGCTATTTTCCAATGCTTCACAAAACATACCAGAATAGTAACGCAGATAATACACCAAATATCGAGGGTCAGATAAAACTGTAGGTCATAATACAAAGCATGGAGATACATTTAATGACTGTCTGGAGCAACAGGGGCAAGAGAAAAGCCTCATACACACGATCGGATTATCTAAACGGAATTGTGTGATGACAGGCTGTTGTCGGAAAATCCGACCGTTCGTATGCTCCATCGGACAAATGTTGTCGGATTTTCCACCAACAAATGTTGGATAGCATGCTTTAAAATTGTCCGCCAACAAATGTGTGTTTTCGGATTATCCGATCGTGTGTACACAAGGCCTGCCGTGTAGAGCTGACTGCGCAGGCGCCGTAAAGTGCCGAGTCCCAGCTCGGATATTTTCGGAAGGCGTGACGCGCTTAACCCGCACGTCAATCATCTATGCCTCGTCTTAGGAACGCCTACTCCCCGGGGGAGCGAGAACACGGAAAGCCGGGTGAAAACAACGATAAGACGGTAAGTACAGCGGAAAGAAAAAAAATCCAGCAGTATGCTGGATGTAACGGTATATAGATGTTTTAGGGTGAACCTCCGCTTTAAGTGGGTTAAAAAGTCAGCATTCTCAAACAGCATCAAACAAACGGGTCTTCTTCCGAAGCTCATAGGTGAGTTTAATAGTTAGAGGCTATTGTAGAGAAACTATAGCCATATGGGTATAGTGAGGACAGTAACATCAAGCACTTTTCATATTTGGAGATAGATAGGTCTCCAAAAATACCAAGGAGACAGTTTTTAGAGTGGGTAATATTGGGCAAACCGAGGGTCGAGGAGATGAAGATGTTGACCTCTAACCAAAAAAGCCTGAATGACTGGGCAGGTCCAAAGGCAGTGGAGGAAGTCAGCCACTTCTCTGCAACCTCTAAAGCAAAAAAGCGTTTTATGTAGATGTACGGGGGTAAAGTGACTATGGTGGAATCATTTAAGTTGGATAACGATATAGAAGGTGGAGATGACGGAGGATTTGTATGTCCCTTCAAACTCTGACCATTCTGGGTCTGTAATGTGAAGGCCGAGTGACAGCCATTTCTGTTGAGCCACCAAATATTTATCATTTGTGTCACTAGAAAGGTGAGCTTTATAGCAGAGGTGCAGAGTTGAGCGGTTGAGCAGGGGTATAGAGGTGAGCAGTGGAAGAAGTGATCCAGAGTTAGGCTGTGGAAGAGAGGTTTAAAGCTGAGCAGAGGGGAGCAGTGGAGGAAGGGTACAGAGGTAAGCAGTAGTTAAGGGGGGCAGCGGTAAGCTGAGTGCAGATGCGAACTGTTGAGTAGGGGTGTAGAGGTGAGCTGTGAAAGAGGGCTGCAGAGGTAAACTTTGGTGCAGGGATGCAGATACAGTGAGGAAAATAAGTATTTGAACACCCTGCTATTTTGCAAGTTCTCCCACTTGGAAATCATGGAGGGGTCTGAAATTGTCATCGTAGGTGCATGTCCACTGTGAGAGACATAATCAAAAAAAAAAATTCCAGAAATCACAATTTATGATTTTTTAACTATTTATTTGTATGATACAGCTGCAAATAAGTATTTGAACACCTGTCTATCAGCTAGAATTCTGACCCTCAAAGACCTGTTAGTCTGCCATTAAAATGTCCACCTCCACTCCATTTATTATCCTAAATTAGATGCACCTGTTTGAGGTCATTAGCTGCATAAAGACACCTGTCCACCCCATACAATCAGTAAGAATCCAACTACTAACATGGCCAAGACCAAAGAGCTGTCCAAAGACACTAGAGACAAAATTGTACACCTCCACAAGGCTGGAAAGGGCTACGGGGAAATTGCCAAGCAGCTTGGTGAAAAAAGGTCCACTGTTGGAGCAATCATTAGAAAATGGAAGAAGCTAAACATGACTGTCAATCTCCCTCGGACTGGGGCTCCATGCAAAATCTCACCTCGTGGGGTCTCAATGATCCTAAGAAAGGTGAAAAATCAGCCCAGGACTACACGGGAGGAGCTGGTCAATGACCTGAAAAGAGCTGGGACCACCGTTTCCAAGGTTACTGTTGGTAATACACTAAGACGTCATGGTTTGAAATCATGCATGGCACGGAAGGTTCCCCTGCTTAAACCAGCACATGTCAAGGCCCGTCTTAAGTTTGCCAATGACCATTTGGATGATCCAGAGGAGTCATGGGAGAAAGTCATGTGGTCAGATGAGACCAAAATAGAACTTTTTGGTCATAATTCCACTAACCGTGTTTGGAGGAAGAAGAATGATGAGTACCATCCCAAGAACACCATCCCTACTGTGAAGCATGGGGGTGGTAGCATCATGCTTTGGGGGTGTTTTTCTGCACATGGGACAGGGCGACTGCACTGTATTAAGGAGAGGATGACCGGGGCCATGTATTGCGAGATTTTGGGCAACAACCTCCTTCCCTCAGTTAGAGCTTTGAAGATGGGTTGAGGCTGGGTCTTCCAACATGACAATGACCCGAAGCACACAGCCAGGATAACCAAGGAGTGGCTCTGTAAGAAGCATATCAAGGTTCTGGCGTGGCCTAGCCAGTCTCCAGACCTAAACCCAATAGAGAATCTTTGGAGGGAGCTCAAACTCCGTGTTTCTCAGCGACAGCCCAGAAACCTGACTGATCTAGAGAAGATCTGTGTGGAGGAGTGGGCCAAAATCCCTCCTCCAGTGTGTGCAAACCTGGTGAAAAACTACAAGAAACGTTTGACCTCTGTAATTGCAAACAAAGGCTACTGTACCAAATATTAACATTGATTTTCTCAGGTGTTCAAATACTTATTTGCAGCTGTATCATACAAATAAATAGTTAAAAAAATCATACATTGTGATTTCTGGATTTTTTTTTTATTATTATGTCTCTCACAGTGGACATGCACCTACGATAACAATTTCAGACCCCTCCATGATTTCCAAGTGGGAGAACTTGCAAAATAGCAGGGTGTTTAAATACTTATTTTCATCACTGTATGAGCTGTGAAGCGGACTATCAGAGGTGATCACTGCAAGAGGGGTGCAGAGCTGAGCTGTGAAGAAGGCTATCAGAAGTGATCAGTGGAAGAGGGGTGCAGAGATGAGCTGTGAAGCAGGCTATCAGCGGTGATCAGTGGAAGAGGGATGCAGAGGTGAGCTGTGAAGCAGGCTAGCAGGGATGATCAGTGGAAGAGGGGTGCAGAGCTGAGCTGTGACATAGGCTAGCAGGGGTGATCAGTGGAAGAGGGGTTCAGAGGTGAGTTGTGAAGCAGGCTAGCAGGGATGATCAGTGGAAGAGGGGTGCAGAGGTGAGCTGTGACATAGGCTAGCAGGGGTGATCAGTGGAAGAGGGGTTCAGAGGTGAGCTGTGATGCAGCAGGGGTGATCAGTGGAAGAGGGGTGCAGAGGTGAGCTGTGAAGCAGGCTAGCAGGGGTGATCAGTGGAAGAGGGGTGCAGAGGTGAGCTGTGAAGCAGGCTAGCAGGGGTGATCAGTGGAAGAGGGGTGCAGAGGTGTGCTGTGAAGCAGGCTAGCAGGGGTGATCAGTGAAAGAGGGGTGCAGAGGTGAGCTGTGATGCAGAAGGGGTGATCAGTGGAGAGGGGTGCAGAGGTGATCTGTCAAGCAGGCTAGCAGGGGTGATCAGTGGAAGAGGGGGTAAGGAGTGATCTGTGTCGCAGCAGGGGTGATCAGTGGAAGAGGGGTGCAGAGGTGAGCTGTGAAGCAGGCTAGCAGGGATGATCAGTGGAAGAGGGGTGCAGAAGTGAGCTGTGTCGCAGCAGGGGTGATAATCAGTGGAAGAGGGGTGCTGAGGTGAGCTGTGACACAGGCTAGCAGGGGTGATCAGTGGAAGAGGGGTGCAGAGGTGAGCTGTAGAGCATGGTTGCAGAGGTCATCAGTGGAAGAGGAAAGCAGAGATGAGCTGTCGAAGAGGGGTACATCCTTGAGTGGTAGGGTGCAGGGGATTTATCAGTAGGTGGTGGAAGAGGGGTGCAGCGGACCATGGTTTAGGAGGGGTATGGTAGAGGTAAGCAGTGGATAAGAAGTACACAGGTAAGTGTTGGGAGAGGCTTATGCGAAAAGGGGGGGGATGTTTGTGTGTCTTAGTTAAAGATGCTGCAGCAACACATTCTACTACTTTTTTGCTACTACGTTCTCTCTACACTCCAGAGTCCTGTCGTTATGATATTGATTGTATCTCTGCGGAGGCAATACTCTTCCTGTCACTAAGTACTGAGGCCCAGATTCTCGTAGAGGCGCCTATCTATGGGCGGGCGTAGCGTATCTCAGATACACTACGCAGCCATAACTTAGTGAGGCAGGTCCCGTATTCACAAAGAACTTGCTCCCAAAGTTACGGCGGCATAGTGTAACTGTGCCGGCGTAAGGCTGCGTAATTCAAAGTAGGCTGGTGTGGGCGTGTTTTATGGTAATGAATAGTGACCCCGCGTGATTGACGCTTTTAACGAACGGCGCATGCGCTGTCCGTGAACGTATCCCAGTGCGCATGCTCAAAATTACGCCGCAAATAGTCAATGCTTTCGACGTGAACGTAACTTACGTCCAGCCCCATTCACGGACGACTTACGCAAACAACGTAAAATACGAGGCTGTTTGTACGTTTCTGACGTCCATACCTAACATGACTTACCCCTGCTTTATGAGGGGTAACTTTACGCCGGCGTATGTCTTACGTAAACGACGTATCTTGATACGCCGGGCGCACGTACGTTCATGAATTGACGTATCTAGCTAATTTGCATATTCAACGCGGAAATCTACAGAAGCGCCACCTAGTGGCCAGCGTAAATATGCAACTAAGATACGACGGCATGAGAGACTTACGCCGCTCGTATCAAAGCCAAATTTATGCGTAACTGATTCTAAGAATGAGGCGCATAGATACGACGGCTCTCATTCGGACTTACGACGGCGTACATGGCGATACGCCGTCGTAAGTCCTTTGAGAATCTGGGCCTGAGTGTCTACAGCCAGCTTCATCCTTCTGTCACTATGGTACCAATTGGATTTACCAAAGGCAAACAGGCTTTTCACTTTGCAAGGGAATTTAGCTTAGTTTAGTGAATGCGGTGAAGCTTTGCCGACTTCTCTCATCCAATCATGTGCAAGCAAAAATACATTTTTTTTTTTTTTTTTTATTCCTTGCATTAAATGTATTCATGTTAGTATAGAGACCTTTAATAATACACCTCCAAGGGTTCCAGAGTGAAACAAGACAACTTTTTACATCTAAAATGAAAAGTGAGGTAAATAATAATTCTTACATCTGCTACTCACCTAAGGAACAGTAAGGCCCATTTCCTTCCTCTTGGTTCACATCTATGCGTTTTTTAGTACATTTTCAGTTTTGCTGAAACACACCACAGTCCATTTAATATGATTTCCTATGGATCACGTGCATTTTATGGAAAGGGTCAGGGACTTTTTTTCTGGTTTTTGGTTCCATAGACATCAATGGATCAACAACGTGTATTGAAAAATGCAAAATGCACCTGGAATATGCAACCTGCAACCTGCATAGGTGTGAACCAGGCCTTAAACATCTCTGTGGGGGTTATTTACTAAAACTGCATGGTTCAAAATCTGGTGCAGCTCTGCATGTAAACCAAACAGCTTCCATGACTAGTGTAGTTACAATAGTGCAACCCTACCCTTTTACCACCCCCATTGTAACCCTCCCCTTTTACCACCACTCTTGACCCTTTTAACCCCAGTAACGACACTGACACAGTAAAATTGGAGTAAAAATTGGCCACAACAGCCATTCTTTATTTTTATAACCAAAATTAAATATTTAACCAAATTTTAGATAATAGGAATTTCCAACAATTCCAACTTTATTATTATTAACAATACTTTTTCCAAACTCTTTATTATTAACACCCGTCCCAATTGGTCTTTGACAGTAAAACCCCCAATTAACCTTTTCTTCACCACCACACTGCGTTACCATTACCATACCAGGCCTCCAGCCGACCCAGCTCAGAGACACCCCTTTTTACCCGCAGTGCACCGTAACCGTATTACAGCAGACACCGTTCTACTGCAATAACCCCATAAGGGGGCCATCCCACCGATGAGCCCCCCCAACCATTTCCATTCCATCAGTTAACTGTCACCATCAAAGACCAAGAACACCGCCACCGCTGTCGTGACAACCCTTCCATCGACCTGAAAGAGAAGAAAACAAACGCACAACACCTAACACACAACAAAACAGGGGAGGGTGGGTGGGAAAACCTGCCTCCTTGTGTCTGATCTTCCCGGGCTGTGCACGTGGGCGCCCCGCTTCCCTCTTTATACCGCTCCACCCCCTTCAACAAATTAACCTATAGCCACTCCCCTGAGACCTCCTTCAGCCTTAACCCCTTGTTGCCTTCATCCACACAAGTCATGCCCGGCCCTTCGTTAGTTTTCTTCTTTTCTCTGTCACTCCGGGCCTCACTGGTTTTTTGATCAAAGCTTAAAGGGGTTGTAAACCATCATGTTTTTTCACCTTAATGCATCCTTTGGTCACTGAGTGCCCCCAGCCCTTCTGTTTTACCCGCCTGAGTCCTGTAATTCCCACGCCGGAGATGCGCTCCGCTCTTGATTGGATAGATTGATAGCAGCGCAGCTATTGTCTCCCGCTGCTGCCAATGACGTGGGCACTGGGGCCCAGTCCGGCATTCTGCGTCTGTGGTAGGCAAATGCTGGACTTGGGAGCGCGCCCACAAGGTAACCCTCCCCCCCCCCCCAGGAGAGTGCTTCTCCTAGGGGGTTATACGATGCGGGGTGAAGCTACCAGCGCCACCGTGGGACCCCAGAAGTCAAGGAGCGGGGCCACTCTGTGCAAATCTAACTGCACAGTGGAGGTAAGTATGACATGTTTGTTGTTTAAAAAATAAATAAAGCTTTGCAATCAGTTTAATTGAACAAGCTGAAGTTAGAAGCCAATTGGCTGCCATGTACAGCTGCACCGGATTCTGAGTGCTACCGTTTTAGTAAATTTCCCCCTATGTGCCCACAATGCAGAATGCATCAAATACAAGCTGGTGTAGGCTTTCTGTACAGTTGGTAAAAAAAAAAGTTGCTTGAAGGGAATTTTGGACTTCTTATATTATGATAAAAAATAATATTTAAAAAATATATATATGTTAAAACTAGTATATGAACATTTTGTATTCTTATGTCAGCATAGAAGCTCCCAGTTCCTTGTTGCATGTCTTCAATCACTTCTTAGATTAGATGAATTATAGGACTGACTCACTCCATTCTCTCCCTTTCCCTTCTTGCCTGTTATGATGGCCCCATATGAAGCCGTAATCAGAGAGAGTCAGTCTAAAGGCAATCAGCTCCTGCTGAGCTCTCTTTAGAAAACCTAGAAAGCTGTAGTAGAGTGTTTTCAGTGTGCCTTCTATTCATTGGTATTTGTAAAATCAAAATTTTATATACACGTTTTAATAAAAAATAAAAAAACAGTTTAATAAACTTTAAAGCTGAACTCTAGGCACACAGATAAATACACAAATGAAATATATCCCAACCAAAAGATTTGTATTGCTGTTCCTCCAGATCTAAGATTTACACAGCTCTCTTAACCACTTTAATACAGCGTTTCGTCACCACCCGGAGCATGCTGGGACTGTGACGTCATAAGAGGCCTATATAAAAAAAAAATCGGTGTGGGGGATTCCCCTTAAGATCCATACCAGACCGAGGCTCTTGGTATCATCCTGGGGGGAACCTCACGCAAATTTTTTTTTTCATTTTCGCGGGGGTTCCCCTTCAAGATTCTCCGCACACGAGCCGCCCCGCAAGTCGGATCATCTTGATCCGACTTCTGGTGCGACCTCAATTCAAAACGATGGGCCCCCATAGGGAACCATTGATTTTGAATAGAGAAAGAAACGCTGGACGAGGCTTAACACAGCGTTAAGCCTCGTTAAATCACGTTTTCCGGCATCTGACGTTTTTACAGCTCTAACGCTGGAGCTTCAGAACGCGCTGGTCCTGTTTTTTTTTTTTTGCAGCTTAAAAACGGCTCGGCCATTTACAGCTCAAAAACTTCATGGTGGGCATGAGGCCATAGACTAACATGGAGAGCCTTTTTTAAGCTGCAAAAAACGCTCAGAAAAGTGGCTGTAAAAACGTCCGTGGGCATGAGGCCTTATCTCTATTGCGGGACCCGACAATTCATTATAGCAGAGATGAGGAGGAGGGGTTATGTAGATGTGGGGGAGGGGTTATGAATATGAGGGAGAGGAGATGTGGAGGAGGGGTAATGAAACTAAGAAGAGGGGAAGGGTTATGAAGATGAGGAGATAAGGAGGGGAGGAGATGAGGGGGTTATGAAGAGGAGGTGGGAGGCGATGAGGAGGAGGGGTTATGGATATTTGGGGAAGGATATGAGGGGGAGGAGTTGGGGAGATGAAGGGGAGGGGTTATGTAGATAAGAGGGGAGGAGATGAGGAGGAGGGGTTATAAAAATTAAAGGAGTTGTAAAGGAAAACGTTTTTTTTTTGCTGAAATTACTGTTTACAGGGTATAGAGACATAACAGTTAACTGATTCCTTTTAAAAATGATTAAAAATAGATAAAAATCAATCATATAATGTACCTGTAGTTTCAGTTTCATTTATGCATCTAGTTTTATGCTTCTGTGAAGTACAGAGACACAGAGCCAATAGAGGGCAGTGATGGTTTGTAAAACGAAAGTGATTGGTTCTGAGGGGTTTAAGACACACAGTAATCACACCTCCTTGATTAGTGCCATAGAGAGTAAGCTTCCATGACTTTTTTCATCAGGAAACAGAACAGAGAAGGATCACAGCAACATCATAGCAAAAACGAACAATGTGGACATGAAAACAGGACTGCAGTAAGGTAAAGGAAGCTATTTAGCTAGAAAAAAAATTCCTTTAGTGACCCTTTAAAAAGAGGGGAAAGGTAATGGAGATGAGGAGGAGGGGTTATAGAGATGTGAGGAATATGAGGGGGAGGGGTTATGGAGATGAGGGGGAAGAGATGAGGAGGAGGGGTTATGAAACAAAGAAGAGGGGAAGGGTTATGGCAATAAGAAGGGGAGGAGATGAGGGGGAGGGGTTATGTACATGAGATGGGAGGAGATGGGGTTATGGAGAAGTGGGGGGGATATGAGGGGAGAGGTTATGTATATGAGGTGGGAGGAGATGAGGAGGAGGGGTTATGGAGATGTGCGGGGAAGATGAGGGAGAGCAGATGAGGAGTTATGAAACTAAGAAGAGGGGAAGGATTATGGAGATAAGGAGTGGAGGAGATGAGGAGGATTGATAATGGAGAAGAGAAGGAGGGGGTTATGGATGTAAGAAAAAGTGGAGCAGATGAGGAGGAGGGATTATGGAGATAAGCGGGAAGATGAGGAGGAGGGGTTATGGAGATAAGCGGGAAGATGAGGAGGAGGGATTATGGAGATAAGCGGGAAGATGAGGAGGAGGGATCATGGAGATAAAGAGGAGAGAGGAAATGAGAAGAAGGGGTTATAAATATGAGGAGGGGGGAGGAGATTAGGGAGAAGAGTTTATGGAGATGAGGAGGGGAAGGAGATGAATAGAGGTTATGTAGATGTGTGTGTGTGTGGGGGGGTGAGAAAAAGTTATGGAGATAATGATGGGGGAAGGACATGAGGAGGGATTATAAGGATAAGAGGTACGGTTATGGAGATGAGGGAGAAGAGGTGAGGAAGAGAAGAGGAGGGGTTATGGAAATAAGGAGGGAGGAGGACATGAGTACAAGTTAGAGATGAGGAAGGAGGAGGAGGAGTTTTGGAAATAAGGGGTGAGAGAGATGAGAAGGAGGGGTTATGGAGATACGGAGGGGGGTGGAGATGGGGGAAGGGTTATGGAGATGAGGAGGAGGGGTTATGGAAAAAAGGAGCGGGAGAAGATGAAGAGAGGTTATGAAGATAAGGAGGGGGTGGAAGAAATGAGGAGGAGGGGTTATGGAGAAGAGGAGGAGGGGTTATGGAGATGAGGAGGAGGGGTTATATAAATAAGGAATGGGAGAAGATGAAGAGAGGTTATGAAGATAAGGAGAGGGTGGAGGAAATGAGAAGGAGGGGCTATGGATATGAGGAGGAGGGGTTATGGAGATGAGGAGAAGGGCTTTTGGAGCTAAGGAGGGGGGGAGAAGACGAAGAGAGGTTATGGAGATGAGAAGGGGGGTGGAGGAAATGAGGAGGAGGAGTTATGGATATGAGGAGGAGGAGTTATGGCTATGAGGGGGAGGGGTTATGGAAATGAGAAAGGGGAGATGAGAAGAGATCTTTGTTGTTTGCAATGAAGTAATACCGGCTGACGGTACATGCTTAGGAGTTTTGAGCTGTGTTGTCATGTTTATATGGTGGCAGGAGCAAGCTATATTTATTACACATTGAGAATTTTCTGTACCTGCTGCATTTTTAAAGTGGAATTAAACACCCACTAAAATAATTTGTAAACAGGCCCCCAGGAGGTTTATGACATAATGTGCTAGTATTCACCACATACTAGCACATTATGGCAGACTTTGCTGTCAAAGCATGCCCTCCAGTGCTGTGTTATCAGCGCTCAGATGCTCCCATCTTCTCCCAGTCTTCCATCCGGGTTCTCTCTGTTCCGCCAGTTGAATGACTGGACCGCGATGACGTCACTCCCATGCATGTGACGTCATCACGGCACAGAGCGGTGCCATAAATGTGCGCTGAGTTGGACATGTGTGACTCAGCTTGCATTACCGCTGACAGCCATGGGGAAGCATTTATGATGGAAGAGAATCTTAAAAGAGTCATAAAAATATAGGTGTGCGCAGCCTATTGCATTAGGGTGTGCACCCCAAAACTTAAATATATTTGCATGTGTATATACAGTATACTGATGGTGTCAGCAGAGCGGTGGACGGTGTCAGTTGGGCAGAGATTGGTTTTAGTAGGTCAGTGGACAGTGTCAGTAGTTTATTTTTATTATTATATATTTATTTTATTTTAGGAGCCCCATTAGGGAGCTTTGGTGAAATATCAGGGGTCTATTTTTGTGCGTTACTGCACGCTTAACGCAGTATATTTCTGTGCATTACTGCATGTTTAACGCAGTATATTCCAGTGTGTTACTGCACGTTTAATGCAGCATATTTCTGTGCATTAGTGCACGTTTAACGTTGTATATTTCGGTGTGTTATGTGCCGTTTAATGCTGTATTTTTCTGTGCGTTAGTGCATGTTTAACGCAGTATATTTTGGTGCAATCGGCACAACACAGGGTGATTAGGGTGTGCCTGTGCGCACGCCTATGCATAAAAACCCTTCCCGTCAGATTCTGCCAATGCTGGCCAGCTTTGCCAGCCAATCACATGAAGGTGCGATACCGCAACTAATGAAAAACCTTTCCTGTGTGTTTTTAATGCTTTTTTTGTTACTTTACTGAATGATCCTGTGCATTTTATTACACTTCTAAAATTACACTTACCAAAATAACTGAATTATATACACTTCTTGTTACAAACACAGATATAAGGTGTAATTATCTGTAATTATACTTTTCACAGTCTCTAATAACAACATTTTCATACTTTTTTCTCTTTTTTTTTTTTCACTCTGCAGTTCATTTCTAACATTTTCATCTATTTCCATGACAGAAGGTAAAGTTTTACAGGACATCCTCGAGTATTTATTGCCCTCTACTGGCCACAGACAATCATTTTTTATAGCTAGCAATTGCCTGAAGCACCGCAGTGATTATACAAGAAGCATCATTATCACTTCTGCCCCTGCCAGCAATCAGTCGTACTGAGCACAAAGCGTGCAGCGGAGGTATTAGAGGATATTGTTCTACAAGATCAGCTGATTTACTGAACTCTGCAGTTTTTGGAGTGTTTCAATAAATGGAACACACTGGGCATTGCAGGGTAATGTAATTGCAACCGTAGTAGGATAATGCCAACCCGCTGTGCGAGCGGGTTGGCTCCAGGCAGTATTTAAAGCTGAACTTCGGGCACAAAAACTTTCATTAAATATATTTCTCAATAGCCACAAAGAATAGCAATCCACTCCGTGCGCACCAAATGCCTTTGCAAACACAGATATTTCAATGTAAAGAAGCAGTGACATCATCACGGTGCTGTACATAGCCTGTGCAGAGAGCAGAGATGCGGGAGGGGCACAGCAGGCTCCACCCACTACAGGCTGCCTGCAGAAAACGACAGGAGGGGGCGGAGACCAGACCAGTCACCCTGCACAAGGAGAGAGGGCAGCGGTGAGCGGTCTTTAACCACTTCTGACCCGCGCTATTGACAAAAGACGTCAACAGCGCAGCTCTCAAGTGCCAAGTGGACGTCTTTGGACGTCTTTTTAAAAGCATTACCCGCGCGCGCCACTGGGTGGCACGCAGCGGGTAAACACTGTCCCGGTGCATCGCTGAAGAGCCGATGCGTGTACCTGGCGACCGCAATGTCCGCCGGGTACACGCGATCGGCGGTGACACAGCAGGTGACAGCAGGGACGTGGAGCTCTGTGTGTAAACACAGAGCTCCACGTATTGTCAGAGGAGAGGAGACCGATCTGTGTCCCTTGTACATAGGGACACAGCATCGGTCACCTCCCCCAGTCACCCCCCTCCCCCCACACAGTTAGAACACACCCAGGGAATACATTTAACCCCTTCCTCACCCCCTAGTGTTAACCCCTTCCCTGCCAGTCACATTTATACAGTAATTAGTGCATTTTTATATCACTGATCGCTGTATAAATGTGAATGGTCCCAAATTTGTGTCGAAAGTGTCCGATACGTCCGTCGCAATATCGCAGTCCCAATAAAAATCGCAGATCGCCGCCATTACTAGTAAAAAAAAAAATAATAAAAAAAAAATCATAATTCTGTCCCCTATTTTGTAGGCGCTATAACTTTTGCGCAAACCAGTCGCTTATTGCGATTTTTTTTTTTTTTTTACAAAAATACGTTGAAAAATACGTATCGGCCTTAACTGAGAAAAAAAATCGTTTTTTAAAAAAAAAATTGGGATATTTATTATAGCAACAAGTA
Organism: Rana temporaria; assembly: GCF_905171775.1. Lineage (NCBI taxonomy): Eukaryota > Metazoa > Chordata > Amphibia > Anura > Ranidae > Rana > Rana temporaria. Next base: position 454,103,346 of record NC_053492.1, on the reverse strand, counting down.
AAAAAAATATATATATTTTTTCAATTGTCGCTCTTTTTTTGTTTATAGCGCAAAAAATAAAAAACGCAGAGGTGATGAAATACCACCAAAAGAAAGCTCTATTTGTGGGGAAAAAAGGACGTCAATTTTGTTTGGGAGCCACGTCGCACGACCGCGCAAATGTCAGTTAAATCGATGCAGTGCCGGAAGCTGAAATTTCGCCTGGGCACGAAGGGAGTTTATGTGCCCAGTAAGCAAGTGGTTAAATAAACTGCACAGATCTGTAAGTAGGGTTACCACCTTTGCTTAAAGTGGAACTTCAGTCATTTTTTCATCATTCCATATATTAAATGGAAAAGAGTACCGCTCAATGACTAAGCTATGACTAAGCATCTATCCATGATGTGAAACATGTTGGCTTTTTTGTCCCCTATGTCCACTTTCTACCATTGATTGCAGTATTGCATGAATTTTTGGATGTTATACAGCTTTGGATTTTATCCTTTGTTCATTTTGTTTCAATAAATCGCCTATCAGAGTGCGGCAGTCCAGGAACATTTCTTTTTTCCACATATATTAAATGTTCTGCCCTTGTTGTTTTAATTTTAGATGGTAAAACATTTTTTTCTCTGCCAGTAAATACCTTATATAGCCCACTTCCTGTTTCTTGTCTGGTCATTAGCCTAAGCTTATGACATCATGCACAGCTCTCTCACTCTTATGCCAGGAAGGGAGGGGGTGAGTCATAAGTGGGCCAATGAGAGCTGCAGAGCTGGGGGTGTGTCTGTGTAAATCCAGGAAGTGAACAGGCAGCAGCTTCCCATAGTTAAAATACCGTATTTATCGGCGTATACCGCGCACTTTTTTGGGGCAAAATCGTGGGTGCGCGGTATACGCCGATACCCGCTTTCCCGCGCTGGGTTTGAATACTGCGCCGGCATATACCGAGCGCAGTACACAGTCTCGGCTCCTCTCGCGCTCACGTCCTGGACGTACAGGACGTGAGCGCGAGAGGAGCCGAACCTGCCCGACTATACACGAGTGTACTGCGCTCGGTATATGCCGGCGCAGTATTCAAACTCGGCACGGGAAACGAGCGGGAAGGACGCCGCAGAAGGACGCCGGACCCGACGAAGAGGACACCCGAAGCCGCAGACGGACGCCGGACCCGACGAGGCCGCCGATGGACGCCGCGCAAGACACCAAAACTGTAAGTACAAAAATCTTTTTTCCACAGGAATGCTGGTCCACTTTAGGGGTGCGCGCTATACGCCGGAGCGCGCAATACCCCGATAAATACGGTAGTTGCAGCCAGACTCAGTGGAGGGAGATTTCGGCAGCATATTTGGCAAGTACAGAATCACAGTATATAGAAAATTATAGGCAAAGTGGTTGGAGGGAAGCTTCAGAATGGCAAAGATGTTTTTATTGCAAATTAACAAATTAGTGTCCATTTAATAAACTGAGACGTTTTTTCTCAGTTCAGTTCTCGGCAGCTCTCAGAGGAAAATTATCTCCTCTGCAGCCGGTTTAATAAACTGAGAACTGAAGTTCTCAGAGGGAGAACAGAGGAGAAGTGTTTGGGCTGCCTGTAATCTCGTGAGATATTGTGAGATTGCAGTGCAGCCGAGTTCAAAAAGTGAAACTAAAGTTTAAAAGAACATGTAATTACATGTTTTCAGACATGTGATAACCATATATATATATATATATATCCTGTATATACACACACACATATATACAGTAGGGTGACCACATTTCCAAACTACCATTTAACCACTTAAGGACCGGACCAATATGCTGCTAAATGACCCAAGGGGTTTTTACAATTCGGCACTGCGTCGTTTTAACAGACAATTGCGCGGTCGTGCGACGTGGCTCCCAAACAAAATTGGCGTCCTTTTTTCCCCACAAATAGAGCTTTCTTTTGGTGGTATTTGATCACCTCTGCGGTTTTTATTTATTTATGTTTGCGCTATAAACAAAAATAGAGCGACAATTTTGAAAAAAATGCAATATTTTTTACTTTTTGCTATAATAAATATCCCCCAAAAACATATATACATTTTTTTTTTCCTCAGTTTAGGCCGATACGTATTCTTCTACCTATTTTTGGTAAAAAAAATCGCAATAAGCGTTTATCGATTGGTTTGCGCTAAATTTATAGCGTTTACAAAATAGGGGATAGTTTTATTATTATTATTTTTTTACTACTAATGGCGGCGATCAGCGTTTTTTTTCGTGACTGCGACATTATGGCGGACACTTCGGACAATTTTGACACATTTTTGGGACCATTGTCATTTTCACAGTAAAAAATGCATTTAAATTGCATTGTTTATTGTGAAAATGACAGTTGCAGTTTGGGAGTTAACCACAGGGGGCGCTGAAGGAGTTATGTTTCACCTAGTGTGTGTTTACAACTGTAGGGGGGTGTGGCTGTAGGACTGACGTCATCGATCGAGTCTCCCTATAAAAGGGATCACTCGATCGATGCGCCGCCACAGTGAAGCACGGGGAAGCCGTGTTTACATACGGCTCTCCCCGTTCTTCAGCTCCGGGGAGCGATCGCGAGGGGGCGGCTAGAAATGAATAGCCGCGCCCTCATCCTGGATCGCTCCTGAAGCCAGGGGAACCGCCGCATGTACGGGCCATTCCGACCCACGTCTGGGCAGGGACGTACAGGTACGCCAATGTGCCTGTCCGTGCCATTCTGCCGACGTAAATGTACATGCGGCGGTCCGGAAGTGGTTAAGGACACCCTCCCTTCCCAAAAATCAGCTTGTGCTATAACGAATCACAGCACAGTGATTGGACACAAGAGGTGGGATTTATGATTTCTCCAATCACAAGCAGGAGGCCAGCCCATTTTTTGCGATACGGCACTGAGTCGCTTTAACTGACAATTGCGTGGTCATGCGATGTTGTACCCACACATTCTTTTTTCCCCACAAATAGAGATTTCATTTGGTGGTATTTGATCACCTCTGCGGTTTTTATGTTTTGCGCTATAAACAAAAAATATAGACACTTTTGAAAAAGCAATAATTTTTACTTTTTGCTATAATAAATATTAATAAAAATATATATACATATATTTAAAAAAAACTTAGATTAGGCCAATACGTATTCTTCTACATATTATTTGTAAAAAAATAAATAAATAAAATAAGCGTATATTGATTGGTTTGTGCAAAATGTATTGCGTTTACAAAATAGGGAATCAATTTATGCCATTTTTTATTATTATAAAAAAAATGTTTTACCAATAATGGCAGTGATCTATGATTTTTGATGCAGTGTGCGGCGTATAGTCTTAGCACTGACAGGTTGACCCCCCCACCCCTTCAACCTCTGCAGCAATGCTGGCAGCACTCATACATCTATTTCTCAAAGACAACTTCTGGATATGACGCTGAGCACGTGCACTCAACTTCTTTGGACGACCATGGTGAGGCCTGTTCTGATTGGAACCTTTCCTGTTAAACCGCTGCATGGTCTTGGCCACCGGGCTGCAGATCAGTTTCATGGTCTTGGCAATCTTCTTATAGCCTACCTAGGCCATCTTTATGTAGAGCAACAATTCTTTTTTTCGGATCCTCAGAGAGTTCTTTGCCATGAGGTGCCATGCTGAACTTCCAGTGACCAGAATGAAAGAGTGAGAGCGATAACACCAAATTTAAAACACCTGCTCCTCATTCACACCTGAGACCTTGTAACACTAACAAGTCACATGACATAGGGGAGGAAAAATGGCTAATTGGGCCCAATTTGGTCAGTTTCACTTAGGGGTGTACTCACTTTTGTTGCCAGCAGTTTAGACATTAATGGCTGCGTGTTGAGTTATTTTGAGGGGACAGAAAGTTTACACTGTTATACAAGCTGTACACTCATTATTTATTTATTTATTTATTTATAATAATATTTTATTTATTTTTAATTATTTTTTAATTAGTAGGTAACTAAAACATTTGGTGGAAACTAATATTATCTCAAGTAGGAATCAAGCATGGGATCTTTATATCAATGGGCAAAAGTGCCAACTTCCCCAACTAAAATTCCTGCAAGCAGTGGCATCGGGAGGGGAGCTGGGGGGGCTGGAGCCCCGAATGGGTCCCCGAAAACCCCCGGGTCTCAGGCATGCACCAATCTATTGTTATCCCCGAGCCACCAAGCAGGGACCGATCTGGCCCCGAGCACCACCTAGTGCGGCCGAGTGACATAGCAGGTCCCGCCTTCTGGAGCCTGCATCGCCTATGATGGACATCCCACTAGTCCAATGCCGGGGACCGCGGGACATGTGACATCCATCATAGGCGCTGCAGGCTCCAGAAGGCGGGAATTACAATGCGGCCTCCACGCTACATCTCTGTCTGTGAGATCCCACTTCCCGACTCGGGCGGGCGGCTCTCCTCTCCTCCTCTGGCTGCCTGCTGTGATGATGGGCGCGCCGCACACTGGACACCACAGCTGAGCTGAGCGGCTGCAGGACACATGAAGTCTGTCTCCTGGTCAGGTAGGTCAGAGTATGTACAGTACAGACCAAAAGTTTGGACACCCCTTCTCATTCAAAGAGTTTTCTTTATTTTCATGACTATGAAAATTGTAGATTCACACTGAAGGCATCAAAACTATGAAGTAACACATGTGGAATTATACATAACAAAAAAGTGTGAAACAACTGAAAATATATTTCATATTCTAGGTTCTTCAAAGTAGCCACCTTTTGCTTTGATTACTGCTTGGCACACTCTTGGCATTCTCTTGATGAGCTTCAAGAGGTAGTCACCTGGCGCAGCACCCCATCACTCTCCTTCTTGGTCAAATAGCCCTTACACAGCCTGGAGGTGTGTTTGGGGTCATTGTCCTGTTGAAAAATAAATGATGGTCCAACTAAATGCAAACCGGATGGAATAGCATGCCGCTGCAAGATGCTGTGGTAGCCATGCTGGTTCAGTATGCCTTCAATTTTGATTAAATCCCCAACAGTGTCACCAGCAAAGCCCCCCCCACACCATCACACCTCCTCCTCCATGCTTCACGGTGGGAACCAGGCATGTAGAGTCCATCCGTTCACCTTTTCTGCGTCGCACAAAGACACGGGGGTTGGAACCAAAGATCTCAAGTTTGGACTCATCAGACCAAAGCACAGATTTCCACTGGTCTAATGTCCATTCCTTGTGTTCTTTAGCCCAAACAAGTCTCTTCTGCTTGTTGCCTTTCTTTAGCAGTGGTTTCCTAGCAGATATTCTATCATGAAGTTTATGTATGACAGGTAGATCATGGTATGTACAGTATGTCAGGTAGGTTATGGTATGTACAGTATGTCAGGTAGGTAGGTTAGTGTATGTAGGTCAGGTAGCTCAGTGTATGTAGGTCAGGTAGCTCAGTGTATGTATGCCAGGTAGGTCAGTGTATGTATGTATATCAGGTAGGTCAGTGCATCTATGCCAGGTAGGTCAGTGTATGTATGCCAGGTAGGTCATGGTATGTACAGTATGTCAGGTAGGTAGGTCAGTGTAATGATCAGTGTGTCAGGCAGGTGAGTTTAGTGGTCAGCATTGATGGGCATTGGTAAGCCAGGAAGCAACCAGCAAGTGAGCTTACCCCCCTCCACACAACCCCACTGCCCAGCCCAAAAAATCCTGCGCCACTACCAAAACCCCCTTCCATTACCGGCCTTGGACTTCGGGCTGAAGCCCCTGGTCTTTTTACCACCTAGCAGCCCATGGTTTTGCTCAGCCCTTAGTATAAACCAGGGCCATGGAATATTTGGTTCTAAATTTGTATTCAGGGATGCAGGCAACAATACACAGAAATTCCAAATTCATCTTGGGATAACTTGAATTTATTTACTTGTGCAACTATTTCAACTCAAACGTTGCTTATTGCTTTTTGACCATGTAATTCCATTTTCAATCAGAGGTAGTTATTTTTGCCCCAGGATATGACACAAAGCTTGTTTCATGGATACAGCAGGATCCCATAGTAAAGAATATGGTAAAGCAGATTCATATCCCAGAGTAATCGACTCTAACTATTGTGCCAGATCATTAATCATATACTGTATGCCTAATGAGCAAATAGGTGGTCCAGGCATTGCGCTGAGATTTAAATTAGAGTTGAACTCAAATTCAACCCAAATTTCCATAGCTTGAATTTGATTGAATTGTATTAAATTCAGTTTTCGAATTGCATTGAAGTCAATGAGGGACCATTGATTTATGGCTGCTAGGCAATTTACGAGTTGCATGGAAGTCAATGAGCGACTGTTGACTTATGGATGTTAGACAAAATATTATAGTTTGTTGCTACTTGAGGTGTTTTAGACAAGGCGTGAAAAGATTTTAAAATTGTAAACGGAATTTTTTTTAAAATAATATGCTTTTTTTTTATTTTTATTTTTTTAAATAAATTATGCAAAATAAGTATTTACCGACTCTTTAAATTTATAAAGTTTCTATTTTGACCTGATCAATATACACTATATTACCAAAAGTATTGGGACACACATGAAATTTAATGGCATCCCAGTCTTAGTCCGTAGGGTTCAATATTGGGTTGGCCCACCCTTTACAGCTATAACAGCTTCAACTCTTCTGGAAAGGCTGTCCACAAGGTTTAGGAGAGTGTCTATGGGAATGTTTGACCATTCTTCCAGAAGCGCATTTGTGAGATCAGGCACTGCTGTTGGACGAGAAGGTTTGGCTCGCAATCTCAGCTCTAATTCATCCCAAAGCTGTTCTACTAAGTTGAGGTACGGACTCTGTGCAGGCCAGTCAAGTTCCTCCACCCCAAAACTCGCTCATCAATGTCTTTATGGACCTTGCTTTGTACACTGGTGCGCAGTCATGTTGGAACAGGAAGGGGCCGTCCCCCAAACTGTTCCCACAAAGTTTGGAGCATAAAATTGTCCAAAATGTCTTGGTATGCTGACGACTTAAGAGTTCCCTTCACTGGAACTAAGGGGCCAAGCCCAACCCCTGAAAAACAACCCCACACCATAATTTCGCCATAATTTCAAATGATTTGAACCAGTGCACAAAGCAAGGTTCATAAAGACATGTATGAGTAAGTTTGGGGTGGAGGATCTTGACTGCCCTGCCCCCAGGAGTCCTGACCTCAACCTGATAGAACACCTTTGGGATAAATTAGACCGAAGACTGTGAGCCAGGCCTCCTCATCCAATATCAGTACCTGACCTCACAAATGTGTTTCTGGAAGAATGGTCAAACATTCCCATAGACACACTCCTAAACCTTGTAGACAGCCTTCCCAGAAGAGTTGGAGCTGTTATAGCTGCAAAGGTTGGGCCAACTCAATATTGAACCCTACGGACTAAGACTGGGATGCCATTAAAGTTAATGTGTGTGTAAAGTCAGGCGTCCCAATATTTTTGGTGATAGTGTCTATTAATTTCATGATAGTATTTGTTGTTAAATAAATAACCCCCCAAAATAAGTTAAAAATTTTTTTTTTGTTTTTTTTTTAATCCTGTCTTTGGCCTCACATTTTTTTTATTGTATTGTGCTATTTACTTTTTTTTAAATAGTCAAATTAAAAATAAAAATGGATGAATCAAACCTTAAAATTTTTAAAGAGAATTATTTTTTGTACAGGCGGTACAAAAAAAATTCTCTTTACAATTTTTAAGATTTGATTCAGCCATTTTTTTAAAAGAAATGGCTATCTATTAAAATCCAAAATCAAAAAAAATAATAATATAGCTGGGCTTTAATATGTAGACCAATCATGGGAAGCATATTTAGCCTGTTATTATGCCATTTTTTTTTTTGCAATTGCTATTTCTGACTAGAGGTCTCCTTTAAAATCTGAAATCAGTTACATTGTTAGAAAATCAGCGCCTGCGAATGATGTGAGCTTAGTCACTACGAATTGAAGGCATATATTCTATTTGTACGTAGGTAGGTTTATGTTTTTCAACACATGGGTTACAAAGTCAGTAATTGAAAGCCACATGATTCCAGCCAAATCAGTTTGTGCTACACGGAAGCGACTGCAGGCTGCTGAACTAATTCCAATAATTTAGCAATGCCAGAGGGAGACACGGGGAGCAACAATATACTATAGAGTTACATGTGAATGTCATACAAGGAGAATGGAAGGGAACAAGAGAAACAGCTACAGAGACATAATGGCATATCTTCAAAAGTTGATGCCTGAATTCAGTTGCTTTTGCTCTCCTAGGTTTGACGATTTTCTTTCATTTGATAGCATTTGCCCCCCACAGTTACAGCAGAAATGTAAATTGCTGGAGGCAAATGCAAAAGGCAAATATGGGCATGTAATGACTGTATATGGGTCTGGAATTAGTTGAATGTTTATGGGGCAACCCAGGCCCGGACTGGGACCAAAAAAAATAGGCACGGCATTTTGGATTGAGCAGCACATGACATGTTAACCGGCCCCTTCCCAACTCTCCTCCCTGACGGATCCCCCGGGAGAGGGGGGGGGAACCCAGCAGAGGTGTGGGGGGAGTGGAGGCGAGGGGGGACCAGGAAAGAGCATGGGGGGGTAGGGAGCACAGGGAAGAACCTTGAGAACATGGGGTGGGGCGAGAGCATAGGGGAGAGGCAGAGAACACAGGGATGAAGGGGAGAGCACAGGAGGGCAGCGGAGAGCATGGGGGGAGGTGGAGAGCACAGGGGGGAAATGGAAAGTACAGGGGGGGTGGATAGCATGGGGGGAGGTGGAGAGCATGGGGGAGGTGGAGAGCACAGGGGGAAGTGGAAAGCACAGGCGGGGTGGAGAGCATGGGGGGAGGTGGAGAGCACCGGGGGCAGCGGAGAGCATGGGGGGATATGGAGAGCACAGGGGGGAAGCGGAGAGCATGGGTGGTTATAAACAGCAGGGGGGCGTAGAGCATGGGGGTGATGTGGAGAGCACAGGGGGCAGTGGAAATCATGGGGATGGCACAGGGGGGCAGTGGAGAGCATGGGGGAGGTGGAGAGCATGGGGGGAGGTGGAGAGCACAGGGGGAAGTGGAAAGCACAGGCGGGGTGGAGAGCATGGGGGGAGGTGGAGAGCACCGGGGGCAGCGGAGAGCATGGGGGGATATGGAGAGCACAGGGGGGAAGCGGAGAGCATGGGTGGTTATAAACAGCAGGGGGGCGGAGAGCATGGGGGTGATGTGGAGAGCACAGGGGGCAGTGGAAATCATGGGGATGGCACAGGGGGGCAGTGGAGAGCATGGGGGAGGTGAAGAGCACAGGGGGGCCTCTTTGATGCTCCTGGCCCCTCCCTCCTATGGAGTGACCCCACAGCAAGCGGCTTGCTATGGGGGCACCCAAGCCGAGCTGCAGCTCAGTGTGTCCATTTAGATAGAGCTGCCTTTTGGCCCAACCCCCTCTCTCCCCTGATTGGCTATCTGACTTTGATTGACAGCCACGGGAGCCAATGGCACAGCTCCTGTGTCTCAGCCAATCAGGCGGGAGAGTCTCGGACATTGTTGTGGACATTGTTGTTGAACAGAGAGGGGGCTCAGGTAAGTATTATGGAGTGCTGGGGAGGTTGCTGCACATAGAAGACTTTTTATCTAAATGCATAGAATGCATTAAGATATAAAAAACCTTCTGCCTTTACAACGCCTTTAATTTGCTATAATCAGCCTTATTAACTCCTTATTCTCCTTCTCCATTTAATTATTATTTTCCTGCTGATTTAAAAAAAAATTGTTTACTTCTATTTTATAAACTATTAATAATGAAAACAATTTTTTTTGCTTTGTTCATTAATATTTTTACACCTTTAACATATATTTACACGTTTCACATAAAAAAAAGTGCAAAAATAAATAAATATGTATTTCATTTGTAAAATAACTTTTCAATGCTTTGTACCATTGCCGACAGCTGAAGTGTATACAAAAAGTTTGCGGTTAACAGTGAGTACTAAAAAAAAAAAAGACCCTAAATTAACTTAATGGTATTTTTTTTATTTCTTTACATATTACATTATTTTTCATTGCTTCAATCAAATTTAAAGAAATGTATTATGTCTTATTTTATTGCATGATAACCTGTCTTATTATCCTGTTTGATAACCTGTTCAGGGGTTGTAAATCTTTAAAATAAAAAAGTTCTTCAGAAACGTGAGGGAATCGTGATCTTTATTCTAAGCCAAAAAATTGTGGTTCTCATTTTATCCCAAATTGTGCAGCTCTGTTGTGAGTTAATGTTGAGTCAATGGGAATTTAAGACGGTTTTTAACCACTTAAGCCCCAGGCCATTATGTAGGTAAAAGACCAGGCCCCTTTTTGCGATTCGGCACTGCGTCGCTTTAACCAACAATTGCGCGGTAGTGCGATGTGGCTCCCAAACAAAATTGAAGTCCTTTTTCTTCCCACAAATAGAGCTTTCTTTTGGTGGTATTTGATCACCACGGTGGTTTTTATTTTTTGCGCTATAAACAAAAATAGAGCGAAATTTTTTTAAAAATTCAATATTTTTAACTTTAAAGCGGTTGTAAACCGCATATATCATTTTTAATTTTTTTTTACCTGCAAGGCAAAATGCATAATCAGCTAGTATGCACCGCAAAATAGCTGATTATGAAATACTTTCCTCAAAACGAGGTGAACAACACTTACCTGGTTCACGCCGAGCGAGACGTCATCTTGCTCCGGCGTGTCTTCCGGGTATCGCCGCTCCAGCGCTGTGATTGGCTGGAGCGGCGATGACGTCACTCCCGCGCGTGCGCACGGGAGATTTAAAATCGGCAAGGTATGGCGGCTGCCGGATCTTTCGCCGTGGATTCCCCCCTGCGCATGCGCCGCCCGCATTGCAAGGGAAATATCTCCTAAACCGTACAGGTTTAGGAGATATTCTTTATACCTACAGGTAAGCCTTTTTATAGGCTTACCTGTAGGTAAAAGTCAAAAATAAAGGTTTACAACCGCTTTAACTTTGCAATAAGCGTTTATCGGTTGGTTTGCGCTAAAATTATAGCGTTTACCAAATAGGGGATAGTTTTATGGCATTTTTATTAATAATTTTTTTTGCTACTAATAACGGCGATCAGTGATTTTTTTTCATGACTGCGACATTATGGCGGACACATCGGACACTTTTGGGACATTTTTGGGACCATTGGCATTTTCACAGCGATCAGTGCAATAAAAATGCACTAATTACTGTGAAAATGACCCTGGCAGTGAAGGGGTTAACCATGAGCGGGCGCTGTAGGGGTTAAGTGTGCCCTAAGGGAGTGTTCTTACTGTGGGGGGGCGTGGCTGTGCGTGTGACGTCACTGATCATCGTTCCCTAACACAGGGAACAGACGATCAGTGACAGCCACACTAGGAAGCACGGGGAGAGGTTTAAATGTTTACACTTACCTCTCCCTGTTCTTCCTCTCTGTGACCCGATCGTGGGATACCGTCGGCGATCGGTCCCAAGGGCGCGGTGACGGAGGACAGGACCGGGTCGCGAGCACGCTGCCGGCGGTGCGCTCGCGACACAGGCTGGGCATCTTAAAGGGGACGTACCTGTACGTCCATATGCCAAGCCGTGCCATTCTGCCGACGTAAATAGTCGTGTGGCGGTTCTTAAGGGGTTAAGCTTCAATGGCGTTTAAAGAGGAACTGATTTTAAGAAATGACAGTTTCATGCAAGAAGATCTTTAGTAAACTTGAAGCAGTTGTAAACTTTTATTTTTGTTTTCTAAAACCTGAAAGGCAATGCCATAATGTGCTAGTATGCACCCAGATAGCAAGAAATTGAGCTGCAAGTTTGAAAATTACTTGCTAAGCAATTTCCAGACTTGCCAGGTTTCACAAGTTTCTTGCCCAATTGCAGCAAGTCCACATTGTGTGACTCCCGATCAACGTTCTTTGCAAACATTCAGCAAGTCTGCTGCAAGTTCTGGTTAAATTATGTTGTGCAATAGTCATCCCACCACAGGGGGCACTGTGGCTGAATTTTCATCCTGTAGACTTGCAGAGCTCTTGGTGTAGACTCACCACTGCAACTTTGCTCATGGTGGAAGGAAAGAAAATGCACAATATATGACCTCCCTTAGATCTTCAAAAATCATAATTCTCAAGGGAATCAATGATAAATTCAATGAAACACCTGGCTAAGCTGGCAAACCATATGAGATGGTTAGTGTACCATTGGCCATGATAAAGGTACTGTATGACACAACTGGACCAACCTGGAATGAAAGGACAGAATATCCAACTGTTTGGCAAACACCCAAGAAAAATTTCTTCATCGGACAAATATATTTTATAAATGTGTGTATGAAGGTGTAGCACCCTCTACATGGGTAGGTGCTAGATTAGGTTTTTTGTAAGTGTAATCAAATTTAGGCAGGTCTAGTTGGAAGCTATGCCTGTTTGTTTTGCTTTGTGTGGGCTGGGAGTTAGCAGCTGATGATTCACATGCAGCATCAAAAAGATCTCTCTTCTTTCTAGAGCCTTCTGGAAGGTACTAGAAAGAGAGGAGGAGAGGTGGAGCTGCCTGGGGTGTAAGGAGTTCTGACCAGTCCTCAACCTGGATTGGCACGTGGCAGGCCTCCTTAACCACTTGCTTACTGGGCACATAAACCCCCTTCGTGCCCAGGCGAAATTTCAGCTTCCGGCACTGCGTCGCTTTAACTGACATTTGCGCGGTCGTGCGACGTGGCTCCCAAACAAGATTGACGTCCTTTTTTCCCCACAAATAGAGCTTTATTTTGGTGGTATTCTGCGGTTTTTATTTTTTGCGCTATAAACAAAAAAAGAGCGACAATTTAAAAAATATATATATATTTTTTACTTGTTGCTATAATAAATATCCCATTTTTAAAAAAAAAAAAACTATTTTTTTTCTCAGTTAAGGCTGATACGTATTTTTCGACGTATTTTTGTTAAAAAAAAAACAAAAAAACGCAATAAGCGAATGGTTTGCGCAAAAGTTATAGCGCCTACAAAATGGGGAACAGAATTATGATTTTTTTTATTATTTTTTTTTTACTAGTAATGGCGGCGATCTGCGATTTTTTTATTGAGACTGCGATATTGCGGCGGACGTTTCGGACACTTTTGACACAAATTTGGGACCATTCACATTTATACAGCGATCAGTGCTATAAAAATGCACTAATTACTGTATAAATGTGACTGGCAGGGAAGGGGTTAACACTAGGGGGTGAGGAAGGGTTTAAATGTGTATCCTGGGTGTGTTCTAACTGTGTGGGGGGAGGGGGGTCACTGGGGGAGGTGACCGATGCTGTGTCTCTATGTACAAGAGACACAGATCGGTCTCCTCTCCTCTGACAGCACATGGAGCTCTGTGTTTACACACAGAGCTCCACATCCCTGCTGTCACCTGCCATGTCACCGACGATCTCATGTACCCGGCGGACATCGCGGCCACCAGGTACACGCATCGGCTCTTCGGCGATGCGCCGGGACAGTGTTTACCCGCCGCGCGCCCCCCAGTGGCGCGCGCGGGTAATGCACATAAAAGGACGTCTAAAGACGTCCACTTGACACTTGAGAGCCGCGCTGTGGACTTCTTTTGTCTATAGCGCGGATCTCAAGTGGTTAAATACCTAGAGTCAGCCCAGCTGGAGGGGGAGTTGTCAGGTGGAAGAACTGAAGATGGAATACTAGGCTGTCGGGGCCTTTGAGGGAGCTCCCCAGTCCTGGGGGGGGGGGGGGGTTAGCATGGGCCTGGGGTTTGGGTGCAGGATGTGGCTCTTCACGAAAGCGTGAAGGCTCTGAACAGGAGGCACAGAAGGAGCAAGAGAGAACAGTATGAGCTCGTACTGTCGGGCAGGTCTTTGGGAGGAAACCACCGGTTGCAGCCAGGAGGGCTGATGAGTGACATGTGCAGTCAGAAGGACTGGGGAGGCATGCCAGGGAGGATTGGGAGCATGAAATCAGAGATGGGTGCAGAGTCAGTAGTGAGGACTACAATGTCATGGGCAGTGGAGTCGGGCAGCTGAAGCCAGGAGGGCTGGCAGGGCCTGAAGAGGACTGCCTGGGAGCAGTAATCCACCAATAGGACAGTTAGCACAAAAGACTTTCTACTTTCTGCTACACCATAGGGGCCCACGGTCCCTGCCTGTAATAGGCAAGTTACTTGGACCTGGCTGAGTCAGTGTTGGGCCTAACCATGTGCTTGTTGCTCCTGGGAGTCAATAGTTGTTCTGGAGGAAGAGAGAGCGATAGTCTGCAAGCAAGAGAAGTGTACATAGTTGTCCCAATTGATTGATATACAATCTACCAACTGATTGATAAACAATTTGCTGGGCATCCCATATGTTCCTTTTCCCCATAAAAGTTAAATTCCCTAATAAATATAACAAAAAACAAGCACATGGACCGTTTTCTGCCAGAGAGTGACTGAGGAGTGAACGTCGGGCTGGGCAGGGTGACAGGTGGGCCACATCACTTAGCAGCCCCTATGGGGGTACCACTACAAAGGCAAGAACCTTGTGGACGGGCAGCCATTTATAAACATGTACCAAGAGCTTTAGTCCAACGCAGCCTCAAGGAGACGTCTCAGCATCCTAGATAACCTCCACAGATGAAAGCATTGATTCCCGTAATGATCCTGCAGAATGGAGATTACATTCCATGAAACAATTCAGCCATAACAGAGCCATTTTTCTGTGTGGTTTGTTACGCTTTCTCTTTTTATTGGAGCATATAGAATTTATTAAGAACGAAAAAAATAACTATTTAAATTGAGGTTATGGCCCACCTAGCATGAAACTGCATGAATGTAGCATGTGATACCACTGAGTGGAAGAGATGGTTGATTATTAGAGTCTTGTTACTTTCTGGTTGAGTTGTATTTCTTTCAATGCTCAGGCCCTCCCGTCGTTTACTGTCATCCCCGTATGGAGATTGTCAGAGTGCATGAATGCTTTAGGTTTGTAAGAATGACATTAGAGGCTTTGCACTTCCTTAGCGAAACCCATTAAGTCAGCTCTTTGCCTAAAACCACATTGAATTTCAGTGTCACAAATGAGTCCTGTAGTTTCCCTCATTGTTAGTACATCCCTAGGCTCTTTCTAAAGGCTTGTGTGACAGGCATGAGCAGTGGCAGGAAAATCTTAAATCTTTTCTAAAAAAACTAGCAATCATAAAGCTGCTCAAACTTCTCCTGGTAGTAAAAAATGCATAACCTGCAACACAACGGAACGCATATCTAAGCGAAGTATACATCCATGCGGGTTTAATTGTACTCAAATATCAAATGCATATTGTCAGCTGCATGAAAATGATTGATGTCTCTGTCAGCTATTCTGGTCTTCATGCAAAAAGAAAAATGGTGCCCAAGGACTCATAAATATTAGCACCAGGTGCAAAGAGAACCCGCTGCTCGTGCTTTTTACATTTCCTGCACTGGATTCCTACTGTGTCCTTTCCTGAGTGGGGGGAAGTTGTTTAAAGAAGCTACAGATGTGAAATAGCCAATGCATCAAGGATTGGCAATGTAACATGGGGCCGGTACCAACAAGCAAGGGGTAATAGTGCATTGGGCCCTCTCCTTCTGAAAATGATTGGTTACCTGGCTGCAGGGCCGTCTTTAAAATGGTTTGGGCCCTGGGCAAACATTTTTTTTGGGCCCCCCCCAATGCAATTTTGCTCTTTACCCCCCATGCCATGCCATGTGTAAAATAGAAGAACTTTTTAAAACACTGACCAGACCTGCACCTGCAATGCATGCCATGTGACATGGCATGCATTGCAGGTCTGGTCAGTGTTTTAAAAAGTTCTTCTAATTTACACATGGCATGGCATGGGGATAGGGAGCGGGAGCCAGGGGAGGAGAAAGAAGACCTTACCTTGTCCTGTCTTGGCAAGCTCAGCTCCAGCCTCCGATCAATTCTCCACCGTCCACATTGACAGTCTGACACACACTGCTAGTGCTAGTCTAGTAGTTTCACTTGACTAAGCATAACAAGCAGGAACCACCAGGCAGCTGCACTCCACGGTCTCACTCTGATCTCTCACTCCTCCTCCCCCGCTCCTCCGATCAGGTACACTGGTCACTGAACACTGCGCACGCTGCACGCATAGCAAGGGGCAGGGCCAGAGCGTCAGTGGAACTCAAGGCCCCGCCCACCCTAGGAATGGCCCGCGCCGGCTCCTCGATCTAAAAAAAATGCAGCACTGGCTGCACGCGGCTGATGACAGTGACAGACACTGTCTGTCTGTTTGGAGATTTTCAGCGCCGATTTGCGGGCAGCACGCAGGCAGGGCCGGTGCAAGGTTTTTTGCCAACTAATGCATTTTGACGCCCCCCCCCCCGGACGCACGCACACACCATACATTATATCTGTGCTCCATTAAGCTTTAATGGTTATGATGCTTAAAGTGATCATTTAACTTATTTATCTTGTACAGAGAAAGATAGCATAGATGGTGTTATTCTGCATTGCGCTGTGAAATATATTATTGCTGGGATTTGTAGTTCTCTGTAACTGCTGGTATTCTGCATTGCGTTTTATATAATGTATTATTGCTGGGATTTGTTGTTCCTCTGTAACTGGTGGTATTCTGCATTGAGTAGTATATAATGTATTATTGCTGGGATTTGTAGTCCTCTATAACTGGTGGTATTCTCCATTGCGCTGTATAATGATTATACTGCGCAATGCAGATTACCACTGACCAGTTATAGAGGAACTACAAATCCCAGCAATAATACATTATACAGGGCAATGGAGAATACCAGCAGCTATAGAGGAGCAATAAATCCCAGCAATACATTATATAAAATGCAATGCAGAATACCAGCAGTTACAGAGAACTACAAATCCCAGCAATAATACATTATATAAAACGCAATGCAGAATAACAGCAGTTACAGAGGACTACAAATCCCAGCAATAATACATTATATAAAACGCAATGCAGAATACCAGCAGTTACAGAGGACTACAAATCCCAGCAATAATACATTATACAGGCTTGCTTAATATATTATCGCAGGGATTTGGTATTTTTGTTTAAACAAGAAACTTTAAAACAGGTCCCCCTTACCTGTTTCTGAAGCCTTGTAAGTCACGGCAGCGGCTCTGCGGGTGTGTGTCCGGCCTGTGTGGTGAGCGTGGTGTGGTCTGGACTCGTCCTTCAAATGCCGCCCGCATCGGCAGCCCACACACACTGCTGCCACCCAGGACAAACCACCCCCCCTCCATTAGTACAGACCCCCCCTCAGGAAAAACCTCCCGCCTCCATTAGTACATACCCCCCCATAAATCACCCCTCCATTAGTACAGACCCCCCCTCAGGAAAAACCTCCCGCCTCCATTAGTACATACCCCCCCATAAATCACCCCTCCATTAGTACAGACCCCCCCTCAGGAAAAACCTCCCGCCTCCATTAGTACATACCCCCCCTAAATCACCCCCCCATTAGTACAGACCCCACCACAGGACAACCACCCCCCCCCCCCCCATTAGCAGATACCCCCCTTTCAATTAGTACAGAACACCCCCCCCCCCCCGGACAAACCACTCCCTCCATTTCTACAGACCCCCCACAGAGGCCACCACAACACCCCCCCCCCCCCAGGACAAACCCCACCCGGGCGGCAGCTGGAGATGAGAGGACAGTGTGCAGCTGCGCCGCCCTGGTGGAGAACATGATGATCGTGAGGAGGACAGGACTCAAAACTCGCGGCGGTGGAGAGCTCAGAGCAAGGAGAGGAGGAGAGAACGGAGCACTCTGGCGCTTGAGCGCCACCACCTCTGTGGCGCCTGGGTGAACTGCACCGCGCACTCAGGAAACGGCGGGGAGGTGGTCTCATCGGGGAATTTTCCGCCCTGGCCAATGTTGCCTTGCGCTAGCGCCACCGGCCCTGCAAGCAGGGCCTTGGGCAGCTGCCCCGTTTCGCCCTGCGGTAAAGACGGCTATGCCTTGCTGTCATGCCGCATCCATTTGGTTTAACCACTTCAGCTCCGAACGGATTACCCTCTTTCATGACCCAGCCATTTTTTGCGATACGGCACTGCATTACTTTAACTGACAATTGCACAGTCATGCGATGACGTTGTACCCGAATAAAGTCGATGTCCTTTTTTTTACCACAAATAGAGCTTTCTTTTGGTGAATGAGGCGTTTAGGGTTTAGGCCCAGAGGCGATTCAGTTCGCATTTGTTGCGCTATATAAGTCTATCACTCACTCAGTGAGTGAGTAACTTGTATAGCGCTACAAATGTGAACTGAATCGCCTCAAGGCGCTTTGCATCCAGTGTCGTACTGATCCTTCAGAAGAGGTGGGTCTTTAGGGTCAGATCCTCAAAAGGGATACGCCGGCGTATCTACTGTTACGCCGTCGTATCCCTGTTTCTAACTATGGAACTGATCCACAGAATCAGTTTCCCATAGTTAGGCAGAAGATCCGACATGTGTAAGGGACTTACACTGCCGGACCTTAGGATGCAGTACCGCATCCGCCGCTGGGGGCATTTCGCGTCGAAATGCCGCCTCGGGTATGCAAATTAGCACTTACGGAGATCCACAAAGCTTTTACGCTTCGTTTTTTCTCCGTAAGTTTTAGTTTGGAAACGCAAAATTAGGGCTGCTTTTACAAAGTGTAAACTGTTTACACCTTGTAAAAGCAGACCCTTCTGTCCAGCGACGCGATTTTTTTTTTGTTTTGAATTTTTTTTTTTTCGCCGTATCTTTTTTTTTTCCCGACGCAACTTTATTGACCCGTCGCGATCCACAAAGCTCGGCGTAATGTAATTTCGCGCTATGCACGTCGGGAAAATGACGTCACGAGCATGCGCAGTACGGCCGGCGCGGGAGCGCGCCTAATTTTAATGGGAATCGCCCCCAGTTGAAGAGGAACGCCTTGCGCCGGACGGATTTAAGTTACACCGCTCAAAATTTCTAGGTAAGTGCTTTGTGGATCGGGCACTTAGGTAGAGATTTTGCGGCGGTGTAACTTAAATGCCAAAAATTACGTTGCGCCGGGTTTTTGAGGATCTGGCCCTTAGTTTTTTCCTAAAAGCCTGATGGTTCTCTTCCATGCGAATCTCGTGGGTAGAGCATTCCAAAGCCGAGGTCCTTGGACTGCAAATCTACATTCTCCCTTAGATTTGTAGCGGGATTTGGCAGGAGGTTTTGGTTAGTTGACCGGAGGACGCGATTGGTGATGTAGGGTTTTATTTTCTCACTTAAATATTGGGGAGCATTTCCTTGTGCGCAAAAAACAAAAAGTGCCAGTAAAAGCCTGGCCGGAAAGTGGTTAAAGCCAATGAAGTCAGGAAACAAGCATTTTCAGAAGGAAGTTAGCAATGGCAGCCACTCTGTTTCATTTGGGAAATGTTTACTTTTAACGAACATCTCCATCTGTATTTCAGCCATGCATCACATCCGTCCTACATTGTAATAAATGGAAAGAGGAACGCAGTATGCATTGAATGTTCGATAATGTTTGGAAAAGGCGTCCTACGACGAAACATTACATGAGTAGATGACATTCTCATTATCTCACTGTCACGCAATGTTCTTTCTATTATAATTAAAGTGCTGAATATTTTAATTTTTGGTCAAGCAACGAATTCATCAGCAAATTGCATCACTGCAAGCTTGTTCATTTCTATTAAGGTAAAATCATTTTTCTCCTAATTATTTTCCCTTCCTTGTAGTACAAAAAGCATGAGAAATGTAATTTACTTCACAAAAGCCCCGGCTGGTACCACAAGCTGGTAGTATCCACAAAGCTAAATAGAATTGTCGGGAGGCGGCAGAACGCTATCAGTTTTATGTATTTTCTGTCTGTTCAGGTACAAACAGCGGTCCGATACAGACGGATTATAACTTAGCTGGCCATGTGACGGTTACAGAATGATTTCCTAACTCATCCGCGCTGAACTGCGTCCTGCCAAGACGACTGGTCTGGAACAACCATCGCCCCCCCCTTCCCCAGGAACTAGACACAAACGCAGGAAGGGCAGTAGATAATATTTTACTGCAGGACATTTTTCTCAAGAATATGATTAACAGCCAGTGCCTGGATAAGGTACTAGGCACCCAAAGCGAAAGTACCAAAAAAAAGCCCGCATTTTTAATGCGTATATTTGCTGGGCCAGCAGCGAAAGATTTTGGCCCATGGGAAACCGAAAAGGATGGTGGAAGTGTTGTGCCGTGGTTGGATTATTACGATTTAGTTATAATAAATGTTCTGTTACAAATACCACTTTATGCATTGACATACCTTCCTAGACCCACTGGGCCAGATTCACAGAAAAAGTACGCCGGAGTATCTGCTGATACTCCGGCGTACTTTCAAATTTGCCGCGTCGTATCTTTATTTGTAATTCACAAACAAAGATACAACGGCATTTGGCTAAGATCCGACAGGCGTACGGCTTCGTACGCCTTCGGATCTTAGGATGCAATACTTCGGCGACCGCTGGGTGGAGTTTGCGTCGTTTTCCGCGTTGGGTATGCAAATTAGCTGTTTACGGCGATCCACGAAGGTACGCGCGTTCGTCGCATTCTCTTACGTCGTCGCTAGTCGGTTTTTCCTGTCGTAAAGTTGCACTTTCTATTTAGGTGGTGTAATATTAGACAGCCCATGTTAAAGTATGGCCGTCGTTCCCGCGTCGAATTTTTAATTTTTTTTTTTTTCCGTAAGACGTCCGGGAATACGAAAGGACATAACGCACGTTGCCGTTCAAAAAACACGTTGGGGCGCCGTAATTTCGCGCAAAGCACGGCGGGAAATTTCCTAAAGGAGCATGCGCAGAACGTTCGGCGCGGGAACGCGCCTAATTTAAATGGTACACGCCCCATTTGAATTAGGCGGGCTTGCGCCGGACGGCTTTACCCTACGCCGCCACAAGTTTACAGGCAAGTGCTTTGTGAATCAAGCACTTACGCCGAAAACTTACGGCGGTGTAACGTAAACGGGATACGTTACGCCGCCGTAATTCTACATGAATCTGGCCCAGTCTGTCCAGTCTGACAAAATGTAGTTGTTATTCTGCTGGAGTGGATCACCCCCTTGAGGAGGTGATGGAAGCCCAGTCGGGGCTGTCAGTAGGGTCTGGAACCTGGAGGCCCTCATGAACTTACCATATATAATCGAGTATAAGCCAACCCGAATATGAGCCGAGGCACCTAATTTTACCACAAAAAAATGGGAAAACGTATTGATTCGAGTATAAGCCTAGGGTGTCCATCTGCATGCCTCACTGTGCCTCACTTTGCCTCACTGTGTCGATGTGCATGCCTCACTGTGTCCATGTCTCACTGTGCCCATGCCTCACTGTGCCCATGCCTCACTGTGTCCATGCCTCACTGTGCCCATGCCTCACTGTGCCCATGCCTCACTGTGCCCATGCCTCACTGTGTCCATGCCTCACTGTGCCCATGCCTCACTGTGCCCATGCCTCACTGTGCCAATGCCTCACTGTGCCCATGACTAGACTTATGTTTAACATGGGAGTCTATGGAAGGGATGCCTGGCTTTGAAAAATCGGTGCTCCCCGACCGTTGGTCGCCCGGACAACAAAGTTTGCACACTCGTAGAGGAAGAGTGAGGCTACATGTGTGTAAAGTTTGGGGTCCAGGGGACCTACGGCCGGCCGGTACCTGGTTCCCAAATTCCGGGAGATCAGGCACAAAAAGGTGGCTCGATTATAAGCCGAGGTGCTGAAAACTCGGCTTTTACTCGAGTATATACGGTATTTACAAGTGCCAGTGACGGACTTTATTGCCTTTGTTGATTACTGCCAAAGCATAGAAAGCATGCTTGGTTACTACCAGTAGCACAGAAATACTTTATTGGTTCACACATATGCGAATTGGATGCGGGTTTCAAATTTACCGATTCACACCGATCCGGGGCGACCGCTGTCCGCATTTGAAAAGGGTCCGGTGTGTCTTTGGTTTCCGATTCAGGCAAAAATTCGGACCTTGTCTAAGAATGGCCAATCAGCGCAAAAAAAAATCAAACAATAAAAATGCAAGCTGAACACTAAAAGGTTAATCACATCGCCTCAATTCATTAAATATAAGAGATAAGTGCAGCACAATAAATAAATAGTCCAAATAATCCAGAGCTTGATATGGAAGAGCCGCATGAAAGAATGAATCCAATTCACTAGCCACTGTGTGACAATTTCTCCACCGACAGATAATATGAGCGCTTACCGGAACAAGTAGACCCCTGAAAACCAGGAAGTCAACCATGCTTGTCTCCACAGGAGATGACAGAATTGATCACCGACGCTTCAGACAATATAGGCAGCCCAACCGAAAAAAATGAAGATAAAACTCTAAGTGCCCTCCGCTTATATAATAAATACGTTTATTAAAAAAAGAGGCACACTCACATGTATTGCCATTCAAGCAAGCATATAAGGTTCCAATTACGGTATCTGTGAAGAACGCTCCATGTAGACGAAGGATGGCAGCGGGTGACATCCGCAGCGTAGCTCCTCCCACCATACGCGTTACGTCCTACGGGACTTTGTCAGCCCCTGCTTTTTTTTAAGAACAGCAAACATATTATACTTACCTACTCTGTGCAGTGGTTTTGTACAAAGCAGCCCAGATCCTCCTCTTCTTCTCCCCTGCCAGCATTCCTGGCCCCTCCCTCCTGCCGAGTACTGCTTGCTCTGAGGGCACTCGAGCAGGCTAGCTCCCGAGTTGTTGCTCTTTCAGTCCATTCAGACACAGAGCCGAGGCTCGGCCCCACCCCCCTCTCTCCTCATTAGCTCACTGACTTTGATTGACAGCAGCAAGAGCCAATGGAGCCCACTGGCATCTCAGCTAATGGAAAGGGAGAGTCCTCAGAGAGCCGAGGCTCTTGTGTACATCGCTGGATTAAGATGGGGCTCAGGTAAGTATTAGGGGGGCTAAGGGGACTGCTGCGTTCAGAAGGTCTTGTTTATCTTATCTTATCTTAACTTGACGCTTATTGCGATTTTTTTTTTACCAAAAATATGTAGAAAAATACATATCGGCCAAAACTGAGGAAAATTATTATTATTATTTTTTTATTTGGATATTTATTATAGCAAAAAGTAAAAAATATTGAGCTAGATTCACATAGCACTTACGCTTGCGTATCTATAGATACGCAGCGTAAGTGAACAAATGCGCCGTCGTATCTATGCGCCCTATTCTCTTTAATAGTTACGCCTGAATTTGGCCTCCATCCGACCGACGTAAGTCTCCTACGCCGTCGGATCTTGGGTGCATATTTACGCTGGCCGCTGGGGGCGCTTCCGTTGATTTACGCGCAGAATATGTAAATGACCTAGATATGCCTATTCACGAACGTACTTGCGCCCGTCACTGTAATCTACACCGTTTACGTAAGGCGTACGTCCGTCGTAAAGTTATCCCTGCTATAGGTGGTTCTACCCATGCAAAGGTATGGACGTCGGAACAGCCGTCAAATTTTACTTTGTTTACGTAAGTCGTATGTGAATGGGGCTGGGCGTAGGTTACGTTCACGTCATAGGCATTGAGGCGTCGTATGTTTGGGCGTATATTCGACGTGATTCTGAGCATGCGCCGTTCGATCGGCCGCTCATTTACATGGGGTCACGGTTAATTTAAATGAAGCACGCCCACTACCTGCCTACTTTGAATTAGGCGGGCTTACGCCGGCCTATTTACACTACGCCGGCGCAACGTATGCCGCGACTCCTTTGAGAATACTGTTCTGGGCTCCCTGTTTTACGTCGGCGTAGCGCATATGAGATGCGCTACGCGGGCCAAAAGATGCGCCCAGGTACGTAAATCTTGCCCATTGTGTTTTTTTCAAACTTGTCACTCTTCTTTTGTTTTATAGCGCAATAAATAAAAACCGCAAAGGTGATCAAATACCACCAAAAGAAATCTCTATTTGTGGGGAAAATGATAAACATTTCATTTGGGTACAGCATTGCATGACCGCGCAATTGTCATTCAAAGGGTGACAGCGCTGAAAGCTGAAAAATGGCCTTGGCAGGAAGGGGGTGAAAGTGCCCGGTAGGCAAGTGGTTAAAGTCCCAAAATGTCCTTCTTTTCTATACCCAACGTTCCTTATTTCCTAGACTCTAAAAATGTGCAACAGTATGGCCACATTCTGTAACGTGGAATGATGCGGCCATTATTTCCATTTAATTCACAGACAAACAGGCTCTGTTTATGCACCAGTTTCCAGAAAATAATATTTTATCGCAGAGCCCAAAAAAAAATAATAATGAAGTGGAAAAGCGAAATTTATCTGGCAAGATAGCGGCCCTCCATCTACACAAATGCGAGAAAAGCCGGTTTTATTTATTATTATTTTATTTCCCCCTGAATATTTGTCAGCGTGAGGCATCCGCTTCAATGATGCCACTGATTGACGTGCACAGCAGCAGTTCAGCTACTGGTC
Source organism: Rana temporaria (assembly GCF_905171775.1). Lineage (NCBI taxonomy): Eukaryota > Metazoa > Chordata > Amphibia > Anura > Ranidae > Rana > Rana temporaria. The sequence continues at coordinate 454,079,010 of NC_053492.1, read as the reverse complement.
TTGATTTAATATTCATGTTAATAGCAAGCTGTCATTGAGGATGCATATTCTAATTGATAAATGACGCTGCTATAGTATTATTGTCATAATGGATAATTCAATGCCTCATTTTGTAGAGTTATTCTAATGGCTCGGGATAATATCTACAGGAAAGAGGGAAAAAAAAAAGTCAGCTGTGCATTTTAATTCAATGACACACGCTCAGTATCTAGTTAAAGCCGCTCGAGAACAGTGAACCGGAAAAAAAAAAATCCCTGGGGTGGGAACGGGAGAAGAGCGGGGCTGCGACTGTCGTTTGAAACATAACTTTAATTATTAAAAATCAATATTCAATTTACAGAGCACCTTGTTTTCAAACGACATTGACGGTGGATAATACTGCAGTCTCAGTAAAAATGACAATGATTCATTGTTATTTGCTGGCTTCCTATAGTGACGGCAAATTAATAACGTGGGGCAAACGCAAAATCATGCCCCAAGGGCCCGCCAAAAAAAAAAAAAAAATACATGCAATCACTTGTATTTTTTTTTTAAGTCTACTACATTGAGCCTTTTGGGAGTTTTGTTATCAGACAGATACCAGTGCAGGAAGAAGTACTTTTTTAATGCTACTGTTTAGGATGTAGACAGGTACCTACAGGAGGGTTGGTGTGTTTTTGTTCCTGTTTTTCCTGTCTGTGCTCATGCCCTCAAGTTAATTGGGCCATCAAGATAATTGGGCCAATCAGGTGTTACAATCAGGGCCGGACTGGGAATAAAAACCAGCCCTTGAAATAATTTCATACCAGCCCCATAACATTATTATACCAGCCCAACATCATAACATCATGCGCTTTGCCGGCGGTATAGCTGCGGTGCCCATTCATTTCAATGGGCAGGAGCGGTGGAGGAGTGTGAGGAGCTGCTCTTTCAGAGCGCTTTGCAGGTGATATCTTTAGCGTTATAGCACCTGCAAAGCGCCTTAGTGTGAAAGGGGTTGAACTCTGATATAAAGGGGGGCACTGGTGACCAGAGACCCCACTTATATCAGAGTCCACTGCATTCTCCTTTACATCAGAGTGCCCCCTTGCACTGTCCCCCCGGACAGGAGGTCAGAGGCTGCAGAGCTGGTGGACTTTCCATCATTCAGTGGCTGTATAATCAATATCTCTAGGCAGCTTAGCCATTCCCAACATATCGATTCCAATAGCGAAATCATTGCAGCAGCTCTATCTACTGCCACTGCCACACAAACGCTGCAGGGAGGGGACGTAGGAAGAGGCACAGCACATGCCAGACGAGACCTACCTCACCTCACTGAGCGGTGCCGGCGATCTCGGAGCTGCTGCTTAAATTAAAAAAATGGCACCGCTCGGTGACGTCGTGTCACTGCGCATGCGCCCGCCTTTCCGAAACTTGCCAAGCTTGTATGGGCTTTCCCGAGCGCGGCTAGCTTCGGGAACTGCGCTGGCGCATGCGCAATTGCATGTCGGACGGCCCGGCCGCAGCCATTTTTTTTTTCAGGAGCCGCTGCCCTTACAGCGGCCTCCAGGAGCAGCCAGGCAGCCAGCCCACCGGGAATTTTCCCGCTATGCCGGTGGGCCAGTCCGGCCCTGGTTACAATGTCTTGATGTTGCACTGTGTCAATAGGTTGACCTGTGAGGTGGGGGTAACTAAGCTGGAAGGGTTAACATTTTCTCTGCCATTTTTAGCAAGGTTACTGCCCTCTACAGGTCCACCCGAAAAAAAAATTGCTAAAATGTTAAATGTTATACTTACCAGAAATTGCTGTTACTAGGCAGATCGTCCTAACCTGCCTCTTTCTCTTCCGAGGTGAGGTTCTGTGTTCTCCTCCTCGCCGTTTCCTCCTGGGAAATGGAGGCGCGCTGCCTTCTGGGACACACAGGATGGTGTTCCCATTCACAAATAGCCGCGCGACCCATGCATGTGCAGTAGGAAACGGGCAGTGAAGCCGCAAGGCTTCACTGCCTGTTTCCCTTAGTGAGGATGGCGGCACCGGGACCCGGCACGAAGGACATCGCGGGCAACCTAGACAGGTAGGTGTGCTTATTAAAAGTCAGCAGCTACAGTGTTTGTAGCTGCTGACTTTCAATTTTTTCTTGTACCGCCGGACCTCCGATTTAAAAGGGCTCATCCAATTCTCTAGAGCAGTGTTTCTCAACTCCAGTCCTCAAGGCGCCCCAACAGGTCATGTTTTCAGGCTTTCCATTATTTTGCACAGGTGATTTGATCAGTTTCACTGCCTTGGTAATAACCACAGTCATTTCATCTGAGGAAAATCCTGAAAACATGACCTGTTGGGGCGCCTCGAGGACTGGAGTTGAGAAACACTGCTCTAGAGGTCTGTTCCTGGTCTGTTGTTGAGGAATACTTCTAAAATGTAGCTGTTACTCTGCTGGAGTGGATCACCCCCTTGGGGGGTTGTGGGTGATGGGAGCCCAGTCGAGGCTGCCAGTAGGGTCTGGAACCTGGAGACCCTCATGGACTTACAGGTGCTAGTGCTGGACTTTATTGCCCTTGTGGATTACCGCCAAATCCTAGACTGAGTAGCACAGAAATATCCTGGAAAACATATACAAGTGTATTGATTGATCACGAATATCAAGTTATTCATTCAGCAAATTTTTAGACATTACTCAATTGATCAAATTTAATTTATTTATTTATATGGTCTTAACTCACACTCATAACCTTATATTTTTTTATGTGTATTTACCCTGGAAAAAATGTGTTGGCCTCTGGTTGCTAATAAGATTTTTGTTGGCGCAGTTTTTTTCTTATCTATTTTTTTTTCTTATCTATATTGACTGATCTAGTTATATTTAACCACTTCCCGCCCAGCCTATAGTCAAATGACAACTGGGCGGAACATTCGTCGATCCAGGTGGATGTCATTTGACGTCCACCCAGATCTTGCCCCACGCAAAGTCGCTGGGCTCCACTGCGGCGCAATCTGTCACCATCTGTGTCCATCGGGCACTGGCCCGGCTGCTGGTACCATGTAAGTGCTGTAGCCTATCACAGCAGGTCACATGGCAGTTGTAAACAATGGATGGCATCCCCAGCGGCGGACCAAGAAAATAAGAGGGTTGGGGCTGCTCTGTGCAAAACCACTGCACAGAGCAGGTACCATGTTTGTTATATATACATTTATTTTTATTGCCTTTAATATCACTTTAAACTTTCTGCAAATCATGCAACCTTTAATACATATGAGGGTCAAAAAAAGCTTGATAGAAAACTCCAAGTGTATGTGATTTCTTCCTTCCATTTCTTGTTCTTCCAACTCGTTCTTCCATAAATTGTATCCAAAAAGAATACAAAACGATGTAGCGTTGCATGCTCTGCACCAAACTACATGTATTAATTACTAAGTGATTGTGCTCACATATATCTGTGCAAAAATCCCACTCATTACTGTGTGCTTACTCTCTCAGGTGCCATATACCACATGCCAATATAGGGCCAGATTCCTGTACATCCTGCGGCGGCGTCGCGTAAGCTATTTACACTACGCCGCCACAACTTACAGGAGCAAGTGCCGTATTCCCCAAACACTTGCTCCGTAAGTTGCGGCGGCGTAGTGTAAATGGCCCGGCGTATGGCCGCGTAATTCAAAGGGGGCGGCTTGTATTCAAATTAAGCGTTCCCCCGTGCCGATCGAACTGCGCATGCGCCGGGCGGAAAAATAGCCCAGTGCGCATGCTCAAGCTCACGACGGAAAACATCAATGACGCCGACGTGAGCATCATTGACGTAAAGTCGTATTCGTGAACGACTTAGGAAAACGACGTAACCGACGGAAAAAGCCGATGCGGACCCGACGCCATACTTAACATGGCATACAGCGGACTGGCGTAAGGTTACCCCTCATATAGCAGGGGTAACCTTACGCTTACGGAAACGACGTAAACGACGACGCGCAAATTCGTTCGGGAATCGGCGTATCAGGCTCATTTGCATAGTCAAATGAGAACTGACCGTAAACGCCACCTAGCGGCCGGCGTCGCATTACATCTAAGACCTGACGGTGTAAGTGACTTACACCTGTCGGATCTTGGCCGTATCTATGCGAAAATGATTCTAGGAATCACTCGCATAGATACCCGGGGCCAAAAACAGAGATACAACGGTGTATCAGTAGATACGCCGTCGTAACTCTTTTGAGAATCTGGCCCATAATCTCCATCTTTAATTCCTCAAAAATTTGTATCCAAAAAGAAAACCAAACTCTATAGAGTGATTATCACCTTGTAGGATAATTTCTTAACCATGGACAAAACCACTGAAGTTAGCACCACATCCCTAGATTAAGAAGATATTGGAATATGTATGGGATTTTAGAGGTGCGTATTGATCCAGAGAAAATATTAAAAGAAAAACATTGTATTTTAACTTTAGTTAAAAATGTATCTAAAAACAATCACAATCACAGCAAGTACATATAGTACAGTCCTTATGGATACAGCAAGTTTGATGTAGTTCCCAACGTGTTTCGCCTTCAGATTGAGGGCGAAACATGTTGGGAACTACATCAAACTTGCTGTATCCATAAGGACTGTACCAAATGATATTATTTTTAGATACATTTTTAACTAATGTTAAAATACAATGTTTTTCTTTTAATATTTTGTCTGGATCCATTTCCTAATATACGCACCTCTAAAATCCCATACATATCCCAAGATCTACTCTTCACCATGTGCCTTTCTCGCCATGTGCCATATCCCATATGCCTATATACTTTTACCCAAACCTATTCTCACATCCCAATGTCAGATATTGTATGTTATAAAACTCTTCCTCTTCCAGCTCTCCTTTAAAATCTCCACAATTTGATTCACAGCATCCTGAAAAATATATAAAAGCAAAGACCATAGTGCAGGAGATTTAGGAGCCAGCAGTTTATTAAATAAAAAGGTGCTCACATGTATATGGAAGCATAAAAAACACAATCCAAGTTGGATGAATGAGTGTTTAGGTTTCCAGCGTGCGCCTGTTGTCACTACCCAACGCGTTCCGTTACATGACTATATAAAACCTATGATAAGATTGTGCATGTTGACCATAGGTACACTTTAAAACCCAACTCGAAGCACCTCTGACACCACTCTCTACAGAATTCTCCTGTCCAGGGTGGGGGTGGAGCTATAACCACTGGGCTCACCGGAAGTGAGTTGAATAATGTTGGGCGTCATTCAACTCAGAAGAGGAGCTGCAGTTGATCAGTGAGCAGGTACATCTTCTGGGGAAGAAAAAGAATAGAAGCTGGAGCTACATTTTCATTTTCAAGAGCTGCTGGATGATGGGGGGGGGGGGGGGGTAATTTTTTTTTTTTTTTTTTTTTAAGTGTTAGGACTTAACAAAACATTTTGCTGACTGATGCTGACCATTGCTAAATCCATTTTCAGCTAAACATATAGGCCCGGATTCACAAAGACTTACGCCGACGTATCTACTGATACGCCGTCGTAAGTCCAAATGAGCGCCGTCGTATCTATGCGCTGATTCTTTAAATGAGATACGCCTGAATTTTGCCAAGATACGACCGACATAAGTCTCCTACGCCGTCTTATCTAAGGGGGGAACATTTATGCTGGCCGCTAGGGGCGCTTCCGTTGATTTACACGTTGAATATGTAAATGAGCTAGATACGCCGATTCACGAACGTACTTGCGCCCGTCGCAGTAAGCTACGCCGTTTACGTAAGGCGTGCGTCCGGCGTAAAGATAAACCACCAAATAGCTGGTCTAAGTCGTGTAGGGTATGGACATCGGAACTGCCGTTGGATTTTTCGTCGTTTACGTAAGTCGTATGTGAATGGGGCTGGGCGTAGGTTACGCTCACGTCGAAAGCATTGATCCGATGTATCATAGGGAGTATTTGCGATGTGATTCTGAGCATGTGCGTGCATGCGCCGGTCGTTCGGCCATGCATTCACATGGGTCACGCTTCATTATACACGCGCACTGCCTTGCTACTTTGAATTAGGCGGGCTTACGCCGGCCCATTTACGCTACGCCGACGTAACTTAGGGAGCAAGTGCTTTGTGAATACTGTACTTGCCTCTCTATTTTACGTCGGCGTAGCGCATATGACCCGCGCTACGCCCGCTTAAACATACGCCGCTCTACCTGAATCTGGCCCATAGTCTGTGAATTCTTTCTGTTATGCTGCTTTTAATATGAAAATTCTAAGTGATCATATAGCATTATAATTGGTGACTGTGTGCAACAACCCTTTGTAACTAGTTTTCATTAATAGGTATTTTTTCATGCAGTTCTATTATGTTTCCAGAACATTTCCGACAATCAGGCATTGAAATTTCCAGAAACATCCTTGCTGCTGAGTGGGTTTTATTTTCACCCGGCTACAATGCTAGCTAAATTCTTATAGCTATTATATTCATTTTTAGTGCAACCTAAAAAAAAATCCTTGGAAAAAAAAAACTTTTTTATTTTCTGTTTGGTAATTTTGGTAATTTTTATCCTTCACTGATAAGAAGACACTGATGAGGTGTACTGATATGCGGCACTGATAGGTGACACTGATGGGCACTGATAGGTGACACTAAGGCTGCTTTCACATTAAGGCGTGGAGCCGCGGTGACGGTATAGCCGCGCAATTTGTAGCGCTGCTATACCGTCGTATTTACCGCGATATTCGGGCGCTAGCGGTGAGGTTTTAACCCCCGCTAGTGGCCGAAAAAGGGTTAATACCGCCCGCGTTGCAGGCGGTATTACCGCAGTATAGGTATAGGAGCGATGAACACACCGCTCCTATACCACAGTAAAGATGCGGCTAGCAGGACTTTTGGAGAGCTCCTGCTAGCGCACCGCTTCAGTGTGAAAGCCTTCGGGCTTTCACATTGAACACTACAGGGCAAGTTTTTTCATGCGGTATAGCAGCGCTATTTTTAGCGCTGTACCGCATGAAAAACGCCTCAATGTGAAAGGGGTCTTAAGAGCACTTATAGATGGCACTGATATGCAACACTGATAAACACTGATAGGTGACACTGATTGGCACTGATGGACACTGATTGCCACTGATGGGGCGGCACTGATGATCAGCTCCCCGGTTTATCTGTGTACATGTCCCCTGTCACACTTGCTGTTTATCGGCTCTCCTCTCCTCATGCTGCCACAGCGCATGAGGAAAGGAATGTCGATAACCAGCACGTTTGTTTACACGTGATACAGCGATCAGTGCTATTAAAATTGCGCTGATTACAGTGTAAATGTCACTGCCAGGGAAGGGGTTAACACTAGGGGGCATTCAAGGGGTTAAATTGTGTTCCCTATGGAGGTGTTTCTAACTATGGGGGAGGGAACTGACTGGAGGAGGAGAGAGATCGCTGTTCCTAATCACTAGGAACAGCATATCTGTCTGTCCTTCCCTGTCAGAACGGGGATCTGTGTGTTTACATTGACAGATCCCCGTTCTGGCTCTCGGTGGAACGATCGCAGGTAGTTTGAATAATCAAGTTTAGTTATCCAATCGAATGAAAATACAATTCCTGTTTACTTGTAATTTCAGCTGCATATGAATGGGGGGAAAAAAGTACAAATTCACATAATTTTTTTTCTGCTTTAGTAAACCAGCAATTCTCATCATACACATTTGTTTTTCTTTAAATAAAGGGTTTAACCACTTAAGGACCACCTCCTGCAGATATACGTCGGCAGAATGGCACGGCTGGGCACAAGCACGTACCTGTACGTCCTCTTTAAGTGCCCAGCCCGGTCCGAAGCTCAGTGAAAGCGGGAGACCCGCTGACCCGATCGCTGATGGAGTCCCGCGATCGGTCCCCGGAGCTGAAGAACGGGGAGAGCTGTGTGTAAATACAGCTTCCCCGTTCTTCACTGTGGCGCTGTCATTGATCGTGTGTTCCCTAATATAGATGAGGTCACACTTAACCCATTCAGCGCCCCCCTAGTGGTTAACTCCCAAACTGCAATTGTCATTTTCACAGTAAACAATGCATTTGTAATGCATTTTTTGCTGTGAAAATGACAATGGTCCCAAAAATGTGTCAAAACTGTCCGAAGTGTCCGCCATAATGTCGTAGTCACGAAAAAAAATCGCTGATTAGTAGTAAAAACAAAAATAATTAATAAAAATGCAATAAAACTATCCCCTATTTTGTAAACGCTATAAATTTTGCCCAAACCAATCGATAAACGCTTATTGCGATTTTTTTTACCAAAAATAGGTAGAAGAATACGTATCGGCCTAAACTGAGGGAAAAAAAATTATATATTTTTTGGGGATATTTTTTATAGTAAAAAGTAAAAAATATTGCTTTTTTTTTAAAATTGTCGCTGTATTTTTGTTCATAGCTCAAAAAATAAAAACCACAGAGGTGATCAAATACCACCAAAAGAAAGCTCTATTTGTGGGGAAAAAGAACGCCAATTTTGTCTGGGAGCCACGTCGCATGACTGCGCAATTGTCAGTTAAAGCGACAAAGTGCCGAATCGCAAAAACTGGCCAGGTCCTTTACCTGCCTAAAGGTCCGGGTCTTAAGTGGTTAAAGAAATCAACCCACAACTGACCTACAGACATCATACGGGTTTTATCAAATGTTATTGTGGAGCCTTACCGAGGATTGCCACTTCATCAATTTAAAACGTGACAAATATTAATTACACAAGTTCTGTGATTAATTAGACAATATTTTAGCTGTGTTTAATCAGCCAGAAAACCGGCTTCCTCCTCGCGTCTGGCACCAACCCTAGACTCTACTTTATTCTTCTCTGAAGATACTGATATTTGCCATGCCAGCATTATTATCAGACCTACTTCTGAATGTGAGGGTCCACCCTTTTTATAATCAGTGCTGAAATAAGAAACTTGACAGCTTCTGCATCTCTTTGCAGTATGTGTGTCTCAGCATCCCTCCCTCTATTGCAGGGGATGACTGTCATTTTATTTCTAACTTTGTGCAGGCTACTGGGAAAAGCAATGAGCCAATCCCGTAATCAGTAGATAAGTATTCCAGAATGTTCTGTGCACAAATTGGGGTAGATTCACAAAGGAGATACGACGGCGTATCTCCAGATACGCCGTTGTATCTCTGAGTCTGGCCGGTCGTATCTATGCGCCTGATTCATAGAATCAGTTACGCATAGATTTCTGTTAGATCCGACCGGCGTAAGTCTCTTACCGAATACAGAGCTCAGGAGTGCTCCATGTACAGAGTGCAGTGTTCAGTAGTGCTCTATGTAAAGAGTACAGTGTTCAGGAGTGTGTCAGGAGTGTGTTATGTACAGAGTGCAGAGTTCAGTAGTGTGCTACGTACAGATGAAGTGTTCAGGAGTGCATTATGTACAGAGTGCAGAGTTCAAATTCTTTCAGGATACGGAAACTACGCATTAAGTTACGGCGGCGTAGTGTATCTTAGATACGCTACGCCTGCCTAAAGATAGGCAGATCTTTGTGGATCTGGCCCATGATATATATATATACCGTATTTTTCGGCGTATATCGCGCACTTTTTTGCCCTGGGCAAAATCGTGGGTGCGCGATATACGCCGATACCCGCTTTCCCGCGCCGAGTTTTGAATACTGCGCCGACATATACCGAGCGCAGTACACTCAGGTATAGTCGGCCAGTCTCGGCTTCTTCCACGGTCACGTCCTGGACGTACAGGACGTGAGCGCGACAGTTGCCGAGCCTGCCCGAGTGTACTGCGCTCGGTGTATGCTGGCACAGTATTCAAAACTCGGCGCGGAAAACGAGCGGGGAGGACGCGAGGACGCCGCAGAAGGACACCGGACCCGCCGTAGAAGGACACCCGAAGCCGCAGAAGGACACCCGAAGCCGCAGAAGGACGCCGGACCCGCCGAAGAGGACACCCGAAGCCGCAGAAGGACGCTGGACCCGACGAGGCCGCCGATGGACGCCGCGCAAGACACCAAAACTGTAAGTACAAAAAAACTTTTTTTCCACAGGATTCAGGGTCACTTTAGGGGTGCGCGGTATACGCGGGAGCGGGTTATACCGCGATAAATACGGTAAGTATTCCAGAATGTTCTGTGCACAAATTGGGGTAGATTCACAAAGGAGATACGACGGCGTATCTCCAGATACGCCGTTGTATCTCTGAGTCTGGCCGGTCGTATCTCAGTTACGCATAGATTTCTGTTAGATCCGACCGGCGTAAGTCTCTTACCGAATACAGAGCTCAGGAGTGCTCCACGCACAGAGTGCAGTGTTCAGTAGTGCTCTATGTAAAGAGTACAGTGTTCAGGAGTGTGTTATGTACAGAGTGCAGAGTTCAGTAGTGTGCTACGTACAGAGTGAAGTGTTCAGGAGTGCATTATGTACAGAGTGCAGTGTTCAAATTCTTTCAGGATACGGAAACTACGCTCTAAGTTACGGCGGCGTAGTGTATCTTAGATACGCTACGCCTGCCTAAAGATAGGCAGATCTTTGTGGATCTGGCCCATGATTATATATATATATATATATATATATATATATATATATATATATATATATATATATATATATATATATATATTTGCCTACAGTGCAAATTTATATTCTGGTTGCAAAATTCTTCTGTGACTTTGAGGAAGAAAATCACTGACAAGTCAGTTAAAGCTTTCTTTGTTAAAATAAATCAAAACATGGAAGCAATTTCCCGGCGAATCTAATACCAAAACATGAATTTAAGTTGCTATCTGTAATTATCTCCTATGTAATTTCTTCAGTACAGAGCTGTGTAGGCGTCATAGTAAGCAGAAGCAGATCAGGAGCTAGTCTGAGCAATACTCATCCTGTGTGTTGTTACAGAATGGATTTATACATATATAGATAGCATGAAAGGAATGGACATACGTTTTTCTTATATCCGTAAATATGTCGGATATATATATATATATATATATATATATATATATATACAATAAGCTGTTTACATTACCATACATTTAGGGATAAAAGGAAAATTCTGTCCACTTTGCAGTTTGCCATAATGGTAGTTTAAGCATATAAATCTCTCTTTTGTAATCTGCTTTAGTAGACAGAAAAAGGTCAGCATCCGACTGAGGAAACGATGAAGAAATTCAATCCACTGTTGATCCCATTGGCTGCACCACTGATTAATACTCCCGTTAACTGTGCATAGACTTGCATGCACACTCGCTCATTCCAAAAACACTTGTGTGATGAATGAATGTCAAATTGATGTAAAAGCAGATAGATTTGAAAGTATAAATAACAGCTTTAGTGGAAATGAATATTTTATTAAACGCGCGGTATCATTTAGCAACGTTTATTGCTGGCGGAATAACAGGAAAGGGCAGAGCAATGAATCACCTTTAAACTCATCGTCTAACTATTGTCTGTAATTCTTCAGCCTTGCAGATCACGGAACCTTTCAAGGTAGTTGCCATCCAGTTTCTACCACTAAAAGTATTAATGTAAGACACTGAGTTATACTCTGGAAATCGACGTTTCTCAACCAAGGTTCCATGGAGCCCGAGAGTTCCTGTCGAGGTTGTTAGGGGTTCCTTGAGCTATGGCTGACTGACTTCCCATTTGACGGTGCCACTGCCTGCATAGTTCCAGGACCAGTGTCCCTTGGCAAAGTCAGCAGCCTGACACCACTTATCTTTTCAGTGTAGCGCTACCCCCGGAGGAGCCGCTGGTTAGATTTGGGATCGGCGTATTAAAGTTACCTCTGTGATGTGTCTATGGGTGACGATGGTAATAAGAGTAGAAACGGAATGTCCAGGCTGTTGGTTGACGTTTTCAATGCTTTATTTCTGGTCCAACACGACCAACAGTCAACTTGAGGTAGACAGCATAGGTTGGTGAAAGAAAGATAAACTCTGCAGACCCAGGTTATGGATAGGGAAGCAATCCTGCCTCCAATAATTGTAATTGTCACGTCGCCAATCCAGCCGGAGTGGGTAAAGTGCCCCTGGACAGACCTCTCTCACAGGCCTGGCAGCCAGAGCGTCACTTAGAACTTCTGGGAAGGAACAAGTCTCTGCCACAGACTTGGCTCTGATGAAATTTGGATCTTAGGATGAGACCTCTGCCACAGGCCTAGTACTTTAGAAGTTTGGATAGTAGAGCGAACCCTCCCAGTGCGTAATTTGGGGACACCGACTGACAGCCTGCCGCATGCAATCTGTCAGTGTCCGGTACCCAGATCCCCGATGGTTCGTTCAAGCCCTTTTGGATCACCTGCCTCCGGGTTTTCCTCAAGCCGATCCCCCACCGAACAGCACAACTCGCTTGGGATCTTCTCAATAGAGATGGGGTTACCCAGTAAGTCACTGGGGCCCCTTTGCAGCATCAGATGCTCCGGGCCATGAGGACCCAGAGTCAGAAACTCCGCGTAGCACGTGCGCCCTGGCCTGGTAGGCCATATCGCTGGGGCCCGTGATGTGCGCACACCCTAAACGTGGGTGCCGTACCTGGAACCAAGAACCCGCGAAGAACCCCTAGCAAAGGCCTCCGCCACAGAAATACTCCTCTAATTGGCTGCTGGGAAGAAGCAGCTCCGCCCGAACCCCGCTGTCTCATCTCTGGAGAACAGAGTGACCCACAGGACAGTTCGGGGCTGGCAACAGCCAAATTTAAATAAATCAAACACAGATGAGAGCAAGTACTGTAAGTCTCTCATCCCACTAGATTTAACATAGCACCTGTACTGATAAGTACACAGGCGCTACATCTATCTGTAAGGATGGCATTCTGACCACCACTGTAAAAGTGGCATTCTTCCTACTGACTGCCAATCTATATGGGAATTTTTTCCATTGACCCCTCTACCCTATGAATTGATTTTTGGAGAGTTTAGCCAGAGACCTGAAATTTATTTTGGGGGTTATGTAGCATCTTCCTAGTTCAGAGTAGGCTGCTGGGAACATTTTGTTAGCTCCTCTGTAAATAGTGGAACAGGGGTTGATTAGTTAGGGCTGTTCAGTGTGTCACAGGCTGTTGTTCTGCTACTTCCCCTATTCTAGAAACTTCTGGAAGTATAATGGGAGGGAGAGCAGAATAGGTAGTCTGAATAGCTATGAGACTCCAGCCAATCCCTGGGGAGGTGTCCCCAGAAAGTAGGAAGAGAGCTCATACATATTCTGAGGCCTGACAGCGGAGTGCAGAGATCCAGGGTCCAGCCATCTGTGCTGGGGGCTCTGAGAGAGAGACAGACAGAAGAACCTAATGAAGACATTGAGGTCCCAGCTAGGCTTAGTTGGAGAGCCTACCAAAGAGACATGGGATCAGAGACTGAGCAGAACCAGGAGTAAGTTGGTGGGAGGAAGCCCTGCCATTCTGGGGACTGAGTAAATACTTGACCCTGCAATACAGAGGAGAAGTGATTATGGGGTGGTTTATCTCACCAAAAAGTGCACTGCAGCTAGGATTTGTGTAAGACTGACAAAAGTTGTACCAGTCATCCAATAGAATAAAGTGCAGCCTAAGGTGTCAAGCGTCTGTGGTAGTGAGCCCTTATAGATCGCCAACTAAGCTCCAGCCTGTTTCCTCATCAGAGCCCCTGATGGTGGGGATGGACTTGCAGCATGCTCTAACCAGGTCATGGCTCGCAGGTATGCCCAGCTGAGGATGCGGAGACCACATGTGTGTGCAGAGTACAAGTAGCAAGACAACAGGAAATCCAGTAGTAAAGACAGTAACCCCCCCTCAGTGCAGACACCCCCCAGTAGTAAAGACAGTAACCCCCCCCCCCCTCAGTGCAGACACCCCCCAGTAGTAAAGACAGTAACCCCCCTCAGTGCAGACACCTCCCAGTAGTACAGACAGTAACCCCCCCCCCAGTGCAGACACCCCCCAGTATTAAAGAGAGTAACCCCCCCCATCAGTGCAGACACCCCCCAGTAATAAAGACAGTAACCTCCCTCAGTGCAGACACCTCCCAGTAGTACAGACAGTAACCCCCCCACCCAGTGCAGACACCCCCCAGTAGTAAAGACAGTAACCCCCCTCAGTGCAGACACCTCCCAGTAGTACAGACAGTAACCCCCCCCCCCCAGTGCAGACACCCCCCAGTAGTACAGACAGTAACCCCTCAGTGCAGACACCTCATCAGTATAACTCTCAGTCCCCCTTACAGACCTCAGACATCGGTGTGTGTGTCCCTCGAGCGTGGGCTCTTCCTCCTCTGTTGGTGTAAACAGAGAGGAGGGACGCCGCCGGGTGTACCAAGATGGCCGCGGCTCCGGAGCTAGGCCAAAGCCATGGCCTTTCCTAATGCTATGGCCGCGGCGCCAATCCACGGATCACATAGTGTGCCGATCTGAAGGGGGTGACCCGTTCGGATCACGGATCATCGTGATCCGTTGCACCACTAGCGGGCAGTGTTAAATATTGCCCTAATTTGGATAAAAATCGGTCGATTTCTCCAAAATGCCCAAATATCGGCCGATATATCGGTCGACCTCTACTTTACAGCAGGGGTATTGAATTAAAATTTGCGGAGGTCCAGTCTATAAAATATTCTGCAAGCAGAGGTCCGAATCGCATGTTTATGCGATGACTATCGTGCATCCTCACAACCAATCACCTGCTTGTTAACTCATACAGCCCCCAGAGCTGTCCTGCCTCCAGCTTCCAGCTCTGAGAATGGCAGCAGTGATGGCTGTGGGCAGAACAACTCCTAAAGGGTGGCAATGCAGGGTTCTGGATAAGATATTGACTCGGTCCGGATCGCGGTCCGCCATTTAATGATGCCTGCTTTACAGCATTTAATATGGCCATTTTTTAGTCAACCGATGTTGTCCAAACCTGCTACTTGATTGGAATTAAACAGGTTTATTTTGTGCCTAGGACATGTCTATTATACTATGCACATTTTTTCCTAAACACAGAAATCATATTCACAGTTAGAATTTTATTCATTCAGATAAGTAACAAGAACAATTTCCATCCTGATTCTTAAAATGTTCTTGTCATTACAGTCAAAAATGAACTAACCTTTAGAAAATCAAACCAAAGCATGGCAGGTTGTCCGGTCTTAAGCAACCAAGGGCCAGATTCACGTAGGTGAGTGGCGGCGTAACGTATCGTAGATATGTTACACCGCTGCAAGTTTTCATCGCAAGTGCCTGATTCACCAAGCACTTGCGATGAAAACCTACGCCGGCGGCCTCCGGCGCAAGGCGGGCCAATTCAAATGGGTGTGTGCCATTTAAATTAGGCGCGCTCCCGCGCCGGACCTACAGCGCATGCTCCGTTTCCTAACTCCCGCCGTGCTTTGCGCGCCGTGACGTAATTTTTTCGAACGGCGACGCGCGTAGCGTAATTCCGTATTCCCGGACGGCTTACGCAAACGACGTTAATTTTTAAATTTCGACGCGGGAACGACGGCCATACTTTAGACAGCAATACGTTTGCTGACTAAAGTTAGAGCACCAAAAAAAACGACTAACTTTGCGACGGGAAACTAGACTAGCGGCGAAGTAGCGAACGCGAAAATCCGTCGGGGATCGCCGTAACTCCTAATTTGCATACCCGACGCGGGTTTACGACGCAAACTCCCCCCAGCGGCGGCCGCGGTACTGCATCCTAAGATCCGACAGTGTAAAACACCTGTCGGATCTTATGGCTATCTATGCGTAACTGATTCTATGAATCAGTCGCATAGATAGAAGAACAGATACCACGGCGTATAAGGAGATACGCCGTCGTATCTGCTCTGTGAATCTGGCCCCAAAAGCTTAGTTTGCACTCTTTATAAGGGAAAGTCATGTAAGATACTCTGCTTTTGGTACCTGACTGCTGACCTCCTCCATTCTATTCACGCTGACAGCAGTGATTGCTGTTGGAGATGTAGAGAGGTTCCCTTTTCGATATTCCATGTATTGAACCGTACTGGAAATTAGTACATCAGCTTCTATCCCATTTACCCCTAAATTATTTCTCTTAAGCCTCATACACATCATCGGACTTTTCCGTGGATTTTTGTCCGAAGGGGCATCGGCCATAAACTTGTTCTGCATACACAAGGCAGAACTTTTTCACCCAACATTCACCAATTCACGTGTTTTTTCAGCTCTTTAGCACCACCCTTTGGGCAACTTCTGCTATTGTTGTCTGATGTTTAGCATTGGTTCGGAGCATGCGTGTTTATACTTTGGACTTTAGTCTGATGGACTTGTGTACACACTATCGGATGATTCCCCCATTGGACATTTGTTGTCGGAAATTTTGAGAGCATGCACAGAAAACGTTTGTCTGTTGAAAAACCGACAACAATTGTCCGATGGAGAATACATACGGTCGGATTGTCCGATAAAACACGTCCGTCGGACCGTTGTTGTCAGAAAGTCTGATCGTGTGTATGGGCCTTTAGGATTGTCCCCTTTAGATCTTTCTAAGCCTAGCAAAAAAATGACTGGATATGTCCTCACAGCAGCAAGGCGCCTAATGGCCATTAACTGGAAAAAAGAGACCCCCCCTCCTATGTAGTATTGTACACTAGAATCAAAAATGTGAAACTTATGGAAGATAGACATGGGCGCCGTCAATAAATTTGTTTTGTTCCGTTGCGTTTAGTATTAGCCGCTAATTCGTATTTCGTAATTCGTGTCCGAAATTCAATTTGGATTCGTACAAAATACACATTTTCGTTAGATTTGTAACATTTTAGTAAAATTACGAACATTCGTTATGATGAATTTAAAAAGCAAACCCAGGAAGTCAGCAGTGCTGCTGACTTCCTGGGTTTGCTTTTTAAATTCATCATAACGAATGTTCGTAATTGTTACGAACCTAATGAAAATTCGTATTTAATCCAAATTGAATTTTGGACATGAATTACGAAATACAAACTAACGGGCTACAAACCCAGGAACCCAGCACAGAACAGGGATCGTGGGAGGCACTCATAATGAGCACAGCAGGGGCACAGCCCCAGGATGAAGTCAGCACAGCACAGGGGGGTGGGAGCCCCTCATAATGAGCACAGCACAGGGATGAAGTCAGCACAGCACAGGGATGGTGGGAGCCCCTCATAATGAGCACAGCACAGGGATGGTGGAAGCCCCTCATAATGAGCACAGCACAGGGATGATGGAAGCCCCTCATATTAAGCACAGCACAGGGATGATGGAAGCCACTCATGAGCACAGCAGGGGCACAGCCCCAGGATGAAGTCAGCACAGCACAGGGGGGTGGGAGCCCCTCATAATGAGCACAGCACAGGGATGGTGGAAGCCCCTCATAATGAGCACAGCACAGGGATGGAGGAAGACCCTCATAATGAGCACAGCACAGGAATGATGGAAGCCCCTCATAATGAGCACAGCACAGGGTTGGTGGGAGCCCCTCAAAATGAGCACAGCACATGGATGATGGAAGCCACTCATAATGAGCATGGCAAGGGGTACAGCCCCAGGAGGAAGTCGGCACAGCACAGGGATGGTGGGAGCCCCTCATAATGAGCACAGCCCAAGGATGAAGTCAGCACAGCACAGGGGTGGTGGGAGCCCCTCATAATGAACATGAGTCGACGACTGCCATTTGATTGAATACGAATTTTCATATTCTTTATTATGAGGGGCTCCCACCATCCCTGTGCTGTGTTGACTTCCTGGGTTTGCTTATTCATCTTAATGAATGTTCGTAATTGTTACGAAAAGTTAACGAACATTCAACGAAAATTCGTATTCAATCCAATGGCAGTCGTCGACTCATTATGCTCATTATGAGGGGCTCCCACCATCCCTGTGCTGTGCTGACTTCATCCTGGGGCTGTACCTCTGCTGTGCTCATTATAAGGGGCTATCCCTGTGCTGACTTCCTGGGTTTGCTTATTCATCATAACGAATGTTCGTAATTGTAATGAAAAGTTAACGAACATTCGACCCGTTCTGTAAGAAATTCGGAGCCGAAATTCGTCAACGAAATTTCGTATTTCGTAAAAAAAAAAAATTCAAACATAGCAATTCGAATTTCGGATGCTTCCGAATGTACGAATTTTTGGAAATTGGTACGAATTTTCGATTCGTACGAAACAAACCGCACATGTCTAATGGAAGAACTACTGCTAGATTGCATTATGCACACACATAATAAGGTATGGGAGTTATGGCACCTTAGAGAAGATCCACCTTAACCAGGATCCCTCCTTCCACTGTTGGATTGGTTGTCCGCCAGGTGGTTGGTGGTGGAGTGGATGGAGTGCACGGCATTCTTCTTCTCTCTTTTAGTCTCTTATCTTTCTTCCTCTTTCTACAAACAATGTACTCTGTTTACAGCAAAAGTTGACTAAAAGAATAGAGTGTGTATACTCTCTATTTTGATTAGATTGTGCCTTAACCACTTAACCCCCGGACCATATTGCTGGTCAAAGACCAGAGCACTTTTTGCGATTCGGCACTGCGTCGCTTTAACTGACAATTGCACGGTCGTGCGACGTGGCTCCCAAACAAAATTGGCGTCCTTTTTTTCCCACAAATAGAGCTTTCTTTTGGTGGTATTTGATCACCTCTGTGGTTTTTAGTTTTTGCGCTATAAACAAAAATAGAGAGACAATTTTGAAAAAAATGAATATTTTTTACTTTTTACCATAATCAATATACCCCAAAAATATATAAAAAACATTTTTTTTTTCCTCAGTTTAGGCAGATAAAGGAAAATTTATATGAAATACTTACCGTAATTTTCCTTTCCTGATGGACTCCATGGCAGCCTACGTGTGGGTTAATCCCGCCTCTCATACCTCATAGGACCCTACTCCCATAAAGCTTTGCTTCTCCCAATAGACTGTGTTCCGTAATATAGCCTACTCCAGCAAAGGGGAGGGAACTCCGGCTGCCATGGAGTCCATCAGGAAAGGAAAATTACGGTAAGTATTTCATATAAATTTTCCTTTTTCCTGACAGACTCCATGGCAGCCTACGTGTGGGAAATGACTAGCCAAACACACCCGGGTGGGCAATTGCTGGTTAACAAAAAGGTTTAATTGACATTGTCAACAGATAAAACATGCAAACCAAAATTAACCGACGATAAAGAAGCCGGTTCTACGCAATAGTGCGTCACAAAAGTATTTAAAGACGACCAGGAAGCTGCTTTGCAGATGACTTCCGGAGAAACATGTCGGGCAGCCGCCCATGATGTCGAGATGCTCCGAGTGGAGTGAGCAGTTACCGCTTCAGGAGGAGCCAACCCTTTTGCCTTATAAGCCCTGTGAATTGCTTGGACGATCCATGTTGAAATGGTTCTGGAAGAAGCCCACATCCCTTTGTTCTTCCCATGAAAAGACACGAACAAATGATCCGTTTTGCGGAAGGGTGCTGTAGCTTCCAAATATTGTTTTAGGACTTTCCCAACATCCAGAGGATGAACAATAGAGTCCCCAGAGGAACGAAAAGTGGGGAGGACAATTTCTTGGTTTTCGTGAAAAACTGATGTTACCTTGGGCTTGGACCCCAGCATCGGGACCAACACAACACGGTCTGGAAAGAAAGTGAGAAATGGTTCTTTGAATCCTAGGGAACCAATTTCAGAGACTCTTTTGGCAGATGTTATGGCAACAAGAAAGACAACCTTGAGGGAAAGATCTTTAATAGATAGATGAACCAGATTTTGTTCTTCTGAGAAAAAGTCCAAAACCAATGGGAGGTCCCATTTGGAGAACCTTGGTCTTCTTAGAGGTCTCAGCCTCATAGCTCCTTTGAAGAACTGTCTGACAAGGACGTGTTTAGCCCAGGATATTCCTGTGAAGGCAGATATCGCTGACACTTGAACTCTCAGGGAACTGACTGACAATGGTAGATCTAGCCCTGTCTGGAGAAACCCCAAAACATCTTGAACTCTGGGATCCTTAGGTGAACCGTTCATGGAGGAGGTGTAAACCGAAAATTTAGACCATATTCTTTGATAGATCCTGTTGGTACTTGGTCTCCTAGCACTTAGTAAGGTAGATAATGCTTGACTTGGACAACCTAGTTCTTCCAACCTTTCCCTCTCAAGAACCAGACCATTAGATGTAGATGGTCCGGGCAAGGGTGAGGGGTCGCTCCCTGCAACAGGAGATCTGGTCTGATCGGGAGTGGAACTGGATCCCGGAAGCTCAGCTGGCATAACAATGGAAACCAGGGCCTGTTGGGCCAGTAAGGAATTATTGCCACTACCTCGACTTCCTCCCACCTGAGTCTCGATAGGAACCGGAGAACGACCGGGACTGGAGGGAAGGCATAGGCTCTGTGGAACATCCACTGGTCTGTTAGGGCATCCACCCCGAACGCCTGGGGACAGCGATTTCTCGTAAAGAATTTCTCCAGTTTGAAGTTGCATGGGGATGCAAACAGGTCTACTTCCGGCACAAACCCTAGTGATAGGATCCAGCTGAATACTTCGCTGTGGAGAGACCACTCGTTGTTGTTGAGTGTCGTCCTCGATAGGAAATCTGCTTGTAGATTCTGATCCCCGGGGAGAAAAACTGCTGTCAGATCTGTCAGATATGTCTGAGCCCAGGACATGATCGGCTCTATCTCCTTCAGTAGAGAAAGACTGCGAGTGCCTCCCTGTCTCTTTATGTATGACACCACTGTCGTATTGTCCATCCTTAGGAGGACTGACGACCCCTTGGTTAGATGAGAAAAGGCTTGAAGGGCACAGAAGGCTGCACGGAGTTCCAGGACATTGGAAACCACCTTCCGAGGTGACCAGTCCCACTTCCCTTGAGCTACTTCCTTTAGGCAAAGAGCACCCCAGCCTTTGCTGCTGGCGTCGGATGTAATTGTGACCCAAGAGACAGGGGCTATTGAAAGACAGTTGAGGAGATTCTCTCGTAGAAGCCACCAGAAAAGACTTTCCCGCATTGACCAGGTTATCCGAACCAAATGATCTCGGGAGCTTGGATCCCATTGTTGAAGAAAACCCTTCTGGAAGGGACGCATTCTCCACTGTGCCCACCTTACCATGGGAATTGTGGACACCATGGTGCCTATTATCTTGAGGCAAAGTGAGGCTTTGAGAAAAGGAGAGTCCAGTGCTAGACGAATCCTGTCCCGAACTATTGGGATTTTTTCCATGGGTAAGGAAATGGTGCTCTGGACCGTGTCGAATTGGGCACCGAGGAAAACAAGAGACTGTGTGGGATCTAGATGACTTTTCTCTTTGTTCAGAAGCCAACCAAACTCGGTTAGAGTAAGGATGACTTGGGCCCGATGTGTCAGTAGTTGTTCTTTGCTCTGTGAAAGTAACAGCAGGTCGTCCAAATAATGGTGAAGACGAATGCCTTTTGTCCTGATCAAGGCCACGACGGCCAGTAAGAGCTTTGAAAACACTCGAGGCGATGTTGTAAGCCCGAACGGGAGACAAGTAAATTGGAGATGAGTACTGCCCACTGCAAAGCGAAGGTACTTCTGAAACTCTATCGCTACTGGGACATGAAAGTAGGCGTCTTTCAAGTCGATAGATATCAACCAATCGCCCGGTAGAATCGTCTGGCGTATTGTGAGTAAGGACTCCATCTTGAACTTCTCTTTTTTGATGAAGGTGTTCAGGTGTGTCAGGTCTATCACTGGCCTCCAGGAGCCAGTCTTCTTTAGGACCATAAACAGAGGTGAGTACATTCCTTGAAATTTTTCTGCCGTTGGAACGTGTATGGCGGCGCCCTGGGCCAAAAGAGTGTTTGTGTATGTTAGAAGAATCTGTTTTTTCTCTTCTGAGCAGGGTAGATTTGTGGGAATAAATTGGAGTATAGGTGGACTGACAAATGTCCAGGAGTGTCCCGTGGATACTGTCTTGATCGTCCAAAAGTCTTTGATTGAGGCTGCCCAGACATGGCGGAATTGCAGAAGTCGAGCTCCAACTTGATCCGTCTGAGCCGACCCTATATCAAAAGGACTTAGAGGTGTCACGGTTACCAGAAGATGCCCCTTTTGCGGACTTCTGACCAGAAGGCTGGTTTCTTCTCCAGTTCTTCCTGAACTCTCTACCAGGTTTGTACCGACGAGCCTCCCTTGAGCGATCCTGGTCTTGTCTGGGAAAAAACTTTCTTTGATTGAAGGGACGGCGATCCTGGGGAAGGAACCCCGACTTACCCCCTGTGGCACGGGTGATAGCACTATCAAGTTTGTTCCCAAACAGGGAGGACCCCTGAAAGGGAATCCGACACCATGCCTGCTTGGAGGCTGGATCGGCTACCCAAGGACGAAGCCATAGGGCACGTTTAGCTGTGACAGAAGAGAGCATGACCCGTGCCACTAAACGGATAATATCCAGGGAGGCCTCACCCAGAAAGGCAGTCGCCATTCTGAGTTCATGGAGTGGTAGATCTCTGAACCCATGATCGGATAGATTTGACAGGGTAGAATCCACTTCATCCGTCCAAGCTTCCATTGCTTTAGATAGGGCTGCGAGGGCCAGAGCTGGTTTGCAGACCATACCTGCTGTGACGTATATGCGTTTGAGATCTGTATCAATCTTCCTATCCAAACCGTCTTTAAATGAAACAGTGTCTTCCAGGGGAAGAGTAACATGTTTCACTAACCTCATTAATGCGGCGTCAATCAAAGGAGCAGATTCCAAATGTTTAACATCTTCAGATTTGAATGGATACATTTTTGCGACTTTAGAGAGCAATGAATTTTTCCTTTCCGTGGCTGTCCACTCATCAGTAATCATTTCTCCAAGTTCCCCTAGGAGAGGAAAACTGGGACGCTCCTTTTTGAGGTGCTTGAAATATTTTCTCTGTTTGGAAGGCGCTTCAACCGGATCTTCCCACTTTAATGCGGCTTTAACGGCTTTAACTAGATTTGGAACAAGAGAGAAATCAAATCCTGCAGAATTGACAATACTTTCTACTTCACTAGTAGAAGACAGACTTGGTGAACGATTACGCTGAGAAGGACCCGGTAATTCAGAATCATCCTGAATATGGATTGGAGCTGGGACAATTGGAGAAGGAAAGCTACAATTGGGAACAGGTTTGTTCAGAGATTCCTGAACCACTTTTCTGACCAGAGCCTCCACCTGTTGATCATGATTTTCTCTTTCACCAGCAGCACAAGCATAACAGGCATCACAGAAGGATTTGCCTTCTGGAACTTGAGCTCTGCACCCCCAGCAGATTCTCCTATCAGAATGGCTGGAATGACGGTGGGAATGACGGTCAGATGTGGTTTTAGTTTTATCACTGTGATGTTTAGAAGGTGATCTTGGATGTCTAGAACTTGATCTGGAGTGACGATGTTGCGATCTAGAAACAACAGTTTCTTCATGTACTGAGGGCTGTAGATCAGACCTAGAAGGGCTGATGGTAGGGAAATAATTAAAAATTGCACCTAAAACCCAACAGACAGGTAGAGGAAATAAAAATTCCATCCTACCTGCGGCGTGCGGGTTGGCCACTGGGGGGCGGTGACACATCCATAATAGGCAGGGATACACACTGTAATTGATGCATATAGAGAAAACATGACCATAAGGGTGAGGCATTCAAAGAAGGCAACAGTATGGATATAAAACAGAGTGCCAATAGGCACCTACCTTAAACGACAAGCGATGTGCCTGGAAGCAGAAACAGCATGCGTCAGGAGATCCCAACAACATGCTGAGACTGACAGCTTTTTAAAAGCTGCCGCTTCCTGATGATGTCACCGCGCCCCGCCGTGTACTCTGTGCGCCTGCACAGTGTCCGGCGTGACTGAAAGTACCTCGCGCGCATGCGCGAACAGCGGTACTAGCCGTAACTGCGCATGCGCGAACCGGAGGGGGCTCGCACACGCGCAGTAGACTCAGGGGAGAGAGGCTGGAACGCAGGTGCGCTCCAGCCGCCATAACCAGGAAGGGCACTAGCGCAGACAAACAACAAACATAAACAGGCTGCCAATAACAAATGCAGATAATACGATACCAAAAACGATCCGTCCAGTCTGGGAACCATGAGGCTCAGAGATGCACCACCTGGGATATCGTCTGTGGGGGAAGGCCTCCTGCTAATAGCTGGGACGTTTGGCCACAATACTGCTTGCCTGCCAATGGCTGGTTCAAAAAGCTTTATAAGGCATTGGAGTTTTGAATACTGCCTCTATCCACCCGGCTAATAGCTGGGACTTGTTGGACTCCAGAAACTGAGATCTCCCATGAGTGCAACGACCAGGACTGGAACTTCGAGAAATCTTCATATTTAAAAAGGTAAGACTACCTAGGTCCTAGGAGGAGGACAAAAAAAGAAACACAGTCTATTGGGAGAAGCAAAGCTTTATGGGAGTAGGGTCCTATGAGGTATGAGAGGCGGGATTAACCCACACGTAGGCTGCCATGGAGTCTGTCAGGAAAAGTATTCTTCTTCATATTTTTCGTAAAAAAAATCGCAATAAACGTTTATTGATTGGTTTGCGCAAAAGTTATAGCGTGTACAAAATAGGGGATAGTTTTATGGCATTTTTCTTAATATTTTTTTTTACTAGTAATGGCGGCAATCAGCGATTTTTTTTCGGTACTGCAACATTAGGGCGGACACTTCGGACACTTTTGACACATTTTTGGGACCATTGGCATTTTTATATCGATCAGTGCTATAAAAATGCATTGGATTACTATAAAAATGCCACTGGCAGGGAAAGGGTTAACACTAGGGGGCGGGGAAGGGGTTAAGTATGTTCCCTGGGTGTGTTCTAAATGTAGGGGGGGTGGCCTCACTATGGGAAATGACTGATTGCTGTTCATACATTGTATGAACAGAAGATCAGCATTTCTCCCTCTGACAGGACCGGGAGCTGTGTGTTTACACACACAGCTCCCGGTCCTCGCTCTGTAACGAGCAATCGCGGGTGCCCGGCACGCGCCCCTAGTGGCCGCTAAGAGAATGGACGTTATTGTACGGGCTCTCACGCAGGGGAGCAGACCTGCCGCCATAGAACTGCGGCGGCAGGTCGGCAAGTAGTTAAATGGATACCATCTTGCTTTGAATGGAGCTAAATTGTTGTCTGTAACTGCTTGTCCATGTAGAACACAAGCTTGTTACCTGTGTTGCTTTTCTCATGCAATGTGCTTTTAATTCCTACTTTTTATGAGCATAATGCCGTGTACACACGATCGGACATTCCGGCAACCAAACGGTGGACAAATTTACGACGGATGTTGGTTTAAACTTGTCTTGCATACACACAGTCGCACAAATGTTTCCGGAAATTTAAAAAGTCAAGAACGCGGTCACGTACAGCACGTACGACGGCACAATAAAACGGAAGTTCCATACCAAGTGCGCCACCATTTGGGCTCCTTCTGCTAATCTCGTGTTAGTAGAAGTTTGGTGAGAGACGATTCCCGTTTTTCAGCTTCGTGCTTTTCAGTCCGTTACTGCTCTTTGCAGTGTGACAAATGTGCTATCTCCATTACGAACGTTAGTTTTACCAGACTGAGTGCTTTCGTCTCGTACTTGATTCAGAGCATACGTGGAATTTTGTGCGTCTGAATTGTCTACACACGCTCAGAATTTACGAGAACGGATTTTGTTGTCGGAAAATTTGATAACCAGCTCTCAAATTTTTACTGTCGGAAATTCCGACAGAAAATGTCCGAAGGGGCCTACATATGGTCGGAATTTCAGACCAAAAGCTCCCATCGAACATTTGTTGTCGGAAATTCCAAGCGTGTGTACGCGGCATAACAGTGCTATGCGCACTGTCTGTTTTGAAAAAAGTTAATAAAAATGTTAACTATAAAAAAAGAAGAAAATTAAATCAATGTTCCAAGAATGAAAATCTGAATGAAACTTTACCGATTTATGGCTAGTTTTAGTGTCCTGTGCTCTTGCCGCAGTGTGTTTGTCACCCAAGTCTTCATGGTGATTGACTGGAAGCTCCACTGATGACGAAGTTTCATGCAACTGTCCAAGAACATAGCAGGGGGTAGACTAGGCTATATAGAATAAGGAAGCTGATACAGTGCCTAGAATATATAAGTATACAGGTGACACTTAGTTTACTGCATGTGAAAAGAAACAAGAGCAAAGCTTGCTGCCTTTTGAGCTCTGTTGAGTTTATAAAATGTTTATAGCAAAATGTAGAGTTTATGTGGCAGTGTCTGGGGAGCACATAAAAAGGAGCACACTTGTAGGCACATTTATGTAGCACCTCCCTGACCCCTGCATCGCTCCCAACTGTCCCTCATTTCGAGGGACTGTCCCTGATTTGGAGCAATGTCCCACTTGGCCTGTGTTTTTACTTTGTTTTACAATAAATTGTGGAACTTCACTTAGGGTGACCACATTTCCAAACTGCCATTCAGGGACACACCCCCTCTCTCACCTCCCCCCCCCCCCAAAAAATTAGAGGGTCAGGAGCAAATGTAGTCTCTGGGTTGATGGGGAATTTGGCGGCGGGTTATTTGTCAGGTGAATGTGCCACTTGCCACCAGATGCAGTGCCGCTTGTCATCCATAGCCTGCCACCAGATGCAGTGCTGCTGTCACTCTCTCTATATGAGCCACGTGCATAGAAAGAAAGGAGTGGCGCCACTATCTGGAGAGTGAAGATCACACCAGTCCCTGCTGCTTGCCGCTGGGTGCCGGAGAAGGAGGTGCCGAGGTGGGTGGGGACAGCAGTGCTGCACTAGGCGCAGGCCTCGCTCCCGGTCTTACTGTCTGAGAGTAAATTGTCACTGGTTGCAAGATGCCAGGCAGCGCCGGCCCTAGCCACCAGTTCTGGAAATGTAGTTATTCGTTAGTAGGGGGTGGCTGTGTCCTCTATTTCATTCCGGGACATTGTATTGTCCCAGAATGAAGGTGCCCGGGACCAGGGACAGACAAGTCAATTGCGGGACAGTCCCGGACACGTGGACACCCTAACTTCACTATGGCCCGTTTCTCTTCATTGTATTTATGGTAAATCTTCTGTTGGAGTCTGTGACGAGACCCTTTGCTCGCTCGATTCTGCTCTCCCAACACTCCTCTGCTACTATTGAGTCAGCTTGCAGATTGCAACGTCTGATGGTCCAGTCATCCAAGGTTCCGTGATCCGAATTACAGCTATGTGCCATTCGGACCCATTAAGAACACACACCAGGCGGGCTGTATGTAAGTTCAAACAGGACTCTCATTAATGGCAGCATTCAGCTGGTTATATACAGTTTACAAGCTTATCATCAATCAAAGAACAATGAAATCTCCACCCCCTTTTCACACACTGGGGCTTCCATACAGATTATAGGTAGACACTCTGGTGCCGGCCCTGACAAGACACATTTCTTTAGATAATGACATTAGTGAAGTTAATTACTAATTGTAACAGAATACAGAATAACAGAATAACAACGAAGCAATCAGAATAATTAACCTGAGCCAATTATCTTATCATTTAGCCTGACGAGGTGAATAGGCGTCTCGTCTGCAATTCCCCACGATACAATACACATCTCTTAAGGTCTTCTTCACACACACAATAGATCAATTAACCTTTAGAATAGAGAGCTGGCTGGTGGTGGTACATTAGCATTTCAACAGTCTGTTATGCAGAGGAATGAGTCACTCTGGCCCACATGAAATCACCTGTAATATGTCCCATCTCATGTAATACATGAATTATGATTTATTAGCAACCCTCTCCTGTGTAACAGATGTCAAGTAGAAACACTTTAGCATCCCAAGGTCCATGACAGAGTCCGTCTCTGGCCAGTCCCATCCAGGTATCAGTACAGACCTCAGGCCACAAACTGTACCAAAGTCCGACCTGACCTTTTCTTAAAACGAAGGGTCATGGTGGTCAGGTAAGTAGGCACTTACCTCTACTTCTCACCTGGTGTCGCCAGTTTTGACATTGTCCTAGAGGTGATGGTGTCAACTTTCAAGAAACCTATCTAATGCATGGACTTTTAAGAGCTTACCACTGAGCTACTATTGCTGCAATTTTTGGATTTATTTTGCACTTTTTTGTTTATTGATGTGTTAGCACACATGCACTTGCACTTTAGAATATTACTGTATTGTTGTTTGTGATCTGGCAGACACTGGAGTTGTGGTACACTATTCCACTATGAAGAGATACTTGTACAAATATGGTCTTCATGGAAGAGTCATCAGAAGAAAACCTCTTCTATGTCCTCACCACAAAAATCAGCGTTTGAACTTTGCAAATGAACATATAGACAAGCCTGATGCATTTTGGAAACAAGTTCTGTGGACCGATGAGGTTAAAATAGAACTTTTTGGCCGGAACGAGCAAAGGTACGTTTGGAGAAGAAAGGGCACATAATTTAATGAAAAGAACCCCTGTCCAACTGTGAAGCATGGGGGTGGATCAATCATGCTTTGGGGTTGTATTGCAGCCAGTGGCACAGGGAACATTTCACGAGTAGAAGGAAAAATGGATTCAATAAAATTTCAGCAAATTTTGGATGGTAACTTGATGCCATCTGTGAAAAAGCTGAAGTTAAAGAGAGGATGGCTTCTACAAATGGATAATGATCCTAAACACACCTCAAAATCCACGGGGGATTACATCAAGAGGCGTAAACTGAAGGTTTTGCCATGGACTTCACAATCTCCTGACCTCAACATAATTGAAAATCTATGGATAGACCTTAAAAGAGCAGTGCGTGACAGACAGCCCAGAAATCTCAAAGAACTGGAAGACTTTTGTAAGGAAGAATGGGCAAAGATACCTCAAACAAGAATTGAAAGACTCTTGGCTGGCTACAAAAAACGTTTACAAGCTGTGATACTTGCCAAAGGGGGCAGTACAAGATATTAACTCTGCATGGTGCCCAAACTTTTGCAGATGCCATTTTTTTGTTTTCTGTAATTTTGAAAGTGTAAATGATGGAAATAAAATCTAACTTTTTTTGACATATTATAAGAATGTCGAATCTGTAATTTGATGCCTTTTGGAGATTTTTCCATCTTTTCTTGGCTTCTTTAATGCACATTAATACACATTTTTACCTGGGGTGCCCAAACGTTCGATCCCCACTGTATATAGACATTTTGAATTGTTAGGGATTTAAATCTCAATTTCCTAGGAGGAAACACTCCTAAATAATGTGCTTTGCGATCACTTATGCTTCTAAGGATATGTAAGGAATTGCCAGATGAAATCCACGGCTTCTCATTGTTTAGTTATTATGCCTTGGAGAATTCTGGTCACACTAATCATGAGAAATTGTCTTTGCGGGTTGCCGTGATCGTCCAGCTTACACTGCATGTTGATTTCCATTATTTCAAGTTTGTTGCGTAGGTCTGAAAATAATTCCTCGAGCTGAGAGCAGCGCTTGTCAGGAGACAGGAATAATACGCTCACATCTTCCGGCACAGAGGCTTTGTAGTCTCTGTATTACGGTGGAATGTTCTGGCTATTATCTTTAGTTCCCAGTACAGTCTACCCTGCTTTATGCCGTGTGAACTTTTCGGGATGGGAAATTTACCGTTGCTCTGCTCCTTTTTATATTCTTCCTTTACAAAGTTACTGCAAAAAAAAATGGAATACCAAATAAAGCTTCATTTTAAATCTTTCATGAAACTTCCAGCCACTATCAGTTAAAAGCAAACAACAGCAAAAAAAGAATTTAACCAGTTAAAAGAAACTTGTGCTGCGGCTGGTAGAATGTTCCTGCTTATGTAACCCTGCCTCAAAGAGGAGCTCCAGTCTGGAAAAAAAATTAAAAGTCATCAGCTACAAATACTGTGGCTGCAGACTTTTAACCACGTGCCGACTGCACCATTTACGCGTAGGCGTCCGCTCCATAGGGCATGGGGGGGCAATTGACCCCCCCCTGGAAAATCGAGAAGGTGTTGAAGAGTAAAGACATCCCTCCGCGACTGAAGCAGTGACAGCGCCGCGGTGACAGGCAGGTTAAAACAGGGAGAGAGGCGAGCTTTGCAGGGGGGGGGGCAGGGGTGGTCTGGTGCAGGGTGACACCACTACACCTGACCAACCATCCCCTTCTCTCGCGACAGTGGGCTGTCTGAGTGGTCCCATGCCGGATGTCACACAGGCACAGCGAGCAGAGTGAAGCTGCCTCCCCCTCCAGTGTTTGTGTACACAGGGGGAGGGAACCTGCTGTGCCTGTGCCGCGCTGATCTGAGGTACTGAATGGGATGGGGGGAGAGGGATCCGTCTGTGCTGAAGAGGGGTTTGTGCTGAATGGGGGGTATGTGCTTAAGGGGGGGTCCATCTGTGCTGAAGGGGGGGTTTGACTGAGGGGGTATATCTGTGCTGAAGGTGGGGTCTGTGCTTATAGGGGGTCCATCTGTGCTAAATGTAGGGGTCTGTGTGGAATGGGGGGGGTCTGTGTGGAATGGGGGGGTCTGTGCTGAATGGAGGGGTCTGTGCTGAAGGGGGGTCCATCTGTGCGCAGGACCCGTGGACTCAATGTCCGCCAGTGTCCCATGATCATTTCACGGAGCTGCAGAACGGGGAGAGGCCAATATAAACAGGGCATTTCCCCGTTCCGCCTAGTGACACGACACAGATCTTCTGCTCCCTGTAATTGAGAGCAGTGATCAGTGTCGTGTCACTGGTAGCCCAGCCAAAAACACACATTTAGAATCACTCCCTAGGACACACTTAACCCCTTCCTAGCACCCTAGTGGTTAACCCCCTTCACTGCCAGTCACATTTTTACAGTAATCGGTGCATTTTTATAGCACTGATCGCTGTATAAATGTGAATGGTCACAAAATAGTGTCAAAAGTGTCCGATGTGTCCGCTATAATATCGCAGTCACGATAAAAATCACAGATCGCAACCATTACTAGTAAAATAAAAATTATTAATAAAAATGCCATAAAACTATCCCCTATTTTGTAGACGCTAAAACTTTTGCGCAAACCAATCAATAAACGCTTATTGCAATTTTTTTACCAAAAATATGTAGAAGAATACGTATCGGCCTAAACTGAGGGAAAAATTATTATTATTTTTTTTAGATAGTTTTTTTGGGGAATATTTATTAGAGCAAAAAGTAAAGTATATTGATTTTTTTTCAAAATTGTCGCTCTTTTTTTGTTTATAGCACAAAAAATAAAAACCGCAGAGGTGATCAAATACCACCAAAAGAAAGCTCTATTTTTGGGGGGAAAAAAGGAGGTAAATTTAGTTTGGGAGCCACGCCACACGACTGCGCAATTGTCAGTTAAAACAACGCAGTGCCGAATCGCAAAACGTGGCCCGGTTATTTGGCAGCCAAATCCTCCGGGGCTGAAGTGGTTAATATTAGGACCAGGGGCAGCCCATCCATTAGGGTTGCCATGGCGCGGCCCCCCCCCCCCCTATTTTTGCCACCCCCTATATGCAGTGGATAAATTCATGCGGCCGCCCCCTAATCCTGTGTCTGACCCCTTTCGGGTCACCAGGCATATGAATCAGAGCAGCCAGGTTTTTTTTTTTAACCACTTGCCGACCGCGCTATAGCAAAAATACTGCTACAGCGTGGTCGAGTTGCTGTGACACGACGTCCCTGGGACGTCCTCGTGCACTTCCACGTTTGCGCGTCCCCTGGGGCGTGCTCGCGGAAGTGTCCGTGCTCGCCAGGTGTAGAAGACCCGGCGCATCACGGATCACGGTAAATTGCCGCTGATAGCGGCCGTGTACCACATGATCGCTCCGTCAAATGACGGAGCGATCACTTGTAAACAAACCGGCGTCATTTGATGACGCCGGTTCCTCCCTCTCCTCTCTGTACCGTTCGGTACAGCGTGAGAGGAGAGGAGAGGGGGGGAGCGGGTGTCAGCAGCAGCGCTGTGGCTGGATCTGTGACAACTGCAGTCACAGATCCAGCCATCCATCCCAGCAATACTCTGCAATACCCCCATACTCTGCAATACCTCGATACTCTGCAATACCCTGCGCAATACTCTGCAATACCCCAATACCCTGCAATACCCTGCGCAATACTCTGCAATACCCAATACTCTGCAATACCCTGCGCAATACTCTGCAATACCCCAATACCCTGCAATACCCTGCGCAATACTCTGCAATACCCTGCGCAATACTCTACAATACCCTGCGCAATACTCTGCAATACCCCAATACTCTGCAATACCCTGCGCAATACTCTGCAATACCCCAATACTCTGCAATACCCCAATACCCTGCGCGATACTCTGCAATACCCCAATACCCTGCGTGATACTCTGCAATACCCCAATACTCTGCAATACCCTGCGCGATACTCTGCAATACCCCAATACTCTGCAATACCCCAATACTCTGCAATACCCCCAATACTCTGCAATACCCCCAATACTCTGCAATACCCTAATACTCTGCAATACCCAAATACTTTGCAATACTCAAATACTCCTCAATACCCAAATACTCCTCAATACCCAAATACTCCGCAATACTCCAATACTCCGCAATACCCCAATACTCTGCAATACGCCCCCCCCTCCTGCCACCCTCCGATGCTTTTACAGACTCACCGCTACGATCGAAGCCAGGATATATATTTTTTTTCAGTCTTCCCAGCCTAGAGGTGAGATGTGGGGTCTTATTGACCCCACATCTCACTGTAAAGAGGACCTGTCATGCTATATTCCTATTACAAGGGATGTTTACATTCCTTATAATAGGAATAAAAGGGATAAAAAAATATTTTTGGGGAAAAAAGTGCCAAAATCAAGTAAATAAAGTAAAATGAACAATAATTTTTATTTATTTTTTTAAAGCGCCCCTGTCCCCGTGAGCTCGCATGCAGAAGCGAACGCATACGTAATTCCCGCCCACATATGAAAACGGTGTTCAAGCTACACATGTGAGGTGTCTCTGCGAACGTTCGAGCAAGAGCAATACTTTTGGCCCTAGACCTCCTCCTTAACTAAAAACATGTAACCAGTAAAAGTAATTAAAGCGTCGCCTATGGGGATTTTTAAGTAGCGAAGTTTGGCGCCATTCCACGAGTGTGCGCAATTTTGAAGTGTGACATGTTGGGTATCTATTTACTCGGCGTAACTTCATCTTTCACATTATGAAAAAAAATTGGGCTAACTTTACTGTTTTGTGTTTTTTTTAAGCACAAACCCGTTTTTTAAAAAAAACACGCGTTCAAAACATTTCTGCGAAAATACCATGCGAGATAAAAAGTTGTAACGGCCGCCATTGTATTCTCTAGGGTCTTTGCTAAAGAAGCATTTATAATGTTTTGGGTTTCTATGTAATTTTCTAGCAAATGAATGATGATTTTTCCATGTAGGAGAGAAATGTCAGAATTGGCCTGGGTGCTCCAGAACGCCTGATGGTGCTCCCTGCATGTTGGGCCTCTGTATGTGGCCACGCTGTGTAAAAGTCTCACACATGGGGTATCGCCATACTCGGGAGGAATAGCAGAATGTGTTTTGGGGTGTAATTTGTGGTATGCATATGCTGTGTGTGAGAAATAACCTGCTAATATGACAGAAACAAGTTGTTTTTTTTTTTTTTACAGAATTTTCTGTCGTTTTTCTTTTATAGCGCAAAAAATTAAAAACCCAGAATTGATCAAATACCACTAAAAGAAAGCTCTATTTGTGTGAAAGTCTGAGTAATTGTCATTCAAATTGTGAGAGCACCGAAAGCTGAAAATTGGTCTGGTTAGGAAGGGGGTTTAAGTGGCCAGTGGTCAAGTGGTTAAAGAACCTGATTAAAGCCATAGGCTTCAAAATAGGGTGAACTCAGGGCACAGAGCATTGCGTCTGGGGCCCACACAGGTGTGTTGCAACAGCAAATGAATATTCGCTGTTGCAACACTGATCCTCCTACCGACCAATAGGGAGGCAGGTATGAAACCTGTTTCCCGATTGGCCAAAATGTCAGGCGATCCTATTGGATGCCTAGCGCCGGGAGGAGGAGAGAGGAGACACAGCGGAAGCTGCTCCAGGAGAAGACACTGGAGCATCTTTCCCTGAGCTCGAAATGCTCTCACCGCCCGCATCCAGGGTAAGGACACTGGGTGACGCCGCCGCCACTGATAAGGACACTTACCTGTCCAGGGATCCCGTGATGCAGGCCCCCTGAGCCGATTCGTCAATCAGCTTCAGGTGCAAACATTGTAAATAAGGGAAACCCGGCAGTGAAGTCTTCAGGCTGCCGGTTTCCTATTGCGCATGTGCAAATCACGCTGCGCTTTCTAAATAGTGCTGCTACTTCTGGGACCTGTGTTTGTCTCAAAAGCCAGCAGGGTGAAGGAGGGGCCAGAAATGCACATAGATCTCCAATTGGCAATCTTACCCAGAAGTGGCAGCGGGTACCTGGTTTTGACCCCTCCCCCCAAAAAAAGTGCCAAATATGGCAGTGGAGAGGGGGGGTGTGAACAAATGGAGCTTCCCCTTTTGGATAGAGCTCCGCTTTAAGCAGGAGTATCTATTGTGACAGTGAGAGGCCTGTCATTGTGAGAATGTAGGAAAATGTGACACGGAATTTGCATTTAGTTGCAAAGTTCCGGATTGTTGTTTCTGAGCAGAGAAAGCTGTGTTTTTGACTTTCCCTGGATTCTGTAGTTCTGGATCAGAACTTTCAATCCTGTGTCCAGAGTTTATCAGGTGCCTGCAATCTTTATGAGTACACAGGTGTCCTGGGTCGTTATATACTCAGATCTGAGCACAGGGATCAGAGGAGCCCCAGCCAGAAGAAAAGAGACAGATGGCCTCAGCCAGGAGACACAGGGTTTCATTGAGGGGCAGAAGGCCCCAGCCAGAAGCCAGAAGTCAGAGGGTTTCACAGAGGGGTCAGAGGGCCTCAGCCAGGAGACAGAGGGTCTCACCGAGGGGTCAGAGGTGCCCCAGCCAGAAGCCAGGAGACAGGGGGTCTCACGAGGGGTCAGAGGTGCCCCAGCCAGAAGCCAGGAGACAGAGGGTCTCACGAGGGGTCAGAGGAGCCCTAGACACATGCCAAGAGACAGAGGGTCTCACGATAGGTTAAAGGAGCCCTAGCCAGAAGCCAATAGACAGAGGGTCTTACTGAGCGGTCAGAGGGCCCCAACCAGAAGCCAGGAGACAGAGGGACTCGCCGAGGGGTCAGAGGTGCCCCAGTCAGAGGCCAAGAAACAGAGGGTCTCATCGAGGGGTCAGAGGTGCCCCAGCCAGAGGCCAAGAGACAGAGGGTCTCATCAAGGGGTCAGAGGTGCCCCAGCCAGAAGCCAAGAGACAGAGGGTCTCATCAAGGGGTCAGAGGTGCCCCAGCCAGAAGCCAAGAGACAGAGGGTCTAGCGAGGGGTCAGAGGAGCCCCAGCCACAAGCCAAGAGACAGGGGTCTTACGATGGGTCAAAGGAGCCCTAGCCAGAAGCCAGGAGACAGAGGGTCTCACAGAGGGGTCAGAAGTGCCCCAGCCAGAGGCCAAGAGACAGAGGGTCTCATCGAGGGGTCAGAGGTGCCCCAGCCAGAGGCCAAGAGACAGAGGGTCTCATCGAGGGGGTCAGAGGTGTCCCAGTTAGCAGCCAAGAGACAGGAGGTCTAGTTCCAAGAATCAAGACAGCTCAAGACTCAAGGCCAGCCCATATTTTGCTATTTGGCACTGTGCTACTTTAACTGGCAATTGCGCGGTCATGCAACTCTGTACCCAAACAAAATTTATATAATTTTTCTCACACAAATAGAGCTTTTTTTTGGTGGTAATTGAAGGAAAGGGTAAGTGAACCAACAATGCACTAGCTTAAAGTAACTTATTTAGAAAATAAAAAACAAACCTTTACAACCCCTATGCATCAGCATACCAAGACATTTTGGACAATTTCATGCTCCCAACTTTGTGGGAACAGTTGTGGGACGGCCCCTTCCTGTTCCAACATGACTGCACACCAGTGCACAAAACAAGGTCCATAAAGACATGGATGAAAAAGTTTGGGGTGAAGTTACTTGACTGTCCTGCATAGCAACCCAATAGAACACTGCAAGCCAGGCCTTCTAGTCCACATCTCAACCCAGTCTGCCCCATAAGACTGGTGCTACACTAATAGTGTAGAGCAAGCCGGGAGGGACTCTTTCCATGCTGCCCCCCTGCAAAGTGCTGCCCTAGGCCTGGGCTTTGTTGGCCTAGGCCAGGAAACAGTGTTGCAGTACCCACCAGGGATACCCACCAGCAGTGCCAGCAGTACCCACCAGGGATATCCACCAGCAGTGCCAGCAGTACCATCCAGCCAGGGATACTCACCAGCCATACTATCCATCAGGAATACCAACCAGCAGTGCCAGAAGTACCCACCAGAGATTACCCACCAGCAGTACCATGCACCAGTTACAGTCTAAATTTATTTTTTTTAAATCAGCAGCTACAAATACTGTAGCTGCTAAAAAGGACACAGTCGCTCCATTTTTGGGGGGGGGGGGGACAAACAACCCCCCCCCCCTGTTGCTCAATTGGTCGGGAGGAGAGCAGGAAGACAATAGTGAATATTGATTTGTTAATGATCCACAAGTGGGTGGACTCGGGGGGCGTAGTGCTCTGCGCCTCGAGCCCACCCTTTTTTAAGCCAATTAGAGCCAATCAGGCTCTAATCATGTGCATCAAAAAAAATAACACCCCATTGAAACCCATGCGTCCGGCTCCCTGCATGAAGATTAGGGGGCCTGCGCCTCTACATTAGACACGCTGTAGTTCTGTGCTATTTGGAATAGAGATATAACGCACAGCTGAAGACCCCCTCCCCCCATACCTCTTCTCAAAACACCATGATCTCATTAGAGGGTGTCTGTTCGCAGCGCTAGTGATAAGTGGTGCGCTGCTCCTTTTTTGAACAGCTTCTGAAAATGGAACAGAGATCTGCCTGAGAGCTTCTAACACTAAATGTATCCTGTTTTGGTAGAATTTACTCCATGTTATTGTGCGTTTTGTTGATCGGTCAGGTTGTACTTTACAGCTGGGCAATCAAAAACCGCAGATCAATGAATATAAAGCAGTTGCCGCGTTGGTAAGAATTCCAGGCTGGCCTCTGTTAGTTGTGCACAATGGCGGTATTCTGTAGTCAGGTTTATTTAAAGCGGAACCCGAGGCACAAATCAATGCAGCTCTGTTATCATTGATACCTCCTTAAATGTATTTTTTAACCACTTGCTGTCCATTGAATGTAGAGATGGGGTTATAACAAGCTCATGGTCAGCTGGGGAACTGACTTTTCTCTGCTACGTTGCCTACTGGGCACTAGTACCCCCTTCCTGCCCAGGCCAATTTGCAGCTTTTAGCGTTGTCGTACTTTGAATGACAATTGCGCGGTCATGCTACACTGTACCCATATTAAGGGCCAGATTCACAGTGGAGATACGACGGCGTATCTCCTGACACGCCGTCGTATCTCTGTTTCTATCTATGCGACTGATTCATAGAATCAGTTACGCATAGATAGCCAGAAGATCCGACAGGTGTAATTGTTTTACACTGTCGGGTCTTAAGATGCAGTACCGCGGCCGCCGCTGGGGGGAGTTTGCGTCGTAAACCAGCGTCGGGTATGCAAATTAGGAGTTACGGCGATTCCCGACGGATTTTCACGTTCGCTACGTCGCCGCTAGTCTAGTTTCCCGTCGCAAAGTTAGTCGTTTTTTTTGGTGCCTTAACTTTACACAGCAATCGTTCCCGCGTCGAAATTTTAAAAATAACGTCGTTTGCGTAAGCCGTCCGGGAATACGGAATTACGCTACACGTGTCGCCGTTTGAAAAAATGACGTCACGGCGCGCAATGCACGACGGGAGTTCGGAAACGGAGCATGCGCGGTAGGTCCAGCGCGGGAGCGCGCCTAATTTAAATGGCACACGCCCATTTAAATTGGCCCGCCTTGCGCCGGAGGCCGCCGGCGTAGGTTTTCATCGCAAGTGCTTGGTGAATCAGGCACTTGCGATGAAAAATTGCGGCGGTGTAACGTATCTACGATACGTTACGCCGCCGCTCTTCTATGTGAATCTGACCCTAAATTTTTATCATTTTTTTTCACACAAATATAACTTTTTTTTTGGTGGTATTTAATCACCACTGGGTTTCATATTTTTTTGCTAAATAAATGAAAAAAAGATTGGGGGGAAAAAACATTTTGCATAGTAGTTTTGCAAACGGGTAATTTTTCTCCTTCACTGATGGGCACTCATGAGGCTGCACTGATGGACACTGATAGGCAGCACTAATGGGCACTGATAGGCTGCACTGATGGGCACTGATGAGGTGCCACTGGTGGGCACTGATGAGGAGGCACTGATGAGGCTGCACTGATGAGGCTGCACTGATGAGGCTGCACTGATAGGCAGCACTGATAGGTGGAACTAGGGTTGCCACCTCATCCATTTAAAACAGAACACATATGAATTACACAGGTTCTGTGGCTAATTAAGGTGGTAATTAGACTCATTTGGTGCCGTACCTGCATTAAATCAGCCACAGAACCTGTGTAATTCATATGTGTTCTGTTTTAAAGGGATGAGGTGGCAACCCTAGGTGGAACTGATGGCCTCTGATTAATGGCACTGGTAGGCAGCACTGATGGACACTGATAGGCAGCACTGATAGGTAACACTGATGAGGAGGAACTGATTGGCTGCACTGGTGGGCACTGAAAGGCAGCACTGTTGGGACTGCACTGATAATCAGGACCCTGATAATCAGTGCCCTAATTATCAGTGTAGTTCTTTCACACAGTTATTGGCTCTCCTCTCCTTGGTCATTCGGCTATAGAGAGGCCAGGAAGTGGTTTAGATAGTTATTTCATGAATAAGGGCTGCCATAGCCGGGACTTTTTTGAAAATACAAGTTTGCTAACTACGTCTGGCTTCAGTTCTTTTAAGTCAAAGTGGTTATAACCCTAAAAAAATAAAAAATAAATGCACCTGTCCCTTTAAGGCACGATACACATCATAGTGCTTTTGTAGTGTCATTTATCCCTGTCCATGTTGTACAATACCTGGTTGATCTTGCCCGTTCCTGTCTTCCCCTCTGTAATCTGACCACCCTTGTAATGGCTGCTGATCCATGATAGCATGATCAGTTTACATCTACATAGAATACCAACCAGTCCTTTGGCTAATAGAAATGTGCATGCGCGCATGAATCTCTGCAGAGCGGCTATCAGGAATGTGAATGGGCATACGCAGTTACGCACGCCTGTGATATTTAGTGCTCGTGCTCAAAAATATTAGATTCCGCGCTCCTTAGTGCTCAGACAAGGTGTCCCCACATGGATGTGCACTCACTCCTCGGTATGGACCAACTATCTCTAGTTTGGTCAAATAAGCGTGTTGGGAGACCCTTGAAGAATCTTTTTGCTGACGGTTCCTGGGATGGAAATACCCTTTTTAAGGTTAGGGGGTTAGGGTTAGAACTTAGGGTTAGTGTTAGGGTTGATTTTCCGACAAATCGAGCAGGATCTTGGAAAGGTAGGGGTTTTAGGGTAAGTCACTAAGTGGAGATGGACTTAGGGTTAGGTTTAAAGTTCATAGGTCAAAGGTCAGTTAGGGGTTTCCCTTGAAGACTAAGGTTAGGACTCAGGAATTGGAATAGGGACCTCCCCCAGAGGTCAAAGGTCAGAAGGCAGGTTCCCAGAGGTCAATGGTCACGAGGCTTGGCTGACCCACCCCCACCAAAGTGTACCGCCTACCCCAACTAAGCCCGGGGAATAAACAAGTCGGGGAAAGGGCTTCATTGCGCAATAACATTTAAAAACTTTATTTTAAGACCATAAAAAACAAAAATAGGGGTGTCTGTAGCCTGGCACCCAGTGTGAATAGCAGGTGATTAATTTGGGAAATCGGCCCATAGGCA
Organism: Rana temporaria; assembly: GCF_905171775.1. Taxonomy (NCBI): domain Eukaryota; kingdom Metazoa; phylum Chordata; class Amphibia; order Anura; family Ranidae; genus Rana; species Rana temporaria. Next base: position 454,039,355 of record NC_053492.1, on the reverse strand, counting down.
GTAGTAGACCGCTGCTGCGGTTCTGACTCTAATTTCGTTTGAAAATGGTGGGTGGAAGTGGGTCTCGATGACGCGATCAAGCCTCTACATATTGGCCTTAAAGGGGTTGTAAAGGTACAATTTTTTTTCCTAAATAGCTTCCTTTACCTTAGTGCAGTCCTCCTTCACTTACCTCATTCTTCCATTTTGCTTTTAAATGTCCTTATTTCTTCTGAGAAATCCTCACTTCCTGTTCTTCTGTCTAACTCCACACAGTAATGTGAGGCTTTTTCCCTGGTGTGGAGTGTCGTGCTCGCCCCCTCCCTTGGACTACAGGAGAGTCAGGACGCTCTCTACATTGCAGATAGAGAAAGGAGCTGTGTGTTAGTGGGCGTCCTGACTCACCTGTAGTCCAAGGGAGGGGGCGAGCACGACACACCACACCAGGGAGAAAGCCTCGCATTACTGTGTGGAGTTACAGACAGAAGAACAGGAAGTGAGGATTTCTCAGAAGAAATAAGGACATTTAAAAGCAAAATGGAAGGATGAGGTAAGTGAAGGAGGACTGCACTAAGGTAAAGGAAGCTTTTTAGGAAAAAAAATTACCTTTACAACCCCTTTAAATTTATGAAGAAATGTGATTGTATTTGTAATTTTTTTTCTGGATATGTTTTATAGCCAATAGTAAAAAATATTTACATATTTTTTTTTTAAATTGTCTGTCTTTTTTTGTTTATAGCGCAAAATAAAAAAATTTAAATAAACTGCAGAAGTACCGTATTTATCGGGGTATTGCGCGCTCCGGCGTATAGCGCGCACCCCTAATGTGGACCCGCATTCCTGTAAAAAAAAACATTTTAGTACTTACAGTTTTAGTGTCTTGCGCGGCGTCCATCGGCGGCCTCGTCGGGTCCGGCGTCAGTCTGCGGCTTCGGTGGTGTCCTCCTCGTCGGGTCCGGTGTCCTGCGGCCATCGTGGTGACCTCCCCGCTCGATCCCCACTTCCCGCGCCGAGTTTGAACCACTGCGCCGGCATATACCGAGCGCAGTACACTCGGGTATAGTCGGGCAGGCTCGGCTCCTCTCGCAAAGGACGTACAGGACGTGACCGCGAGAGGAGCCGAGCCTGCCCGACTATACCCAAGTGTACTGCGCTCGGTATATGCCGGCGCAGTGGTTCAAACTCGGCGCGGGAAGCGGGTATCGGCGTATATCGCGCACCCACGATTTTGCCCTGATTTTCAGGGCAAAAAAGTGCACGGTATACGCCGATAAATACGGTAATCGAATACCATGAAAAAATGCTGTATTTTTGGGAAAAAAATTAGATACATTTTATTTGTGTACAGTGTCACAGAGTTAGATGTTCTGGAGGTCATGTGGTTAGGGGGTGAGCAGTTGGGGGCAGTAATTGCCCCGAACCACAAATGCCCGAAACAGCTGGCGTATTCCATGCATGAAGAATTGTTTCGATTTTCCACTACTATCCTGTGATTTGTGTCGGTAATATTTCCCCATCTTACCTTCCTTCACATTTATTCTCTGATGAATACAGGCATTGGTTAACACCCATATATCTTTTTTAATTAAGGGAATAAAAGGAAGCTGCTCAAAGTTCCTCGCCCACCCCACCACTTACCCTGGCGCTGGACTCATTTGCATGTAACAAAGTCGGGTTATTATAACATCGTTTGTGCCAATCGCTTATTGTTTGCTTGATAAAGTGCCTACTTTTACTTTGATAGATTTTCTCACCAACCATCTAACATGCACTTGATCAAGCAAAAATGTGAATACTAAATACATCCCACTCCTTCATAAGCACGCTGGAGCTAAATGAAGCTGGCAGGAAAGTGCGTACTTCAGGTCCCGAGTTCCTTCAATTAGCCGGTCTGAAGGAGAGGCAGACCTGGTCAGCGGTCAGGTACACTTCTTATTACTTGAGACATTGAAGTCTCTCCAGGGAAGTGGGAAAGGAGTTTCTGGAAATGACTAAATACAACCTGTTGGGGTCAATTTACTAAGAGTTAAATAAAAATAACCGTTAATAAAATGGGGTAAAATATCACTTGCGGTATATTAGTTGTAAAAGTGTAATTCACTAAGGGCCAGATTCTGGTAGATCCGGCGTATCTCTGCGGCGGCGTAACGTATCTCATTTACGTTACGCCGCCGCAAGTTTTACAGGCAAGTGCTTTATTCACAAAGCACTTGCCTGCAAAGTTGCGGCGGCGTAGCGTAAATCACCCGGCGCAAGCCCGCCTAATTCAAATTAGGCGGGTAGGGGGCGTATAGCATTTAAATTAGGCGCGTTCCCGCGCCGAACGTAATGCGCATGTGCCGTCCCTAAAATTTCCCGACGTGTATTGCGCTAAATGACGTCGCAAGGACGTCATTGGTTTCGACGTGAACGTAAATGGCGTCCAGCCCCATTCACGGACGACTTACGCAAATGACGTAAATTTTTAAATTTCGACACGGGAACGGAGGCCATACTTAACATTGATTGCGCCTCATATAGCAGGGGCAACTTTACGCCGGGACAAGCCTAACGTAAATGTCGTAACTTCACTGCGCCGGCCGCGCGTACGTTCGGGAATTCGCGTATCTAGCTAATTTGCATACTTGACGGGGAAAACGACGGCGGCGACACCTAGCGGACAAAAAAAAAATGCAGTTTCGATCCGACGGCGTAAGAGCCTTACGCCTGTCGGATCTAATGGTTATCTATGCGTAACTGATTCTTAGAATCAGTCACATTGATACGACAGCTCGGATTAGGACTTACGACGGCGTACATGGCGCTGCGCCGTCGTAAGTCCTCTGAGAATCCGGGCCTAAGAATTTTGCGTTAAATAACGAATGCAGTATTTTTTTAGGTAATTACTGCATTTTTTCATGCAGTAATTTACCGCATTGAGCTGTTTACTAAGGAGTGGGCCGGGAAGCCGGTCGTCGAGTCCCTAACAACGGATGACTCATCAGCTGTCAGCGGGTTGCCCACTGACAGGTGAATGTTAACTACTTGCCAACCAGCCGCTGTATAACGATCGTTATGCGGTGGCGGTTTGGCTCCCATGCGCGAATCACCGTTTTAGGGCTATCGGGGGCGCGCCGGAGCCAATGCAAACATGTATGTAAACAGACAGATCCCTGTTCTGTCAGGGGAGTAGAGATCTAGTGATCAGGAACAGCGATCTATCTCTACTCCCAGTCAGTCCATTCCCCCCACAGTTAGAAACACCTCCCAGGGAACACACTTAACCCCTTGATCGCCCCCTAGTGTTAACCCCTTCCCTGCTAGTGAAATTTATGACCTGTGTGAAAGAAGCATAATGCCGAGTACACATGACCGTTATTCATGTCATGGAAAAAAAATATGTTTTTCTCGACGTGATTCCTCTCAAGCCTGCCTTGCATACACACGATCGTGATAAAAAATGCTCGAGGAAAGCGCAGTGACGTACAACACGTACGATGGCACTATAAAGTTCCATTCGAATGGCGCCACCCTTTGGGCTGTTTATGCTAATTTCCCCATCTCATAACTTGCTTCTGAGCATGCATGTTTTTTCCCCCCGTCGTTAAAGCCTACACACGACCGTTCTTCACGACGAGAAAAACAACAACGTGAAAAACGACGAGAAAAAATAGATCAGGTTCTAAAATTTTAATGCCCATTTTTCTCATCGCAAAAAATGCTCTGGAGCCTACACACGATCCGTTTTTCACTAGCAATTAAAAAAAATTGCATTTTTCTCGTCATGAAAAACGGTCGTGTGTACGCGGCATAATTCTTGTGAGCTTTTTCTGACAACTTCATGCAATGTACAAATGGGCAGATCCCTAAATAAATTCTTTGCCCTCAAATGTATAAGGATCTTTCCTGGATAACAGTGAATATTCCTTACCAAGCTTCAGTAACTCTGTGATGAGCCAATCAGGTGGACCTTTCTTCCCCATGGTTCCCAGCATGGGGTAACTGCATTCCTTTTTTTCTTAAAGGGGTTGTAAAGGAAACATTTTTTTTCATAATAAGCATCCTTTACCTGCAGACATTCCTCTTTTCACTTCCTCATTGTTCGTTTTTGCTCAGAAGTTGCTCTATTTCTTCTCTGTTCTGTTCACTTCCTGCTTGTCTGATTGTTACTCACCATCGTGAAGGGAACCGCTGAATAGTTTGGGATCGGCGTATTAAGTTACCAAATTCGCTTGTCTAGGGGTATAACTTGTGAGTGTGGATAAGGAGCGAATGTCCAGACAACAGCGTGGATTTTCCAATGCTTTATTCCAAGGCTAACATAGCCAACATCAATGTAACACACAGTAGAGAAAGGGTTGATGAGCAAGAGGAAACTGTGGTATCAGGCCTTGGATATCAAAGCATGGAGAGCCTGCTCTCAGTACAGATAGCTCAAACGTCGCCACTCCCGCCGGAGTGGGTAAAGTGTCCCCGGACAGGTAGTTAACTTTAGCCTGGCAGCCGGTGGGTCACTTGCAAATAAAGTCACTGGGAGGAAACAGGGCCTCTGGACAGGCCTGATAGGTATTTGGCAATGGTTAAAGATTAGAACTGGCGAATCCTCCCAGAAAGCACAATTTAGGGTCACCCATGGACAGTTGCAATGTACCTGTCGTGTGGCGTGGTAACCGGATCCCCGATGGTACGTCCCAACCTCGCAGACAACCTCTGTTTCTAGGTTCTCCCGAGCAGACTCCTCATTGTACAGCTGCCAGCTTAGGATCTGGAACCCAGCAAGCCGCTGGGGTCCCTCTCAGCATCAAGGTGAGACTCTGCCTGGTATGCAGCTCCGGTCAGGCGAGCCTCGATGGCGGGGCCCTGAAGGTGGATGTGTGAAGGAAAGAAGATGCGCTAATTAAATAAATAAATAAATAAATGTGTTATGAAATTCAGTGAATCAACCTCAAATTTCTAAATAAAAATATAAAATAAGTAATAGTGGGATAGAGGTGAATATATATACAATAATAAATAAGTGTCCAACAAATAAATAAGACTCCTATTAAAGGAGATCAAACAAATTATTGTGCATGAACAGTCCAAATAATAGTGAAAAGAATTTTGCAGGATAAGTCCATAAATCTGTGTAGACTTCCTCCTCCACCAAGGAATAGAAATAAATCACCGCAAACAAGTGCTCATGGATGGCACCTTACCACAAAATGTTGATCTCTTTAATCAAAAGGAGATCGTAATAAGCATGGGTTCATATAACATCAGAATCCTTTTAGGTCGATATCAGCAGATCCAGCATCCAGCCTCACATAAAATAAGCCAAAAGAGGAGATCGCCATAGTATAATAACGTTTAATAAAATCAAAGTTAAAAGACAGGCAACGCCAAATGGCCCCTTACTTGCAAGGTGCCTTAACCCGGCACTGAGGCTGGTCTGCGTTGGATGATTTGGGGGAGAGGTCCACGCTGCAGGAAGGGTGCAGCGGCGTGCGTTCCACCTGTGTGTGAGCGAGGACCAGCAGAGCCGGAACCGGAAGTCCGTCCGTAGGAGATAGCGTGACCAATGCGCCTCGACGTACGTTTCGAGATTGACTCGTCGTCAGGAAGCGTCATTGGTCACGCGTATGGGCCATTAATATAGGCCGTCCAATCAAATTGAAGTGGGAGGGACAGAAAGATAATGACAGCCTCAGTCCCGCGCCAAGCAACAGATGCATACAGCGATGCAATGGCCAATCAAATTCTATATCTACAAACAGATATAGACTAATACAATTATGTCACAACAATCCTAGGCTAACAAAAAATATTATAAGAAATTAAATAAATAAATAATGCCTATGATCGGAAATATGTCGGACAGTAATATACATAAAAATCACATTTAATTATGTTATTATAAAATCACATAAGATAAAATTAAGGAATAAAATGTAATAAAACCAGACAATAAATTCTATTCATTGGTTATAAAACAATTTAGATCAAGATCAATGTTTAAACCCAAAGGTCGCATGGTGCGCAGCCGATGCAACCATTTGGTTTCATTCTGGGACACTGTCTTTTTGAGATCTGTACCTCTCCAATGGCTAATTACCCTATCAATACCGTAAAATGTTAAAAATCGTGGGTCTCTATTGTGACACTCATCTGCTGGTCCTCGCTCACACACAGGTGGAACGCACGCCGCTGCACCCTTCCTGCAGCGTGGACCTCTCCCCCAAATCATCCAACGCAGACCAGCCTCAGTGCCGGGTTAAGGCACCTTGCAAGTAAGGGGCCATTTGGCGTTGCCTGTCTTTTAACTTTGATTTTATTAAACGTTATTATACTATGGCGATCTCCTCTTTTGGCTTATTTTATGTGAGGCTGGATGCTGGATCTGCTGATATCGACCTAAAAGGATTCTGATGTTATATGAACCCATGCTTATTACGATCTCCTTTTGATTAAAGAGATCAACATTTTGTGGTAAGGTGCCATCCATGAGGACCGTTTCCAGCGGATAATCCTCTCATGTGTACGAGGCCTTACATCTCCCATTCCACTAACTTTAGCATAGCTCCCCACTAACTAAGAAAAAAGGGGGGCGCTACATAAGGAAATAATTATATTACAAAAAATAAGGTGATTTTTTATTGCAGCTGTGCAAAGTTATGTCACGTTCATACAGCAAATGTTGTCAGAAATAGACCACCCCCCCCCCCCCCCACAGGGGGAGGTTCTTTTAGCATATTTAAGTTTAAGGGAGACGGGTGGGCTGGGGGACATTATTTTTTTATGTGATGTGTTTGTCACATTCCTACAGGGATTATTTTTTTCATAAATAGACCCCATAGTGAAACACGCTGCTTTGGCTGCCATAACCAGGTATTTATTGATGTATTCTCTGCTGGATAGACTGGTTAATTACGATCAGAGATCGGAGATCAGGTGACTAAAAGCCTCGGCATCTCCTGAACATCTTTTGTCCGAGACCCCTGAATGGTGATGCACTTTTATAAAGCTCTGCCCTCTGTGCCTTGTGTTTATTTTAATAAAACGTATGCTAGAATGTGCTATTAGAGTCAGCATGAGTCTGCTTTATATGCGGAATTACTTTTCAACAAACAAGAGAAAGGAGAGACGCTTCCTAAAATACAGTAAAACCTTGGTTTGAGAGTAACTTGGTTTGAGAGCGTTTTGCAAGACAAGCTAAATATTTTAATACATTTTGACTTGATATACAAGCGATGTCTTGATATAAGAGTAGCGTCATGTCACAACTGGGTATAAAAGAGAAGAGAGGCGCCTCTAAGTGTAGCAATATGGTTACATTTAATGAAGGTACAACATTTAGAAACTCACATGGTTGATGATTAAAATAGGCACATCTAACTATGCATGGATCCAGGGTAAAGCATTGACCATTGACGTCATCTCTTCCATGCTGCACTCCACAAGCGCTTCAAGCCTCGCTTTCAGATTGCTCTACTGCAGGGTAGTCTTCCCAATCACGATTGCAGACTGACTGTGGACAGCTTTACCCCGGATGCCTGCATACTTAGATGTGCCTCTTTTAATCATCAACCATGTGAGTTGCTAAATGTTAGACCGTCATTAAATGTACCCATATTGCTACACTTAGCGGCGCCTCTCTTCTCTTTTATACTCTGTGGCTCCTGCTGGATTTTGCTTCTAATCCCCTTGTGGAGGCTTCCATTTGTGGACGGATATTTTATGGTTACACAACCAATCACATTGTTATAATCTTTTTATATGGACTATAAACTGAAGGATTTATGAATAAATGGTTGTGGAACGAATCATTTGAGCTTCCATTATTTCTTATAGGGAATTTCGCTTTGATATACAAGTGCTTTGGATTACAAGCATGCTTCCGGAACGAATTATGCTCGCAATCCAAGGATTTACTTGTATTAACATTCTTTTAACTCATCCTAAAGCATCCCTCCACCCAATAAATAATTTATAGTATTAATTTAAAATAATAAAGTTATCAAAACTCAGCGTACCGCACAGGTGTATAACACGCACCTTCGTTTTAGAGGGAAGTTTCAGGAAAAAAAATTAAAGTGTTCGTTAACCCCCCCCCCCCCCAAAAAAAAATGTTTTTAGACTCTGGTCCCTCAAAGCAGGTTAATCTGCCCCCCCCCCCACCCCCCATCTAAACTGTAAAAAAAAATGAACTTTGCACTTCCTGTATGCCCCCTCTCTAAATAGACCACGAAAACCAGGGTTGCCCCGCCCTGATCACTGTGGTCAAAGTGCGTCCCTCTGTCATACGCTGCCCTGCTCTCTGCTCTCCTCTCTCTCTTCCCCCCTCACCTGCCTCTGTGTATGTCTCCGGCCCGCCCCCCGCCGCTAATGCTTGTAAAATAAAATCATAACATTTTCCCTGCCAGCCTCTCTAATATAAAAATTGGGGTGTATATTATTTTTTTTTGCAAATCAAATAACCAAAAAATGATTAAGTGTTGCAGATTGTGTTAAAAAAATAAGTGACACCCAAGGAAAAAACAGTACTGTACTTCTCCCAGATAGAAACACTCCGCACTTACCAGAACAATATGACCTCTTTTCTCAAAATTGGACGGTCAAAATTGCTCATGGTAAGTATATTCCCAGCTAGATATCATGTACTTGGTCCACCATCGATATGCTAAGCATCTGGACAGTTGAATATCATCATCCTTTCCTCTAAAGTGCTCCTGTGCCTTTAGGAGATCCTGTGTATATCTCATTCACAAGGGGAAGATGTGAAGGAACTCTCATAGTGTAGTATATTCGATTTTTATTAAAAAACAATTACAATTGCACTTACATCCATCAAATCAAAATCAGGCATGGAATAGAAACTAAAAATGGCAGTCTGTGTTCCAGCTGTGCTCCAAAGGCCAGAAATGACTTGTGTCAGAAAGTCCCACCCAATGTGTTTCGTCTGCACCTGGTGTCTGATGACGTTAGACATTGCTGATGGAATGCATTGGTCACCTTTTCGTTATTGGATTTGCAGCAAGCACTTTATTGGAACTTTCATGAAATCTTTAATGTGATTTTTATCATTTAAGAAGTTTGTTTGAGTTTTCACCTTAATAATGAAAAAAGTTCTCAGCCTGACCTATAGCAGAATGACAGCCGGGGCGGTGGCTTTACCATGCTGATTGAATGTCATATGACGTCCTTTACATTCCGCCGCTCATGTGCGACCCGGGGGCGTGCATCTTGGTGATAGCTAGTGAGCCGTGTCCTTTAAACACAGCACATCACCAATCAGGGTAAAGAGCCGATGATGTAGGCACTTTAACATGTGATCAGCTGTGTCCAATCACAGTTGATCACATGTAAACAAATGCCAGTTATCTGCATTTCTTTTCCTCAGCGCTATCAGTGTCTAAGGAAAGGAAAGCCGATAACCGGCTTTCCAGTTACAGGGGGCATTTACACTAATAATCAGGGCACTGATCAGTGCAGCATATCAGTGCCCATCACTGCAGCTAATTAGTGCCCATCAGTGCCACCTCATTAGTGCCCATCAAGTCAGCCTTATCAGTGCCCAACAGTGCATTATTAATATTGAATCAATTAGTATTGCACCTTTCAATAATATAGTTTGTGGTTTATTATTGTTTTTAGGATATCATCTAAGGCCGGTAATTTTTTGGGGGTATATGTAAGGGTTTACAACCACTTTAAAGCGGATGTTCCACCCCAAAAATATATTAAAAGCCAGCAGCCGTCCGCAGCAGAGCACGAGCGATCGCTCGTCACCCTGCTGCTCCCCCTCCATCCACGCTGAGGGAACCAGGAAGTGAAGCGCTGCGGCTTCACTGCCTGGTTCCCTACGGCGCATGCGCGAGTCGCGCCGCGCCCGCCGATTGGCTCCCGCTGTGTGCTGGGAGCCGAGTGTTCCCAGCACACAACGGGGGGGGGGGGCGCGATGGGATGTGACGCAATGCCCGTCTTTTGCCCGTGAATGCCGGGCCGGAAGTGGGTGCAAATACCTGTCTTTAGACAGGTATCTGCACCCCCCTCCCCCTGAAAGGTGTCAAATGTGACACCGGAGGGGGGGAGGGTTCCGATCAGCGGGACTTCACTTTAGGGTGGAGAACCGCTTTAAGTACCCGGGCTGAGAGCGGGCACCCAGTTTTCCTTTCCCTCATTTGTCAGAACAGACTTTGTGGGAAATTTAGACCTTCTCATACATTGAATATGTCTGACTTGTTCTCAGAGGTTTAAAGCACCTGCAGCTTTAGAAGTTTATTGTTCTACGTGACACTTTTGTAGACCTGTCACAATACAACTTTGGCTTCACTAATGAATCACACCTGTGGTTACTAATTGCTACAAGAATAGAAGGGAACATTTTTAGCTTATCTAGAAAAGTGACAGTAATGACTCTGCATTGATATACACAATCAGAGGACTGGTACAAAGCTCCAGGAACAAAAGTGGACCTGTCTTGGAAGACATTTTGGTGTTGCCATTTGTAAGCTTATCCATGATCTGATTTTATTAGTTAACCACTTGACCTCCGCAAGGTTTACCCCCCTTTATGACCAGGTTATGTTTTGCGATACGGCACTACATTATTTTAACTGACAATTGCACAGGCGTGCGACGATGTACCCAAATAAAATTGATCTCCTTTTTTCCCCACAAATAGAGCTTTCTTTTGGTGGTATTTGATCACCTCTGCATTTTTTATTTCTTGCGCTATAAACAAAAGAAGACTGAGGGCCAGATTCAGAAAGAGATATGACGGCGTATCTCCTGATACGCCGTCGTATCTCTGAGTCCGGCCGTCGTATCTATGCGCCTGATTCATAGAATTAGTTACGCATAGATCTCCCTAAGATCCGACAGGTGTAAGTGACTTACACCGTCGGATCTTATGCCGGATACACACGAGAGGATTTATCCGCGTAAACGGTCCTCCTGGTTGTTAGTACAACCAGGAGATCAAAATCCCTGCGGAATTCCGTCCGCGGTGACGCGTCGCGCCGTCGCCGCGATGGTGACGCGGCGACGCTGTGATAAAAGGACTTCCACGCATGCGTTGAATCATTACAACGCATGCGAGGGATGGGTTCGGACGGATCGATCCGGTGAGTCTGTACAGACCACCGGATCGATCCGCTGGAGCCGATTCCAGCGGATAGATTTCTTAGCATGTCAAGAAATTTTTATCCGCTGGAAATCGGTCGGCCCGAAATATATCCGCGGATAAATATCCGCTGGATCGTACACACCAGCGGATCTATCCGCTGAAACCGATCCGCGGATCAATTTCAGCGGATCGATCCTCTCGTGTGTACGGGGCCTTAGGCTGCAATTCCAGGCCGGCCGCTAGGTGGCGCTTTCGTATTATTACGCGAGGAATATGCGTTCGGCTTTTTCCGGCGTATAGTTACCCCATGGTCTATGAGGCGCAGCCAATGTTAAGTATGGGCGTCGTTCCCGCGACGAAATTTGAATTTTTTACGTCGTTTGCGTAAGTCGTTCGCGAATACGGATGGACGTAATTTACGTACACGTCGAAAGCATGACGAATTGCTGACGTCATTTGGAGCATGCGCACTGGGATTCAGTCGCGGCCGGCGCATGCGCAGTTCGTTTGGCGCGGGGACGCGCATCATTTAAATGATACACGCCCCCTACCCGCCGAATTTGAATTCCGACGGGCGATTTACGCTACGCCGCCGCAACTTTACAGGCAAGTGCTTTGTGAATAAGGCACTTGCCTGAAAAACTTGCGGCGGCGTAACGTAAATAAGATACGTTACGCCAGCAGAAAGATCCGCTGATCTTTCTGAATCTGGCCCTGAGAATTAAAAATTTTTTTTTTTTTAATTTACTTTTTGCTATAAAATATTCCTAATACAAAATTCATTAATTTAGGCCAAATGTTTTCTGCTACATATATTTGGTGATGATGTGAAATGTAGCGCTAGAAGTGATGTACAGTGAGAGTGTACCAATGATATATGAATGAGGATTGGTTGATAAAAATCTATCTCAAATAAAATAATCATACATAAGTGAATAAACACAAATAAAAATCAAGTCCAAAAGGTAAATCAATCCTGAAGTGAGCATAAACAGTCCACCACAAAAAAAGTGGTCATTCCCAAGCAAGTACTGGTGATGTAAACAAGCATATGGAACATCCGGAATAATATGTCATCCAATCAATGAGAGGAGTATGTACTCTTACCGGAAATGGTGGACTCGAGTGTCAGCGACAATCAACGAGTCAATCAAGCAAGGGTGACTGGATCGGCAGGTCTCCAAAGTGATCAAAGAAGCCTGAGGATCCTGTGGGTAACTAATGCCTGTGCCTCATTGTTACTTGCCATGTCACCTGCCACCTTTTGCAAATTGTCCCTTGCCACGTCACCTGCCACCATTTGCAAACTGCAAATGATGGCAGGTGACGTGGCAAGTGACAATCTTCAAATGGTGGCAGGTGACGTGGCAAGTGACAATCTGAACATTGTGGCAGGCGACGTGGCAAGTGACAATCTGAACATTGTGGCAGGTGACATGGCAAGTGACAATCCACATTTAGTGGTAGGTGATGGTGACAAGTGACAATCCACATCTAGTGGCAGGTGATGGTGGCAAGTGACACTCCACATCTAATGGCAAATGACGGTGGCAAGTGCCAATCCGCATTAGGTGGCAGGCGACGTGGCAAGTGACACTCCACTTTAGTAGTGGGTAATGGCGGCAAGTAACAATCCACATCAGGTGGCAGGTGATGTGGCAAGTGACACGCCACATCAGGTGGCAGGTGACAGTGGCAAGTGACAATCCACATAAAGTTTCAGGTGATGTGGCAAGTGACAAGCCACATCTGGTGGTAGGTGACATGGCAAGTGACAATCCACATCTAGTCACAGGTGACGGTGGCAAGTAACAAGCTGCATCTGATGAGAGGCAATGGTGAGTGACACACGTGACACACTGCATCTAGTGACAGGAGATGTGGCAAGTGACACGCCCAGGGCTCTCACTAAGGCTGCTTTCACATTGGGCAGTGGAGGTGCGGTGACGGTATAGCCACGCTATTTGTAGCGCCGCTATACCGTCGTATTTACCGCGATATTCGTGCGCTAGTGGTGCGGTTTTAACCCCCGCTAGCGGCCGGAAAAGGGTTAATACCGCCAGCAATGCGCCTCAATGGGAAGGGGCGGTATAGGAGCGGTAAACACCCCGCTCCTATACTGCTCCAAAGATGCGGCTAGCAGGACTTTTGGAGCGGTCCTGCTACTGCACTGCCTCAGTGTGAAAGCCTTCGGGCTTTCACATTGAAGTCTGCAGGCACGATTTTTTCATGCGGTATCGCAGCGCTATTTGAAAACGCCTCAATGTGAAAGGGGCCTGACTCTGCATTATGATGATTTGAACCACTTCATTATATATTAGAATGTAACCATAGAAACAATGCGCTTCAATCACCATAACACCATATCAACCATGGTGCCATGATGATTGAAGCGCCAACACCAGCCATTGCCTGCGAAAAATTGCTTACCACCAGTGTGCCCCCCACCCGGCCTGCGAAAAGGTTGGTGACCGCTGCTATGGGCTACCTGAGATCCCAGGGAACCATAAAGTTAAACAAGTTTCCTGTGTTCCTCTCCTTACATCACCTGCAAACCAGATCTGTCTTATGTCAAGCCTTCCAAGGTTCCGCGTTGGTATTAGGTTTGTAAGTGATTATAAACACTACACTAAGATAGCTGTGAACGTCTCATTTATCTTTTATCTCTGAAGTTTCCAATCTGCTTTCAAATCATGTCTTCTAGCAGAGACTACAATCTATCCACTCAGCCAGACAATTCATGCATCAAGAGGAGAGATAACGATTATTTCTTCAAGATATTTAAGAGCTCTGGTACCAAGGAGCTCATGGTGTGCCTAAGTACTGCCGGCTCCGGCTCCTGTTTGAAGTAAGAGAGGAATTGTCTAAGGTTCCTTCTGAGGGGCACTCTACCCACTGAGTACATGGGCACCACGAAATACGGAGGTTGCAAGAGAATGGGATTGGGGAGGGGAAGGTTCACAATACACAGCCTTAAATGGAATGTACTGTGGTGATGTATATATTTAGTCAGGACGTAAAAAACAAGAAGCAAAAGGTAGAATTTATTCTCTATTTAACTAAAGTGACCTTTCCCAACTTTTTCAATACAGAAGAAATAACTTGAAATACCGTATATACTCGAGTATAAGCCGGCCCGAATATAAGCCGAGGCACCTAATTTTACCACAAAAACTGGGAAAACGTATTGACTCAAGTATAAGCCTAGGGTGTCCACCTGCATGCCTCACTGTGCCTCACTTTGCCTCACTGTGTCCATGTGCATGCCTCACTGTGTCCATGCCTCACTGTGTCCATGCCTCACTGTGCCCATGCCTCACTATGCCCATGCCTCACTGTGTCCAATGTCCATGACTAGACATGGGAGTCTATGGAAGGGGTGGCCGGCTTTGAAAAATCGGTGCACTCCTGCCGTAGGTTCCCCAGACAACAAACTTTGCACACTTGTAGAGGAGAAATGGGGCTATATGTGTGCCAAGATCCAGGTCAAGGGGACCTACGACCAGCTGGTACCGGTCCCCAAAGTCACCAGAGAAATGACCGTTTAACATGGGAATCTATGGAAGGGGTGCCCGGATTTGAAAAATCGGTGCTCCCCAGTCGTAGGTCCCCCGGACAACAAACTTTGTTCACTTGTAGAGAAAGATTGGGGCTACATGTGTGCCAGGTTTGGGGTCCAGGGGACCTACGGCCGGCCGGTACTGGGTCCCCAAAGTCCAGGAGATCAGGCACATAAAGGTGACCAGAGTACAAGCTGAGGGGGGCATTTTCAGCACTGTGCTGAAAAATTCGGTTTATACTCGAGTATATACAGTAACTTTCCAGTCTCAGGGAACCCCTGCTAATATTACTGTATCTACAACTCATTCTACATTAGTGTGATGGTCAGTGGGAAGAATGCTCCTTACACTTGTGGACATTGGAAATAATTATCCCCTTACAGATAGCTAAAAAGATCAATAGTGTCAGTAGGAACTTACCCAAGAGGCAGAAATTATTCATTGCTCAAGGAACACCTAGCAACCTTTGGTGGAACCCAAGGGTTCTGTGGAATCCTGATTGAGAAACCCCGATCTAAAATATATCTCTAGCCAATTTTTTTTTTTTTTTGGGGGATAGAATGGGGATGGGTTAGACCTTCTGTCAAGGTTTAATTTCCGTCTTTGTCCCCATTAGGGATATTCACCCTTTTATTTATACTAATGATCATTTTTATTGTAGCACTGTCCCTGTAGGGTTTGCTGAGTGTTGACTTCATAGGTCTCTCTCTGGTTACTAATAGTTCCCACTTAGTGGTCCCCACTTGGTTGTGGAGGGTTCCAACTTGATTGCTGAGGGTCCCCACTTGATTGCGGAGGGTTTCCACTTGATTGCTGAGGGTTTACCACTTGGTTGCTAGGAGGCTTCCGCTGTTGCTAGGGGTTCCGTTTGCTCGTTACTCAATGACCAGTCCAGGTTATTTGTGTTTTGTATTTTATTTGGAACTTGGTTAGGAGAAGGAATGAGTGGGATACTCCAACTGGAATTATTCACAATGGATAAGGACAACTCTCACTTGACCTCACCGGATTACTTGCTGAAGCAGTCTCACTGCTTAAACCATAAAGCTACATGTATGGAGGAATTAAGTCTTCTTGCTCTCACTAGCAGCAGACTTGATGCACTACATTATCTTCAGGATACTCTCTAGCATCCCCTTTACTGACACCCGTCCACTGACTCTTCTAGCTGAAGGGGGCGGCCCTCGCTTAAAAGGCCCCAAAGACACAGATATGTCCTCGAAGTAGACAGAATCAGATCCTTCATGTTGTCTCCCATCCAGTCAGCTCTGCTGGACCTGAGCTTAAATCCCGCTTAGATTCGGCATTCCTCAATGATAGTGGTCTGGATGGTCTGGATGAGGGATGTGCACTACCCTGCCTTCCGCACTTATGATACTGAGAGACCAAGTTTAGCCTCTCAAATCTGGGCGATTGATCTCTACTCGGTCAATGCGTATCGACCGCCTCAGATTACAATTCTCTTTGATGGAAAGGAAGGTGTCCCATAAAAGTCATCTGGATGAATTCTAGTGTGGCTTGGGGACATATAGGAAGTCCCAAAGGACTTCATCACACCAGGCATCCCTGTTACTCCCAATCTCCTCCATGGTCTTCCTTGGGACATATGGATAGTTCTATCCATATTCTATGGCCACCTTCCTCTGAACCAGCCGTTGAAAATAGGAGAACCTGGGGAGTTTCTGCCTATGACTTCTCCCAAGTGGGGCATATGGGTCTCCACTTTGTTGATCAGTTTTTCGTAGGCATCATTCTGTGCTTGAGCCCGAACATAGCTGCGATGTGGGGATAGATCTGGAACCCTTGTGGCATAGGCCTTGCAGAACCCCAGATTCCTTGCACGCCTCATGCAATCGATTAGTGCTGGTGTCAGTGCTCTTTATTTCATTGTTGCTCTCAGTGACCTCTCTCTCTCAGTGCTGGTGTCAATGACCACTCTGTTAGTGCTAGAGTCAGTGCTCTCTATCTCAGTGCTGGAATCAGTGCTCTCTATCTCGGTGCTGGTGTCAGTGTTCTCCACTACTCTCCGTACACTTCCACCACTCTAGCCTTACCACTCCCCATACACTTCCACCACTCTCCATACACTTCCTCCACCACTCTCCGTACACTTCCCCCCACTCAGACATGTACGGAGCTGGAAAGTAATGTAATGACGGAGGGGAATAGGTTTAAGAAGGGATGGGGATGGCTGTTGGTGAAATTAACTGGCCCTTACCTGATTGGTGTAGTTTTGGTGCAGGATGGGGAGGAGCTGAATAAGTAGTTGTGGGTGGAGTACTCAGGCATGCAGGGGAAGTCGGTAGTCTAGCGTCCCGCCCTCCCACCCTATTCATAAAATTGGAAGTGTGTGCGGTCGCCAATTGGGGTCCTTGACGAGGGTTAAAATACATGAGGTATTTGATCAAATGTGGGGGGACCTGTCCCAGGTATGGAGTCCTCCAGGTTTGTCTAGTTCAGTCTAGACTACCTGTTATTAAGGTGGTAGGGGTCTGTGGTCAAATAGTAGTCCTCGAGGCGGTGTTGCGGCTGGGGACAGAGTCTAACCTAGGTACCACAGATTCCAAAAAGTTGAAAACGTCAAGGATCTGCAATCTTTTGTTTAACTAGAGATGGAGCATTACAAAAGTTTATTTCAAAATGTGTTTTGTGTTAATAAAAGGCCTGACGGCCATTTAAATCCAACATGGTGTCAGTGTGCTTACTGGGGGGTAAGTAGGTTGTGGGGTAAGTACATACTTGTGTTGGGGTGGTAAGTTATCTGAACTACCCTAGTCATGCATACCTTCACCACTCTCCATACACTTCCACCACTTTCCTTCACCACTCTGAGTACCTTCACTACTCTCTGTACACTTCCCCCACTCTGTGTTCCTCGGCCACTCTCCTTACACTTCCACTCTCCGTACACTTCCACTCTCCGTACACTTCCACCACTCTGCATACCTTCACCACTCTCCATACACTTTCACCACCACCAAAATTCGAAATGAAAACAAACTAATAATAACTAACTATTAAATTATAGGTATTGGAATTTCCTTTCAAATTTGTCTGGTAGTTAACGTAATAAATACGAATTTATCTGAAGTTAAAACTTATCCAAAATAACGAATGCCGCATCTAAACAAATGGAACGGAATGCATTAACCACTTACCCCCCCGGACCATATTGCTGGTCAAAGACCAGAGCACTTTTTGCGATTCGGGACTGCGTCGCTTTAATTTTACAATTGCGCGGTCGTGCGACATGGCTCCCAAACAAAATTGCCGTCCTTTTTTTCCCACAAATAGAGCTTTCTTTTGGTGGTATTTGATCACCTCTGCGGTTTTTATTGTTTGCGCTATAAACAAAAATAGAGCGACAATTTTGAAAAAAATGAATATTTTTTACTTTTTGCTGTAATAAATATCCCCCAAAAATATATAAAAAAAAAATTTTCCTCAGTTTAGGCCGAGACGTATTCTTCTACGTATTTTTCGTAAAAAAAAATCGCAATAAGCGTTTGATTGGTTTGCGCAAAAGTTATAGCGTTTACAAAATAGGGGGTATTTTTATGTAATTTTTATTAATATATTTTTTTTACTAGTAATGGCGGCGATCAGCGATTTTTTTTCGGTACTGCGACATTATGGCGGACACTTTTGACACATTTTTGGGACCAGTGGCATTTTTATAGCGATCAGTGCTATAAAAATGCATTGGTTTACTATAAAAATGCCACTGGCAGTGAAGGGGTTAAGTATGTCCCTGGGTGTGTTCTTACTGTGGGGGGGGGGGGGTGGCCTCACTAGGGGAAACACTGATCCTCTGTTCATACATTGTATGAACAGAAGATCAGCATTTCCCCCCCTGACAGGACCGAGAGCTGTGTGTTTACACACACAGCTCCTGGTCCCCGCTCTGTAACGAGCGATCGCGTGTGCCCGGCGGCGATCGCGCCCGCCGGGCACACGCACGGGAGTCGGGGGCGAGCGGGGGGCGCGCACGCGCCCCTAGTGGCCGCTCTAAGAGCTGACGTTATACTACGTGCTCTCGCCCAGGAGAGCCGACCTGCCGCCGTAGAATGACGGGGGCTGGTCGGCAAGTAGTTAATAATAATAAAAAGTTTTTATTATTATTTTTGTTATTTACTATTAATAATTCCTTACGTTCCATTCGTTTAGATACGGCATTTGTTATTTTCGGATAATTTGTAACTTCGGATGAATTTGTATTCGTTACGTTCGCCAACAGCCAAATTTAAAAGCAAACTCCAATACCTAAAATGTAATAGTTAGTAATAATTAAGTTATTAGTTAGTTATTTCAGATTTTCTAATTTTCGGGTTTTCGAATATCTGTTTTTTTTTTTAAACTTCGTTCTTAATTTTCAGATTTTCGTTCTTTTGAATTATCGTTCTTATTTTTGAACTTCCGAATTTTCCGAAATTTGGGATTTCCGAGTTTTTGAATATTCGAACTTACGAATATTTGAAAAAAAATTGTTAAATGGGTTTTTTCGTTAATTTTGATATTTCCGAATTAATAAATTTGTCGAAATTTGTTAAAAAACTAATTTGGAACAAAACGAATTGCACATTTCTAATATACAGTACATGCATATGTGTGTTTGTGCTCTGGGGTGCACACCCTAATGCAAAAGGCTGCGCACCCCAATGATATTAGATAGGGCAACACGTTTTTTAGGAGTTCACTTTGTATTGTTATGTGCAGGGCTGGACTGGGACAGAAATTTGACCCTGGACTTCATCCAGACTGGCCCACTTTGACAGGTCTCTCCCGGCCAGACAACTCCCGCACTCCCCCCCGGCCACCCAAGCCCCCTCTCCTCCTTCACTAGCCACTAGCCATTCTACGTTATTAGAGTAGAACGGTTGGTACTGGCTGTACCAGTGGGGAAGCTAGACATTATTTTTACCCCGGGACAAAGAATCAGTTCAGTGCTCTCCCTTATGGGACAAGATTAGGCAGAAGTGAGAAACTCCCAGGCCATAGCTGTTGAGTCAGTTGTCTGTCCCCTCCCCCATGCTCCTCTGTCGTCGTCCCTGCTCCTCTGGTCCTCCCCCTGCTTCTCTGTTCCCCCCAGGTGAGCGCTGCGGGAAGGGAGAGACAGAGGAGCGAAGGGGGCGGCGGTCCGCTGTCACTGAAGCCGGCCCACTGAGCCATCGGCCCACCGGGAAACTCCCTGTAGTCCCAATGGCCAGTCCATCCCTGGTTATGTGTAGATACAGTGAGTGCTGCTGTCTTTTGTTTATTTTTTTATTTTGTTTTGTTTTTTTCACACAAAAAATTTCCTTCATTATCTGGATTTGTGACACAATTAGCGGCACGGGATATTTCTATTGTTATAATTAAAATACAGACAAATTTTAGTTTCTCAATATACGGCTGTAATTATTGCTATGAATTGTACATTTAATGTTGAAACGTAGTAATGTGCACCATCAATCATCAAACCCCAGTACAGCACATTTGGATAAATACATAAACAATGCAGTGTGTCGTATATAATAAAAATAGAAAGAATTACGTTTCAAACTGTCATATAGATGACAATCGTTCGTGTGTGCGATCACTGTCATCTGTGTATTGGAGGGTAAGTCACATTTATAAGTCTCTACACCTGTACAGAGTACCCAGCAATGGAAGTCCTGTGCATTGTACAGGTCACCATGACATGTTTATAGGGAATTCAATGTATCAACAGGTTCCTCCGCTATCACTGTGTTATACAATCTCCAGCTCTGTCCAGATCTTCTCCACTCACTGGAATACGTTTCCTCTCAATCTCCACCTGCAAGAAAAGAAAACAGAAATGTTCATCAATGTAAACCACATTACAAAGAGGTTTGTACAGGGAGTCGAATTTTAGGGGCAGATCCACAGTGAGAGTACGCCGGCGTATCTACTGATACTCCGGCGTACTTTCAAATTTCCCGCGTCGTATCTTTAGTTTGAATCCTCAAACCAAGATACGACGGCATCTGGGTTCGATCCGACAGGCGTACGCCTTCGGATCGTAGATGCAATACTTCGGCGTCCGCTGGGTGGAGTTCGCGTCGTTTTCCCGCGTCGGGTATGCAAATGAGCTTTTTCCGACGATCCACGAACGTACGCGCGGCCGTCGCATTCTCTTACGTCGTCTCTAGTCGGCTTTTTCCGGCGTATAGTTAAAGCTGCTATTTTGCGTCGTATATATAGACTTGCCATGTTAAAGTATGGCCGTCGTTCCCGCGTCGAAATTTGAATTTTTTTTATTTTTTGCGTAAGTCGTCCGTGAATAGGGATGGACGTAAGTCACGTCTAAGTTCAAAAAATTACGTTGTTGCGACGTCATTTCGCGCTAAGCACGGTGGGAAATTTCGAAACGGAGCATGCGCAGTTCAATCGGCGCGGGGACAAGCTTCATTTAAATTAATCACGCCCCCTAATCGCCGATTTAAATTCCACCGCCAGACATACACTACGCCGCCGTAACTTACGGCGCAAAATCTTCCTGGATTCGACTTAAAGCCAGGTAAGATACGGCGGCGTAGCGTATCTCTGATACGCTGCGCCTATCCATTTCTATGTGGATCTGGCCCTCATTTTTTATCCAGTTCAACTCCAGAGCAATTTTTTTTTCGCAAACATGTAAAAAACGTAAAAAAAAACGTAATTTCTGGCAATAAAATGACTTAAACCCCCAGAATATTGTATATTTTCTGAAAGCAGAGGCCCCCGTAGAATAAACAAGTGACAGTGGCACATTTTTTGTTTCACATGATATTTGAGCAACTGTTTATTAAATGGAAAATTTTCAGGAAAAAAAAAATATAATGAAATTAATTTTAATGTAAAACCACAAAATATAATACACATTTTTGTTTAAAAAAGTAAAAAAAATATGAGGTTGCATTGACTAAATAGATATTAATAATTTCATGGCTTAAAATTGCGTGCGCCCGCGATTTTGCCAAAAATGATGGTGCCCAAAAATCCCCATAGGTGACGCTTTAACAGCTCATTAGTTTAGCGTTAACTAGGAGTTCTTGTGCTAGAATTATCACTTTGACATTTGCGGCGATATGTCACACGTGTGGCACGACTGCGGTTTACATGCGTGTACACACCCTGGGCTTGCCTTTGCATTTGCAGGGCTTTTTGGCAACTTTTTTTTTTCTTTTTAATATATATATTTTTGTAATATTAAATATATATATTTTTTTTTCATTTTAATAAATACAATTTTTTCCTATTTAAAGCATATATATATATATATAAAAAAAAGGGCGTCCTTTTTTTCCCACAAATACAGCTTTCTTTTGGTGGTATTTGATCACCTCTGCGTTTTTTATTTTTTGCGCTATAAACAAAAATAGAGCGGCAATTTTGAAAAAAATGCAATATTTTTGACTTTTTGCTATAATAAATATCCCCCAAAAACATATATAACATTTTTTTTTCCTCAGTTTAGACCGATACGTATTCTTCTACCTATTTTTGGTAAAAAAAAATCGCAATAAGCGTTTATCGATTGGTTTGCGCAAAATTTATAGCGTTTAAAAAATAGGGGATAATTTTATTATTTTTATTTTTTTTACTACTAAAAATCGCGATCAGCGATTTTTTCCGTGACTGCGACATTATGGCGGACACTTCGGACAATTTTGACACATTTTTGGGACCATTGTCATTTTCACAGCAAAAAATGCATTTAAATTGCATTGTTTATTGTGAAAATGACAGTTGCAGTTTGGGAGTTAACCACAGGTGGCGCTGTAGGAGTTAGGGTTCACCTAGTGTGTGTTTACAACTGTAGGGGGGTGTGGCTGTAGGTCTGACGTCATCGATCGAGTCTCCCTATAAAAGGGATCACTCGATCGATGCAGCCGCCACAGTGAAGCACGGGGAAGCCGCGTTTACATACGGCTCTCCCCGTTCTTCATCTCCGGGGAGCGATCGGGAGGGGGCGGCTAGAAACGACTAGCCGCGCCCTCGTCCCGGATCGCTCCTGAAGCCACGGGAACCACCGCATGTACCGGGGAGGTCCCGATCGGACCCCCGACCCACGTCTAGGCAGGGACGTACAGGTACGCCAATGTGCCTGTCCGTGCCATTCTGCCGATGTATATGTACATGCGGCGGTCCGGAAGTGGTTAAGTGGTTAAGCCCACACACGATAATTTTTTACAACCCGAAAAACGACATAGTTTAAAACGTCGTTAAAAAATGCAGCATGTTCGGATTTTGTCGTTTTTCAGAACCCGAAAAATGATGTGAAGCCCACACACGATCATTTTAAATTACATTTTTTAAAAACTTTGTTTTTTGACATGCCGAAGAAATGATGGTGTGTACGCGGCATAACTCAGCTCTTTTTAAATCTAAATGATCATTTGCAGGTGAAGCATCTTATGATAATCATTTGTGACTATGACGCCTCCATGCAGACAACGCAGGATTTCCACGGATATATAATGAGTAAGTGAACCCTGAGATAAAACCAGCGAGTCATTTCGTGTCGGTGAAGAGAATTCCATAGTTGTAGCTGAATGAAAACTTTCCTCCCAATAAGGCACAAGGGGTTAGACATTAACATTTAATCAGATTTTGGGTCATCGTCAAGCAGCGTCGGCCGAATACTCCAACGCAAGCAGTTTTGCTGAATGAGATCATCTTTCAAAAAATGATGACTCAAGCAACTTTCTAGTTACCGTTTCATTACGGGAAGAATGTCCTCCTCGCACTCCCACTGTTACAATTTTTGTCTGGCTGGACATTCGCTCCTCTACCCGTCTGCGCACCATCTATTAATGCGTTCTGGAAGCATTACCTTATACGACACCTGCAAGCTTCCTAGATCACACTCTCATGCCGCGTACACACGATCATTTTTCGGCATGAAAAAAACGTTGTTTTTCAAAAACGTCATTTAAAATGATCGTGTGTGGGCTTCACATCATTTTTCAGGTTCTGCAAAACAACAACAAAAATATTCGAACATGCTGCATTTTTTAACGTAGTTTTAAACTATGTAGTTTTTCGGGTTGTAAAAAATGATCGTGTGTGGGCTAAAACCTGCGCATGCTCAGAAGCAAGTTATGAGACAGGAGCGCTCGTTCTGGTAAAACTAGCGTTCATAATGGAGTAAGCACATCCATCACGCTGTAACAGACAGAAAAGCGCGAATCGTCTTTTACTAACACAGAATCAGCTAAAGCAGCCCAAAGGCGAATGGAACTTCCCCTTCAGAGTGCCGTTGTACGTGTTGTACGTCACCGCGCTTTGCTAGAGCATTTTATAAAAACGATGGTGTGTGGGCAACAACGTTTTAATGATGAAGTTGGGAAAACGTCGTTTTTTCGACATGCTGAAAAAGAACGTTTTTTTTTCATGCTGAAAAATGATCGTGTGTACGCTGCATTACAGACATTTCTTTAATACAGGAGGCAACTATAGAACAATGAGCCTTGTGCAATGATTAAAGCAGGGATCTTCTATGGCCCTTTAGCTGTTGCGGAACTACAAGTCCCATGAGGCATTGTAAAACTCTGACATTCACAGATATGACTAGGCATGATGGGAATTGTAGTTCCTGAACAACTGGAGGGCCGTAGTTTGAGGACCTCTGGATTAAAGTGTTACTAAACCCACAACAGTAAAATGAGTCTGTATATGCAGTAAAGCATGCTTGTTATACTCACTGTGGAACCTAAGGGGTTAATCCTCCAGATTGTGTAAAAAAAAAAAAAAAGCCTGTTTGATCCTGTGTTCTCTGATCCTCGATCCTGTGTTCTCTGATCCTCCCTTTCTTTTACTGTCCCCAATCCATCTGCTGATAGAACAGAGCCTTGGAGGCACTCTGCACATGCTCAATTTGGCGTGTATTGCTATAGAGGAGGGTGCATGTGATCGGCACAGGGCCGGAAAGTCAGCCTCATAGGACAGTAAAGCCGCGTACACACGACCATTTTTAATGTCCTAGAAAAAACGATTTTTTTTTCGACGTGATTCTTGTCAAGCCTGCCTTGCATACACACGATCGTCAAAAATGCTCGAGCGAAGCGCGGCGATGTACAACACGTACGACGGCACTATAAAGGGGAAGTTCCATTCAGATGGCGCCACCCTTTGGGCTGATTTTGCTGATTTTGTGTTCGTAAAAGTTTGGTGAGAAACGATTTGGGCTTTTCAGTCTTTGCGCTTTTCAGTCTGTTACAGCGTGATGAATGTGCTATCTCCATTACAAACGCTAGTTTTACCAGAACGAGTGCTCCCGTCTCCAGTGCCGATCCTGACCTCCCTGGGGCCCTAAGCAAAATGACATGGCACATTAAAAATGAGAAGCGGGGGGGGGGGGGGTGTTCTGCTGTCGGAAATGACATCTTACATTAAATTGAGAAGCAGGGGGTGCTGACTTCTTACCTCTTCTCCCATGCAGCCAGTGAGTTGAGAAGCGGGGTGAGGAAAGGACTTCTCACCAGGCGGGGCCTCTAGTAATTTGGGGGGCCCTTCGGAGGTTTGCGGGGCCCTAAGCGGCTTGCATAGTGAGCCTATAGGGCGGATCGGCCCTGCCCGTCTCATAACTTGCTTCTGAGCATGAGCGTTTTTTCCCCGTCGTTAAAGCATACACATGACCGTGAAAAAACGACAATGTGAAAATCTAGGGCCAGATTCATGTAGATCAGCGGATCTATAGATCCGCTCGATCTACGTGATTTAAGATCCGCTCCCGCAAGTTTGGGAGGCAAGTGGGTAATTCACAAACCACTTGCCTCCAAACTTGCGGCGGGGGATCGTAAAACCCCCGGCGGAATTTAAATTCCGCGGCTAGGGGGAGTGTACTATTTAAATCAGGCGCATTCCCGCGCCGATTTAAATGCGCATGCGCCGTCCGGGGAATTTCCCAGCGTGCATTGCTCCCACTGACGTCGCTAGGACGTCAGTGGTTTCGACGTGAGCGTGACTTGCGACGCGCGTGTTTGTGAATCGGCGTACGCAAACGACGTAAGAAAATTCAAACTCGACGCGGGAACGACGGCTATACTTACCATTGGCTGCGCCTCATAGAAGCAGGGGTAAGTATACGTCGGGAAAGCCACTACGGAAACGTCGTAAGAAGACTGCGTCGGGTCCGCGTACGTTCGTGAATTTGCGTATCTCGCTGATTTACATATTATTCAACGTAAATCAGCGGGAACGCCCCCGGCGCCATTTTTAAATTGAAAATAAGATCCGACAGTGTAACAATGTCGGATCTTAGCCATATCTATGCGTACCTGATTCTATGAATCAGACGCATAGATAGGACCAATTTCAGGTAGTGTAAGTCAGAGATACGACGGTGTATCTGGAGATACACCGTCGTATCTCTTTGTGAATCTGGCCCCTAGAGCGCGTTCTAAATTTTTAATGGCCATTTTTCACGTCGAGAAAAATGCTCTGGAGCCCACACACGATCGTTTTTAATGACCAATTAAAAAAATTGCATTTTTCACGTCATGAAAAACGGTCGTGTGTACGCGGCATCAGAGGAGAATGAAAAGTCCACCTACAAGTTTTAACCAGTGCTCAGCTGCACACTGATAGACGTCACAAAACTGCTATATACTGCTGATGAGAAAAGGTGTGTGGGCTCTGGATGTGAAAAATGGGCATTAAAAATGGGCATTAAAAATTTAGAACGCGCTCTAATTTTTCGTGTTGTTTTTCACGTCGTGAAAAACGGTCGTGTGTAGGCTTTAACGACGGGAAAAAACCGTGCATGCTATATACTGCTGATGAGAAAAGGTATTTAGCACGGGACAGGTGTGGAGGGAAGCTGGCAGCACTGCAGGGAGGAGACGGGGGTGCCAGGAAGCAGGGGGAATCAGCACTGCATGGGGTGATTAGGGTGTGCCCAGGCACACCCAGCACACCCTGTGCACACTCCTATGAATATAATAAAGTGCACAAAGATTTTTACCACTTAAGGACCCCATTATTCACGCCAATATACGTCATCAGAATAGCACGGCTGGGCACATCGGTCGCCGGAGCGGAAGAACGGGGAGAGGTGTGTGTGTAAACACAGCTTCCCCGTTCTTCACTGTGGCGATTTCATCCATCGTGTGTTCCCTTATATAGGGAAACACAATCGATGACGTCACACCTACAGCCACACCCCCCTACAGTTAGAAACACAAATGAGGTCATGCATAACCCCATCAGCGCCCCCTTGTGGTTAACTCCCAAACTGCAATTGTCATTTTCACAGTAAACAATGCATTTTAAATGCATTTTTTGCTGTGAAAATGACAATGGTCCCAAAAATGTGTCAAAATTGGCCGAAGTGTCCGCCATAATGTCGCAGTCACGAAAAAAATCGCTAAAAAATAATTTTTTATATAAAAATGCAATAAAACTATCCCCTATTTTGTAAACGCTATACATTTTTTGCGCAAACCAATCGATAAACGCTTATTGCGATTTTTTTTTTACCAAAAATAGGTAGAAGAATATGTATCGGCCTAAACTGAGGAAAAAAAACGTTTTTTTATATATTTTTGGGGGATATTTATTATAGCAAAAACTAAAAAGTATTGCATTTTTTTCAAAATTGTCGCTCTATTTTTGTTTATAGCGCAAAAAATAAAAACCGCAGAGGTGATCAAATACCATCAAAAGAAAGCTCTATTTGTGGGAAAAAAAGGACGCCAATTTTGTTTGGGAGCCACGTCGCACGACCGCGCAATTGTCAGTTAAAGCGACGCAGTGCCGAATCGCAAAAACTGGCCGGGTCCTTTAGCTGCCTAAAGGTCCGGGTCTTAAGTGGTTAAACGGTAATACATAAATTAATGAAATAAACATTAGTTAAAAAAAAAAAAACAAGGATCCTGAAAGCATCAGGGTGCTCTATAAGTGCATCAGAGGATAATCCTGTACGCACGCCTATGTCAATTAGAATGAATTAAATAAGCATGCTACACAGCATTGGGCGCCATATCCTATGTTTTAAGCCTTTTTCATTGTAATTTCTGCTTTTCTATTTGCAGTAGCAGAAATCTTGTACAAGATTTTCCCCCCATCAAATTTTAAACCACCTTAATAATACAAATGCTTTGATAAAATGGCAGAATGTTTCCCATATTGTCTATCTCTATTGATCCTACACGATGGTTTCATGTTTGTGTTTAAGTGTCTGGAGAGCGGTATCTTCAGCGTTCCTGCGCACATTAAAATTACAGACACTTTGGAGCTGACAGCCATTTGCGAGGTTTGCACACATTTGCTGAACTGTATGTTTTGCACTTGTTTTTGAACATGGAAACAGCTGACACAGGAAAGCAGAGGCGATGATGAACTGCCTATATTTATGCAAAAGCGTTAAGCGAATGTTTTATATTAGACAGCATTGCATCGCCGTGTCTCCGGCAGAATTGCCTGTTGAGAAGTGGCTGCCGCCGAATCTCCCATTGATCCGAAATTCTCACCGGTAGTAAAATTACAACCGTCTGGATCTAATCAGAATGCATAATGCTCCACCTGACATTCTTATGACTCTCTCGATAACCATTCATCTGTAATGTAAACCATTCGAAATAAATGTGCAAATCAATAATACCTGTATGTTGTAGCAAGCTTTCTGCAAGACGTGTTTATGGGGCTGGATATCACTCTCGATGCCCATCGATTTCACCTCCGCCCCGGAGACGCATGTAGCCGGCGTGACAAACTGCACCGTCGCCACGGGATTCCAGTTACGGGGAATCTCCTGGTCTGATCCCAGCTCAAGCTTGCAGGATAAACTGTGTGGTTGATCTGGACCTGTGGAAACAGAAAATAATGGGATCCAACAGAAGAATTCTTTCTATGGTGGTGCGCATAGGGTAAGAAACAAGACCAACCTGGAATGATACCAACTATATGAGCAATTGTTGGGGCTCATACACACTGCCGCAAAATATGTTGTGTTAAGATCCGTAATGTGAACAGAGCTGTATGTTATGTTACACACAGCTACGTGCAGCTTCATATCCTGGGGCTGCGTTCAGCTTGATAAACAAAACAGAAAAATCCACATCCATGGTCCTGTATATAGACTGTATTTAATGCTGTATGCATGTAAAAGTGTATGCTCACCTTAGCCTGCATCCTAGAAATTTAGGATACTAGGCAACAGGAGCCTCCTGCATCCTAGAAACCTAGGACACCAGGTGATAGGAACCTCCTGCATCCTAGCAACCTGGGACACTAGGCAACATGAGCCTCCTGCATCCTAGAAACCTCGGACACTAGACAACATGAGCCTCCTGCATCCTAGCAACCTGGGGCACTAGGCAACATGAGCCTCCTGCATCCTAGAAACCTCGGACACTAGACAACATGAGCCTCCTGCATCCTAGAAACCTCGGACACTAGGCAACATGAGCCTCCTGCATCCTAGAAACCTCGGACACTAGGCGACAGGAGCCTCCTGCATCCTAGAAACCTAGGACACTAGACAACATGAGCCTCCTGCATCCTAGCAACCTGGGACACTAGGCAACATAAGCCTCCCGTATCTTAGCAACCTAGGACACTAGACAACATGAGCCTCCTACATCCTAGCAACCTAGGACACTAGGTGACAGGAGTAACCTAGGACACTAGGCGACAAGAGCCTCCTGCATCCTAGCAAGCTAGGACACTAGGCAACAGGAGTCTCCTGCATCCTAGCAACCTAAGACACTAGATGACAGGAGCTTCCTGCATCCTAGCAATCTAAGATACTAGGTGACAGGAGCCTCCTGTATCCTAGCAACCTAGGACACTAGACAACATGAGCTTCCTGCATCCTAGCAACCTAGGACACTAAGCGACAGGAGCCTCCTGCATCCTAGAAACCTAGGACACTAGACAACATGAGCCTCCTGCATCCTAGCAACTTAGGACACTAGGCGACAGGAGCCTCCAGCATCCTAGAAACCTAGGACACTAGACAACATGAGCCTCCTGCATCCTAGCAACATAGCACACTAGACAACATGAGCCTCCTACATCCTAGCAACCTAGGACACTAGGCGACAGGAGTCTCCGGCATCCTAGCAACCTAAGACACTAGATGACAGGAGTTTCCTGCATCCTAGCAATCTAAGATACTAGGTGACAGGAGCCTCCTGTATCCTAGCAACCTAGGACACTAAGTGACAGGAGCCTCCTGTATCCTAGCAATCTAGGACACTAGGCAACAAGAGCCTCCTGCATCCTAAGACAGTAGGCAAAAGGAGACTCCTCCATCCTAGAACACTAGGCGACAGGAGCCTCTTGCATCCTAGGACACTAGGGGACAGGAGCCTCCTGCATCCTAGCAACCTAGGATACTAGGTGACAGGAGCCTCTTGCATCCTAGGACAGTAGGCTACAGGAGCCTCTTTCATCCTAGCAACCTAGGACACTAAGCAACAGGAGCCTCAGGTATCCTAGAACCCTAGAACACAAGGCAACAAGAGCCTCCTGCATCCTAGCATCCAATGACACTAGGCGGCAGGAGCCTCCTGCATCCTAGCAACCTAGGACACTAAGCAACAGGAGCCTCCGGTATCCTAGCAACCTAGGACACTAGGTGACAGGAGCCACTTTCATCCTAGAAACCTAGAACACAAGGCAACAAGAGCCTCCTGCATCCTAGCATCCAAGGAAACTAGGCGACAGGAGCCGTTGCATTCTAGCAACCTAGGACTGCTGACTTTACATTTTTTGGTGGGGGGACTGAAAAACATCTGTGAGCTCCCAAACCTCTCTTTTTCATCCTCGCTTCCAATTTGTTTGGAATAAGCAGTGGACATAAGTGACAGTGTACAATGGGAAAATGTATTTTGTTTCAGTTTTTTTTTTATTAACCTGTTTTTATGTTCCAAAGAAGTTAGTTAATCACAAAACCAGTAGGGTATTTTTAAATAAATCTGTTATTCTGGATCTCATTATATTCTGACTGCTTGTCAAGGTCCATTGGTGAGGTGGGACCCGGATCAGAGGAGTCAATCATTACTAGAATTCTGGATTTAATTTTTTTTTCTCCCATAGCTAGTGAGACAAAGTCTTGTTGCCAGCATTACCTTGGCACTGAGCCTTTCACACTACACAGAGGTAACAGATAAAATGGAGATGTGAATTACAACAAAAAAATAATATAACCAATAATTGTATCTTCATCCACCTGTTAGCATTGTACTTTGTATGTCGGTAGTGCAAGAAGGAGGGATAGTGAGTATATATAGCACGTAAAATAAGTATTGAGCACGTCATAATTTTTCTAGGTAAATATAGTTCTAAAGGTGCTATTGACATGACATTTTCACCACGTGTCGGTAACAAAAAAAAAAAAAACGTAATGACACAGGGAAAAAGTAACATGAGAAGAAAGGGAGGTGCAAAAAGGCATGAATAGCCAAGACACCAGCTGAAATCTATCAGTAATTAGAAAGAAATCCTGCCCCTTGTCAGTGTTCATATCAGCTGGTTCAGTGTTGACTGATGACCTATAAAAAGGTGTCTCATTACCAAGGTGTCACACAAGAAACATCTCATGATGGGTAAAAGCAAAGAGCTCTCTCAAGACCTTTGCAACCTTATTGTTGCAAAACATGCTGATGGCATTGGTTACAGAAGTATTTCTAAACTTCTGAATGTTCCAGTGAGCATTGTTGGGGCCATAATCCAGAAGTAAAAATAACATAATTTCACCATAAACCGGCTACAACCAGGTGCTCTTTGCAAAGGATTTCTCACAGAGGAGTGAAAAGAATTATCAGAAGAGTTGTCCAAGAGCCAAGGACCATGGCCTGTATGCACGCTCACCACGCAAGACTCCATTGCTGAAGAAATAAGCATGTTGAAGCTTGTGAAATACTGGGAGAATATAGTTTGGTCCGATGAGACCAAAATTGAACTCTTTGGATTCCATAACACACACCATGTTTGGAGGTCACATGGCACATCACCCCAAAAACCAACACCCCCATACCAACAGTGAAGTTTGGAGGTGGGAACATCATGGTGTAGGGCTGTTTTTCAGAATACGGTACTGGCAAACTTCATGTCATTGACGGAAGGATGAATGGAAAAATGTAACAAGACATTCTTGATAAAAATCTGCTGCCATCTATCAGGATGATGAAGATGAAACGAGGGAGGACATTTCAGACAATGATCCCAAACACAAAGCCAAGGATACTCTCAATTGGATTCAAAGAAAGAAAATAAATCTCGTAGAATGTCCCAGACAATCACTTGACTCGAATCCAATAAAAAAAATTATGGAAAGAACTAAAGATCAGAGTTCATAGAAGAGACTCACTGAACCTTCAAGATTTGAAGACTGTTTGTGTGGAAGAATGGGCCAAAATCACCCCTGAACAACGCATGCGACTAGTTTCTCCATACAGGAGGCGTCTTTAACCGCTTCCCGACCACCGCACGCATATTTACGTCGACACAATGGCACTCCTGGGCCGAAGGACGTATATATACATCCCCATTAAGGAAGCACCATTGGCATAGAACACCTGGCATTGGAGCATGGGTAGGCAGACAGAGGGGTAAGGGTGGGAGGACGAGGATCAGATTGAGCCCTCTCTCCTCTCCTTTCCACGTATGGGGTTGGGGCCTATGCGCACATCTATGTACTTGGTGGCTGTGGTACTCAGTTACTTGGGGAACTGCAGTCCATTCTGAATAATGTGTCCAGGTTTCAGGCGGTCTAAAACCCAGACACACGATTCAAAACCAGGACACAGACAGGTGGTTCCCCTAAACAGTACTGGCAATAGGGAAAGGTCCCTGACGAGGAGGGAAAGCGTAGAGTCGTAACTCTCCTAAAAGTTTTCCCGATTGGGCACGAGACAGCCAGGCCGCATTCTGTCCTCTCAACAGACATTGTCAGTCTGATATGCACCCTGTTGGGCATTCTTTGCACCTGGTTTGTGAAAGAAGGCAAAATATTGCGCTAATCTAAAAAGAAATAAACAAAACTAAGGAACCAGCTGTTACACAACAATGTGACAAAGATTATATAGTGATGTGAAGAAAATATGTAGCGCTAATAGTGCAAGAGAAAAAATGATGTCTCACTAAATGAGTGTATAATCACTGTACTGAACCAGTGATATAGGTAACAACAACCAATATTGAGTGAATATATAAGTTGATGAATCAAAAAACACAAAAAGGTATCAAAAAACAATAGTATTATGTCCATCAATATGACTTGTGGATAAATGATGAACAAACATATGACCACGTAGATCCTCATAGGCAGACAATCATTCCTTCCATCAAAAATAAATGTGAATGCGCTTACCGGAACCAATGGATCTACCTGTCAGCGACAGCAGATCATGTAGGCATGAGAAATCTCGGGGGAAATCAGCTCGACTTCACTGAAGACCGTGCAGTAGAAACCACAGGCTGGATGATAGTAGACCAGGAATCTTCGATGAAGGGCCCCTAGATGGAAGATATCCTGGAACAGTATGCCACAACCGGATCACCCGGATATCCACCCTGAATCCAACGGATGGAAAGATGGTAATTGAACCCCTTAAGGGGATGAAGGCACAACAGGACTACTCCACAAAAAGCTCCAAAGGACATATGGGGAGAAATAAAAAAACAGAGCCCCAATCGTGCAGGTCAAAAGTATAAAGGTTTTATTATAATAAAACCAAAAAATTAACATTAAAAATTACCATTAAAAGTGATCACACATCCAGTTGAAGTCCTGTAGGACGAAACGCGTAGGGCTTGGTTTTTGCCACTTCCCATATTGCCTCTTTAAGGGGTTCTATTACCATCTTTCCATCCGTTGGATTTGGGGTGGATACCCGGGTGATCCGGTTGTGGCATACTGTTCCAGGATATCGTCCATCTAGGGCCCTTCATCGAAGATTCCTGGTCTACTATCATCCAGCCTGTGGTTTCTACTGCACGGTCTTCAGTGAAGTCGAGCTGATTTTCCCAGAGATTTCTCATGCCTACATGATCTGCTGTCGCTGACAGGTAGATCCATTGGTTCCGGTAAGCGCATTCACATTTATTTTTGATGGAAGGAATGATTGTCTGCCTATGAGGATCTACGAGGTCAAATATTTTTTCACCATTTATCCACAAGTCATATTGATGGACATAATACTATTGTTTTGTCATACCTTTTTGTGTTTTTGATTCATCAACTTATATATTTACTCAATATTGGTTGTTGTTACCTATATCACTGGTTCAGTACAGTGATTATACACTCATTTAGTGAGACATCATTGTTTCTCTTGTACTATTAGCGCTACATATTTTCCACCTGGTTTGTTAAATGGACGTCCATAGAACTTTTTTTAGGGGGGGCATCACTTTAAAGTCACCCACCCGTGCTCCGCCCACTTTCAACAAAAGAGACTCCTTATTTATTTTTAAAGGGCAAACGGCAGACTTTATCCACTTAACCCCCGAGCCTGTTTTTCAGATTCAGCGTTTACAAGACTAAAACATTTTTTTTTGCTAGAAAATCACTTAAAACCCCCAAAAATTATATCTTTTTTTTTTCTAACACCATAGAGAATAAAATGGCGGTCATTGCAATACTTTTTGATACACCGTATTTGCGCAGCGGTCTTACAAGCGCACTTTTTTTGGAAAAAATTCACTTTTTTGAATTAAAAAATAAGACAACAATAAATTTGGCCCAATTTTTTTATATATTGTGAAAGATAATGTTACGCCGAGTAAAATGATACCCAACATGTCACGCTTAACATGTGTTGCCGTTACCGAGATATCCATCTTTAAAAAGAGGACGTACATATACAGTGGGCGGTCGGGAAGTGGTTATTCTAGGCATGTGCTATGTACAGGGTGCAGATTCCAGGCATGTACAACCCACGCGCATGCCTATGGTGGACACCTTGCCCCCACCTGCGGACGCCCATGGTTTGTTGTGAACTGTTGCCGCATTTATTCAATACAAGTGTTATACTGCACCTGACTGTGTGACTTATTGCCGATGTACCACCCTATACAGGCTTTTTTTACATAGATCAATAAATATGACCACCATTTTTTTCTTCTAATGAAAATTTACTTACTAGAATTTTTATCTGGGAGTCTGTCCATCTTCCATACAACAGCCTTGTAGGCATACTCGTACTTAGCTGTGCCGATTGTCACTTGTATTACAGGCTCAGATTCAATTTCATATGTGGACCCTAGGCAAGCTCTGCGGTTCATCTTGGTCTTCAGGGACCTCTGTCTCTGAAGACTTGCCGTCCATAGTGCTTTTACCCACGGTGCAGGAACTGGGAAATGGATGGTTATATTCTCACAAAAATGTGTCTGCGGAGAAGCCAAGACTCTAGCAGACATGTTCAGGAAAGCTTGAAGCTCCACATAGGCCCCCTGGACCACAACCAAGCTTTTCAAAGAAAAAGGAAGTTCTTCTACTATACAAGGAGTTTTAAACCGCATCAGCTCAAACCTACATCCGTCTACGGGGGTGAATTTAACTATCCTGGACTTACTAAATTCGTGCTTTTTAACACATTTATGGAAATGATACTCAGAAATATCGATCAGTTTTTCATCATTGTCCTTTCCAAAGTAATTTTCCGACACTCTTTGCAGCTCGGAGTCGTTCATGGTCAAGAAACACTCTACACCACTGTTAATGAAACAAAGACAGTACACTTGAGACAGCACTGCCTTGTCTTGTAGTTTTCCATCTTTGGTGACTTCTGCCCAAAAATTGTCCACTACTTCCACCGACATTTCCGGCTCTTCATAAGTTCTCTTTTGCTTCATTACCGGCGAGATCATCATCAACTCTTCCTCTATCGTCACGATAAAATCGGTTAAATCGCAGTAATCAGTGGTGCCTAATTTTAACATTTGCTCAATTTCGGCTTCGTGGACCACGTCGAGTTTCGGGTGGTATTTCCTTTTCTCGGCGTAAGTTACATTTTCTATCTTAACGGAGTGTATTTTCTCTGAAACTCCTAAGTTTTCCAGCTTGGGTTCTGAAAGCCTGCAGAATTGATGAAGCTGAAACTCTTTGAAGGGTTTCTCAAGGCCCTTTTCATAAAACATTTGCAGAATTCCACCAGACAGAACTTTCAGGTAAATAGGTCCCCACTGCCTGGAAGACATCATGTTTTTTTTTTTCCGGAATCCTCAACATGAAAGGCCACCCATCTTTCTTCTGACTTCTAAAGAGGCTTTGCGGAATAAATGAAGGTCTATTTCTTTCGGCACAGGCAAGATGAGGCTTCGAGTTGTCAGGTGGGTCAGTCTTTAAGTGCTCAAGCCTTTCACACACGTAGCTGAAAGAACACTGGTTAAGGCTTCTCTGGTTATTAGATGTGTCTTTCTCTGTTGCGTTGTTTTCTTGTTTTGCAGGAATTTTATCTTTTATCTGAGAGTCTATCGCATTACCTGCGTCGACGGAACAAACGATATCTGTGATGTCATTGTTCCAAAACGGGCTTGAAAACGCGCAGTTGTTCTGTGATTGATGTAAATGCGGACTCCTTGAGCTACCTAAATAATTCATCGTTTTCAACTTCGGACTTGAATCATGTAGACTTGAAAACGCAGGTGATGGAATGCTTGATGTTTGGTTTGCTGCCAGCAAAGTTGATGTCTCAGACGACGAAGAAGGTTGAATCAGTAGAACCTCGGGAATGGGGTACAAGTTTGAAGATCCTGCCTTAGGGGTGCATGGAGTGGCTGGACTGTCTTTCATGGGTGTGCACAGAGGGGAATTATAAGGAGGTCCGGGGCTCATGAAATCAATGATGGGAGATGTGTGAGGAGTGTTGGAGTTGGAGGAAGACGCGCTGGTCTGGTCATGTGACAGACTCAGTTTCAGGCCTCTTGATCTAGGAATGTAATGGTTGTCGCGTGGAAACACGAGCGACTTCTGGGGAGTTTGGAACGGATTGTCATCGTCAAAGGTCACCCAACTTTCCGGATTTGTTGAGCACATTTTCTTTGTGTTGATTGTCTGAACGTCGGAATTGCCTAGGAAATACAAGAAAATGCAATAAAAATGTTGTAATAAAATGCAAAGTATTTTTTTTTTGTATGTTTTTCTGTTTGTTGGTTTGTCTTAGCTACTTGCCGACCAGTCGCCGCAGTTATACAGCGGCAGGGCGGCTCACCTGCGCGAGAGCCCGTAGCTCTATGTCGGCCACTAGGGGCTCGATCGCCGCCGGGCACCCGCGATTGCTCGTTACAGAGCGAGGACCGGGAGCTGTGTGTGTAAACACACAGCTCCCGGTCCTGTCAGGGGGAGAAATGCCTGACCGTCTGTTCATACAATGTATGAACAGAAGATCAGTGATTTCCCCTAGTGAGGCCACCCCCCCCTACAGTTAGAACACACCCAGGGAACATACTTAACCCCTTCCCCGCCCCCTAGTGGTAACTCCTTCCCTGCCAGTGGCATTTTTATAATAATCAATGCATTTTTATAGCACTGACCACTATAAAATAGCAAATGGTCCCAAAAATGTGCCAAAAGTGTCTGAAGTGTCCGCCATAATGTCGCAGTACCGAAAAAAATCGCTGATCGCCGCCATTTCTAGTAAAAAGAAAATATTAATAAAAATGCCATAAAACTACCCCCTATTTTGTAAACGCTATAACTTTTGCGCAAACCAATCAATAAACATTTATTGCAATTTTTTTTTACGAAAAATATGTAGAAGAATACGTATCGACCTAAACTGAGGAAAAAAATAGTTTTTTGATATATTTTTTAGGGAAATTTATTACAGCAAAAAGTAAAAAATATATTCATTTTTTTTCAAAATTGTCGCTCTATTTTTATTTATAGCGCAAAAACTAAAACCCGCAGAGGTGATAAAATACCACCAAAAGAAAGCTCTATTTGTGGGGAAAAAAAGGACACCAATTTTGTTTGGGGAGCCACGTCGCACGACTGCGCAATTGTCAGTTAAAGCGACGCAGTGCCGAATCGCAAAAAGTGCTCTGGTCTTTGACCAGCAATATGGTCTGGGGCAGTGGCGGCTGGTGCTCAAAATTTTTGGGGGGGCGCAAAGCAAAAAAAAAATTGCAGTCTCACTGTGCCCAAACGCAGCCACTGTTACATGCCATCAAATGCAGCCACTGTGCCATCAATTCGCACCACTGTGCCATCAATTCGCACCACTGTGCCATGCCATTAAACGCAGTCACTGTGCCATGCCATCAAATGCAGTCACTGTGCCATCAATTCGTACCACTGTGCCATCAATTCGCACCACTGTGCCATGCCATTAAACGCAGTCACTGTGCCATCCATTGTCACCACTGTGCCATGCCATTAAACGCAGCCACTGTGCCATACATTGTCACCACTGTGCCATCCATTGTCACCACTGTGCCATACATTGTCACCACTGTGCCATGCCATTAAACGCAGCCACTGTGCCATACATTGTCACCACTGTGCCATGCCATTAAACGCAGTCACTGTGCCATCCATTGTCACCACTGTGCCATTCGATTAAACGCAGCCACTGTGCCATACATTGTCACCACTGTGCCATGCCATTAAACACAGCCACTGTGCCATCCATTGTCACCACTGTGCCATACATTGTCACCACTGTGCCATGCCATTAAACGCAGCCCCTGTGCCATACATTGTCACCACTGTGCCATGCCATTAAACGCAGCCACTGTGCCATACATTGTCACCACTGTGCCATGCCATTAAACGCAGCCACTGTGCCATCCATTGTCACCACTGTGCCATCCATTGTCACCACTGTGCCATCCATTGTCACCACTGTGCCATGCCATTAAACGCAGCCACTGTGCCATCCATTGTCACCACTGTGCCATGCCATTAAACGCAGCCACTGTGCACTTTAATGGTCGCCGCTGTGCCAATTGTCCCCACTGTGCCCTGTAAATTGCGTTCTCCCCCCCCCCCCGCCCGCCACTTACCTTTACTGGAGTCAGGCATCCACGTCCCACGATGTCTTCTCCCGCCCTCGATGACTGACAGGCGTCTCAGCCAATCAGGTTACAGGTAGCCAGAACCGGCCAACGTGATTGGCTGAGACGCCTGTCATCTTATTCAAGGGGCGTACAGTCTGTGCGCTCCGAGAATAAGCTTCCGGGACCCGAGGGCTGTATTGGGAAAGCCTATCAGAGCTGTTGGCTTTGATAGACATTTCCCTACAGCCAACCAGCTGGCGTTATTCAGATGGCCGGACATTGAGCGCCGACCATCTGAATAACAGCAGCGGCGGCGAAAATAACATAGATTCGTGCAATGCATGAATCTATGTTATTTCACTCAGTGGCGGTGAGAGCCAGAGGGGGCGGCGCTCCAGCGCCCTCTATGGACGAACCGCCACTGGTCTGGGGGTTAAGTGGTTAAACCTAATAAAAATATCTTAAAAAAAAAAAGTATAACTAAAGGCAAAACTTTTCTAAAGCCGTGTACACATAATTGGTTTGTCCGATGGTCTTTTTTCCATCTGTGTTAAAAAATTAGAACATGTTTTACATTTTTCCTAATGGATAAAAAAACGATCGTCTGTGTGGAACTCCATTGGAGAAAAATCCACGCATGTTCAGAATCAAGTTGACGCATGCTCGGAAGCATTTAACTTTTTTTTCAGCTCGTCGTAGTGTTTTACGTCACCGAGTTTTGGCACGGTCGGAATTTAGTCTGATTGGCCGGGATTCAGATACATTGGCGTATCTTTGAGAGGCAAGTACAGTATTCACAAAGCACTTGCTCCCAAAGTTACGTCGGCGTAGCATAAATGGGCCGGCGTAAGCCCACCTAATTCAAATTGGCAAGGCAGTGGGCGTGTAGTATTATAATGAAGCGTGACCCCATGTAAATGCATGGCCGAACGAACGGCGCATGTGCGCGCATGCTCACGCATGCCCAGTATCACGTCGAATTTACTTCCTAAGATACGCCGGCTCAATGCCTGTGACGTGAACGTAACCTACGCACAGCCCCATTCACGTACGACTTACGTAAACAACGTAAAAATCTACGCTTGTTCCGACGTCCATACTTTGCATTACCTGCACCTCATATAGCAGGGGTAACTTTACGCCGGACGTAAGCCTTACGTAAACGGCGTAGCGAAATCCGACGGGCGCAAGTACGTTTGTGAATCGGCGTATCTAGGTCATTTGCATATTCGACGCGTAAATCTACGGAAGCACCCCTTGAGGCCAGCGTAAATATGCACCCAAGATACGACGGCGTAGGAGACTTACATCGGTCAGCTGAAGCCATATTTCAGGCGTATCTAGTGTTAGCAATCAGGCGCATAGATACGACGGCGCATCTGGACACTTACGCTGCGTATCTGTAGATACGCCAGCGTAAGTGTTCTCTGAATCTGGCCCATAGTGTGTAGGCAAGACTGATGAAAGTCGCCCAAAAGAAATACAGGAGCTTCTTTTGGGGCGACGGGCTTCCCGCGATTCTATTTGCGCGTTTTTACCACGATTTGTCATCCTCATATGCGGAAATGTGAATGGAGCCTTAGGCTTAGTGAATGAGCTGAAGCTCTGCTGACTTCAATTAGCCACAGGTGTAAAAGTAACGCACGTGATTGGGTATTCTTTGCAAAGTGAGCTTTCACCACATTCACTGTGGAATCTATTTATAAAACATTTGTGAGACGAACATCACTTACATTCGCGCAAGCTGGACTGATTCTGGCTGTCATTTCTGAAATAAATTCATTCTTATGATCTTTAGCTCCATGGAGTGGCCTATAGATTAGTTTTCTGAAATATATCAATGAGAAAATAAACTGCATCTTGGCCACTAGAGGGAGCCGACAATCAGAGGGAATATTCTATTACAGAAATGATGGCCACAATTAAAGTGGTTGTAAACCCCCCCCCAAAAAAACTGCAAGACTAGCATACTAGCTCATTATGAATTACTTACCTTAGATTGAAGCCGTCCTCGTCTCCCCCTCCGGACGCAGACATCTCTCCGGAAGGTATCGCCGCTCTGGCACTGTGATTGGCCGGAGCGGCGAAGACGTCACTCCGCGCATGCTTGCGGGAGCCGGCAAAGCCATTGAGAAAACTGGCATTCTCAGTGCGCCGTTGTCTACAGCGCGCATGTGCCGTAGACAACGGTGTATTCCTTTTGCCAAATATCTCCTAAACCGTGCAGGCTTAGGAGATATTGGAAACACCTACAGGTAAGTCTTAATCTAGACTTACCTGTAGGTGTAACTTACCACAGATCACACTGGTGCTGTGCAGGAACCACATGCAATTTGACCAGGAATAGCTCTTGCATCACATACGATTCTGCTGCAGTGCGATTTGAGACATTCGTTCTGTTCTCACATTGCACCGCATTCCCACCAAACTCCTACAAGACCCTCTTTTTATCTGCACCAGAATCGCATCGCGTCGGTGTTCACAATCAAGCGCACTGTGTTTTGCAAATAGATTTCGGGGTGTCAACAGCAATCGTGTCAGGGAAGGTAAGTGTCAGGGAAGACAGGGAAGGTAAGTGTCAGGGAAGACAGGGAAGGTAAGTGTCAGGGAAGTGTCAGGGAAGACAGGGAAGGTAAGTGTCGGGGAATACAGGGAAGGTAAGTGTCAGGGAAGACAGGGAAGGTAAGTGTCAGGGAATACAGGGAAGGTAAGTGTCAGGGAAGACAGGGAAGGTAAGTGTCGGGGAATACAGGGAAGGTAAGTGTCAGGGAATACAGGGAAGGTAAGTGTCAGGGAAGACAGGGAAGGTAAGTGTCGGGGAATACAGGGAAGGTAAGTGTCAGGGAAGACAGGGAAGGTAAGTGTCAGGGAAGACAGGGAAGGTAAGTGTCAGGGAATACAGGGAAGGTAAGTGTCAGGGAATACAGAGAAGGTAAGTGTCAGGGAAGACAGGGAAGGTAAGTGTCGGGGAAGACAATGAAGGTAAGTGCGGGGAAGACAGGGAAGGTAAGTGTCGGGGAATACAGGGAAGGTGCATGTCAGGGAAGACAGGGAAGGTGCATGTCAGGGAATACAGGGAAGGTAAGTGTCGGGGAATACAGGGAAGGTGCATGTCAGGGAAGACAGGGAAGGTAAGTGTCAGGGAATACAGGGAAGGTAAGTGTCAGGGAAGACAGGGAAGGTAAGTGTCAGGGAATACAGGGAAGGTAAGTGTCGGGGAAGACAATGAAGGTAAGTGTCAGGGAATACAGGGAAGGTAAGTGTCAGGAAAGACAGGGAAGGTAAGTGTCAGGGAAGACAGGGAAGGTACGTGTCAGGGAAGACAGGGAAGGTAAGTGTCAGGGAATTCAGGGAAGGTACGTGTCAGCAGGACAGGGAAGGTAAGTGTCAGGGAATACAGGGAAGGTAAGTGTCAGGGAATTCAGGGAAGGTACGTGTCAGCAGGACAGGGAAGGTAAGTGTCAGGGAAGACAGGGAAGGTAAGTGTCAGGGAAGACAGGGAAGGCAAGTGACAGGGAAGGTAAGTGTCAGGGAAGAAAGGGAAGTTAAGTGTCAGGGAAGAAAGGGAAGGTAAGTGTCAGGGAATTCAGGGAAGGTAAGTGTCAGGGAAGACAGGGAAGGTAAGTGTCAGGGAATTCAGGGAAGGTAAGTGTCAGGGAAGACAGGGAAGGTAGGTGTCAGGGAAGACAGGGAAGGTAAGTGTCAGGGAATACAGGGAAGGTAAGTGTCAGCAGGACAGTGAAGGTAAGTGTCAGCAGGACAGTGAAGGTAAGTGTCAGTAGGACAGTGAAGGTAAGTGTCAGCAGGACAATGAAGGTAAATGTCAGTAGGACAGGGGAAGACGGGGGTATCAAGAAAAAATGTCAATTGTCTTGGAAGGGCGGAGTGGCAGATGGACTTCTCCCTGGAAATCTCCTTCCCTATAAGCAGTAATAACTTTGTTCTTTTCTATTACTTTGTAGCAGAACTTTGTGGTATTATTTTCTATATGTTCCATTTTTCCATCTCCTGTGAATAGGAGAAATTGGCTCCAGGCGCTTTCTTCATTACACCTTATTACAATGTCGCAGCTCCGGCGGAATGATTATAGAGGTTTCATGCAATTTAGGTCAAAACATTACTTTGATACTTTTATTGTTAATGAGGATTTTGCTTTTCTCAGAATAATCCCGAAGATGAAAAAAAAGGAAAGACCCGGATGAAAACTTTATGCCAACAATGATCCCATAGAAAAAGTGAAACGAGATCCGGAGTTTTTAGTGCTGAAATGTCAGCTCCGGATTATTTGTTTTTTATCTTTTTTGGTCCCCAACAAATTGGGTTAGGGCTCTTTTACACAAGCTTTGGTCTCTGAAGAGCAATTCACTTTCATATTGCTCTTCAGAGATCATAAGGAGGCATTGTATCACCACCTGCTTTAACCCCTTGATCGCTTCGCTAGGGGTATATTTCCTGCTGCAGGACCTCCGGCTGCTGGGGCATCGGTCGGGGGGCAGTAAATGCACAACTCCATCACAGGCTTTTACCACCTCCAGTACTCTGCGTCCCGAGCCCCCCCCCTCTTTTGAAGCCTATTAGAGCCTCAGGCTCTAATCATGTGTTTTAAAAAAAAAAACAATTGGAATCCATGTGTCCGGCGTACGGTTTCCACCTTTTCTTCAAATCACAACCTGAACACTTTAGCGGTGCACATTTTAAAGCATGCTTTCCAAAATTTGTCTGCAAAAAATCCGACAACAATTGTCTGATGGAGCGTAAAAACGGTCGGATTTTCCGACACTAGCCTGTCCTCACACAATTCTTTTCGGATAATCCGATCGTGTGTACGAGGCTTTAGCCTCTTAGAAGTAATAATAAGACCCTGCCTCGATCTCTGTGAGCGTGTGCGCGGGAGGCGTGGACTCAATGTCCGCCGGTGTGCCGCGATCGGCTCACGGAGCTGAAGAACGGGGAGATGTCAGTGTAAACACAACGGGCCAGATTCTCATAGATCCCACGTTGGCGTAGTGTAAGCCATTTACACTACGCCGCCGCAAATTACTTGAGCAAGTGCCGTATTCGCAAAGCACTTGCTCCATAATTTGCGGCGCTGTAGTGTGTATGGCCATGTAATTCAAAGGGGGCGGCTTGTATTCAAATTAAGCGCGCCCCCGCACCGATCAAACTGTGCATGCGCCGGGTGGAAAAATAGCCCAGTGCGCATGCTCCAGCTCACGACGGAAAACGTCAATGACGCTGACGTGAGCGTCATTGACGTAAAGTCGTATTCGCGAATGACTTCGTAAAACGACGTAACCGACGGAAAAAGACGACACTGACCTGACGCCATACTTAACATGGCATACGGCGGACTGGCGTAAGGTTACCCCTCATATAGCAGGGGTAACCTTACGTTTACGACGTAAACCTTACGCAAACGACGTAAACGACGACGACGCGGCGCAAATTCGTTCGGGAATCGACGTATCAGGCTCATTTGCATAGTCAAATGAGAACTGAACGTAAACGCCACCTAGCGGCCGGCGTCGCATTACATCTAAGATCCGACGGTGTAAGTGACTTACACCTGTCGGATCTTG
The DNA here is from genome assembly GCF_905171775.1 of Rana temporaria. Classification (NCBI taxonomy): domain Eukaryota; kingdom Metazoa; phylum Chordata; class Amphibia; order Anura; family Ranidae; genus Rana; species Rana temporaria. Next base: position 453,995,214 of record NC_053492.1, on the reverse strand, counting down.
GCCGTAACTATGCGGAAATAATTCTATGTGCCAGATTCACGTAGCTCAGCGGATCTATAGATCCGCTCGATCTACGTGAATTAAGATCCGCTCCCGCAAGTTTAGGAGGCAAGTGGCTAATTCACAAACCACTTACCTCCAAACTTGCGACGGCGGATCCTAAATCCCCCGGCGGAATTCAAATTCCGCGGCTAGGGGAGTGTACTATTTAAATCAGGCGCGTTCCCGCGCCAATTTAAATGCGCATGCGCCGTCCGGGGAATTTCCCGGCGTGCATTGCTCCCACTGACGTCACTAGGACGTCAGTGGTTTCGACGTGAGCGAGACTTGCGACGCGTGTGTTCGTGAATCGGCGTACGCAAACGACGTTGGAAAATTCAAATTCGACGCGGGAACGCCGGCTATACTTAACATTGGCTGCGCCTGATGAAAGCAGGGGTAAGTATACGACGGGAAAACTGCTACGGAAACTACGTAAGAACACTGCGACGGGTCCGCGTACGTTCGTGAATTTGCGTATCTCGCTGATTTACATATTATTTATCGTAAATCAGCGGGAACGCCCCCGGCGCCATTTTTAAATCGAAAAAAAGATCCGACAGTGTAACACAGTGTAACACTGTCAGATCTTAGCCCTATCTATGCGTATCTGATTCTATGAATCAGGCGCATTGATAGGACCAGTGTAAGTCAGAGATACGATGGTGTATCTGTAGATACACCGTCGTATCTCTTTGTGAATCTGGCCCTATGAATCATACGCATAGATACCCGGGGCCAAAAACAGAGATACGACGGAGTTTCCTGAGATACACCGTCGTAACTCTCCTGAGAATCTGGCCCAGAATCTCCCTGTCCTTCCCCTGACATGTCACTGATCGTCTGTTCCCTGTCACCAAACCCATTGACAGCTGATGACTCATCAGTTGTTAAGGACGCTACAGCCGGCTTCCCGACCCCTCTCTTTAACCGCTTGCTGACCGCCACACGAGTATTTACATCGACAGAATGGTGTGGTAGCGCGCGCCACCAGCGGCGAGCTCGCAACCCTGTCATGAGCTCCGTGACCGTGCCTGCAGGACTCGATGTCCTCCGGTGTCCTGCGATCGGGCCAAAGAGCTGAAAAACAGGGAGATGTCAGTGTAATACAACATCTCCCCGTTCTTTCTAGTGACATGTCACTGATCGTCTGTTCCCTCTCATCGGGAACAGTGATCAGTGACGTGTCAAGGCAAGCCACGCCCCCGAACAGTTAGAAGCACTCCCTAGGTTACACTTAACCCCTTCAGCGCCCCCTACAGGTTAACCTCTTCACTGCCAGTGTCATTTTTACAGAAATTAGTACATTTTTATAGCACTGATCGCTGTAAAAATGACAATGGTCCCAAAATGGTGTCAAAAGTGTCCGATGTGTCCACCATAATGTCGCAGTCACGATAAAAATCGCTGATTGTCACCATTACTAGTAAAAAAATATATATTATTAAAAATACCATAAAACTACCTCTTATTTTGTAGACGCTATAACTTTTGCGCAAACCGATAAAAAAAAACGCTTATTGCGATTTTTTTTTTTTTACCAAAAATAAGTAGAAGAATACATATTGGCCTAAACTGAGGAAAAAAAATGTTTTTATATATATTTTTTCGGGGGGTATTTATTAAATAAAAAATAAAATTTTTTCAAAATTTACATTTTTTTGTTTATAGCGCAAAAAATAATAATCGCAGAGGTGATCAAATACCACCAAAAGAAAGCTCTATTTGTGGGAAAAAAAGGACGTCAATTTTGTTTGGGAGCCACGTCGCACGATCGCGCAATTGTCAGTTAAAGCGACGCAGTGCCAAATCGCAAAAAGTGGCCTGGTCTTTGGCCAGTGAAATGGTCCGGGCTGAAGTGGTTAATGTACAACTCTGTTCAGACAAAAACAAAACCTTCAATAAAACCTGAAAAAAAATTAAAAGTACTTTGGATGTTATGATACCTTTACCTTACAACTCTGTACTATCTAAAAAAGATCCTTCAATAAAATCTGAATTAGAATAAAAAACAAATAGAAAAATACTTTTGGATGTTATGATGCCTTCATGTACAACTCTGTACTATCTGTACTTCAAAAAAAAAAAAAAACATTCAATAAAACCTTAAAAGAAAATACTTTGGATGTTATTATGCCTTTATGTCTTTACCTTAACCACTTGAGACCCGCGCTGTAGACGAAAGACGTCCACAGCACGGCTCTCAAGTGCCGGGTGGACGTCCCTGGACGTCCTTCTATTTGCATTTCCCGCGCGGGCCGCTGGCCGGCGCATCGCTGAGAAGCCGATGCACGTGCCTGGCGGCCGCGATGTCCGCCAGGTACCCGCGATCAGCGGTGACAGCAGGGACGTGGAGCTCTGTGTGTAAACACAGAGCTCCACGTCCTGTCAGGGAGAGAGGACTCCGATCTGTGTCCCTTGTACATAGGGACACAGCATCGGTCACCTCCCCCACTCAGTCCCCCTCCACACAGTTAGAATCACTCCCAGTTTACACATTTAACCCCTTCCTCGCCCCCTAGAGTTAACCCCTTCACTGCCAATCACATTTATACAGTAATCACTGCATTTTTATAGCACTGTTCGCTGTGTAAATGTGAATGGTCCCAAAATAGTGTCAAAAGTGTCCGATACGTCTGCCGCAATATCGCAGGCCTGACAAAAAAAGAATCGCAGATCGCCGCCATTACTAGTAAAAAATAAAAAAAAAATCATAAATCTATCCCCTATTTTGTAGGCGCTATAACTTTTGCGCAAACCAATCAATATACGCTTATTGCGATTTTTTTTTACAAAAAATATGTAGAAGAATACGTATCGGCCTAAACTGAGGAAAAAAAATCGTTTTTTTTTTTTTAAAAAATGGGATATTATTATAACAAAAAGTAAAAGATTGTGTTTTTTTTTGTTCAAAATGTTCTGTCTTTTTTTGTATATAGCGCAAAAACGCAGAGGTGATCAAATACCACCAAAAGAAAGCTCTATTTGTGGGAAAAAAATTATAAAAATATAATTTGGGTACAGCGTTGTATGACCGCGCAATTGTTATTCAAAATGCGTCAGTGCTGAACGCTGAAAATTGGTCTGGGCAGGAAGGGGGTTTAAGTGCACAGTAATGAAGTGGTTAATGTACAAATCTGTATTATCTGTACTTCCAAAAAAAAAAAAAACCTTCAATAAAACCTTAAAAAAAATACTTTGGATGTTATTATGCCTCTTTACCTTAATGATCAACTCTGTATTATCTGTACTTCCAAAAAAAAAAAAAACTTAAAAAAATACTTTGGATGTTATGACACCTCTATGGGCCAGATCCACATACATGTAGAACGGCGCAGCGTATCAGAGATACACTACGCCGCCGTACCTTACCTGGCGCATTTTCAAATCCTCAGCGATTTTGCGCCGTAAGTTACGGCGGCGTAGTGTATTTCTGGCGGCGGATTTGAAATTGGGGGGGTTGGGGGGCGGGTTTCATTTAAATGAAGCGCGTCCCCGCGCCAAATGAAATGCGCATGCATCGTCAAGAAATTTCCCGCCGTGCTTTGCGCGAAATGACGTCGCAACAACGTCATTTTTTTAACTTAGGCCCCATACACACGAGAGGATTTATCCGCAGATACGGTCCAGCGGACCGTATCCGCGGATAAATCCTCTCGAGGATTTCAGCAGATTTCTATGCGATGGCGTGTACACACCATCGCATTGAAATCCGCGCTGAAATCCTCTGGCGATGACGTGTCGCGCCGTCGCCGCTATTATGACGTGGCGACGGGCGCGACGCTGTCATATAAGGAATTCCACGCATGCGTCAAATCATTACAACGCGTGCGGGGAATCCCTTTGGACGGATGGATCCGGTGAGTCTGTACAGACGAGCGGATCCATCCGTGGGATCCGATTCCAGCAGATAGATATTCTGTGCATGTCGACAAATATTTATCTGCTGGAATTCGGAAATATCCGCGGATAAATATCCGCCAGAGTGTACACACCATAGAATCTATCCGCAGAAACCCATTCGATGGGATTTATCTGCGGATAGATTCTATCGTGTGTACGGGGCCTTAGACGTGAGTTACGTCCATCCCTATTCACGGACGACTTACGCAAAAAAAAAAAAATTCAAATTTTGACGCGGGAACGACGGCCATACTTAACATGGCAAGTCTATGTATACGCCGAAAAAAATACCAGCTTTAACTATACGCCGGAAAAAGCCAACTATAGACGACGTTAGAAAATGCGACGGCCGTGCGTACGTTCGTGGATCGTCGTAAAACGCTAATTTGCATACCCGACACGGAAAACGCCACCCAGCGGACGCCAAAGTTTTGCATCTTAGATCCGAAGGCGTACGAAGACGTACGCCTGTCGGATCTAACCCAGAAGCCATTGTATCTTGTTTTGAGGATTCAAACTAAAGATACGACGCGGGAAATTTGAAAGTACATCAGTAGATACGCCGGCGTACTTCGTCTGTGGATCTGGCCCTATGTCTTTACCTTACAATTCTGTACTTAAAAAAAAAAAGAACCTTCAATAAAATATGAATTAGAATAAGAAAAATACTTTTGGATGTTATGATGCCTTAATGTACAACTCTGTACTATCTGTACTTCAAAAAAAAAAAACCTTCAATAAAACCTGAATTGAAAAAAACATAAAAGTACATATTTTTATTATTACAAAATGATGCTAAAATATACATTAAACTGATCACATTCATACTCGGGATGGGAATAACATCATGGTCCATGCCATTTAAAGCCCAGATATCATTTTCCCATAATTACATATCACGCCTGTTCTATGTTAAGCGATATTATATATTCCAACCCTTATTGTTGTGCTAAAAAACACGCTATGGCTGCATTTCAGAACCATCATTTCAAAAGGGACAATTTCGAACCCTGCAGGAAATCGTGTTTAAATGTAGAACGGGGGAAAAAAAATAAAAAAATAAAAAACATTTGCAAAGCCCTGTTTATCAGTGGTGTTTAATGGAAAAAGGAGCAGACACAATAATGAAATGGCCCAGATACACAACCATCAGAAAGAGCCATATGCATAAATATTAATGCGGCTAATGCTACCCTATTAGTGACTAGAAAGTTGCTTTTCCTTACAGTCATAATACATAATACCAAAGGGTTTCATTATTTTCACATACATAAAGGCATGTTGCGAGACCGGAATAACAAGTGCTGAAAATACATTTTTCATTTTTTTTCTTCTTCTTTTTTTTTTTCTTTTTTTTTCGGATTTGGACTTTTCCATCCAAAATATATGAAATATCTCCACAATCAATTATTTAGAGGCAAATCTCTTTAAATCACAAAGCGATCGGCTAGAAGCTGCGATGGCTGCACCTGGGTCCTGGTATGTAAATAGAAGATTTCCGTTGCCAAGTTTATTAAACCGTGAAGCAAATCTGTACAACAGAAATACGGAGGATTCCAGGGCACATACGTTATTTTTTTATTTATTTTTTCCTCTTTAGATACTGCATAATATATTTCTCCATAATGAGCAGTAATGCTGGAACATAAAATAGTTCTTCTAGAAACAATGGGCCAGATTCAGAAAGATCAGCGGATCTTTCTGCTGGCGTAACGTATCCCCGATACGTTACGCCGCTGTAACTTTGGGAGCAAGTTGCCCCCTTTTTACGGCGGCGTAACGTATGTGTTGCGGCGTAAGGCCGCGTAATTCAAATGGGGATGTTGGGGGCGTGTAGTATTTAAATTTGTCTTGACCCCGCGTTTTTACGGGGTTTTTTTTAACGGCGCATGCGCCGTCTGTAAAATATCCCAGTGTGCATTGCTCCAAATTACGTCGCAAGGACGTATTGGATTTGACGTGAACGTAAATGACGTACAGCCGTATTCGCGAACGACTTACGCAAACGACGTAAAAATTTCAAAATTCGACGCGGGTACGACGGCCATACTTAACATTGAGTACGCCTCATAATAGCAGGGGTAACTATACGCCGGAAAAAGCCGAACGCAAACGACGTAAAAAAATGCGCCGGCTGGACGTATGTTCGTGGACTAGCTAATTTGCATACTCGACGCGGAATTCGACGGAAACGCCACCTAGCGGCCGGCGGAAAAAATGCATCTACGATCCGACGGCGTACTAAGACGTACGCCTGTCGGATCGATCCCAGATGCAGTCGTATCTTGTTTTGTAGATACAAAACAAAGATACGACGCAGGAAATTTAAAATTACGCGGCGTATCAATAGATACGCCGGCGTAATTCTTTTGTGAATCTGGCCCAAGATGCTGAAATAAAAAGTCATTTAAACAGCTGGTGGTGGATACTGTACTTTTGTATTATTAAGGACTTAAACTCTAGGCAGATATACAAAAAAATATTATTATACAGTGGAACCTTGGATTATGAGCATAATCTGCTCCAGGAGAATGCTTGTAATCCAAAGCACCCGCATATCAAAGCGAGTTTCTCCATAGAAGTCAATGGAAACGAAGATAATTTGTTCTGCATTGACTTCTATGGCATGCAATTCCGCATTTGGCCAGAGGTGTGGGGGGGTGCCGGAGAGCCTCGGAAATATTTGGGGACAGCTCAGCTGATCTAGGAAATCCTAGAAAAGGCTCGAAAACACTCGGGAACAAAGTATTTCAGAGTGTTTCAGAGTATTTCCCAACGGCTTTGAGCGGCACCGCACCTCTGGCCAAATGCGGTACTGCACACCCCATTAGCTTGAATTCTGCTCGATTTGCGAGACAACACTCCCAAACCGAGTCAGGATTTTAAAAAAAAGTTTGCCGCCTTTCAAAACGCTTATTAACCGCGTTACTCGTAAACCAAGGTTCCACTGTAAATGATTATGAATGTATTTAAAATATTAACATGTTTTATTTGCTACAAGTTTTGTAGTATGTAAGAATGTGGTGTAATTTTTAATTGAAACTAGTACTAGCCTTTTGTAATCCCCTGCACAGCAGCACTCGGACTAGGAGCCGGAAGTACTAGGCGCAGTTCCCAACTGTCCCTGATTTCGAGGGACTGTCCCTGATTTGGAGCAATGTCCCTCTGTCCCTCTTTCCGCCTCATTTGTCCCTAATTTTGGTCTGATCTATATAGTTGTATAAAAAATGCACTTTGTATCTTTCAAAATGTTTTTCCCAGTGCTAAACCTTTCATCTCATTTCTAAATTGCTGCATTTGTAAATTTTGAAAGCCAGTATAAAAGATCATGTTTTTTTTGTAAAATTCTCTTTTAAGGAGGTCATGTCCTATGCCTGCATAATTTTGCTAATAGGTGTCCCTCGTTGTCATCTCAGAAAGTTGGGAAGTGTGGTACTAGGAGCCTAGCTGAATGAGAACATGCTGGCAACAGGAATGAGTGAGCTCATCAGACTGTGGTTGTTCCTGTTGGAAGAACAACAGCATGGTTGCTTATAAACTGACAATACTGTATAACTAACTGCATATAACTATCTGTGCAGCAGGTGGCGCTGTAGTATTATAGTGTTATAATGTGTATTCTATGATATAACAAATGTATTGTCTATCTTTGTTCAGGGCACTTGTTTGTTGTTCCCGTTTCCTGTTCCATGATAAAGAAATGCTGTAAGATACGTTCTGCTATTTCTCCATAAAAGCAAAGCTTTGCTGCAAACAACAAGCTTCCCGTGCATTATATTAATACTCTGCCAACACTTCCTTCATTGTCATTAGGGTTGCCACCTTTTCTTCAAGCCAAACCCAAACACCAGTGGCGGTGCGTCCATAGAGGGCGCCTCTTCTCGCTCTCGCACCGCCACTGATTACAATACATAGATGCATGCATTGCATGAATCTATGTATTGCTGCCGCTGCCACCGATTATTCAGATGGCCGGCCGGGTGGTGAGCGCCAGCCATCTGAATAACGGCAGCTGGTTGGCTGTGTGGAAGTGCCTATCAGAGCCGGCGGCTCTGATAGACTTTCCGAGTACAGACCTCAGGCTGTATTCGGCTTCCAGATACTTATCTAAGGGACTAACCTGATTGGCTGAAGCATCATCGAGGGCGGGAGAAGACATCGAGGGATGTGGAAGGAGGATGGCCGACCCCAGAAAGGTAAGTGCCGGGCGGGGGGGCATTTTACAGGGCACAGCGGCGACAATTGGCACAGTGACAGTGGCAACAATGGGCACAGTGGCGACAATGGGCACAGTGGAGGTGGCATCAATTGGCACAGTGGCGACAATTAAAGGGCACAGTGGCATCAATTGGCACAGTGGCGACAATTAAAGGGAACAGTGGCGACAATTGATGGGCACAGTGGCTGCGTTTGATGGCAAGGCACAGTGGCGACAATTGATGGGCACAGTGGCTACGTTTGATGGCATGGCACAGTGGCTGCGTTTGATGGCATGGCACAGTGGTGACAATTGATGGCACAGTGACTGCGTTTGATGGCATGGCACAGTGGTGACAATTGATGGCACAGTGGTTGCATTTGATGGGCCCAGTGGCTGCATTTGATGGGCCCAGTGGCTGCATTTGATGGGCCCAGTGGCTGCATTTGATGGGCCCAGTGGCTGCATTTGATGGGCACAGTGAGGCTGCAATTGTTTTTTTTTTTTGTTTCGTTTGTGCCCCCCCAAAAATTTTGAGCACCAGCCGCCACTGCCAAACACTTTAGCGACCTGGGACACCTTTGAGTGCCCCAAGGAGAGTAGTAATATGGTGTGCATAGCGCACCATAGAAAAATTCTCTTGCTTACATCTTCACCCTGCACCCAAGTGATGCCGAACCTGCCCCCGGACAGCCGCCCACAGTTTCTGGATGGCAACAGATTTGTGTGCAAGCTATCTTGGTTACTTGGGGAGCCACAGCACAGTCTGAATAATGTGTCCGGGTTTCAGGCCGCATGAAACGCGGACACATGATTCAAAATCTGGACTGTCCAGGTGAATCCCGGACAGGTGGCAACCCTAATTGTCATGGAGGCCTGCTGAAGATCAACAGTACTGAGTTGTAACAAAGAAAAACATTATAAGCAGAAAGCAAGTATTTTTTTATTTTTTATTTAATCACTTTAGCTGCAGAAGGTTTACCCCCCTTCATGACCATGCAGATTTTTGTGATACGGCACTGCGTTATTTTAAATGACAATTGCACAGTCATGTGATGCTGTACCCAAATAATAATGTCCTTTTGTCCCCACAAATAGAGATTTCTTTTGGTGGTATTTAATCACCTCTGCGGTTTTTATTTTTTGCGCTATAAACACAAAAAGAGCGTAAATTTTGAAAGAAAATGACTTTCTGCTATGAAACATATCCAATCATTTATTTATTTTTAAATCAAATTTCTTTATCGCGTTTAAAAAAAAAATATTATTATTTATTTTACCTTTTTAATTTTTTTTTTTTACACTGTTCTTTTAAAAAAAAAAATGTGTCACTTTTTTATTCCTATTACAACCCTTGTTTGGTATAGAAAAAAACGTGACAGGTCCTCCTAATTATGAGATCTGGGGTCAAAAAGACCTCAGATCTCATATTTGGACTAAAATGCAATAAAAAATAAATAAATTGTCATTTGAAAAAAAAATGGCCCTAAAGAACTACGGGCGGAAGTGACATTTTGACATCGCTTCCGCCCTGCTATGGTATGGAGACGGGTGGGGGCCACCTTCCCTTCACTCATCTCCATACCCAGCCACAGGAAGGACCCAATCGCCTCTGCTGCTGACGACTCCGGTAAGCGGCGGAGGGCACGGGAGAGCGGCAGGGGGGGGGCCCTCTCCCGCCACCGTTAACGGTGATCTGGCGACGAATCGGCCACAGAGACCACCTTTATCGGAAACCGGATCGCCGGCTGAAGACTAGCTGCTGCCATAACAGAAATATCCCTTCCTCAAACAGCCGACATATATCGCGTTCGGCGGTCCAGAAGTAGGGTGACCACGTGTCCCGGATTGCCCGGGACAGTGCCGCATTTTGCAGATCTGTCCCGGGTCCCGGGCACCTTCAATCCAGGTCAATACAGTGTCCCAGAATGAAACTGACACAGCCACATGATGAGCCAACAGGTGGAAATTGTCTGTTTCCCAGCCCAGGGTGTTCGCCCTGGCAAATGCACTGCGCCCAACCAGTAAAAGCTGGTTCCCCCCTCCCCTAGTCCATTCCAGACCCTTTGGGGGCTTCCAGATTCTGATGCCTGCATGCCATCACAACCACCAGCCAGGGTAAGATGGGGACAAGGTGCTTTGGGGTGGGGGGGCAGTGCCCGAGGGGTCTGGTATGGACAAGGGGGAGGGGGCACTATGTTTTTTGTGCTTTTTTTTTTCAATAGCCGGATGCATGAAATTGAAACCGTGAGTCAATTTAAATGTGATTTGACTTGTGTTATTAGAAATTTTTACTGCATTTTTGCTGCAGCATGTTCCATACATGGTACACATGCACCACTTTACAGGCAGACTAAGGGAACCCCCCAGGCACTATATTTAGAGGAATTGTTCATTTTTATTGTTGCACTTTAAGCATAATTAGAATCACTGCTCCTGAAAATGTTTAAAAACATTTTTTGCATTGATACATGTCCCCCAAGGCAGTACCCCAAAATAGGGGATAGCATTCTGACATTTTTTTTATTTTTTATTTTTTTACTAGTAATGGCAGTTATCTGCGATTTTTGTCAGGACTGCGATATTGCGGCGGACACATCGGACAATTTTGTCACAATTTTGGGACCATTCACATTTATACAGCGAACAGTGCTATAAATATGCACTGATTACTGTATAAATGTGACTGGCAGGGAAGGGGTTAACACTAGGGGGCGAGGAGGGGGTTAAATGTGTGCCCTGGGAGTGATTCTTACTGTGGGGGAAGGGGACTGACTGGGGGAGGTGACCAATCAGTGTCCCTATGTACAAGGGACACACCATCGGTCTCCTCTCCCTGACAGGACGTGGATCTGTGTGTTTACACACACAGATCCATTTCCCTGCTCTGTCACTGCCGATCGCGGGTACCTGGCGGACATCGCAGCTGCCAGGCACGCGCATCGGCATCTCAGTGATGCACGCGCCCCCCAGTGGCCGGAGGACCCACGGCCGTAAAAAGACAGCCTTTCGGCATTGTAGAGCCACCTTGTGGCCGTCTTTTTACAATGGCCCGGGTCTGAAGTAGTAAAAGGGATACATTTTTCTTGAGCTTTTCTTGTGCTAAAGATGCCGATAATGACTGAAAATCCATTCCTGAACCCGATAGAACACCTTTGGGATGAATTAAAGTGAAGACTGCGATCCAGGCCTTCTCGTCCACATCAGTACCTGACCTCACAGATGCACTTCTGGAAGAATGGTCAGACATTCCCATAGACACACTCCTAAACCTTGTGGACAGCCTTCCCAGAAGAGTTGAAGCTGTTATAGCTGCAAAGGGTGGGCCAACTCAATATTGAACCCTACAGACTAAGACTGGGATGCCAATAAAGTTCATGTGCGTGTAAAGGCGGGCGTCCCAATACATTTGACAATATAGTGTAGGTCATGAAAAACATCCAACGTGTTGCGGGGGGGACAACAACAACAATCCCCCTTCATCAGGGCTACAAGAATAACCATAAAATCTAGTTATAACGATGAAGGATTGTTTATGTTTTATGTTTATTCTTGAGCCCTGATGAAGTGCTGTTGTCCCAGAAACGCAGTGGATTTTTTTCTTTTTTACCAACAATTACAATTATCTTGGATTCTTTCAGCCATTTTTGGTCTGGCGCGCCTTTCTGTAACTCAATGGATTGAGCTGCCTATGACTTTAGTAGCCTTTACCTGGGAATACGGTGATCGTGCCAACATGCGTTTTTCCTTGAAGGTGATTTTTTTTTGTTTGTTTTTTGTTTTTTTTTCATCAGATGCTCACCTTGAATGTTATAGATTAGTCACATGTGTATTAGACTAGTTGTTCTGCATCTAGGGGACAGACACTTTACACCGTAAATCAGCGGTAAGGGCTCGCCGTGATAGTACGCCGCGCCATGTGATTAGATCTTCACTGGCTCTCCTTCAAATCACACTTTCAAAGACAAAATCCCCCATAAATACACATCATCCTAATTTTGAAGACAGTGTGGAGAACATTAGAGAAAACACTTGTTGCCTTGGTAACCGGCGTTTGATTTGCAGCCGGAGTTACCATCTCAGAGACAATATAATTCATAGAGAAAGCCTTAAGAGATAACTAGGGAAAAATGACATCAATATAATCTACCTATTGGCCAATAAATATTGTTATAACAATGCAATAGCATTAAAATAGTGTAAAGCAGCGCATTATCTGTTTAATGCAAACGTGGGAAATCTGTGCTTAAAGCAGTATTAACCACTTAAGACCCGGACCAATATGCAGGTAAAGGACCAGGCCCCTTTTTCCGATTCGGCACTGCGTCGCTTTAACTGACAATTGCGCGGTCGTGCGACGTGGCTCCCAAACAAAATTGGCGTCCTTTTTTTCCCACAAATAGAGCTTTCTTTTGGTGGTATTTGATCACCTCTGCGGTTTTCATTTTTTGCGCTATAAACAAAAATAGAGCGTCAATTTTGAAAAAAAAACAATATTTTTTACTTTTTGCTATAATAAATATCCCCCAAAAATATATAAAAAAATATATTTTTTTCCTCAGTTTAGGCCAATACGTATTCTTCTACCTATTTTTGGTTAAAAAAAAATCGCAATAAGCGTTTATCGATTGGTTTGCACTAAATTTATAGCGTTTACAAAATAGGATAGTTTTATTGCATTCTTATTAATAATTTTTTTTTTTACTACTAATGGCGGCGATCAGCGATTTTTTTCGTGACTGCGACATTATGGCGGACACATCGGACAATTTTGACACATTTTTGGGACCATTGTCATTTTCACAGCAAAAAGTGTTATAAAAATGCATTGTTTATTGTGAAAATTACAATTGCAGTTTGGGAGTTAACCACTACGGTGAGAGAAAGGGGTAGATTCACATAGAAGATACGCCGTTGTATCTCTGAGGCGGCGTACACACGGTCGAACATGTCCGCTGAAACTGGTCCGCGGACCAGTTTCCGCGGACATGTCCGACCGTGTGTACGGCCTAGCGGACAGGTTTCCAGCGGACAAAAGTTTCTTAGCAAGCTAAGAAACTTGTCCTCTGGAAACATGTCCGTCGGACATGTCCGATGGTTAGTACACCTAATCGGACATGTCCGCTGGTTATGACGTGTAACCAGCGTCCCGAAATTTCCCGCGCATGCGTCGAATTGATTCGACGCATGCGTGGAAGCATTGCACGTCGGTGTCTTCTACGTCACCGCGTTCTCTGTCCACGGGGATTTTGGTCTGATGGTGTGTACACACATCAGACCAAAATCTCCCAGGAGACATGTCCGATGAAAACGGTCCGTGGACCGTTTTCATCGGATATGTCTCCTCGTGTGTACGAGGCCTTAGTGTGCGGGGTCGTATCTATGCGCCTGATTCATAGAATCAGTTACGCATAGATTTCCCTAAGATCCGACCGGCGTAAGTGTCTTACACCGTCGTATCTTAGGCTGCATATTTACGCTGGCCGCTAGGTGGCGCTTCCGTATATTTACGCGAGGAATATGCAAATGAGCTAGATCAGCCGATTCAGAAACGTACGTCTGGCGGCGCATTTTTTTACGTCGTTTACGTTAGGCTTTTTTCGGCGTATAATTACCCCTGCTATATGAGGCTTAGCCTATGTTAAGTATGGCCGTCGTTCCTGCGTCGAGTTTTGAAAATTTTACATTGTTTGCGTAAGTTGTTCGCGAATAGGGCTGGACGTAATTTACGTTCACGTCGAAAGCAATGACGATTTGCGGCGGAATTTCGAGCATGCGCACTGGGATTTATTCACGAACGGCGCATGCGCCGTTCACAAAAATAAAACACGCCCACAACATCCCCATTTGAATTAGGCGGGCTTACGCCGCCACACATACGTTACGCCGCCGTAACTAAGGGCGCAAGTTGTTTCTGAATACAGAACTTGCGCCCTAAATTACGGCGGCGTAACATATCTGAGATACGTTACGCCGGGCGGATAGATAGACCATTCTATCTGAATCTAGCCCAAAGAGTTTAGCTTGACAGAAGGGAGCAGAGCAATAATAAATTACATAGTGTAACACAACAGTACTGGCCAATACGAAAATCAGACGTCAAACCGTTGTCCGACAAAAATTTACTAGCCTGTCATCCAACATTTGTTGGCCGAAAGTTGGACAACAACTGTCAAAAAGGAGCGTACTAATGGTCAGATTTTAGGACATTAGTCTGTCAACAGACAATCCCCTGCCAACAGGGCTGGTGCAAGGATTTTTGACACCCTAGGCGAAACCTAATTTTGCCGCCCCCTTGGCTCCACCCCTGACCCCACCCACTTTGCCCTGCCCATGTATACCCCACCTTTCTAACGAAGCGCCCATCAAATGCATCCTTACCAGCGCCCATCAAGTACAGCCTCACCAGCGCCCAAACACAGTGTCACCAGCGCCCAAATACAGTGTCACCAGCGCCCATCAAATGCAGCCTCACCAGCGCCCATCAAATACAGTGTCACCAGTGCCCAAATACAGTGTCACCAGCGCCCATCAAATGCAGCGTCACCAGCGCCCATCAAATGCAGCGTCACCAGCGCCCATCAAATGCAGTGTCACCAGCGCCCATCAAATGCAGTGTCACCAGCGCCCATCAAATACAGTGTCACCAGCGCCCATCAAATGCAGCCTCACCAGCGCCCATCAAATACAGTGTCACCAGCGCCTATCAAATACAGCCTCACTAGCGCCCATCAAATACAGTGTCGCCAGGGCCCATCAAACACAGCCTCACCAGCGCCCATCAAATGCAGCGTCACCAGGGCCCATCAAATACAGTGTCACCAGCGCCCATCAAATACAGTGTCACCAGCGCCCATCAAATACAGCCCCACTAGTGCCCATCAAATACAGTGTCGCCAGGGCCCATCAAACACAGCCTCACCAGCGCCCATCAAATGCAGCGTCACCAGCGCCCATCAAATGCAGCGTCACCAGGGCCCATCAAATACAGTGTCACCAGCGCCCATCATATGCAGTGTCACTAGTGCCCATCAAATACAGTGTCGCCAGGGCCCATCAAACACAGCCTCTCCAGCGCCCATGAAATGCAGTGTCACCAGCGCCCATCAAATACAGCCTCACCAGCGCCCATCAAATGCAGCGTCACCAGCGCCCATCAAATGCAGTGTCACCAGCGCCCATCAAATACAGCCTCACCAGCACCCATCAAATGCAGCGTCACCAGCTCCCATCAAATACAGTGTCGCTAGGGCCCATCAAACACAGCCTCTCCAGCGCCCATCAAATACAGTGTCACCAGCGCCCATCAAATACAGCCTCACCAGCACCCATCAAATGCAGCGTCACCAGCACCCATCAAATGCAGCGTCACCAGCACCCATCAAATGCAGCGTCACCAGCACCCATCAAATGCAGCGTCACCAGTGCCAATCAAATACAGTGTCGCCAGCGCCCATCAAATGCAGCGTCACCGGTGCCAATCAAATACAGTGTCGCCAGCGCCCATCAAATGCAGCGTCACCAGTGCCAATCAAATACAGTGTCGCCAGTGCCCATCAAATGCAGCGTCACCAGTGCCAATCAAATACAGTGTCGCCAGTGCCCATCAAATACAGTGTCGCCAGCACCCATCAAATACAGCCTCACCAGCGCCCATCAAATGCAGTGTCACCAGTGCCCATCAAATACAGTGTCACCAGTGCCAATCAATGCAGGGTGGGGGATATTTTAATACACAAACACATTTAAAAATTTTATGTCAATGATCATGAGAAGGGTTCAGGGGTCAGGATACTCCAAAATGACACTAGCGATTAACAGGAGGACAATCTTCAACCTAAATCCTCATAAATGAAGTTACACAAGAAGTTGTCATCACATATATACAATATACAACAGTTTTTATTCACCACACCAGTGTCACCAGGTGACGGTCTTGGGCTCAGCAAACTTCTGACAATATAGTACTGTGTACCTGCTGTTTTCGTGCCTCTTCCAGGCTCCATCTGACCCCAAACCCGGGAGCCGCTGCCAGTGCCATGCTATATCCCATGATGCACCATCCATGTCTGCTCTAGACAGGAGAGCATGAGGGGGGGGGGGGGGCGCGCTGTGCTGCTGGACACTGTAGAGAGAAGTGAGAGAGGCCTGTGGACACAGAGAGGAGAGGGGGGGCGGCTGCCTTGTTCTGAACGGAGAGTGTAGAGGGGGATTGCTGGACACATGTGACTCACATGTGTCCATAGATTCCCCTCTACACTCTCCGCTCAGATCCAGAACAAGGCAGCCGCGCCCCCCCCCCCCTTCTGCTCTCTGTCACAGTGTCAGAGCGAAGAGCTCAAACCAGGTGGGTGGTGCGGTGTCGGCGCTGCTGCTTGACATGTCAGGGCGGCTGCCTGGTGGATAGTGCAAGCTCCGTGGAGGACAGTGCGGCCGGGCGCTCTAGGCGGCAGTGCGCTCTAGGCGGTCGCCTATTCCGCCTAGTGGTAGCGCCGGCCCTGCCTGCCAACAACCATACCCTGTGTACCAGGCTTTAGTGAGCAGAGAAATGTTTTGTTTGTTATATAATCCAGCTGTCTTTATCTCCAAATTCCTCTTATTATTTTGAAATGCAATTATGGGCCAGATTCTCGTACTTTTCCCGCGGCCATAGCGTAAGCCATTTACACTACGCCGCCCCAACTTACTGGAGCAAGTTCCATATTCCTCAAGCACTTGCTCCGTAGTTTGCGGAGGCGTAGTGTAAAAGACCCGGCGTATCCCCGCGTATTTCAAAGGGGGCGGCTTATATTTAAATTAAGCGCGCCCCCGTTCCGTTCGAACTGCGCATGCGCCGGGCTAAAAATAGCCCAGTGCGCATGCTCCAGTTCTAAGCGGAAAATGTCAATGACGCCGACGTGTGCGTCATTGACGTAAAGTCGTATTCAAGAACGACCTAGGAAAACGACGTACCCGACGGGAAAAGACGACGCGGACCCGTCGCCATACTTAACATGGCCTACGTGGGACTGGCGTAAGGTTACCCCTCATATAGCAGGGGTAACCTTACGCTTACGCAAACGACGTAATCGACGGTTACGCGACACGATTTCGTTCGTGAATCGGCGTATCAGGCTCATTTGCATAAACAAATGAGACCTGAACGTAAACGCCACCTAGCGGCCGGCGGCGAATTACATTTAAGATCCGACAGTGTAAGTGACTTACACATGTCGGATCTTCAGCGTATCTATGCGAAAATGATTCTAGGAATCCCTCGCATAGATACGCGGGTCAAAAAAGAGAGATACGACGGAGTTTCCTGAGATACAACTCTTCTGAGAATATGGCCCTATGTCTGAAGATATCCTCTGCTTATGCAAAAAAACAACCACAAGCATTGTTATTACTGCACATGCATCTTGACTGCATTGCAGTAATAATTAATGGAGAAGGTTCAATTTAAAACTCTTTAAAACACATAAAGGAATGTTCTTTAAGATACGGTACCATTCATTTCAGAAGATATACTTGCTGGAAACAACATCAAAGACAGATCAAGAAGGATTTTTTTAATCACACTCTGCAACAAACTCATCACAGTCTACTGTACTCCATGGGGTGCTGCAGTTAACAGCAACTCTGTACAAGTAGAAATTGATGAAAAGTCCGGCACTTGACTCCACAAGTAGCTTGGTTACAGTCAAAAGCCTAAGGCCTCTTACACACGACCGAGAATCTCGTCAGGAAAAACCCGTCGTTTTCCCTGACGAGATTCTTGGCAAGAAACTCTTGCCGCCCGAGTGTACAGACTTTCGTTTCAAAAGAACCGCGGTTCTCTTGAAAGGAAAGAACGCAGTGACGTCATCGCGTACGACGAGCATGCGCTCGTCACATTCGATGCCGTCGCCGCCATCTTGCTTCATCCTACCTATGCCGTGGAAGCTACCGCGCATGCATCAAAGTAATTTGAAGCATGCGTGGGTTTCCACGGCTACAGGTATACACACTGGGCCAGATCCACGAAGCGCGGCGCTTCTTTACGGCCGGCATAGTGTATCTCAGATACACTACGCCGCCGTAACTTACAGCGTATTTCCCGTATTCTCAAAGAATTTGCGCCGTAAGTTACGGCGGCGTAGTGTAACTGTGTCGGCGTAAGGGCGTGCAATTCAAATGGATGAGATGGGGGCGTGTTTTATGGTAATACGTCTTGACCCGACGTAAATTATTTTTTTTCTGAACGGCGCATGCGCCGTCCGTGGGGGTATCCCAGTGCGTATGCTCGAAATTAACCCGCAACAAGCCAATGCTTACGACGTGAACGTCATTCAACGCAAAGCCCTATTCGCAAACGACTTACGCAAATGACTTACGCAAAATTCGACGCGGGAACGACGTCCATACTTAACATAGGATACGCCTCATATAGCAGGGGTAACTATACGTAAAAAAAGCCTTACGGAAACGACGTAAAAAAATGCGCCGGCCGGACGTATGTTCGTGGATCGCCGTATCTAGCTAATTTGCATACTCGACGCGGAAATCGACGGAAACGCCACCTAGCGGCCAGCGTAAATATGCACCTTAGATTCGACGGCGTACTAAGATGTACGCCAGTCGGATTTAGCCCAGCTTCAGGCGTATCTTGTTTTGTGGATACAAAACAAAGATATGCCGGAGCAAACTAGAAGTTACGCCAGCGTAAAACGCTTCGTTGATCTGGCCCACTCTCCGGTTTCTTGTCAGGAAACAGGCCGACAAGAATCTCGACGAGAAAAAAGAGAGCAGGTTTTTTTCTCGTTGAGATTCTGGCCAGATTTCTTGACGAGAAACCTGAATGCCTCATACACACGAACGGGCATCTCGGCAAGAAGCAGTTTTCTTGCTGTTTTTTGCCCGTTTTGCCTGTTTTTCGTGAGACATGAATCACCCCTCAATTTGTTGTCTTTATAAAAGAACTTAGGGATGTGAGACCTCCAGATGAACTGATGAGAAGAAGGGAAACACAAGGGATATATGAATTGACAACCAAAAGCTGCCTGGGGTCTAGAAACTAATAAACCATTATAACATGTGAAGTAAATGATGTCTGGCTTGTGACTCCATCAGACATTTGTTGTCTGAAAGTTTGAGAGCATGCACAGCGAACATTTGTCCGTTGAAAACCCGACAACAATTGTCCGATGGAGCATACAGACGGTCGGATTGTCCGATAAAACACGTCCGTTGGACCGTTGTTGTCGGAAAGTCCGATCGTGTGTATGGGCCTTTAGACACAACAGAGGTTTTGGTTTCAGATCTGGGTCCTGACTGAGACATTTTTAAGATCCCCCGCACCTCCTTTCCATGACTTCCTACTGTCCCTCTTTTAGAGGGATTGTCTCTCTTTTGCGACCAAATCACTTTGTCCTTCTCCCCTCTCTTATTGTCCTTCCTTTTTAAACGAACCTATAAAAAACAGTTTAACTTCCAAAAGTGTTATTCTTCAATAGGGATGAGCCGAACCCCCCCCCCCCCCCGGTTCGGTTCGCATCAGAACCTTCAAACGAACCGAACGTTCGCGCAAACTTTAGAACCCCATTAAAGTCTATGGGACTCGAACGTTCGAAATCAAAAGGGCAAATTTTAAAGCATAATATGCAAGTGTTTGTCCTAAAAAGGGTTTGGGGACCCGGGTCCTGCCCCCAGGGAACATGTATCAATGCAAAAAAAAAGATTTTAAAAACTGACGTTTTTTCGAGAGCAGTGAATTTAATGATGCTTAAAGTGAAAATAAATGTGAAATATTCCTTTAAATATCGTACCTGCTGGGTGTCTATAGTATGCCTGTGAAGTGGCACGTGTTTCCCGTGTTTAGAACTGTCCCTGCACAAAAGGAAAAAAGTCATTTAAAACTGCTTGCGGCTTTACAGTATGGTCTGGTCCCGGCAATATGGATTAAAATCATTGAGAAAAATGGCATGGGTGTCCCCCCCCCCCCCAGGCCATTACCAGCCCATTTGGGTCTTGTATGGATATTAAGGGGAACCCCACACCCGATTTAAAAAAAGGAAAGGCGTGGGGCCCCCAGGCCCTATATACTCCAAGCAGCAGGTGTCTTTTTGGTAGCTTTATTTCACCCAACACTGCAAAACAGGTAGATAGGAGACGATGGGTGAAAAAGGAGAGTTGCAGATTCAGGCTTGAACAATAAAGAAGCAATCCTGCTTCAAACAGTACTTTTACTTTCGTCGCCCCTCAGCCGAGGGGGTATAGTGTACCTGGACAGGCCTCTCACACCCCGACCTGGCAGCCAGGGTATCACTCGGAGCACTGGGAAGAAGAACAAGTCTCTGCCACAGACCTGGTGCAAATGAATACCGGGAACAAACCTCTGCCACAGGCCCTTCCCCCAAACTTAGGATTATGAAGTGAATCTTCCTCAGTGAAATCAGCGCCTGAATCTCCCCTCAGGTAGTCTCTCAAATGGTCACCGACTGACAGGTTGCTATCGAACAAACTGTCAATGTCCGGTCACCTCGATCCCTGATGGATTGTCTAGGCCCTGTTGGATTGCCTGCCTCCGGGCTCTCCTCAGACTGACTCCCCACCGAACAGCACAACTCGCTTGGGATCTTCTCTCAAGGTTTGGGGAACCCAGTAGATCACTGGGGTCCCACCACAGCTTCAGTTGCTCCGGGCCAACACGGTCCCGGAACCAAGGACACCTTGCAGCACATGCGCCCCGGCCTGGTAGGCCATATCGCCGGGGCCCGTGATGTGCGCACACCCTGAAGGTGGGTGCCGCACCCGGAACAAGAACCCCGCCTAATGGCGTCTGCTCCTAAAGTACCCTCCCCCAGCATGCCCCGCGGGGGAGGAAATCCTCTGATTGACTGCTGGAGAGAGGCACCCGAACCTGGACCCCTCTGGTGCCACCTGTCTCCCCGAGGCGGTAAGGCACCTCTGGAACACAGAATGAAACCACAGCGCAGCCCAGCTAGAAATGAGGCCCAATTTGCACAAATTAACCGGATGAGAGTTAAGTAACTCTCTCATCCCCCTCTAAATTTGAAATATCACCTGGACTGAAAGTACACAGGCTCTACACTAGCACTAGACCTCCGGTGTAAATCTAAAGTGGTAACCTGTAATGGCTTTTAAAGTGTTGCCTATGGATAGTAACATTTACGTCATAAACCATCCAGTCCCTGATTGTGCTTGCTGACTCACAGGAGCAATCTGCTGCCCATGGACAGTATCTTTAACCTCAATTTGAAGTAGCGTGTAAGAGTCACCATGTGTCACAGCAATACAATATGGCTTTTTAAGCATACTTTTTCTCAGTCATAAAAGCATTCAAGTGTACCATAATAAGTCATATACACAGTGGCATCACTAGGGTTGGTGTCACCCGGTGCGGTAAAACATGGTGTCACCCCCCCCTCTGTCTAGGCTGCCCAGCACCAAGCAGGCAGCGCACGGGCACGGGGCGCACCCCAAACCAGCCCCTGTAAATGATAGTATAGGGCAGTATAGTGGCAGGTTAGAGTAGTATAGAGTGGTATAGTGGCAGGTTGGTGTAGTGGGGTGGTATAGGAAAGGTTAAGGTGGTATAGGGCATGTTGGGGTGATATAGGGTAGTTTGGGGTTGTATAGGGCAAGTTAGGGTTACATAGGGCAGGTTGGGGTGGTATAGGGCAAGTTAGGGTGGTACAGGGCAGGTTGGGGTGGTATAGTGCAAGTTAGGGTGGCATAGGGCAAGTTGGGATGGCATAGGAAAGGTTGGGGTGGTACAGGGCAAGTTAGGGTGGCATTGGGCAGGTTGGGGTGGTATAGGGCAAGTTATGGTGGCATAGGGCAGATTGGGGTGGTACAGGGCAAGTTAGGGTGGCACAGGGCAAGTTAGGGTGGCACAGGGCAAGTTGGGGTGGCATGGGAAAGTTTGGGGTGGTACAGGGCAGGCTGTGGTGGCACAGGGCAGGCTGGGGTGGTGCAGGGCAGGCTGGGGTGGTACAGGGCTGTTTGGCGGGGTACAGGGCAGGCTGGGGTGGTATAGGGCTGTTTGGGGTGGTACAAGGCAGGCTGGGGTGGTACAGGGCAGGCTGGGTGATACAGGGCAAGCTGGGGTGGTACAGGGCAGGCTGGGGTGGCACAGAGCAGGCTGGGGTGGTACAGGGCAGGCTGGAATTGCACAGGGCAGGCTGGGCATGTCAGCAGAAAAAAAAAAAAAACGGGATGGTGTCACCCCTCTAACGGGTGTCACCCGGTGCGGACCGCACCCCCCTAGCAACGCCTCTGCATATACAGTAATACTGGCAATGACAGTCAATGAAATACAAATACTTTTCTATACCCTAACAGGTAGATTCACATACAATTGCCTAAAATTAGGACGGCCTAGCCTAGTCTTTTTAGGCCACACCGCCGTAAATTATTTAGGCTATTAGTGATTCTCAAACCACTTACCTTCAAATTTTCGGCCGCGTAGCCTAAAACGAGCGGGCGTAAGCGCGCCTAATTCAAATGACTGGGAGGGGGGCGTGTAGTATGGAAATGAGGCTTGACCTCACGTTTTTTGACGTTTTTTACACTGCGCATGCGCCGGGCGACTACATTTCCCAGTGCGCATTGCGGCTAAGTAGGCCGTACGGGCCTATTAATTTTGACGCATAAGTAAAAGACGTAAATCTCGATTCGCGGACAACTTGCGCAAACGACGTAAAAAATTCGAACCTCGCGGCGGGAACAGCGGCCATACTTAACATTGTTATTCCACCTCATAGGTGGAATAACTTTAGGCGGCCTATCGCGTACGGAAACGACGTAATGCGACGGTGTAGGCCCGGCGTACGGTCGTGAATCGGCGTATCCCCTCATTTACATAATCTAGGCCGGCCTCAATGTAAGCGCCACCTAGACGTAAGCCAAAACATTGCAATCTAAGATAGGACGGCGCAAGCCATCCTATCTTAGATATGTTTAAGTGTATCTCTGTTAGAGAATACACTTAAACATAGGTCGGCTTAGATTCAGAGTTAGGTCGGCTTATCTGTAGATAAGCCGGCCTAACTCTTTGTGAATCTACCTATAAATGACCCCGATTGCATCCAGCCCACCTGCTCTGCTACCTGACACATACAGAGACTCAGAGCCCTCTGCAAAGGGACAACTTGTACTGTTTGTCCTTCACACATGGCTTTGTATGCAGCAAAATTCTGCAGGAAAGATCAGCTTTGGTAAAATAAATAGTACAACTCCTCACAAAGCGCATTAGTATGCGCAGTATGCCTTTCTAATTGTAAGCCATCAGTGCAGTATAAGAATAAAGTCATAATAAGAAGAATAATTAAATCTAAATATAAAGACTTAAAATGTGCGCCAGATGTTGTGACTTTGAGAACTGTGAACACAACAACTAAGATTATGGCTCAGTGATTTTAAAGAGACAGAGCAGAAATATTCTTTAGGGCTCACCCATACCATAGCGCATGCATTAGCACGTGTACAACACACCCCCCCGACATGTGTTTTTAAATTGTGTTGCACTGCAATGCATTATTAGCACGTGTTACAGTTCCTTTTCTTACCCCCATTTCTTTCTGTAGCACCCTCTACCTTTAGTTAGGTGCTAAGTGTAGGGTTTTGTGTTAGCTGCCAGTGCAGGTAAATTTAAGCAGGCCTATGCTGCAAGCTAGGCCTGTTTGTTTTTGACCTGGGGGCAGGGGAGTGGTTTAGTGTAGCAGTAGGTGACTGACATGTACTTCAGCTCTTGGGCGCCTCTCCTGTTTCTAGTTGAGAATGTTCTGGAAAAGGGGCAGGGCTGAGTGCTGGAGTGACATGGGGTACATGTGAGGAGCTCTGACCAATCCCCATCTAGGATTGGCAGGGGGCTGGCCTCCTACATATACCCACAGTTAGCCTGCTGGGGGAGGAATTGTCGGCTGGGTGAACTGAAGGATGGAGTGCTAGACAGTCGTGCTAGAGGAACACCCCTATCTGGGGGGGGGTGTAAATCTGGCAGAGGAGCTTGAGAGCTGGGAGCCTCTCCTTCACCGTCATGGAGAGGTGTCCTGGAACAGGACCCTAACCCTACCCCTACACCATAAGCCTAAACCCTAACCCCTAACCCTCACCCTAACCCCTACCCTAACCCTAACCTTAACCCTAACAACAGATCGTACGACTTTTTTCGCTTAACCATTTAAGACCCGGACCTTTAGGCAGCTAAAGGACCCGGCCAGTTTTTGCGTTTCGGCACCACGTCGCTTTAACTGACAATTGCGCGGTCGTGCGATGTGGCTCCCAAACAAAATTGGCGTCCTTTTTTCCCCACAAATAGAGCTTTCTTTTGGTGGTATTTGATCAACTCTGCGGTTTTTATTTTTTGCGCTATAAACAAAAATAGAGCGACAATTTTGAAAAAAATGCAAGGGGCTAGATTCAAGTAGCCCGCCGTAAGTTTGTGCCGGCGTAACGTATGTTATTTACGATACGCCGCCGCAACTTACACGGGCAAGTGCAGTATTCACAAAGCACTTGCTCCGTAAGTTGTGGCGGCGTAGCGTAGATCAGCCGGCGTAAGCGCGCTAAATTCAAATTTGCTAGCAGTGGGCATGTTTTATGTAAATAAAACATGACCCCACGTAAATGACACGAACGGCGCATGCGCCGTTCGTGAAAGAATCCCAGTGCGCATGCTCGAAATTCCGCCGCAAATCGTTAATGCTTTAGACGTGGACGTAATTTACGCAAAGCCCTATTCGCGAACGACTTACGCAAACGACGTAAAATTTTCAAATTTCGACGCGGGAACGACGGCCATACTTAACATTGCGTAAGCCTCCTAATAGCAGGAGTAACCTTACGCCAAAAAAGCCTAACGTAAACAACGTAAAAAAATAGCGCCGGGCATACGTACATTTGTGAATCGGCGTATCTAGGTCATTTGCATATTCTACGCCGAAAACGACGGAAGCGCCACCTAGCGGCCAGCGTAAATATGCAACTAAGATACGACGGCGTAAGAGACTTACGCCGCTCGTATCTTAGCCTAATTTAAGCGTATCTGGTTTCCAGAATACACAAAAATTTACGACGGCGTCAATTCAGAGTTACGACGGCGTATCTACTGATACGCCGGCGTAACTCTCTCTGAATCTAGCCCAATATTTTTTACTTTTTGCTATAATAAATATCCCCCTAGGGCGAGAGGGGAAGTCGCCTAGGCGGCCAAAGATAGGAAGGAGGAAGTGGGACAGGAAGTCCCACTAAAAAGATGTTACCCACCCCCCCAAAAAAATTACAAGCCAAACGTGGCATGTCAGGGGACGAGGAGTGCTTAAAGCGAATGTTCCACTTTTGGGTGGAACTCCGCTTTAATAACACACCGGTGTGAACAAAAAACGATAGAAATGATGGTTTGCCTTGTCCTTGTGTTGGAACGGCATTGGGCTCTGTTGCTGAAGGATAGTGGCGGGATCTTGTCTTTATCGGGCCAAGACCAGCTCCTGCCTGCTGGTGATAAACATTAATTGAGACAAGAAGATAGATTAATGAGTGGAGGGGAAGATACGGCATTATTTAATAATGAACTTGCTCTATCACCGGCACCATACTCACTGCAAGTCTAGCAGTACAGAGTCTTATGGAAAGTTCTTACAATAGAGGTTTTGGCAGAGAGGAAAGCTTGTTGTTGTCAATAAGTGATCCATCAAGGGATTAAATCATAGACGTGCCAAGTGATTGCTGTAAATACTCAGAATGCCAAATATCTGAATGAGGTTAAAAACTGTTAACCTACATGATGTTTCCAATGAAAAGCACCATCCACCTATTGACAGATGTGCTGTATTTAAAGGGAATCTGTCAGGCAGAAAAATCCCTGTCTGAGAAGGTTCTAATGCCGCGTACACAGGGCCGATCCGCCCTATATGCTCACTATGCAAGCTGCTTAGGGCCCCGCAAAGTTGTGGAGGGCCCCCCAAATTACTAGAGGCCCGCCTGGTAAAAAGTCATTTTCAGCCCCTCACCCCGCTTCTTAACTCGCTGGCTGCATGGGAGAAGAGGAGAAGAGGTAAGAAGTCAGCACCACTCGCTTCTCACATTAATGTAAGATGTCAAGGTACGCATTTCTCAACTTTAATCTTTATTGTGACATGTCACTGTCCGCAGCGCCCCCCATGTGTTTGCGTGTTAAATAAAAGTTTGGTAAGAGACGATTTGCACTTTTAAGTCTGTTACAGCTTTAAAAATGTGTTATCTCCATTACAAATGCTACTTTTACTCCCGTCTCATACTTTAATCTGAGCAAGCGCGGGTTTCTTAGCATACAGACGTTCGAGTTTCTCGTTGAAAACCAGCCCGACGAGGATCTCGACAGTTTCCTCGACGAAAATGTACACACGACCGGTTTCCTCGGCAGAAAAATATCTCCCAGCAAGGTTCTTGCTGGTTTTTGCCGAGAAACTCGGTCGTGTGTACGAGGTCTCAGCTGTAGATCTCTGCAGTTCATCCAGAGTGATCATGGGCCTCTTGGCTGCATCTCTGATCAGTCTTCTCCTTGTATGAGCTGAAAGTTTAGAGGGACGGCCAGGTCTTCGTAGATTTGCAGTGGTCTGATACTCCTTCCATTCCAATATTATCGCTTGCACAGTGCTCCTTGGGATGTTTAAAGCTTGGGAAATCTTTTTGTATCCAAATCCGGTGCATTGCCACGAAATGAGATTTGCCATGGAATGAGATGGTCCGCCTCCATCACATCCTATTGGCTCACTCCTGTCACGTGACATATTTAAACGTCAAGTATTGACGCAAACATCAGTCTCAGCTAGGCTATCATAGGGAGAGGATCTCCTCTCCCTGTGATAGCTGAAGCTGCACGGAGCTGGTGCACGGAGCTCACATGGCCTCTGTGGCCCGATCCTGAGAGTGGAATCGATGTTCTCCTTCATTACACCCCGCAACTACACCCCGCGCCCGCAGCTCTACTCCCCGTCCCCCGTTAAGGCTCAGGGAACGGGACCTAGCGTAGGCTACGTTAGTAGCGTAAACCTGCGCATGCGCAGTAGTAAATTTAGCTTACTCGCGCATGCGTATGGCATGCGCAGGTTTACGCTACTAACGTAGCCTACGCTAGGTCCCGTTCCCTGAGCCTTAACGGGGGACGGGGAGTAGAGCTGCGGGCGTGGGGTGTAGTTGCGGGGTGTAATGAAGGAGAACATCGATTCCGCTCTCGGAATCGGGCCACAGAGGCCATGTGAGCTCCGTGCACCAGCTCCGTGCAGCTTCAGCTATCACAGGGAGAGGAGATCCTCTCCCTATGATAGCCTAGCTGAGACTGATGTTTGCGTCAATACTTGACGTTTAAATATGTCACGTGACATGAGTGAGCCAATAGGATGTGATGGAGGCGGACCATCTCATTCCATGGCAAATCTCATTTCGTGGCAATGCACCGGCTTTAAACTTCTCCACAACAGTATCTCGGACCTGCCTGGTGTGTTCCTTGTTCTTCATGATGCTCTCTGCGCTTTAAACGGACCTCTGAGACTATCACAGTGCAGGTGCATTTATACGGAGACTTGATTACACACAGGTGGATTCTATTTATCATCATTAGTCATTTGGGTCAACATTGTATCATTCAGAGATCCTCACTGAACTTCTGGAGAGAGTTTGCTGCACTGAAAGTAAAGGGGCTGAATAATTTTGCACGCCCAATTTTTCAGTTTTTTATTTGTTAAAAAAATTTGAAATATCCAATAAATTTCGTTCCACTTCATGATTGTGTCCCACTTGTTGTTGATTCTTCAAAAAAATTTACAGTTTTATATCTTTATGTTTGAAGCCTGAAATGTGGCAAAAGGTCGCAAAGTTCAAGGGGGCCGAATACTTTCGCAAGGCACTGTATACCCTAATGCCGCGTACACACCATCACTTTATGTGATGAAAAAAAATGACGTTTTTAAAAACGTCACTTTAATTGACTGTGTGTGGGGGAAAACGTCGTTTTATGTCTTGTAAAAAACGACCAAAAAAAAATGAAGCATGCTTCAATTTTATGTGTCGTTTTTCAAAAGTGCACTTTTTACTTCACAGAAATTGACCGTGTGTAGCAAAAAACGTCGTTTTCTAAGACGTTTTTTCATCCACGCATGCCCAGAAGCTACTTATGAAGCAAGCTTCAATGGTAAAACGTGGTGGAACCTAACCTCACTTTGCAAGATCATTGTGAGAAAACGATGGTGTGTAGGCAACTTCGTCTTTGAAAATTGAAGTTTCAAAAACCTCATTTTTTACTTCACAGAAAGTGTCATTTTTTTTCATCACATAAAGTGATGGTGTGTACGCGGCATAAGAGGCCAATGCCCCTCTAATGCTTATGCTACAATCTAGCCAATAAATGATCTCACCCTAAATCCAAACTTCTGCTTTTGTCAATGACTAGCATAGTACAACATACTGATGATAGTTTAGGCATTTCTACCAAATAATCAATTACAATGGTTTATTGTCAAGAAAACTCCCTATCAGCAGCCAACATGAGATTTTTCACTTCAGCAGTGCAGCTAAGGGTAGCCATGCATCAAGGTTCTCACGTTCTCACCTTGCTTTAACCTTGCTGGTCGCTTTAGCAATACATAGCTATGACTACTACGGCTCCATATAGTCAATAGCTTTGACCCCTCCATAAAACACCTGCTCCCTTTATACCTACAATGGAGTTCTTTGTTTCTGAAGGTCTGCCGAGTTTTCAGAGAACAATATGGTTTAATATTAGAACACGGCTTTCTATCTAAGAAATTCAAGGTTAATGTAAGCTCTGCAGAAATTCAGTTATGCTTACTTTGGAACAAAAAACTAATGAGAAATCGTTTTTCATTACAGGTCTGAATTAAAAAAAAAAAAAAAAACACATATAATGCTAATGTGTCCGGTTACCGATTCCTGGTGCTGCCTGCACACCACAGAGGTATTGGCCTCATCTATAACAACTCAATAATGACAGTCCTAAACATTGGATTTGTTTTCATTTGACAGCTTCAGAAACATTTAATTCCTATTTTTATGCTTTTTGGTGTATGAAATGCAGCCGTCTACTGCCAGCTAGTGGTTCGAAGTGCAATTATAGTGTAACAACTGTTATATGGCTGGTACTCATATACACTAAAGGCCAGATTCTCGTAGATTCCGGCGTAGCGTAGTGTAAGCCATTTACACTACGCCGCCACAACTTACTGGAGCAAGTGCCGTATTCTCCAAGCACTTGCTCCGTAATTTGCGGCGGCGTAGTGTAAATGGCCCGGCGTATGGCCGCGTAATTCAAAGGGGGCGGCTTTTATTTAAATTAAGCGCGCCCCGCGCCGATCGAACTGCGCCGGCCGTAAAAATAGCCCAGTGCCCATGCTCCAGCCCACGACGGAAAATGTCAATGAAGCCGACGTGAACGTCATTGATGTAAAGTCCTATTCGCGGACGACTTAGTAAAACGACGTAAACGACGGAAAAAGACGACGCTATACTTAACATGGCATACGGCGGACTGACGTAAGGTTACCCCTCATATAGCAGGGGTAACCTTACGCTTACGGAAATGACGTAAACGATGACGAGGCGGCGCAAAATCGTTCGGGAATCGGCGTATCAGGCTCATTTGCATAGACAAATGAGAAATCGTCGTAAAATCCACAGGGGGAATTACGACCCGCCGCCGCAAGTTTTGAGGTAAGTGTTTTGTGAATTACCCACTTGCCTCAAAAACTTGCGCCGGCGGATCTTAAATCACATAGGTTACGCGGATCTAAAGATCCGCTAACCTATGTGAATCTGTCCCTTAGACTATAACTACCTTCCTTCCATGGGCCAACAACACTACTAAATTGAAATACTAAGCAGCGTTTTCAGCCTTGGGTGTTGAATCCACAAATGGATTTCAAGACAAAGCGCCAGCATTACCTATGTAGTTCTTCAACACTGAGCTCCTGGTCTCTCACTAGACCCTCTGATTCACTGACTCTAAGGGCCAGATCCACAGCCAGGCGGCGTAACTTAACTTTTCCCATTTAAGTTACACCGCCGCAAATTTCCCAAGTTAGTGCCCGATCCACAAAGCACTTACCTGAAAATTTGCAGCGGTGTAACTTAAATCCGTCCGGCGCAAGGCGTTCCTAATTTAATGGGGCGAGTCCCATTTAAATTAGGCACGCTCCCGCGCCGGACGTACTGCGCATGCTCCCGACGTCATTTTCCCGACGTGCATTGCACAAAAATTAAGTTACCCTGAGTTTTGTGAATCGCGCCGGGTAAAAAAAGTTGCGTCGGGAAAAAAAAAAGATACGGCGGGAAAATAAATAAATAAATAAATAACAGCGTCGCGGGAAAGAAGGGTCTACTTTTACAAGGTGTAAACAGTTTAGGCCTTGTAAAAGCAGCCCTAATTTTGCGTTTGCAAACTAATACTTACGGAGAAAAAACGAAGCGTAAAAGCTTTGTGGATCTCCGTAAGTGCTAATTTGCATACCCGAGGCGGCATTTCGACGAGAAATGCCCCCAACAGCGGCCGAGGTACTGCATCCTAAGATCCGACAGTGTAAGTCCCTTACACATGTCGGATCTTCTGCCTATCTATTGGAAACTGATTCTGTGGATCAGTTCCAAAGATAGAAACAGGGATACGCCGGCGTATCCCTTTGAGGATCTGGCCCTAAATCCCTATGTAGCACCCTGGGGTTTAGTCAGGGAGCTACTCACAAATTTACTTGCCAAGAGTAGTTATCCTGGTCGATTGATTAAACATCTATTAATTTCTGCCTAAGTTTGGCCTTGTAGTACTTTTCTCTTCTACCACTAGGTGGTCGGGCGCTTGGTGGTACTAGATATGAGAAGGGCAACCCAAGGTCAGGTTATGAGTATATGGAGTATCTCAGCCAATTGGCAGGGGTTATTTTTACCTGCTGGGAGACCCTATATATATTCAGGTGAGGTCAGGTGATCTATATTCTGTGCTATCTGAACGGCTGTCTGTGTCGTACGCCCCGGGCTGCTAGGCCAGAGATTGGGCCTATCACAGGGGCATCTGGCTGCCGAGCTGTGTGAGGGCCTTTCCAGAAGTAAGAGGGCAGCGCAGGGTTGGGACTGCGGCTTTCAGTTCAACCAAAGGTGACGGTTCTGTTGGCCGAAGAACATGTTAGTGGTTGGAGGTAGAAGGGAAGCTGTCGTCACAAAGGGACCAGCCACTTTTACCAGGGACCACAGTAAGTAACCGAACAAGTACCTGAACCATTTTCTCACCGAAAGGGCACAGTGGATAATCGGGAAACTTCAGGCGTTGATCAAGTCAGGGACCCAAGCTGCGGAGGAGACGCTTGCAGAGCAGCCTTGTGTGTCAAGCCAGGGACCTCGCCGGTAAATAGGGGTGAAGCCTGAGAAGAATCTGGAGTGCCAAGCTAGGGACCCAGCAGGGAAGTGGGGGTGACACTTGAGGGGATACCACCGCAAAGATTGGAGGAGCTCAAGGGATTCATAGTCAGTGAATCAGAGGGTCTAGTGAGAGACCAGGAGCTCAGTGTTGAAGAACTACAAGAAGCAGTTGTAGCAGTGGCGGTTCGTCCATAGAGGGCGCTGGAGCGCCGCCCCCTCTGGCTCTTACCGCCACTGAGTCTAATAACATAGATTCATGCATTGCACGAATCTATGTTATTATCGCCGCTGCCGCTGTTCTATTCAGATGGTCGGCGCTCATGTCCGGCCATCTAAATAACGGCAGCTGGTTGGCTGTACGCAGGGGAGGGCTGGCAGCCTTAGGCCTGGGGGGCAAGTCCAGTCAAGTGGCCCATTGAACCATCGAATCGGCTCACCATCCATCTAAACCACATTCTCTGCACAGAGAGGGAGAGAAACTGCTCCACATTGCCGCAGAGCGAGAGACTGCTTGACACTGCCTGCACACAGAGGGAGACCGCTTGACACTGCCTGCACACAGAGGGAGACCGCTTGACACTGCCTGCACACAGAGGGAGACCGCTTGACACTGCCTGCACACAGAGAGAGAGAACGCTTGACACTGCCTGCTCAGAGAGAGAGAGAGACCGCTTGACACTGCCTGCACAGAGAGAGAGAGAGACCGCTTGACACTGCCTGCACAGAGAGAGAGATACCGCTTGACACTGCCTGCACAGAGAGAGCGCGAGACCGCTTAACACTGCCTGCACGCAAACAGAGACCGCTTGACACTGCCTGCACAGAGAGAGAGATACCGCTTGACACTGCCTGCACAGAGAGAGCGCGAGACCGCTTAACACTGCCTGCACGCAAACAGAGACCGCTTGACACTGCCTGCACACAGACAGAGACCGCTTGACACTGCCTGCACACAGACAGAGACCGCTTGACACTGCCTGCACACAGACAGAGACCGCTTGACACTGCCTGCACCAAGAGAGCGAGAGATCACTTGACACTGCCTGCACAGAGAGAGAGAGAGCGAGACCGCTTGACACTGCCTGCACAGAGAGAGAGAGATCGCTTGACACTGCCTGCACAGAGAGAGAGCGAGACCGCTTGACACTGCCTGCACAGAGAGAGCGAGAGAGCGAGACCGCTTGACACTGCCTGCACAGAGAGAGAGATCGCTTGACACTGCCTGCACAGAGAGAGAGCGAGACCGCTTGACACTGCCTGCACAGAGAGAGACCGCCTCCACAGAGAGGTGGTCACTTTCTGTGGGGGCAGTGTGACGCTGTCACTCTCTGTGGGGGCAATAATTGTGGAGCAGTCTCTCAGAGAGAGACTGCATGATTACCCCCAGAGAGACTGAGAAAAAGAGCTCACACATTCCCCACACCCAGTACACAGGCCCAAGAGACGGCAGAAAGATGAAGACTAAAAATTTGCTGCTACACTAAGCGCTACCTGTAGAGGGCAAGCCAAGCAAGCAGAGTAGCCGAGAGTCACAGTAAGAGCAGCAGGCTAAAAACGTAAGTCCTGCTGTCTCCCCGCCATGACCACCAGATTTCCCAGGCTGCAGGCTCCTCCTATGTCTATTGCAGGTAGTGAGAAAATCGCATGCAGGCGCACGCTGGTGCCCTGGCCAGTTTAAGGGCATGGTGGACCTGCAGTGGGCCAGGTTTAGGAGTGGCAGGGATATGAGGTAAGTAATGTCATATGCCAGCTCTCCTCTTAATGTCCATCGTCTTGCGTTTCCAGGAGCCTGTGCTGGCTTGTGCCCAGGCTTGGCCACAGCCCCACAGGTGTAATGCTAGGGAAGCCTGGCATTTGATTTACCAAGCTTCCGTAAGAGCCGTGTGTCGGTGTGTGCTCTGAGGTAAAAGTTTTCAAGTCATCAGAATACAGTGATCACTGCAGGCAGCTATAGCAGCCAGTAGCGATCGCTAAAAAAAGAGACACACTGGTTGTACTGAATCAGTTGATAGATTGAATTCTGTACAACTAGTCTGTACACAGATTGATTGAAATTTCTTCTGAACCCGCAGAATTTCAATCTGTCTGGTGGCCTAAGTCCACCAGTCTCTGGGTTTAATAATATCCTCAAATCTTCTGAAAGGGGCACTCCACTTAGGTGTAAAAATTCACTTTGAACTCCATCGTATTACCAGAACTCTCTTTAGAGTACTTTCACACTGAAGGCGCTTTACAAGCGTTTTAACGCTAAAAATAGTGCCTATAAACTGCCTCTCATGCCTCCCTAGTGTGAGTTTGAGTGCTTTAACATTGGAGCGGTGCGCTTGCAGAACGTTCTGAAAAGTCCTGCAAGCACCATCTTTGTGGCAGTTTGGGATGGCTGTATACACCCCTCCCAAACCGTCCCACCCATTGAAATGAATGCAGCACGGGTGGTTTTAACCCAACTGTAAAGCGCTGCTAAAGTTAGCAGCGCTTTACCGCTACCACCCCAGTGTGAAAGTACCCTAAGGTATTAAATGTGCAAACAATAAGGTGAGAGCACATCTAATACCTACAGAGAGTAATGGAAATATGGAGTTCAAAGTGAGCCGTAGCATGCATTAATGTGAAAAAACATGAACCTTTACAACCCCTTTAAGGGTGTTCTGGCCCTAACCCCCTTCCCCCCAAAAATACAAAAAGGACTGTCAAAAGAAATAAAACCTCTTTTACATCCAAGAAGTGTCTGGCGCCCAATGACTTTCACCATCTTTGCACCCACTATGCCTCAAAACCCTCTATTTATTGAAGGATGTCAGCTTTCTTTGGCCTTGGAGATCCTCATTAGACTGGGAGAGGTTAAAGACTTTGCTACACCTACATCAGCACAGTCCCCTCTGCTCATCTCTCTAACCCCTGTGCTCATGGGAATTGTAGGCTAGGGTGACCAGACATCCCCGGTTTCAGGGACAGTCCCCAGATTGAGGACACTACCCCCGGACCAAGTCTGTCCCCGGTCTTGTCCCTGGATTGGATTTGAACAGGGGCTGGGCCAATTTCAAAGACAGTCAGTGTATAATTTAAAAAAAAAAGAAATCTGAATTACAAACCCCCTTTCTGTCGCTTCTACTAGCTTAGGGGGTATATTTTTCTCCATTATCTGTGCCCCTTTCTGATGATCATGTGCTGGTCGTAGCGGAGGGAATATTTCTTCAGTTTTGGGTGCATGGCCTTTCAGCTTCGCTCGCATGTTCTTCTGCCTTGGTCAGCCGCCTGCCTGTTTATCTCCGTGCCTTCCCAGGAGGAGTGATCTTCCTTCGCTCCCCACCCAGTAGTAGCCGGGACCCGGAGAGTAAGAATTGACAGGCTGTGAGGCGGGTGCCGGCGGCGACGGGCAGAAAATCCCCGGATTTAATTTTAAAAATCTGGTCACCTTGGCCCATATTCTCTCTAAAAATTTGCGGGCTGCGCTTAAGGCACTTACACTCCGCTGTCCCAACTTACAGGAGCAAGTGTTGTATTCCCCAAACACTTGCTCCGTAAGTTGGGACGGCGGAGTGTAAATGCCCCGGCGTAGCCTGGCGGATCTCCAAGGGGGCGGCTTGTATTCAAATTAAGCGCGCCCCCGATTCTAATGAACTGCGCATGCGCCGGGCTTCAAAAAGCCCAGTGCGCATGCTCCAGTTCTCGGCGGAAAACGTCAATGACGTTGACGTGTGCGTCATTGACGTAAAGTTGTATTCAAGAACGACTTACGGAAACGACGTACCCGACGAAAAAACACGACGCGGACCCGACGCCATCCGTAACATGGCCTACGTGGGACTTGCGGAAACTTACTCCTCATATAGCAGAAGTAAGTTTCCGCTTACGCAAACGACGTTAGCGACGGTTACGCGACGCAAACTCGTTCAGGAATCGGCGTAAAAGGATCATTTGCATACGCAAATGAGTCCTTCACGTAAATGCCATCTAGCGGCGGCCGGCGTCATTACATTTAAGATCCGCCAGTGTAAGTGACTTACAGATGGCGGATCTTAAGTGTATCTATGCGAAAATGATTCTAATGCCGCGTACACACCATCACTTTATGTGATGAAAAAAAACGACACTTTCTGTGAAGTAAAAAATTACGTTTTTGAAACTTCAATTTTCTAAGACGAAGTTGCCTACACACCATCGTTTTCTCACAATGATCTTGCAAAGTGAGGTTACGTTCCACCACGTTTTACCATTGAAGCTCGCTTCATAAGTAGCTTCTGGGCATGCGTGGATGAAAAAACGTCTTAGAAAACGACGTTTTTTGCTACACACGGTCAATTTCTGTGAAGTAAAAAGTGCACTTTTGAAAAACGACACATAAAATTGAAGCATGCTTCAATTTTTTTTGGTCGTTTTTTACAAGACATAAAACGACGTTTTCCCCCACACACAGTCAATTAAAGTGACGTTTTTAAAAACGTCATTTTTTTTCATCACATAAAGTGATGGTGTGTACGCGGCATTAGAATCAGTCGCATAGATACA
This sequence comes from Rana temporaria, assembly GCF_905171775.1. Classification (NCBI taxonomy): domain Eukaryota; kingdom Metazoa; phylum Chordata; class Amphibia; order Anura; family Ranidae; genus Rana; species Rana temporaria. The sequence continues at coordinate 453,959,183 of NC_053492.1, read as the reverse complement.
CGGGCCAAAAAAGGGAGATACGATGGAGTATCCTGAGATACTCCATCGTAACTTCTATGAGAATATGGCCCCTTATGCCGCGTACACACGATCAGTCCATCCGATAAGAACGGACCGATGGACCGTTTTCATCGGTTAACCAATGAAGCTGACTGATGGTCCGTCACGTCTACATACCATCGGTTAAAAATCCGATCGTGTCAGAACGCGGTGACGTAAAACACAACGACTTGCTGAAAAAAACGAAGTTCAATGCTTCCAAGCATACGTCGACTTGATTCTGAGCATGCATGGATTTTTAACCGATGGTTGTGCCTACTAACGATCGTTTTTTTCCCATCGGTTAGGAATCCATCGGTTAAATTTAAAGCAAGTTGGCTTTTTTTTAGCCGATGGTTAAAGCGGTGTTTCACCCCTAAAAAACAACTTTATAGCATCTCATTCAGCATAGTAGCGCGAGCTACAGTATGCCTTTATATTTTTTTTTGGCGCCGTACTCACTGTTTAATAGCGTAGTAAAATTTCAGACTCCCCGCGGGGAATGGGCGTTCCTATTCAGAGGGCTCGTGATTGACGGCCGGCTATGGCGCGTCACGCTTCACGAAAATAGCCGGAGTAGGTCTCGGCTCTTCCCGGCGCTATACGGCGCCTGCGCACAGACATCGGAGCTGACTGCGCAGGCGCCGTGAAGAGTAAACACCTATTTCAGCTATTTCCGTGAAGCGTGACGCGCCATAGCCGGCCGTCAATCACGAACCCTCTGAATAGGAACGCCCATTCCCCGGAAACTTTCGTACGTGATTACACAGTGAGTACGGCGCCAAAAAAATATATAAAGGCATACTGTAGCTCACGCTACTATGCTGAATGAGATGCTAGAAAAAAAATTTTTTAGGGAGAACCCCCGCTTTAAATAACCTATGGGGCCCACACACGATCGGTTTTGACCGATGAAAACGGTCCATCAGACCGTTGTCCTCTGTTTAACCTATCGTTTGTACGAGGTCTTATTGTAGGCCCATGAAGATTATCTGCTCTAGGCAGGAGCAATGATCTGAAGACACTTTGCACACTGAGGAATGAGGAATGAGGAACATTAGAGGAAGGAAGAAATGGCATTTGCTCTGGTATTTAAGGGAACATGCTACATCTGAGAATTGTTAAAGAGAGTTTACATCTACTTTAAGCATGGAACACAAATCTCCAGACCACATATCATCCATGTTCTCATTTACTCATCTAATCACAAACATGTGTGGTATTTAGTTCAGCAACGCAACAGGAAATACCATTCTACAGCCCAAAATAAAATGAAGACAAAATCTGCTTTGGGAAATATTAGTTTTTCTTTAGAACATTTCATCCCTTTTTATAAAAGGCTTTCTTTAATATAAACACGGAAACAGAAGATTTCTGATAAATTTGGCACATGCTACTTTCAGATTATACAGCTGGAACATTCCTGATAGTTGTAAAATAAATTATTATATGCACCATCTTTTGCTGAATATATATATATATATATATATATATATATATATATATATATATATATATATATATATATATATATATATATATATATGCCATGCAAGAATTTCAGAATTGGTTCTGAGTAATCAGCTTAACATATCCACAGTTAGATCACCTTCAGAACGAGAACAGAGAAAATTGGAAGAAATAAGCTACATTTTGCTTAAATAGCTTTTTCAATTGGCATTTTTCTGGCTTAAGAGCAATTGCAGGGGAAAAAAATAGAAAAAAAGTCTACAATTTCAGGAATTCCAGCAATGAAAGGAAGTAAACTGTGGCTTATTTCAGGGATGTCATTACACAGACAGTTGGGGGTAGAATAGATTTAGTCCCTTTCTTATGTTTAGTTTAATTCATTTTGAAACAAATTACATTGGTTGAGTTTGATCCAATTCAATTTTGTGTAGTTTTTTAATGTTAAAAAATGGCCTAAAAGGTAAAGCCCTAAAAATAATAAAAAAAACCTTAATGCAACACACAGGTTATAGAAGCATGAAAACTGATGGGAAAGATTACTGTATTTGCTGGCGTATAAGACTACCTTTTACCCTTAAAAAAACTGGCCAAAAAGCAAGGGTCGTCTTATATGCCGGGTCAGCTGCTCGTATGCCAGCTGGATGTGCGGTAATATCGGCTACATACAGTATATACCGCTTAGGCAAACCCGGTGAGCGATGTATTCAAATGAATACAGAGCCTGCTCGGATTGGAGTAACAACCTCTGCCAATCCGAGCAGGCTACATACAGTAGCATGCTCGGATTGGCTTTGAGAGTCAGAGAGGCATGGGCTGATGATGTCACAGCCTCTGCCAATCCAAGCAGGCTTTGTATTCATTAATAGAATACATCACTCGCCGTGATTGGCTCCAGCTCCAGCAAGAAGGAAGAAGAATATGGCTCCAGAATTAAGAAATATGAAGCATTGGAAGCCTCGGAAGGGGGGGTCGTCTTATCCGGTGAGTATAAGACAACCCAAAAAACTGTAAAATTAGGGGGTCGTCTTATACGCCCGGTCGCCTTATACACCGGCAAATACGGTATGTATTCTTGTATTAATAGATCTTGGCTGTAATTTTTTCATTCTTGGTGATCCCAGATTGCCAGATTGCCTAGACCTCCTGAAGAAAGGGAAGACCCTGGCGCACAATCCATTTCTGAATCTTGGGTTGAAGTCTGTACAATCATTTACATTGGCAGGATGAGTACCACTGTTCTTTGGCAAACCAGTAATATAAATTGCAATCAGATCAACATGGGTTTGTGAAAAAATGAAGAGTCAAAGACTCTGGGTCGGACTTTGTAGGCAAGGTGGACGAGAGTATAATAAAAAAAAATATTTTATTAATAACAAATCGCTCACAAACAGTTCAAGTATAGAAAGAGTTAAAAAAAACATACATTGAACACAGAAAGATACATAAAACTATGATGTGAACAGAAGGTTGACACCAAATGGACAGCAGTGAGCCCCTGTGAGTCAACGCACTTTGCTATTTCGCTTTCTCAGGACACACTTGGGGATGATCGAAAAGAACAGGTCTCACTATCTTATCAGCTCACAATTAACGCATATGGGAGACACCAGATTGGACCTCAAAGCTCATCATATGAAGCCTTGAGGTCCAATCTGGTCCTTCCTCTTCATATGGTGAGCCTTGAGGTTCAATCTGGAGTCTCCCATATGCGTTAATTGTGTGCTGATAAGAGGGATGATCGAAAAGAACAGAACAGGTCTCACTATCTTATCAGCACACAATTAACCCGTATGGGAGACTCCAGATTGGACCTCAAGGCTCATCATATGAAGCCTTGAGGTCCAATTTGGTCCTTCCTCTTCATATGATGAGCCTTGAAGTCCAATCTGGAGTCTCCCATATGCGTTAATTGTGTGCTGATAAGATAGTGAGACCTATTCTTTTCGGTCATCTCCAAGTGTGTCCTGACGAAGCGAAATAGCAAAAGGCGTTAACTCACAGGGACTCGCTGTTCGTTTGGTGTCAACCTTCTATTCATATCATAGTTTTATGTATCTTTCTGTGTTTAATGTATGTTTTTTTAACTCTTTCTATACTTGATCTGTTTGTTTTTATTATACTCTTGTCCATCTTGCCTACAAAGTCCGACCCAGAGTCTTTGACTCTTCATTTTTTCACAAACTCGATCCTATACGAATGTAGCTTTAGGAGTGGTGTTCTATTTTTTGCAGATCAACATGGGGTTGGAGGCAATGGGAACGTCTTCACAACATAACACAGAATCCAGGTTACACAGTTGAATAGTATAGATGTAGTCTAGTGTTTTGCTTACTTCCCTTTAAGCCTTGTACACGCGACTGGTTTTCCCGGCAGGAAAACTGCCAGGAGAGCATTTGGCTGGGAATCCTGGCCGTGTGTATGCTCCCTAGCATCCAGACGGGAAAAATAGAGAACCCTGCTGAGAAAACCAGTTGTCTGTATGCTTACCTGTCCCAGGTAAACCTGCACATGCTGGATAAGAGTTCAACACATGCGCGGTAGCATTCAAGTTTAGTGTGGGGTGTACCAAGATGGCAGCGACGGCATCGAATGTGTCGAGCGCCGACTCGTCGTAGTCGATGACGTCACCGCGTTCTTGCCATTCAAAAGAACGGCGGTTCTTCATGCCAGAAGTTTTCAGGAGGAAAGGGTGGAGGCAAGCACACGTCATTATCGCTTAGGTGAGCATTGAGAAAGTGGGAGTACATGTCAGAAAAGGTAACCAGTCCCTGAAAAGAAAAAGCTGCAAAAGTTTAAAGGCTAGGGTGAGGAAGATGAGTTGAACTCTCCTTTCTGGGTGAAGGCCAGAGGGCACATAATTAGTCACCAATATTGCCTGTGATCTTCCTGTAGCAAATCTTTACCTAAATACTGACTTACCATGCCTTGTGTCTCTGTGTTAAGGGGACCATCTTGGTACAGGCAAAGTTTTGCTTCCTCAATTTAGAGCCTTCAGAAAGAAGAACATTAAGCACCACAATAGTGACATCACCAAACCTCACTCCAAATCTCACTCCAAATCTCAAAAGACTACCAGTAGCCTAGGCACCATCCATACTAGGAAGTGCACTGCTATTTTTCAGAAGACATTCAGTCAAACTTTTCTGTACTGCTTGTGAACAATTACTATTTTTGAATGTTCCATATAACAAAGCAAATCTTCACTTTTTGAGTTCAGGTCCAGTTTAAAGCCCTACACTGGCTATAAAATAAATAAGAACTGATAATAAAGTTCAGATATAATTTAGAGGGACTTTTCATGTTTTGTGGGTCCTTGTTACCATATTACCTAGACCCCTTTCAATGACAGGATAGACTTTATTGTCCTTCAGACTTTTGGGGGGCCTGGACTGTGGCCAGCAGCAGTGTATTCCTGGCCTCAGTGGGCATAAACTTGACCACATTTAGTATTAGTTGAGTACTAGGGGGAGGTTAAAGGTATGTAACATATTCACCATAATTGGATAAAACACGTCACATAAAATATAGTTTAAAAGGTTAAAGTAAAATACAGTATACACATCCTACACAATATTCATTAGGAATAAAATGATATTCCGGGGGGGAAGGGAGATGGGGTCTATATGAAGACAAATATATATTTATACACATATGGGAAGAAGGTAACACATTTGGGGTTATAGGGTGGTTAAGAGGGCCTACATGCAGATCCTGTAGCTAAAGTATAATGATATGTGGAGTTGACTGAAAGGGGGAGGGGGAAAGGGGAAAGGAGAAGAATTAAACTGGAATAAAATGTTAATGGGTTATATGAAATAATTGATCCAGCAATATTAATATACAAATATTATGAATACTTATGAATTTCCATTAATGAGAGAGTAGCTCGCAACATAAATGGAGAGAATTTAGATACGAAGAGGGTAGAAGTATGTATATTTATAAGTATAAGGGGGAGATTTAGAGGGGTGGGCGGAGGGTTGAGAGGGGGTTGAGAGAGAAGAGGGAGATGGGGGCGGATGGTAGGAAAGGAAAAGACAGTGGAGAATAAAGATTAGTCAAATATTGGGATAGAGATCAGAAAGGGAAGGAGAGGAAAAGGGGAGCTGGAAGGAAAATAAGATATAAAGGGTTAAAAATGGGAAATAAACAAGGGGAGGGGAGGAAACGGGAGCTCAGCCACTCTTGCTATTGGAGGCCAGTACCCCAATCCTCGGCACCTACTGGAAAGTAGAAGTCCCAAGTAGGAGCCGTAATATATAACCACCTGAGACCCCTATACAGGAGGGTGTGTTTTTTGTTTTTTTTCTCTCGCTGTTGTTCTACCGAAGTGCGATAGATGGACAAAATACGTATTACTTCCTTAAATGTAAGAGAACTTAATATCCCAGAAAAACGCAAGATATTATTAAATGAGCTAAAATCCCTATACACAGACATAGGATTTATCCAGGAAACACATTTTAAAGAGGGGGTATATCCCTATCTTCAAAAAAGAGATTTTTAATACAGCTTACCTGTAAAATCTTTTTCTTGGAGTACATCACGGGACACAGAGCGGCATTCATTACTATATGGGTTATATGGAGTACCTTCAGGTGTAGACACTGGCAATCTCAAACAGGAAATGCCCCTCCCTATATAACCCCCTCCCATAGGAGGAGTACCTCAGTTTTGTAGCAAGCAGTATGCCTCCCAAAATGGTCCTCAAAAAAGAGGGGTGGGAGCTCTGTGTCCCGTGATGTACTCCAAGAAAAAGATTTTACAGGTAAGCTGTATTAAAAATCTCTTTTTCTTTATCGTACATCACGGGACACAGAGCGGCATTCATTACTATATGGGATGTCCCAAAGCAATGCTTACAATGAGGGGAGGGAGAACATCTCCAAGACAAAAGGATTTAATTTAGAGATATACTCAAATCATAATAAATCCAACTTAGTTGAGAAAAATAAAATTTTTAAATTTAACTCGAACAAGAGGAGCCCCCGGAATCCGAGGGTCTCAAACTGCAGCCTGCAGCACTGCCTGCCCGAAGGCAGTATCAGTATTCCTTCTTACGTCCAACTTGTAGAATTTTGTAAACGTGTGGACAGAAGACCAGGTTGCAGCCTTGCAAACTTGAGCCATAGAGATCTGGTGGTGTGCTGCCCAGGAGGCACCCATGGCTCTAGTAGAATGAGCCTTTAATGATACTGGAGGAGGCAACCCTTTCAAGCCGTAGGCCTGAGTGATTAATTGCTTAATCCACCTAGAAATGGTGGACTTTGCAGCTGCCTGCCCCTTCTTGGGCCCATCCGGTAGAATGAACAGCACATCTGTCTTCCGGATCTTCTTTGTAGCTTTAAGATAGGCCTTCATGGCCCTGACAATATCCAAGGTATGCAGCAACCCTTCCTTTCTGGAAGTAGGTTTAGGGAAGAAGGATGGTAATACCAAATCCTGGTTCAAATGAAAACTGGATATGACCTTCGGAAGGAAGGAAGGATGAGGGCGGAGAACGACCCTGTCCTTATGAAAAACAAGATATGGTTCCTTACAGGATAAGGCTGCCAGCTCCGAAACTCTTCTTGCGGAAACTATGGCGACCAAAAATACTAACTTCCTTGTCAGTAGAACCAAAGGAATATCAGCCAACGGCTCAAACGGTTGTTTCTGTAAACTTGACAGAACAAGATTTAAATCCCACGGACAAAGCGGGGATTTAACTGGAGGTCTAATACGTAAGACCCCTTGAAGGAAGGTCTTAACCAGCGAGTGGGTGGCCAGCGGCCGCTGAAACCACACTGACAGAGCAGAATCTGTCCTTTGATTGTGCTTAATGCCAATCCTTTATCCACTCCTAGCTGGAGAAAACTTAATACTCTATCGATGGTAAATTTGCGAGAAAGCCATCGCTTGGACTCACACCAGCCTACATAGGCCTTCCAGACCCTGTAATAAATCACCCTAGAGACCGGTTTCCTGGCTCTGATTAGGGTAGAGATTACTTTCTGAGACAGACCTCTACCCCTGAGAATCAGGGATTCAGCTTCCAGGCCGTCAAATTTAGATGCCGTAAGGCAGGGTGGAGGATCGGACCTTGCGATAGCAGGTCTGGCCGTAGAGGAAGAGTCCAAGGGTCTCCCACTACCATCCTTAAGATTAGTGAGTACCATGCCCTTCTGGGCCATGCTGGAGCTACCAGGATGACTGGTATGTGCTCCACCCGGATCCTGCGCAGCAGGCGGGGTAGTAACTGGAGCGGGGGAAACGCATAAAGAAGTTTGAACTGATGCCAAGGGCAAACCAACGCATCGGTTCCGCAGGCCATCGGATCCCTTGAGCGGGACATGAACCTGTCTAGTTTCTTGTTGAGTCTCGATGCCATGATATCCACGTCCGGCACTCCCCATCTTTGGCAGAGTGCTTGAAAGACTAGTGGATGCAGAGACCATTCCCCCGGCCATAGAGTCTGGCGGCTTAAGAAGTCCGCCTGAAAGTTGTCCACTCCTGGAATGAATATTGCCGATATGCAGGGCACATGAGCCTCTGCCCATAGAAGAATCAAGCTCACCTCTCTCTGAGCGGCTTGACTCCTGGTTCACCCTTGGTGATTTATGTGTGCCACGGCCGTGGCATTGTCTGATTGAATTCTCACCGGGAACCCCTGCAATTTTGACGTCCAAGCCCTGAGGGCTAGTCGAGCAGCTCTGAGCTCCAAGATGTTGATGGGCAACTGCTTCTCTGGCTTTGCCCAAGTACCTTGGCGAGTGCAACCATCCAAAATTGCTCCCCAGCCCGTCAGGCTGGCGTCTGTGGTCACTATCTTCCAAGCCACTGGGCTGAAAGACCTCCCCTTCAGTAGATTCTGAGGGTCTAACCACCAACACAGACTTTGTCGGACTCTTGATGAGAGCGGCAACGGGATATCCAAGGCCTGTGGCCTTCTGCTCCATGCTGACAGGATGGCTGCCTGTAGGATGCGAGTGTGGCTCTGGGCGTATGGTACCGCCTCGAATGTGGCCACCATCTTGCCTAGTAACCTCATACATAGGCGAATAGTCGGTTCTTTCTTGCTTAGAACCAGTAGGATTAATTCCTTGATGGCTTTTACCTTCCTCAGAGGTAGGAACACTCCTTGTTGTTCTGTGTCTAATCTCATGCCGAGATATTCCAACTGCTTTGTGGGCTGGAAAGCTGACTTTTCTCGATTTAGGACCCAGCCGAACCTCTCGAGGTATTGGACCGTGAGGGCCACTGCTCGCTCCAAGCCGGGAGACGAGTGATCTATGACTAGGAGGTCGTCCAGGTATGCTAGGATCGTGACCCCTTGGATCCTTAGTTTGGCTAGGATTGGAGCTAGGACCTTCGTGAACACCCGGGGGGCCGTAGCCAACCCGAAGGGAAGCGCCACGAATTGGAAGTGACGCGAAGCCACCATGAAGCGTAGATATCTTTGATGTGGCTGATAAATTGGAACATGAAGGTAGGCATCCTTTATGTCTATGGACGCCATGAAGTCGTCCTTCTGGAGTGTGGCAGCTGCTGACCGCACGGATTCCATCCGAAATGAGCGGATCTTTAGATATGCATTTACCATCTTTAGGTCCAAAATTGGCCTGACATCTCCATTGGATTTTGGGATGATGAATAGGTTGGAGTAGAAACCCAGCCCCTGTTCCAGGACTGGTACCTCTACTATTACTTCCTGGGAAAGTAGATGATCTAATGCCGATCTTAATGCGGCTCCCTTTTCCGGATCGTTTGGAATCCTCGACTTCTGGAAATGAGGAGGAGGAAACCTTAGGAAATCTAATTTGTAGCCTGTGGCCACGGAAGACCGTACCCACTCGTCGGGAATGCTGGCTTCCCAAATCTCTGAAAAGAGTCGCAGCCTTCCCCCCACCTTCGTGGGTGGGGGCGCCCCTTCATAAGGTTGGCTTGGGGGCTGGTTTTGCTGGTTTGCGAAACCACTGCCTTTTGCCTCTAACAGCCTGTCCTTGTGATCTGCTGTTGAAGCCGAAGTTTGCTTTTGCAGGAGGCCGTCGATACTGCTTGGCATTAGAGGGCCCCTGCCCAGGGGAATACTGTCGTTTAAACGCAGGTCCCTGAACCTTCTTCTTAGTTGGCAAGAGAGTACTCTTGCCGTTTGAAATGGTCTGAATGTATTTATCTAGGTCTTCTCCGAAGAGTCGTCCTCCATGGAAGGGGAACCCTACCAGGAGCTTCTTGCATGGGGGCTCAGCCTCCCAGCTTTTTAACCATAAGAGTCTTCTCATATGGATAAGGGATAACGATAAACGTGACGCTTGCTGGATAGAATCCTTGATTGCGTCTACCGTAAAACATATGGCCTTAGGGACATCCGAAAATTTTTCTGCCTGCTGGGCCGGAATAAGTTTAAGCATCTGCTTAAATTGATCCGATAATGCTTGAGCGACCCCAATCGCAGCCACAGCTGGCTGTACTACTGCCCCTGCAGTAGTGAAGGAGTTCTTAAGTAGTGCTTCCAAGCGCTTATCAACTGGATCCTTGAACACCTGTATGTTTTCTACAGGGCATGTTAACGATCTGTTAACACATGAGATGGCTGCGTCCACTGCAGGAGTAGCCCATCTTTTGGAAAAATTTTCTTCCATAGGATATAGGACAGAGAACCTTTTAGGTGGTAAGAAGATCTTATCTGGCTTGTTCCAATCTTGGAACAAAATTCCCTCTAATAGAGGATGGATCGGAAACACAGCATTGCTTTGAGGCGCCCTCAGTGAGCCCAAAGCTGAAACCGTCGATACCTGGAGATCTGGTACTGGCAAGTTGAATGTCCTATGGACCAAGTCCGACAATCCTTGAATCCACCAGCTCTCCCTCAGGGAGACTGCCCCAGACTCCTCTGTATCCGGGTCTTCGATCCCTGAACCTACTTGGTCCGTGTCCAAGAGGTCGTCCAATTCCCCTGAGGAAAGGACCTCCTCTTCTGAGGGTCCGCGCTCGGGCGACGGAGATCTATTCCGCTTACTGCCCCGCATAGCTGCGGATATCATTTTTCCCATGCTTTTCTGCATCTCTTTTAAAGAGGTGAGTAATACCTCCTCCGTGACCATCTTAGGGTTGGACTGACCCGCGTCAGCTCCAGCCCCAGATCCCGATGGCCCCAAGGCTCCCTGTAGGGAAAACAGCGGCATACCATGGTACAATACCGAGGTACACCTGCTACCTATTGGTATTTGGAACTATAAAAGTTAATTGTCCAAACACCTGTTTGGGGGATAAAAAAAAAATGCTTCCTCTCCCCTAGATGACTTTTTTTTTTTTTTTTTTTCGTTTTTGTTTCAAATCCAGGAAAGAAAAAACATTCTGTCCCCCTGAGTAGTATTGCAAAGAAAAACTATGAGATGGAAAAGAAACAGCCTATTTCTAGGCTTGACAAAACAGTCCTCTGAAGACTGCAATATCCTTTCTGGCCACTGTGTGTCCTCGGCGCCCCGTGCTGCCGCTCTGGTCTTTCTCCTCAGTTCCAAAGTATTGATGGAACAAACAAGGAAGGGCCGCCCCTTCCTTTAAGCCACTGACCCGCCCTTCCCCCCCAGCAACCTCAAACAGGAAATGCCCCTCCCGACAGGGGGAGGGGGGGGGATTTTGGGAGGAAGGGACCTCTCTGTTCCAGCTGGAACCATGAGGAGGTCAGCGTTTTGCCTGCTTGCAGGCTCTGAGGAGGAAGACTGAATGGAGCATCGCCTGGAGGCCTGCAGGTAAGCAAAGCTCTCTGACACACACATATATTTTTATATAACACAGGCCCCACTCAATGCTTTTCCAACACTACAAGGGAGGTCACATCTTATGGGGAATATACATATAGAGCCATCCTATCTTTATGATATGTGACTAGTTTGCCAGATGCAGTGCATAACTTTAGGCATGTCCCCTGTGACCCCCCAGAAAAAAACCTGCTAAGAACCAAGTTCCGCAAGTTTTCCCCTCACTTACCTGCTCCATGCCGCAGGACTTTGCCAAGCAAGAGGCCCAATCTTCCCCCATCTCCGTGGGGATGTCTAGACCTTCAGGCCCTGGGTTCCTATGAAGGATCCACTGTCCTGGGCCCATATAGCACCCTGGCAACAGAAAACTTTAGGTACCCAAAGGTTTCTAAGTTCTGGGCCCAGGGTCCAGCTCTCTAAAAAGAAAAGCATTATGGGCTATACCCCAAGGGTTTGGGGTCCGGTTACTGACCACTTTAGCGCTGAGGCTTTTTTGGACAGAACCGGTAGCTCACCTAATCCCAAGGATGCGGAGGCAAGCTAAACCATGACTAACACCTAAGACACTGGCGTAAAAACTGAGGTACTCCTCCTATGGGAGGGGGTTATATAGGGAGGGGCATTTCCTGTTTGAGATTGCCAGTGTCTACACCTGAAGGTACTCCATATAACCCATATAGTAATGAATGCCGCTCTGTGTCCCGTGATGTACGATAAAGAAATATGTATTTCCCGAATGTATATCAGGCCTCAAATCAGGAAACTAAAAGTAAAGGAGTGGCTATTTTAACATCAAACAGAATACCATGGTCTCTAACGGATATACATGTGGATCCGGGAGGGAGATCTATTTTTCTTAAAGGAGCAATAGGCAGAGAGAAGGTAACATTAGCTACTATATATGCACCGAATGTACATCAAGACAGTTTTTTAGTTAAGGTGCTATCCTAATTGATGAACTTTAGAGAGGGAAAGTTGATATGTGGCAGAGACTTAAACATCCCCTTGGACCCAAAAGCTGGGGGGTTTCATCGGTACCGAGTGAAATTAGAAAACGAATTATACGGAAATTACATGAATTACAGCTAGTAGATGGGTGGCATATCTTACACACAGGAGAGAAGGATTATACGTACTATTCGAATCCAAATCAAACATATTCAAGAATAGATCTCTTTTTGATACCCCATCAACTGCAACACTTAGTACAGGAAATCTCAATAGGGAACATAACATGGACAGACCATGCACCAGTCACGATGGAGGTGACTTTGGGGGGTCGTCAGAGTGGAGATGGAGGTTAAACCAGAGTTTACTACAGAACCCCCAAATAATGGAAGATGTAACAAAAGAAATAATGTGGTATTTCAAGATAAATGATAATGAAGAATGTGACCCAGGAATAATATGGGAAGCCCATAAATCTGTAATTCGAGGGGTCCTAATTAAACATGGTTCCCGTGTTAAAAAGGCAAGAGAAGAACAAATAAAAGAACTGTTAGAAATGATACAGAGATTAGAGATACAGCATAAAAAGAAGACAGAAATAGGTATAGGAATTGAATTAACACATTTAAGAATACAAGTAGCAGATCTCCTTCGATATAAGGCCGAAGCGGTTTTACAATACGCAGAAAAGACTACGTATAATTCAGGAGATAAATGTGGGAAGTTATTAGCAAAAAAAATTAAAAAATTACAGACACGGTGGTATGTCCCATTTATTAAAACAAAAGCAGACCAAAAACGTTACCTTTCAAAAGAAATAGTGCAAGAATTCAGGAAATACTATGCCTCTCTATATAATCTCCAAGGGACAATGAACCCCTCTGGGTCTGTGGAGAAATATTTATCATCTTCATGCTTAACTAGACTAACATCTCCAGAACGAAGAAATCTAGAAAAAACAATTACTTTGGAAGAAGTGCAAACAATAATGAAAACAATAAAACATGGTAAGGCGCCAGTCCCAGACGGGTTCAATATACAATACTATAAAAGTTTCAGTACACAACTGGGGACATATATGACCAAGGTATTCAATGCAGTTGGACAAACAGGGTCGCTACCACCGGAGGCTGTAATGGCGCATATTACGGTCATCCCGAAAGAAGGAAAGGATCCAGGGATATGTAGCAGTTACAGATAAATATCTTTACTGAATGTTGACCTAAAAATAATGACAAAGATCCTGGCATGCCGCATACAGCCCCTGCTATCAAGATTGATCCACCTAGATCAAGTAGGGTTTATACCAACTAGAGAAGCGAGAGACAGTACTATTAAAGTGTTAAATTTGATATACCAAGTAAATAAAAAAAAGATATCGAGTGTTTTCTTGAATACGGACGCAGAGAAAGCATTCGATAAAGTTAATTGGGAATTAATGTTGGAGACCTAAAACAAATGGGTCTAGGAGAGCGGATGGTACAGTGGATAGCGGGAGTGTATGCGGGGACCACAGTTAAATAAGATTAGACAGAATAAAGATATTGTGGCTATTGAACTCGGGGCAAGGGAATATAAAGTGTCGGCATACGCAGACGATATGCTTTTCTCTTTAGCAAAACCACAAATTTCGTTACCAAATTTAATGAAAGAAGTAGAACGTTATGGGAAGATGTCGAACTTAAAAATACATTTCAGTAAATCGAAGGCGATGGGGGTGGCACTCCCTGAGTCCATCAAAAGAGGCCTGGAATATAGCTTTAAGTTTAAATGGATGACTAGGGCACTGAACTATTTGGGAACACAAATGCCTCCAGATTTAAAGGACACTTTTGAGTTAAACTTAAAACCAATACTCGGTACAGTCAGAACATTGTTAGATGGTTGGAGTAGAGGGATGCATTCATGGTTTGGGAGATGTAATATCTTAAAAATGAGTGTAGTGCCAAAATGTCTCTATCTTTTTCAAGCTCTACCAATTCAGATCCCCATGTCTTACTTTAATCAAGTTCGAGCTATATTTACGAAATTTATATGAGCCAGTAAACGGCCAAGGATTGGCAGGAAATTATTGACCCTACCCAAAGGCGCTGGAGGAATATCAGCACCTGATATGTTAAAGTACTATCAGGCTGCCCAGTTGGGAAGGATAGTTGATTGGAGTAGACATGGGGATCAGAAATTGTGGATTACCATTGAGCAACAAATGTGCCCTGTACCCTTAAATAGGGCATTATGGTGTTATTCGGCACCCCATATAGTTCAAACTCATCCTACGATAGGCTCAACCCTATGGAAGGGCAACAAAGTATGTCATAATCCGAAATTCTCTACTAAAAATTCCCCCCTTTATCCGATTGTAGGAAACCCAGAGTTTCTCAAATATTTAAGAAATTAAGAGAAAAGGGTAGATTTCAAGCTTCACATTTCTTAGGAGAAAGAGGATGGCTAACAATAGGTGAATTAACACAAAGTGGGGGGCGTTGTGAAATACTGGTATGGCAAGCGCGGCAGGTTCGACATTTTTTGGAAACTCTGGGTAATGCAGAAAATTATAATCGGACACTAACAAAGTTTGAGGAATATTGTGGGGGGGATGAGCCACTCTTCCAGGTGGTTTCCAAAATGTATACACTGTTGACTGCACCCCCAGAAGACTTTAAAATGTCATGCCTGGCCAAATGGGAGAGAGATTTAGGCCAAACTTTCTCCCCAGCACAATGCCAGAATATTATAGATCTGTCGTTAAAATCTTCAAGGTGTACGAAAATACAAGAATTAAACTATAAAATATTAACACGTTGCTATTACACGCCAGCGCTTTTAAACAAATTTTTTTCAGAAGTCTCAGACAGATGCTGGAGAGGTTGTGGGGAGAAAGGGACAATGATACATATATTTTGGGGCTGTCAAAATATAAGACAATTCTGGCAAACAGTTCAGAGAATTACTCAATAACTTACGGAATATCAGATTCCAGATGACCCTGCTTTTTACCTGTTACATCATATACAAACTACACCGAAAAGATATATGAAGTCAGTGACGTGTCATTTGATAAACGCGGCAAAAAGCTGTATTCCAATAAACTGGAAAGATCCTAAAGCACCTTCAATTTCAATGTGGCTTATAAAAGTAAGGAAAATAGGAATAATGGAGAAACTTTTGCCAATGCCGATAGATAAGAAAGAACAAATTAAAATTATATGGGCACCTTGGGAGTCATTTGTACAATCAGAGGAAGGTAAAAAGTTATTAGGGGTGCAAGAATAAGAACTAGTCGGATAGGGAGAGAGAGAAAAATGGAAGGTTGTCTGGACAGCGTACACTGGAGAAGACAGCGGAGGGGTCGGGGTAAAATCCCCCCCCCCCTTTTTTTTTTGCCCTTTCTCTGTTCCGTTGCTCAGCACGGTTCGGAGACGGAAAGTAGAGGAGATGGGGGTCTTGAGGAGGGGATAAGGGAAGAGGGAAGAAAGACGGAGTTAAAGAGGGAATCAGCTTAAAAATTAAAAAGTATGGAATATATGGATTAATTAGGTTGGGAGATTATGGGCCAGATTCAGAGAGACTTACGATGGCGTATCAGTAGATACGCCGTCGTAAGTCCGAATGAGCGCCATCATATCTTTGCGCGCATTCTTAAACTGAGATACGCCTCACTTTTGCCAAGATACGACTGATGTAAGTCTCCTACGCCGTAGTATCTTGGCTGCATATTTACGCTGGCCGCTAGGGGCGTGTATGTGGATTTACGCGTTGAATATGTAAATGAGCAAGATACGCCGATTCACGAACGTACGTACGCCCGTCGCAGTAAGCTACGCCGTCTACTTAAGACATACACCGGCGTAAAGATAAAACACCTCTATAGGTGGCGCAGCCCATGCAGGGTATGGACGATGGAACAGCCGTCGTATTTTATGTCGTTTGCGTAAGCTGTGTGTAGGTTACGTTCACGTCAAAAGCATTGAGCCGACGTTGTTTCGTAGGGAGTATTTGCGACGTGATTCTGAGCATGCGCGCGCATGCGCCGTACGAACGGCCCTCATTTACATGGGGTCACGGTTAATTTAAATGTAGCCCGCCCCCTACATGCCTACTTTGAATTAGGCAGGGTTACGCCGGCCCATTTGCGCTATGCCGACGTAACTTACGGAGCAAGTGCTTTGTGAATACTGGACTTGCCTCACTATGTTACGTGGGCGTAGTGCAAATGGGATGCGCTACGCCGGCCAAAACATACGCCGCTCCACGTGAATCTAGGCCTAAATAACCGGGGAAGAATTTATGTTAAAAGAAGGAATAGTACTTTGTTTTTGTAATTTTTCCCCGATATTTTGGACTTTAAGTCGGTATGGATATATTTTCCCTTGACGTAATATATGAAATGTAATATAGTTGAAGAGGAAGATGTAATGTATTATCCATATATGATGTCTGAATTGTTTTGGAATTTGTCTGATTTTCTTTTTGTTTTATTTTTATGTATTTCTTTTTTTCCTAAAACAAAAATAAAAATAGAGAATTAAAAATAAAAATAAAAAAAAGAGTATGTTCCATCGTTGGTATCAGTGGGAGAAATGGTGCCCCATTGTTGGTGTCAGTTGGCAGAACAGTGTCTCATACCAGTGAGGGACCCAAGAGCCAGATAAAGGCAGGCAAAGGGCTGCATTCGGCCCCAGGGCCACATTTTGGAAAACACAGCTTTATGGTGTTAATGCCCTTTATAAATCTTTTTGATTCTTGGATTTTAGCCAGTCATTTACACTGGCAGCATGGGTGCTTTTATTCTTTGCTAACCCAGCAATGCCATTACTATCAGATGAACATATGACATTTTAGGATGTGGGAATCTCTCCCCAAGATGACATGGACCCAATTTTACCTAGACCAACCATGCTCAACCAGAGTTTCGAGAAACCCTAGGGTTCCCCCAGAGGTTTCTGGGAGTTTCTTGAGCTGTGACTGATCTACCTACCATTTGATTGCACTTACATAGTTCTAGGGCCAATGCCATTCCAAAAGAGCCAGCAGTATGACACCAATGATCTGTTTAGCTGTGAGTAAAGGCCCATACACACAATCTGACTTTTTGACAACGGTCCGACGGACGTGTTTGATTAGACAATCCGACCGTCTGTATGCTCCATCGGACAATTGTTTTCGCTTTTTCATAGGACAAATGTTCGCTGTGCATGCTCTCACACTTTTCGGCAACAAATGTCCGATGGAGGATAATCTTATCGTGTGTACACACGTCCATCGGACTAAAGTCCAAAGTACAAACACAGAATCAATGCTAACGTTCAGACATTGCCCAAAGGGTGGCGGTAAAGAGCTGAAAAAACATGTGATTTGGTGAAAGTTGTCTGAAAATGTCCTGCCGTGTGTACGCAGAACAAGTTCACGGCCAACGTCCATTTGGACCAAAATCCACGGAAAAGTCCAATGGAAGTGCGATCGTGTGTATGAGGTTTTAAGGGTGGCATTCGGACCACCACTGTAAGGTCTTCCCATGTAAGGTGCATTCTCCCCACTGACCCTTCATAAATTGACTTTAGCAAGGGTTCCCCCTAGAATTGAAAATAGTTTCAAGTGTTTCTTGAGGGTAACATAGGCCCAGATTCTCAAAGGACTTACGTTGGCGCAGCGCCATGTACGCCGTCGTAAGTCCTAATCTGAGCCGTCGTATCTATGCGACTGATTCTTAGAATCAGTTACACATAGATATCCATTAGATCCGCCAAGCTACACGCCCCCTACCCGCCAAATTTGAATTCCGAAGGGGGGATTTACGCTACACCGCCGCAACTTTAAAGGCAAGTGCTTTGTGAATAAAGCACTTGCCTGAAAAACTTGCGGCAGCGTAACGTAAATCGGATACGTTACGCCGCCGCAGAGATATGCCCAGTGGACAAGAATCTGGGCCATAGTTGAGAAAGGCTGATGTAGACGTTCTCATATCACCTTGACAAGGGGATTATAGTTTTGAATTTGTATCTCTAGATACACTCATATTTGTAAACCAAAGCCCAACAAATCTGGCCTGGTGACTTGGAGCCAAAACCAAGCTCAAGCTTAACTGAGTTCCAGAGTTTGAAACTATCGTTGACACTCTCCGGCTGTTCCTCAGTGGACTTTCACAGGCCTATTCATACATTAAAATAGTACGGGAAAGTGTGCAAATAATTTTCCTAGCAGCAAAATAAATGTACTTGCTCAAAAAGCCTGAAAAGATGGAGTAAATTTATATTCCAATGAACATTCTTACTTGGTTCTACAGTTGATTACCCTAGTTTTATAGTTTCATGAAACCCTTCTATGAGAACACATTCCATTTCCAATTGTTACCATTCTGAATGTAGCACTTTTATCTGTGCAATTTCTGAAAATGAGAAACATGAAGGGCACAAAGTTTTGTCACGTAGACTTATTATCCCGTATGATCTAAATGTATCATATTCTTACACTTAAATGTGAACTGGTATATTTATATCAAAGTAAAGGTAGCAAGAAAAAGTCACATCTTTTCTTTTGTATTCTTTAGCAAACTACAGAGACTTTGGAAAAGTAGCAGAACAGAATCGTTTTTGGAGAAGGATTTATAATTTCTGAAGCCACCTGAGGCTAGAGTTCAGTGCTTGTTAGGATCCAGAAAAACCTTGGAGCCTGAATGCTGAAGCCTCAACGGAGTCTGCGCTGGCAAGCGTGGAACTCTGCCAGATCTAACCCAAGTAAAAACCAGAGCCTAGCAGCAATTATAGTAATTAAAAGTAATAAATATGCTAATTTTAATGGCAGCCATCTGCAGATGACTTTAGCTCCCAACAATGTCCTTTGAAAGGTGATGCTTGCTGTAATCATACAATGTGCTGGGGGGGAACCCTACATGTACTTTCACTGAGGCATCCCCACCTAGCTACATATGGAGGCTCCTGGTAGGGGTATAACTAGAAATCATAGGGCCCCATAGCAAAATGTTGGTATCATCCCTCCAATGGTGTCACCCGGGTCACCCCGGCCACAACCCCCCCCCCCCCCGTAGTTTGATCAAGTTTATTCTTAAGGTCTTAAGCCTCGTACACACGACCAAGTTTCTCGGCAAAAAACAGCAAGAAACTTGCTGGGATTTTTTTTTTGCCGAGGAAACCGGTCGTGTGTACATTTTTCGACGAGGAAACTGTCGAGGATCCTGTCGAGCCAAAAAGAGAGCATGTCTTCTTTTTCCTCGACGGGAATGGAGAAACTTGCCTTGTCAAGTTCCTCGACAGCCTAACAAGGAACTCGACGAGGAAAATGATGTGTTTCGCCCGTCGAGTTCCTCGGTCGTGTGTACTTGCCTTGTCGAGTTCCTCGACAGCCTAACAAGGAACTCGACGAGGAAAACGATGTGTTTCGCCCGTCGAGTTCCTCGGTCGTGTGTACGAGGCTTTAGAAACATCTGTATCCTTGAACTTGTGCTGCCCATCTCTTTGTGCCAAAATTATCCTAATGAAAAAATATAGCAAACACTTTCTTCACGAAAATAGCAAAACAGTGCAAAACAGATGACAGTCTCCCACTCCCTTCCTACCTCCTGTCCAGACTCCAGAGCCTCCTTATGTGCCGAAAACGATGTCCCTTTACAGGTGTACTCGAGCATTCTGCCCCGCCCACTCTGCTCCCA
This sequence comes from Rana temporaria, assembly GCF_905171775.1. NCBI lineage: Eukaryota > Metazoa > Chordata > Amphibia > Anura > Ranidae > Rana > Rana temporaria. The sequence continues at coordinate 453,939,320 of NC_053492.1, read as the reverse complement.
CCCACTCTGCTCTCTGCTCCTGCCTCCTGCTGTATGTGACTGCGTGTATCGGGACACGGCCGGACTGTGTGGGTCGATATGTCGGTAGTTCCGCCCCTGGCTCCTGGTATAAAGTAGATGCAAATCAGTTCTAGGAGTTTCTACTCTAAATGAAGACCAGTTTGATGACAGTTGTCAGCAAAACAAGTGTCCGCATTGGAAGATTTATTTTTGCCTCCTGGTTAGGTGACAACTCAATAATTTTGGATTTCCTATCATATTCCATACTGGAGAAAATGGTCACCAGAATATAGAGGATGAATCTTCCTAGTGGGGATACAAACAGCAACCTAAAAGAGGTTCAGACCCTTCCCCACTCTTTCTAAAAAGACCACCTGCGATCACTTCCCAGAGAGTAGGGATGAGCCGAACACCCCCACCCCCCCCCCCCCCCCCCCATTCGGTTAACACCAGAGCCTGCAAACAGACCAAAAGTTTGTGTGGACTTTAGAACCCCATTAAAGTCTATGGGACTCGAACGTTTGAAATCTAAAGTGCTAATTTTAAAGGCTAATTTGCAAGTTATTGTCTTAAAAAGTGTTTGGGGACCCGGGTCCTACTCCTGGGGACATGTATCAATGCAAAAAAAGTTTTAAAAACGACCGTTTTTTTGGGAGCAGTGATTTTAAATGACTTTTTATCCTTCAGAAATGACACTTTGTGCAGGGACAGTTCTAAGCACGGGAAACAAGCGCTGCTTTACAGGCATACTATACACACTCCCCCTAGGTACGAAATGTAAAGGAATATTTCACTTTTATTGTTTCACTTTAAGCATTATTAAAATCACTGCTCCCGAAAAAACTGCAATTTTTTTAAACTTTTTTTTGCATTGATACATGTCCCCTGGGGCAGGACCCAGGTCCCAAAACACTTTTTATGACAATAACTTGCACATAAGCCTTTAAAATTAGCACTTTAGATTTTTCCCATAGACTTTTCCAGGGTGTTCTGCGGCTTTTCGAATTTGCTGCGAACACCCCAAATAGTTCGCTGTTCGGCGAACAGGCAATGTTCGAGTCAAACATGAGTTCGACTCGAACTCGAAGCTCATCCCTACCAGAGAGGCAGTGATCTGCCTATGTAAACAAGGTAGATTGCCGTTTTGACAGGGATAAACACAGGGGGCCGGATTCAGATACATTGGTGTATCTATCCGTGTGGCGTAACGTATCTCAGATACGTTACACCGCCGTAAATTAGGGCGCAAGTTCTGTATTCAGAAAGAACTTGCGCCCTTAGTTACGGTGGCGTAACGTCTGTGGTCCGGCGTAAGCCCGCCTAATTCAAATGGGGATGATGTGGGCGTGTTTTATTTAAATTCACTGTGACCCCATGTATTTGACGTATTTTACGAACGGCGCATGCCGTGAGAAAATCCCAGTGCGCATGCTCGAAATTACGCCGCGATGCTTTAGACGTGAACGTAACTTACGTACAGCCCTATTCGCGAATGACTTGCGCAAATGACGTAAAATTTTCAAAACTCAACGCGGGAACGACATCCATACTTAACATAGAATACCCCTCATATAGCAGGGGTAACTTTACGACGGAAAACGCCTAGCGTAAATGACGTAAAAAAATGCGCCGGGCGGACGTAGGTTTCTGAATCGGCGTATCTACCTAATTAGCATATTCATTGCGTAAATATACGGAAGCACCACCTAGCGGCCAGCGTAAATATGCAGCCTAAGATACGACGGTGTAAGACACTTACGCCGGTCAGATCTTAGGGAAATTCTGGCGTATCTAGCTTTCTGAATACAGAAAGAAGACACACCGGCGCTTCGTAGCACTTACGCGGCGTATCAATAGATACGCCGGCGTAAAGGCTATCTGAATCCGGGCTAGGGATCTTGTGTTCCTACTAAGCAGGAACACAGATCTCTGTGTTCATCCAGTCAGTCCATCCACCACACAGTTAGAAAGCACCCCCTAGGCACACATGTAACACTTTCTCGCCCCTGGTGTTAACACCTTCCCTGCTAGTGTCATCCAAAGTACAGTAACAGTGCATATTTTTAGCACTGATCACTGTAATAATGTCACTGGTTTCTAAAAAAGTGTCAGTTAGGCCTCGTATAGACGGACGGACTGTCCGCTGAAAACGGTCCGCCGGACCTTTTTCAGCGGACATGTCTGCCCGGAGATTTCTGTCTGATGGTTGTACACACCATCAGACAGAAATGCGCGCGTACATGATACGCGGTGATGAGGCCGCGCCAATGACACGGAGACGTGCGCGGCCCTGGAAGTTCAATGCTTCCACGCATGCGTCGAAGTGATTCGACGCATGCGAGGGATGGCAGCCGATCGGACATGTACGGTGAGTCTGTACAGACGACCGAACATGTCCGACGGACAGGCTTCCAGCGGACATGTTTCTTAGCATGCTAAGAAACATTTGTCCGCTGCAAAACGGTCGGCTGGACAAATGTCCGCTGGAAACCTGTCCGGTCGGCCGTACACACGACCGAACATGTCTGCTGAAACTGGTCCGCGGACCAGTTTCAGCAGACATGTTCGGTCGTGTGTACGGGGCCTTAGGTGTTTGCGATCTGTCCTCCGCAATGTTGCAGTCCTGCTAAAAATCGCTCATCGCCGCCATTATTAGTTAAATAAATAAATAAATAAAAATGCCATAAAAATATCCTATAGTTTGTAGACGCGATAACTCTTGCGCAAACCAATCAATATACGTTTATGGGAAATTTTTTAACCAAAAATATGCAGCAGAATACATATTGGCTTAAATTGATGAAGAAATTAGATTTTTTTTATATTTTTTTTAAATTGGATATTTTTTATAGCAGAAAGTGATCAAATACAACCGAAAGAAAGCTCTATTTGTGGGGGGGGGGGGGACATCAATTTTATTTGGGTACAGCGTCAGTTAAAATACTGCAGTGCCATATTTGCAAAAAATTACCTGGACTTTAGGGGGGTAAAACCTTCCGGGCTGAAGTGGTTAAAGCTGAACTGAAAATCGTCCTTTTGGGATTTTTTATTAGTTCTGTACCAGAGAAAATGGTCACCTGGCCATATACTCAGGGGATGATTTACTAAAACTGGAGAGTGCAAAATCTAGTGCAGCTGTGCATGATAGCCAATCAGCTTTTAACTTCTGCAAGGTAGACAGACAGAATAGTGTAATGATTCTGTTAAAAAACGAGTAAATACCTATTAAATTAATTCATCTATATCACCTCCGGCGTTCTAGTTTCTGTTCTCTCATTCACTTCCTGGTTTGCATTGTTCGTTCATGTAAGAACTACATATCCAAGTATGCATTGTAGAGACGTAGAGAGCGTCCTGCCACACAGATGTAGTTCCCAGGAGGGGGTGAGCACGTTACTGACCACCGCAGTAAAGCCTCCCTTCATGGTGGTCAGTAAAATCAGACAAGCAGGAAGTGAACAGAACAGAGAAGAAATAAAGCAACCTCTGAGCAAAAACAAACAATGAGGAAGTGAAAAGAGTAATGTCTGCAGGTTAAGGATGCTTATTATGAAAAAAAAAATATTTTCTTTACAACCCCTTTAAAGGGGTTGTAAAGGAAAAAAGTTTTTTTCCTAAATATCTTCCTTTACCTTAGTGCAGTCCTCCTTCACTTACCTCATCCTTCCATTTTGCTTTTAAATGTCCTTATTTCTTCTGAGAAATCCTCACTTCCTGTTCTTCTGTCTGTAACTCCACACAGTAATGCAAGACTTTCTCCCTGGTGTGGAGAAAGCCTCTTGAGGGGGGAGAGGGTGTGATGGATTAGGGTAAAATTACCATTTTATGTTAAGTCTAATTTTAGTTATTAGAACCACAGCAATGTTTTCCCTTTTTATATTCTTTTAATTTCTTTTTATATCTTTTTGTGTAGTTATATTGTTTTTTATATTCATTATATGCATGTATGAAATATATGTATCACAATAAGTGTTTATTTTCCTTAAAGAGTTTATATCAGGAATGATATATGATGGTTTTTAAAGTTACGACTGCAAAATGAAGGACAAAAGAGAGCTGTTTGTTCAGATGCCATTTCTTTCCCTCATGTTTCAAACGTGTTTAACCCTTCCCCCCTCTTCCTGTCTTCATCTCACTGGAGGAAGTTATGTCCCTGACCAGAGAACTGTTTTCCAAATAAGGACTTTCATTCCTTGCCCTTTGCTCCTGGACTTTAGCAATGCGTGCCATGTGCTACAGACGTTACGTTACAAGGAGGGGAAGGGTCAGTGGGTGTGGGTGTATAATGTGAACCAATCAAATGCATGTATTTGTGATTCTATGCTTTTAATAAAAGGAAGCTGTGTGGGCCATAGCCCTTCTCTTGCTGGTGAATGCTGAAAGAGGTGAGATGTGATCTTTTTTGTCTCACCATATTAATTTAATGCAAACAGCAGAATGGGTTAGCCCTGAGGTTGTATCAGGGCCTCATCCTCATCAGGGGCGAGCAGGCAAGTCAGGACACTCTCTACTTTGCAGGTGGAGAAAGGAGCTGTGTGTTAGTGGGCGTCCTGACACTCCTGCTCGCACCCTCCCCCCTCAAGAGGCGTTCTCCACACCAGGGAGAAAGCCTTGCATTACTGTGTGGAGTTACAGACAGAAGAACAGGAAGTGAGGATTTCTCAGAAGAAATAAAGACATTTAAAAGCAAAATGGAAGGATGAGGTAAGTGAAGGAGGACTGCACTAAGGTAAAGGAAGCCATTTAGGGGGAAAAAAATGTACCTTTACAACCCCTTATATTATATCTTGGCCAGGAAGTTATATTATCTGATATCTAATTTCTTATTCTATTCAGAGAACTTTCTACTACCATTTTTTTTTTTTTTTTTGTATAAAGTTAAAATAAATACACAAAAGCCTTGAAAATAATAACCACAGCATCAGTTAATGCGGCTCCCCGTAAATCTAGATCTAAGCCCACAACTGGAACAATTGTATTCAATATTTCAGTGGGAATTAATAGGTTTGTGTGAGTTCTGAGCCTAGAAGAGCACATTCTGCTGTCAATGATAATAGTTTCTGAAGCTAAACTTCAGCCTTGAGCTATTAAAAAACAGTGGCAGACATAAAGTATTGAACATTTTACCGGATTACGTATGTCTGGAGACTATTCAACTAATAGCACAGCATTTGAAAATAAAGAAGAGAAGTGATGGAGTTTTTTTCTGGGAGCCTGACTACACAATGAGGGTATGAAATTAGCTGGCTAGCGGCAAAAGCTGTTAAGCCCGCTGCAGCGACGTCACTAATGTACTAGATGCTTAGGAAATGCATTATTAACCGATAATGAGCACATGAGATATCTAAGACAGTATCTGAGCTTCAGGAGCTGGAGTAAGACTGTGCTCTGTATCTCAAGAAAGTAATATGCGTCAGCTCATAGCGGAATTCATCTTTTTGCTAAGCTGCCTATACTAAGCTGAGATCAGTTTGGGTGTCGCTGCAGGTTCAAGTCGCCATCGCTCGTTTAAAGCCCAAATTCTGACAAAAACAAGTTTTCTTATGTGTTGTGCCTGCACTGCACAGGTTAACTGTCAGTGACGGCCTGTCCATAGAGGGCGCTCGGGCGCCGCCTCCCCTATCCGTGCGTCCATTGCCCTGATCTACAGATCAGGGCACTGGACTATGGATTCCAATGTGGTATGTGTTTTTTTTTAAGCACCTGATCAGAGCCAGAGGCTCTAATAAGCTTCAAAAAAGGGTGGGCTCGGAGCACAGAGCATTGAGCTCCGAGTCCTCCCAGTTGTGTGATAATAGCAAATACATGTAGCGCTACCCCCTCAGGAGCTGCTGGTTGTTGTTGGGATCGGCATAATAAGTTACCTCAGTGTTGTCTAGGGGTGTATTTGATGAGCAGAGTAGTGAGCAAAATAACTCTCCCATTCCCACTAACTTTAGCGCAGTGCCCATACTGAAAGTAAGGGGGCGCTGCATACATTTTTGCTATTTTCACACTAAAGTTCCTTCCTGCCAATCAGGAGGCAGGTCGTGAGATCTCTTTCCCGATTGGCCAAGGCGTCAGGCAATCTTATTGGATGCCTAGCGCTTAGGCAGAAGAGAGAGGAGACACGCGGCAGAGGAAACAGCTGGGGGAGTGGACACCGGAGTCGCTGCCTACACCCCCGCCGTTTGATGGGCACAGTGGCGGCAATTGATGGGCACAATGGCAGAAATCGATGGGCACAGTGGCAGTGTTTGATGGGCACAGTGGTGGCAATTGATGGGTACAGTAGCTGCGTTTGAGGGTACAGTGGCAACAATTTATGGGCACAGTGGCTGGAAAAAGAGAGAGACCCCCCAGATGGGACTTTAAAGGCCAAACTACAGTATAGGTATAAAAAATATATGTTTATTCGGACAAAGTGGACCTGTTGACATTGGCACAGAATGCACATAGAGCACCTAAGTACATAAAAACATAAAAAGCATATTCCATAGCCATATGGAATCACCAAAAAATATTAAGGCGTATGCCGAGTGGCAAAAAGAAAAAAACATAACACAATACAATACACAACAAAAAACTGTAACATCAAATACACTCTTCAAATGGTAGATAATGCCCGACGCGTTTCTGGTTCTTATCAAACCATCATCACGGGCTTCAGGAGTGGGTTTTAAGTGAGATTTGGCATTCGCTGATAAGGTAGGTGTAGGTCTCCCCAATGTTGTTCATGTGCATAGATTAAATGCACGAGAAGGTAAATAGTGGTAGCTTCGCATGGAACACTCCCAGAAGAATATATGGAGCTAGGGTAAGGTCCAAGCCCTGCTGATTGGTATACAGACAGGTGGTTGTCCAGATGCCCATGGAAATCCTAGGACACAATTTCTGTGTAGGTCAAAGTAGACCTGGGAGGTTGTGAGGATCGCTCAAGGCGTTATCCCCAATGTGTGGATGGGTGCCAGTATGAGCACAGTGGCTGCGTTTGATGGGCACAGTGGCTGCATTTGATGGGCACAGTGGCTGCGTTTGATGGGCACAGTGGCTGCAATTGATGGGCACAATGGCAGCAATTGGTGGGCACAGTGGCAGCGTTTGATGGGCACAGTGGTGGCAATTGATGGGTACAGTAGCTGCGTTTAAAGGCACAGTGGCAGCAATTTATGAATTTATGGGTACAGTGGCTGCGTTTGATGGGCACAGTGGCTGCAATTGATGTTTTTCTTTTCAGTTTGAAAAAAAAGAAATTTAAGCACCAGCCACCACTGATTCTAAGCCTTTTTGTACATAGCAGAATTCACCTAGAGGAGAGGCATCCCCTGCAAAGCTGAAAAGGCAAAGTGCCTGAGCCGATACAGTGCACAAGACCTCTTCCCCATGACTTCCCTGTTCTTCATTCATTACATGACAAAACACAAGAGATGAGCAATGAAGGGTCCCTGTGCCCTCTACAGCGGTGCAAGAGGCTACCTTGCTTGTGTCTGCAGGACTAGCTGACTGCATGACTCCGCACGGCCTGGTATTCTATTGTATTAATAATGTAAGACAGAAAAACGGGAGGGGGGATAGCAGTTGGTAAAAAGGAGTACCTGGTCCCAAACTGGCACTGAGGGCCATTCATTTTTAACTATGCCACCGGTCATGGTGCGACTGCTTTCCATCTTAACGCTCAAAATCAAAAAGTACGCCTTGTTATCCTAACAGCGCGCAATGAATAACTTGCTGTTGTTGTTAAATACTAAAGCTTGAAGGCAATTCGGGTTCATTGTAATGAGAACCGGAGAAGCAAAGGTACTGTGCAAGTACGATTTGCTTTACTAATCCATTTAGAGTTCATTTATAACACAGAAACATTGTCCAATTATTTTGCCCCTGCTGCATACCGCTCCTCTCAAAATGGTGCCATGTTAATTAGCTATAAAATGACTTCAGCTCTATGAGGACATTTTGTGGAATCAGTAGGAGTGAGACAAGCAAAGTTTCCATGGTGTTTTGTAGCGTAATTAATGTATCACTGCCTTTGTTTCCCCAGGTACAGCACACAGAAAAGCAGAGAAATGCTTTCAAATCCCACACAAAACAAACGCTTATTAGATCCGATTTTGTTCAAACCACAAAACGAATTAGATGTGTCTGCTCAGGTGGCCAAACAACGACACATAAATAGACATAAGAGGCTCTTCTTATACATTATAGAACTATTGGGGAAATTTAGAGGTCCTTAGTGGTCACACATGTAAGATCTACATTGTTGAGTACTTTATAAGGAGAAATTTGCCTGTTAACCCAAAAACCCAAAGAGTGAATTGTGCCAATAGATGACGCTTGTAGACTAGGGATGGGTAAACAGTTCGGCCCGAGCATGAGTTCGGGCCAAACATTTGCCTTTTCAGCCATTTGCCGAACAACCGACTTTGCAGGATGTTCGCCCCAACGTACACCCTGCAATACACTGAGCACTACACAGTGCATTCTGTGCCCCGATTGGGCAAAGCTTTGCCCAATCGGGGCGCAGTGTAAGCTGGTTGTTAAAGAGGGGTCGGGAAGCCGGCCGCAGCTTCCTTAACAACCGATGAGTCATCAGACGCTTACCCCGACTTGTTCATTCCCCGACTTAGTTGGGTAGGTGGTACACTTTGGTGCGGGTGGGTCAGCCACGCCCTGTGACCTTTGACCTCTGGGAACCCGACCTCTGGGGGAGGCCCCTGTTCCAATTCCTGAGTCCTAGCCATATTCTTCAATGGGAAACCCAAACCCTGACCCTCACCCTAACTAATCAATTTGTTTCCCCGCTAACAGCTAAATAAAAAGAAAAAGTGTTGGTAAAAAAAATAAAGAAAAAAATGTCATGTGCTCGCCCCAGTCCATACCAGACTCTTCTGGTCTGGCATGGATTTGGAGGGGAACTTCAAATAGAGGTTCCAATCAATCATTTCATCATTTAATACTTTTGATTCTGGGAATTCTATAACCCCCTCTACCCCATCCAAGTTTAGTCCCTCAATAAAATAAGAAAACCAAAGCTGATAGACGGGGGCACCGCTACACTGTTATGGGATAGAAGCAGTGGAGAGCAATTACATGGGGTAGTTGGAAACAATGACTGGGTAGGTTCCCCAGTGCACCATCTAAAATGTTTGGGCACCTGCATCACACTGGCCCCAACTGTAGTAATGACTGAATGTTAATTGCACTTGGACCACCATGGTAAAGATGCCTCTGTAGAAAGTGTGTAGTGCTCTTATTTAGGCCTCGGGCCTGCGAAGAAATCCAACATGTGACTGTACTGACAACCAGGGGGGACATGCTAGGGCTTTACAACCTGAACACTAGAGGGGTCCTTCTACAGTGGTGCCACCCAAAAAGGAAGTCCACAGATGGATCCATACCGTGAAGGTGTTGAGAAGTAGCACCATTATGCTTACGAAAGTAAAGTTAATTAATCCAACTAAGGGGCTTATTTCAAGTTCAAATGGTGTAAACTAGGTACAATAAATAATAAGATGTCCAAAACACGGGTAAGTTGTGTAACATTTTATAGTTGGTTCTACATCCTAAATGATAACCTCAATGTTCCGGTTTCCTCTGAGAAGTTTCAGCTTACAGGACAAACTTTCTTTCCTACAATTCTTCTTACAGGGAGATTTATTACATCCCGTATGAACAGGAAACAAAGTGTTTAATTAGAAAGATTCATATGGATTTCCTGCAAGATAGAATAATAGACACAAGCCAAGCTAAAGTATGCAGAAAATAGACAACTTTTTGTTGCTGGCTATCTAAACCTATAGGAAATACAAGAGTTGGAAAGACTTAGTAGGCGAACTTCTTAGGAGAGCCAGTCAATCAGCAACTGTGTCTGAAACCTGGTTCTCGCCCACAGCAGAGATCATGTGATGAGTGCTTTGGCATTTTGTCACCTGGTTGACTCTATAGGAAGCCTAGAGAACCAATTTGTAGGTAAGAAAAGTATTTTTTGTGTTTCTTTTTACTATTTATGAATTTAGGGTGGCAAGATGTTGTGGGGGGTATAATTTTAGACCAGGTCCCTTTTAAAGCAAACTTTCACTTAAAAGCGAAAGTGCCAATCACCTTCCTCTTCCCCTATCCCGCAACCTCTAACAGATTTGGCTTAAAGGGGGGTGATTAAACAGAAACTGAGCCTAGTCCCTACACATATGACAAATCCCTTGTACCCACAAAATACTGTATATACTCGTATAAACCGACCCGAATATAAGCCGAGGCACCTAATTTTACCACAAAAAATGGGAAAACGTATTGACTCGAGAATAAGCCTAGGGTGTCCATGTGCATGCCTCACTGTGTCCATGTGCATTCCTCACTGTGCCCATGCCTCACCGTGTCCATGCCTCACCGTGTCCATGCCTCACCGTGCCCATGCCTCACCGTGCCCATGCCTCACTGTGCCCATGCCTCACTGTGCCCATGCCTCACTGTGTCCATGACTAGACTTACATTTAACATGGGAGTATATAGAACCTACGGCCAGCCAGTACCGGATCCTCAAAGTTACCGGAGAAATTACCGTTTAACATGGGAGTCTATGGAAGGGGTGCCCAACTTTGAAAAATCGGTGCTCCCCGGCCGTAGGTCCCCCGGACAACAAACTTTGCACACTTGTAGAGGAAGAGTGGGGCTATATGTGTGCCAAGTGAGCCGGTACCGGGTCCCCAAAGTCCAGAAAATCAGGCACAAAAAGGTGACTCGAGTATAAGCCGAGGGGGGCATTTTCAGCACAAAATAATGTGCTGAAAAACTCGGCTTATACACGAGTATATACGGTACTCCTAATTACTGTGCCACAAGTGACAGTCTCACAAACATGCATAAACCTCAGGACAAGGGATCATTTTAGAAAATTAAAACTTTAATTTACATATGCTTGTCTGCTCACAAAAATATATAATGTTGTCTTACTCAGCCTACCTTAAAGTAGAACTTTATTAAAGCCAGAAATGTTTGAGATAATGAACACTTTGGTCAGGGCTATGTAATGTACAGTATATGTATATCTAGTGCAGGAATTAGGAGTAAAGTTGCCCATAGAGTAATTTTTTAAATTAAATTAGATAAAAAAAAAAGGGGTCCAAGCTCACAACAGCACCCGTAGTTCTGGCTATGATGGGGCCCCCCTGCAACTGTGGCCCCTGTGGTGCCCATGCATTAAGATGGCCCTGCATGGGGTCAAATACAAATGTTCAGGTTTCCAAGTTTGCACACTGTTGCCATTAAGAATACACCCTCCTTGTTTGATTTTTTTAGTTAATTTTTTGGGGTGAAGAATGCAGCAGGAGGTGCTGGAAGAAGCAACCATGGCCGGGAACTCATAGAACTCCCAACAGAAAGGAACAGATTGATGAACTATGGCAGGGAGATGTCACTGCTAATGTTGGGTACACATGATCGGAATTTCCGACAACAAAAGTTTGATGTAAGCTTTTGGTCGGAAATTCCGACCATGTGTAGGCCCCATGGGACTTTTTCTATTGGAATTTCCGACAGCAAACATTTGAGAGCTGGTTCTCAAATTTTCCAATGGGAAAAGTTCTTTTTCGGAAATTCCAATCGTCTGTATGCAATTCCAACGCGCAAAAAAACATGTGTGCTTGGAATCAATTCGACACATGCTCGGAATCGTTGAACTTTTCTCGGCTCGTTGTAGTGTTGTATGTCACAGCTTTCTTGAAGGTCAGAATTTTGTGTGACGAAGGGAGCTGCGGTGGCTCAACGCGATTGGCACTGCGCTGACAAGCCATTCACCTCTGCAGCTAGGGGTTCGGATCCCGGTCTCGGCTACATGTGAATTGAGTTTGGTGGTCTCAGCCCGGCTCCCGGTGGGTGTGCTATGCGAGGTAAGCCTGCGCTTAGTATGCCCACCCCCCTCCCACAAAAAACACCACACTTACACGCACTCGAAATTGGGTTAACATGCACGCACTTTGACCACGCGGTCTCTAAAAAGAGAGGTGAAGGACTAACAGGGCTGGTTGAGCGGGCTAGATCCTCTTACTCCCTTATAGGGAGTCCCTCTGCCCCGTTGGGCTTCAAAGCGGAGCAGGTCGGGTGGGCTATGTGGGAGGACCCCCTTACGCTCCCGCCATTGCCACCCGGGGCATGGAGAAAGGTGGCAGAATGCCTCTGGGGGAGGCCTCCCAACTCCTGCAGTCCGGCGCCTCTCTCGAGTACACGCACAAAATACAAAAAAAAAAAAAAGAATACACCCTCATTCTTTGATTTTTTTAATTCATTTTTTGGGGTGAAGAATGCAGCAGGAGGTGCTGGAAGAAGCAACCATGGCTGGGAACTCATAGAACTCCCAACAGAAAGGAACAGATTGATGAACTATGGCAGGGCTAATACCGCGTACACATGATCGGAATTTCCGACAACAAAAGTTTGATGTAAGCTTTTGGTCGGAAATTCCGACCATGTGTAGGCCCCATCGGACTTTTTCTATCGGAATTTCAAACAGCAAACATTTAAGAGCTGGTTCTCAAATTTTCCAACAGGAAAGGTTCTTTTTTCGGAAATTCCAATCGTCTGTATGCAATTCCAACGCGCAAAAAAACATGTGTGCTTGGAATCAATTCGACACATGCTCGGAATCGTTGAACTTCATTTTTCTCTGCTCGTTGTAGTGTTGTATGTCACCGCTTTCTTGAAGGTCAGAATTTTGTGTGACAAAGGGAGCTGCGGTGGCTCAACGCGATTGGCACTGCGCTGACAAGCCATTCACCTCTGCAGCTAGGGGTTCGGATCCCGGTCTCGGCTACATGTGAATTGAGTTTGGTGGTCTCACCCCCGCTCCCGGTGGGTGTGCTATGCGAGGTAAGCCTGCGCTTAGTACGCCCACCCCCCTCCCACAAAAACCACCACACTTACACGCACTCGAAATTGGGTTAACATGCACGCACTTTGACCACGCGGTCTCTAAAAAGAGAGGCGAAGGACTAACAGGGCTGGTTGAGCGGGCTAGATCCTCTCACTCCCTTATAGGGAGTCCCTCTGCCCCGTTGGGCTTCAAAGCGGAGCAGGTCGGGCGGGCTATGTGGGAGGACCCCCTCACACACCCGCCATTGCCACCCGGGGCATGGAGAAAGGTGGCAGATTGCCTCTGGGGGAGGCCTGCCTACTCCCAACCCCTGCAGTCCGGCTCCTCTCTCGAGTACACGCACAAAATACACTTGTAAAAAGAAAAAGAAAAATTTGTGTGACCGTGTGTATGCAACACAAGTTTGAGACAAAATTCCATCTGAGAAAAATCCACTGGTTTTCTTGTTGAAATTTCCGATCGTGTGTACGCGGCATAAGAGTTTCCAAAACATATTAGAAGCCAGAAGCTGACTCAGTCCACCAGACTCAACCTATATCTAAAAATATCACTTTTGGGTGGACTGACCCTTTAATAACAAGATGCAAACAGCAACTAACAGTCTCTCTTCGTCAGCACATTCCTCTTTCTCTGGAAGAGAGAAGAAAAACTATTGTGGGAACATTTCAATAATTTGGTGTATGATGAATTCTGAGCCAAGTTACGCAAGAAGATCAGACCAGTTCCAAAAGTCCTGCTGGCCTTCTATCTTATTATCATTTATTAAGATATCTTTTTTTAGATGAAAAAATCGTAAAGTAACACGACTAGTAACAGAATTGGCTGAAACTTTGCACACTGGAAATGTTTCCAAAAATAGCAAAACAGCGCTGAGAAATGAGGGCAGGGATACTAATTTGCATTCCACTTACAAGAGACGTGGAAGGGAAGTTGTTTAGGCAGTGTAGTGCAGAACACTATGTTCAGCGCCGTAGTTCTAAGACACAGAACACGTTTTTGAACTTCCAAAGCAGCATTTCTCTTATCGTATGAATTTTCTTAAACGTGTCACTATGAATGAAGGGCTATAACCACAAAGAAGACACGTTTTTATCTCTATAAACAAGGGTTCTCCAAACTTTCGAAACAAAGGGTCAGTTAACTGTCCATCAGACCTGTGGTCAGTAGGGGGGGGGGGGAATAGTGCCCCATCGCTGGTGTCAGTCAGAGGACTAGTACTCCATTGTTTTTTTTTTCAAAAAACAAAGTAAGAAGACACACTATATTACCAAGGGCCAGATTCTCAAAAGAGATACGACAGCGTATCTCCAGATACGCCGTCGTATCTCTGAGTCTGGGCGGTCGTATCTATGCGCCTGATTCTTAGAATCAGTTACACATAGACTTCTATTAGATCCGACCGGCGTAAGTCTGTTACGCCGTTGGATCTTAACTGCATATTTACGCTGGCCGCTAGAGGCGTGTACACTGATTTACGCCTAGAAATATGTAAATCAGCTAGATACGCGAATTCACGAACGTACGCCCGGCTGACACAGTACAGATACGCCGTTTAGGCTTTTCCCGGCGTAAAGTTACCCCTGCTATATGGTGGCGTACATGCGGCGTACCAATGTGAAGTATGGACGTCGTTTTGTTTTTTTTGGCCTTTTTACATACGAGGTATTAGCAGTGACATCTCCCTGGCATAGTTCATCAATCTGTTCCTTTCTGTTGGGAGTTCTATGAGATCCCGGCCATGGTTGCTTCTTCCAGCACCTCCTGCTGCATTCTTCACCCCCCAAAAAAAATAAAAAAAAAATGGAAAAAAAAAAAGTATGGACGTCGTTCCCGCGTCAAATTTTGAATATTTTACGTCGTTTGCTTAAGTCGTCCGTAATAGGGGCTGGACGTCATTTACGTCGAAAAACGTGGAAAACAATACGTCATTGCGGTGTACTTTGGAGCAATGCACACTGGGATATTCCACGGACGGTGCATGCGCCGTTCGTGAAAAACGTCAATCACGTCGGGTCACAAGTTATTTACATAAAACACGCCCCCCTGTTCCAAATTTGAATTAGGCAGACTTACGCCGGCCCATTTACGCTACGCCGCCGCAACTTACGGAGCAAGTGCTTTGAGAATACAGCACTTGCCTGTCTAAGTTGCGGAGGCGTAACGTAAATCGGATACGTTACGCCCGCGCAAAGATACGCCGATCTACGAGAATCTGGCCCTATATTACCAGAAGTATTGGGACACCTTTACACACACATAAACGGTAATGGCATCCCAGTCTTAAAGCGGAGGTTCACCCTAAAACAATTATATACCGTTACATCCAGCATACTGCTGACATGTACAGTATGCTGGTATTTTTTTTTTTCCGCTTTACATACCTTCTTATTAGTTCTTTTCACCCGTCTTCCGGGTTCTCACTGCCCCAGGGAGTAGGCATTCCTATGAAGATGCGTAGATGATTGACGTGCGGGTAAGGCGCGTCACGCGTTCCGAAAATAGACGAACTAGGACTCGGCTTTATACGGAGCCTGCGCAGTCAGCTCTACACGGCAGGCGCAGGCGCCGTATAGCGCGGAGTCCTTGTTCGTCTATTTTTGGAATGCATGACGCGTCTTACCCGCACGTCAATCATCTACGCCTCTTCATAGGAACGCCTACTCCCCGCGGGAGTGAGAACTCGGAGCCGGGTGAAAAGAACTATAAGACAGTAAGTACAGCGAAAAAAAAAAATACCAGCATACTGTAGATGTCAGCAGTATGCTGGATCTAATGGTATATAGATGATTTTTAGGGTGAACCTCCGCTTTAAGCTGGATACACACTTTACAATTTTCAGTGGATTTTTTCCTTCAGATTTACCAAAACCATATAATATGAGGTCAAACCTTAAAGCGGTGGTTCCCCCTAAAACACATTTCTAACAATAGATTCGTAAGACCCATTACACTGCGGGTAGGCTGTTTTTTTTTTTTTTTTTTGGTACATACCGAGATCTCGGCGTCTCGTCCCTTGGCGGTGGGCGTTCCTATTTGATTGACGTTCCTCGGACGGGCGAATACGTGACGTCACGACTTTCCGACAGAAGCCGAACGTCATTGCGCATGCGCCGTATAGAGTCGGCTCTATACGGCACCTGCGCAGCGACGTTCGGCTTCTTTCGAGAGGGTACTTAAGGCACAGACGCCATTCTGGCGGGGTCTTTCGATCCTGACCTGATGGCCCTCCTGGCCTCAAGGATGTGTTAGCAGTTTTTCCGGTCTCGGGGCCTGCTGGCCCGAGGCTCCGTTACTGAGAGTAGGCCCAAGAGTTTCTGGGGCCTACTGGTCCAAGGGTGTTCCTGTGCTGTCTTGCCTGGTGGAAGAAGCCGAACAATTGGGGACTCAATTGGAGGACGCATCCTGGTCAATTTACCTCACAGTGCTGCCGGCTGGCTGAAAGATCCTGGTACTGTGTAGCTGTGTCTTTGGAACTTTGCAAAGTGTGTGTGTGGCTACACAGTCCTGTGGAAGAGGACTGTGCAACGACTCGACTGCACTCATCAAGTCTGTGGCAGAGGCTTTTGAACAAGCTTCACACCGGCTGCTAGGTCAATGAGAGAGGCCTATCCGGTGGTTGGTGAATCCAGTGTGGAAACGGTTTGTCCATTGGATCCAAGAACGTACCCGTGATCCGCAAAGCAAGGTACCTAATTCTCCCCTAACCCTCCATCCCTCCGTCTGAGTTTGTTTAACCACTTAACGCCCGCCGCATGCCTATTTACGTCCACAGAATGGCACGTACAGGCAGATGGGCGTATATATACGTCCCCGCCTTCTAGCGGGTGGGGGGTCCGATCGGGACCCCCTCCGCTGCGCGCGGCGGGTGGATTCCCGCGGGGAGCGATCCGGGACGACGGCGCGGCTATTCGTTTATAGCCGCCCCGTCGCGATCGCTCCCCGGAGCTGAAGAACGGGGAGAGCCATATGTAAACGCGGCTTCCCCGTGCTTCACTGTGGCGGCTGCATCGATCGAGTGATCCCTTTTATAGGGAGACTCGATCGATGACGTCAGTCCTACAGCCACACCCCCCTACAGTTGTAAACACACACTAGGTGAACCCTAACTCCTACAGCGCCCCCTGTGGTTAACTCCCAAACTGCAACTATCATTTTCACAATAAACAATGCAATTTAAATGCATTTTTTGCTGTGAAAAAATGTGCCAAAATTGTCCGAAGTGTCCGCCATAATGTCGCAGTCACAAAAAAAAACGCTGATCGCCGCCAATAGTAGTAAAAAATAAATAATTAATAAAAATGCAAAAAAACTATCCCCTATTTTGTAAACACTATAAATTTTGCGCAAACCAATCGATAAACACTTATTGCGATTTTTTTTACCAAAAATAGGTAGAAGAATACGTATCGGCCTAAACTGAGGAATTTTTTTTTTTATTTTATATATGTTTTTGGGGGATATTAATTATAGCAAAAAGTAAATAATATTGCATTTTTTTCAAAATTGTCGCTCTATTTTTGTTTATAGCGCAAAAAATAAAAACCGCAGAGGTGATCAAATACCACCAAAAGAAAGCTCTATTTGTGGGGAAAAAAGGACGCCAATTTTGTTTGGGAGCCACGTCGCACGACCGCGCAATTGTCTGTTAAAGCGACACAGTGCCGAATCGCAAAACCTGGCCTGGGCATTTAGCAACAAAATGGTCCGGGGCTTAAGTGGTTAATAAAACCTTGGAAGAACAGAGACTAAGACCCCTTTCACACTGGGGAGTTTTTCAGGCGGTACAGCGCTAAAAATAGCGCTGCTATACCGCCTGAAAAACTCCTTCACTGCAGACTCAATGTGAAAGCCCGAGGGCTTTCACACTGAGGCGATGCGCTGGCGGGAGACAAAAAAATCTCCTATCAGCAGCATCTTTGGAGCGGTGAGAGGAGCTCCTTCACCGCTCCTTCCCATTGAAAACAATGGTAAACCGCGGCAATACCGCCCGCAATGTGCCTCTGCAGAGGCGCATTGCGGGCGGTATTAACCCTTTATCGGCCGCTAGCGGGGGTTAATACCGCACCGCTAGCTGCCGATTCCCGCGGCAATCCCTATTTTTAGCGGCGATATACCGCCAACGTGGCTCCAGGTCCAATGTGAAAGGGGCCTTAGTGTTGGTGCAGACATTTGTGAATAACTCTTCAAGAAGGACCCCTAAGACGAACGTGGTGAACCGTGAGGTAACAGCAGGCCCAAAATATAATCCAGCAGATCCTATGGGGGTAGTGCTACATATGCAATCAGGTAGGCCCTGGCACTACATGGTTTTGGTAAGTCTAAAGGAAATCTGACAACAAAAGTTGTATAGTGTGTATGGGGTCTAAGTCTGTAGGGTTCAATATTGAGTTGCCCACCCTTTGCAGCTATAACAGCTTGAACTCTTCTGGGAAGGCCGTCCACAAGGTTTAGGAGTGTCTATGGGAATGTTTGACCATTCTTCCAGAAGCGCATTTGTGAGGTCAGGTAATTGTTAACAGGAAAGGAAAGCACTTTTATCCCCGAAGAGAGATACAGAGTCTCTTCGGCCATGAAAGGCTACCTGCTAACAATTATAAGTTGAGTTCAACTTTATTTAAATAAGGCAATACTAAAAAGTTGATTTCTAATTGGTTGCCACTGGGTGTCTCAACGTTGCACATTGCTCTGTGGTAAACAGACGCTACCATGTTAATTAACAGATACATACATCCCCCATTCATTTCTGAAGAACGCTAATCTCATTACAGCTCCAAGATTATTAATTACCAGACAATCAATAAAGTGATTACTGGAATAAACCAACCAGCATCAACACTGTAAAATGTCTGTCCATAGAGCAAACCTGTGCTTTTGCTTCAATGCACCGTTCCTTAGTCCCCCTCCCCCACTAGAAAATACCCAGAATCCCGAAGCTTGGCTCTCACTCATCTACCTCTCATGTGACCAACGCAGAGCTTTCTTCCTTTGCTCCTGGTGACTGAAGTGTGAAGGAAAGCCGGGACATTAAAGCAAACCTGTTGCCTTGTGGAAAAGTGGGAAAGACTGCGCTAGAACCCAAAATGAAAGAAAAGCTGCTAGCACTCAAACAAACAAAGTCTGGCATAAATGGTGGATAATTAGTGCAGCGCTAATAATTAACAATATAAAACGTGCGTACTAAAACTAGCACAATGTGAATTGTGAAGTATAAACAAATATATAAATAATATGAACTGGCAAAAAAAGTTCAGAGAAGCGAGTGAGCTTCAAATAGCAATATAAGAAAAGTCCATGTGAAGAAAAGCGCAATGAAAGGAAAATCTTCCCATTGGTTGTCTCGGAAAGGAAAACAAGTTGTCTGCCAATTATCAACCAAACCTGTTGCCTTGACTTGAATGAGCAAAGCAAAAGTTCTCTTAAAGGGGTTGTGTATGAAAAATAATATACAGATTGCTCTGGGTTATCACTATGACCAGAGATATGTGTTTCACTCATCACTGTCCAGTTGTCATTGTTCACGCAACTCTCCTATCATAGGTGTGCGCAGCCTATTGCATTAGGGTGTGCACCCCAAAGCTCTAACACATGTATATATACACAGTGGGGCAGATTCACAAAGATCTGCACCTGCGCAGCGTATCTGAGATACGCTACGCCGCCATAACTTACCTGGCTTTGGTTTGAATCCTGAAAGAATTTGCGCCGTAAGTTACGGCGGCGTAGTGTATCTCTCGTGGCGTAAGGGCGCGGAATTCAAATGCGGCGAGTAGGGGGCGTGTTTCATTTAAATGAAGCGTGTCCCCGCGCCGAACGAACTGCGCATGCCCCGTCCGTCAAAACTCCCAGGGTGCATTGCTCCAAATGACGTCGCAAGGACGTCATTGGTTTTGACGTGAACGTAAATGGCGTCCAGCCCCATTCACGGACGACTTACGTAAACAAAATAGAAATTTTCAAATTCAACGCGGGAACGACGGCCATACGTAACATTGCGTACGCCACCAGATAGCAGTTTTAACTATACGCCGAAAAAAGCCGTACGTTCGTGGATCGTTGAAAATAGCTAATTTGCATACTCGACGCGGATTACGACGGGAACGCCACCCAGCGGACGCGGAAGAATTGCATCTAAGATCCGAAGGCGTACGAAGACGTACGCCTGTCGGATCTAACCCAGATGCCGTTGTATCTTGTTTTGAGGATTCAAAACAAAGATATGACGCAGGAATTTTGAAAGTACGCCAGCGTATCGCTAGATACGCCAGCGTACTTTCTTTGTGGATCTGCCCCAGTGGGTATAGAAAAGAATCGCATTTTGTTGCTTTGCAGCCTGAAATGAAGGCAGACAGTTTTATCCAGATATATTTACTCAGAGCAACTTATAACATCTTATAATATGAAAGGTAAAAGGATCACCCCTTTCCTAAAAAATTACTTGTAAACTCAATCTCAATAGCGCACAAAGCCATTTGACTTTTAACTGTGCTCAGATATGGTCATTTTGATTAGCTCAGCATGAAAAGAGCTTTCCTAGAGCATTTTCATCCCTGGTTGGGCAACTGAAGAAAACACTCAACTATTGGTGGCACTGCACTGTCACCAGGATTACGTCGTGGACAAGCACAAGTCAGGAGTTGGATACATAAATAATGTAAAGGCTTTATCAATGCCTAGAAGCATAGTGAAGTATATTATTAGGAAGTGGAAGGTATTTGGTACAACACAGATCTTCACTGGATCAGGACGTCACTGCAAACTGGATGAAAGAGCTGGGAGGAAACTGTTCAGAGAAGCTACCAAGAGGCCTACAGCACCTCTGACGTAGTTGCAGGAATTTATGACTGAGTGGTCATTGTGTGCAAGTGACAACAATATCACAAACGTGGCTTGTATGGGGGGGTGTTGCAAAAAAAAAAAAAGCCACTCCTCAAGAAAGTCCACATGCAGTCGCCACTGAGCTTTGCCAAAATGCACCGTGAAGATTCTGAGGTCACATGGAAAAAAAGGTGTCAGATGAGACTAAAATATAATTTTCTGGCATTAACACCAAACTAGGGGCCAAATCCACAAAAGGGATATGCAGGCGGAACTGCTGTTCAGCCTGCGTATCTCTGTTACTAACTTTGGAAACGATCCTCAAAAGGATTTTTCCAAAGTTAGGCAGAAGATCTGACATCTGTAATAGACTTACACTGTCGGATCTTAGGATGCAGTACCGCATCCGCCGCTGGGGGCATTTCGAGTCGAAATGCCGCCTAGCGTATGCAAATGAGTACTTAAGCAGATCCACAAAGCTTTTAAGCTTTGTGTTTTCTGCATAAGTTACGATTTGCACGCGTAAAATTAGGGCTGGTTTTACAATGTGTAAAGTTAGCACACCATGTAAAACCAGACCTTTTTTTCGATCGCCGCGATTTTTTTTTAAATTTGAATTTTTTTTCCCGGCGCGTAAATTTTTTTTCACCCGTCGCAACTTTATTGTCCCGTCGCAATCCACAAAGCCCGGCGTAAATTACGTTCGCGTGCTGCACGTCGGGAAAAATGACGTCACACGCATGCGCAGTACGTCCGGCGCGGGAGCGCGCCTAATTTAAATGGGAATCGCCCATTTAAACTAGGAACGCCTTACAATGGACGGAGTTAAGTTGCGATGCCGCAATTTTCCGGGTAAGTGCTTTGAGGATCGGTACTTAACTTCGGAAAATTGCGGCAGTGTACCTTAACTTTGAAAAGTTAAGTTAGGCTGCATGTCTGTGGATTTGGCCCTATATGTCTGGCAGAAAACCAATACAGCTCACCATCCAAAAAAACACCATTCCTACAGTAAAGCATGGAGGTGGTAATATCCTGGTATGGGGGGTGTTTCTCTGCAGCAGGGACTTGAGCACTTGTCAGGATAGAAGGAAAGATGGATGGGGCAAAATATCATCAAATTCTTGAGGAAAATCTGCTGCCCAGGGCCGCCATCAGGGGGGTACAGGCAGTACACCTGTAAGAGGTGTATAATTATATATATATAATTTTTCTTTTTTTTTTATAAAAAAAATAAAATAAAAAAAGAGGGGGTTGCCATCCGGGACCTCCAGGGGCCCGGATGGCAACCCCCTCTTTTTTTATTTTATTTTTTTTATAAAAAAAAAAGAAAAATTATATATATATATATATATATATATATATATATATATATATATATATATATATATATATATATATATATATATATATATATATATATATATATATTAAAGGGCTCAGAGGGCCCCATGTGGCACCCCCCCCTTTTTTTTGTTATTGTTTTATAAAAAAAAAATATATATTTTTTTTTTATTTATTTATATATGTATAATTATTATTATTATTATTATTATTATTATTATTTTTTTATATATATTTTTTTTTATTAAAGGGCTCAGAGGTCCCCAGGGCCCCATGTGGCAACCCCCCCTTTTTTATTTATTTTTTATAAATGTTTATTTTTTAATTTTTGTTTATATATTTTTTTGTATTAAAGGGCCAAGAGGTTTATTTTTTATTTTTTTACTCAATTTGCGGCAGCCCCCCCCCGCTTCTCAATTTCAGGCGGCAGAACCACCCCCCCCCCTCGGTTCTCGGCTCCAGGGGGCCCATCCCTGAAGCTGTGTAAGGGGCCCTGCCTCTGCCAGAAAGTTGTCAACGGGAAGAAGGTTTACCTTCCAACATGACAATGACCCAAAGTACACAACAACAATGACCACACAGTGGTTGAAGAAGGAAAAGGTGAATGTCCTTGTGTGGCCCAGTCAGAGGCCAGACTTAAACCCCATTGAAAATCTGTGAAATGACTTGAAGACTGCAGTCCACAAATGGTCACCATCAAATTTAACTGAACTTGAGCAGTTCTGCACAGAAGAGTGGGCAAATATTGTCTAGATGTGCAACGTTAGTAGAGACAAATCCCAACAGACAAAAGGGCCGTAATTAAAGCAAAAGGGGGTTTAACAAAATACTGACATAAGGGGGTGATCCTTTTTTCAACTCAGTGATTATGATTGAGCCACCCATTGTCCTCTATGGGGAGGTGGGTGTCAGCGTCCACTGACACCTGTCTAGCATCTGATCTGACAAGAATTGATGAAAACAGACTTATACGTTCACCATCCGTCCAGCGGGTCAGCTTGGGTTACAATCGGATGGAAACGGACATGCAGTCCGTTTCCATCCAACCACCCAATCGAGAAGAGCGGGCTTCATCCTTGTCCGTTCTGCCTAAGGAGGCGGACAGGACCTGTCATTCGCCTGCTCAGCGAGGATCATTGGAGAGATCCCCCGCTGAGCAGGCAGACTCCACTCAGACAGATCCACCCCCTGTGTAAGGGGCCTAAGAAATAAATGTAAACAAACATTTTAAAATGTATTACCACATGGACAGTTTTAGTAGGGCATTGGGCGCGTCAGTAGGGCACAGGTTGGTGTCAGTAGGATGGCGGGTGGTGACAGTCAGTAAAGCAGTGGACGTTGTCAGTAGGGCAGTAAGCTTTGTCAGTAGGCAGAGGACAATGTCAGTAGTCTTTTATTTATTTATTTTTACAATTCTTTTTAAAGAATTGTTCACAATATTGTTTTTTATTTTATTTTTTTTATTTTTTTTAGGGAAGGCTTTGGTGAAATACAGGTATCAGGGGTCTAAACAGATCCCTGATGTCTCACTTTTAAAACAGAGAAATGGACTGAGGACACAGATTTCCCAATTCCTTTCTCTGTAGTCTCAGCTGCACGTGGTAGATTCACAAAAGGAGATATGACGTTGTGTCTCCAGATACGCCGTCGTATCTCTGAGTGCGGGCAGTTGTATCTATGCGCCTGATTCATAGAATCAGTTACGCATAGATTTCTATTAGATCCGACCGGCGTAAGTCTCTTACGCCGTCGGATCTTAACTGCATATTTACGCTGGCCGCTAGGGGCGTGTATGCTGATTTACGCCTAGAAATATGTGAATCAGCTAGATACGCGAATTCACGAACGTACGCCCGGCCGACGCAGTACAGTTACGCCGTTTACGTTAGGCTTTTCCCGGCGTAAAGTTACCCCTGCTATATGAGGCTTATATGCGGCGTACCAATGTTAAGTATGGACGTCGTTCCCACGTCGAATTTTGAAATATTTACGTCGTTTGCGTAAGTCGTCCGTGAATGGGTCTGGACGTCATTTCCGTTCACATCTAAACCAATACGTTCTTGCGGCGTACTTTGGAGCAATGCACACTTGGAAATTCCACGGACGGCGCATGCGCCGTTCGTGAAAAACGTCAATCACGTCAGGTCATGTTAATTTACATAACACACGCCCACCTCTTCACAATTTGAATTAGGCGGGCTTACGCCGGCCTATTTACGCTAGGCCGCCGCAACTTTCATTTGAGAATACGGCACTTGCCTGTAACAGTTGCGGAGGCGTAACGTAAATAGGATACGTTACGCCCGCACAAAGATACACCATTCTACGCGAATCTACCCCTGAATCTATGGGAAGTATTCTGACAGCCGCATTTTTGTTTTGTTTTTTCGTTCAACCCACTGGTTATACGATTACTAATTTACGGGCTGCCTTACTGGCCAGATCCCTGGGTGAAAAAAAAAAAAGCAAACTACGGCTAATTAAGGAAACTAAAGAAAGCAAACCAAGCAAACTAATGCGACATCACATCTAAAAACTGCAAAATAACAACATTTGTGTTCTGGGGTTTAATACCATTTTAAATTGGTTACATCTCCGCCTGTGTTTTATTTCTTACTAGACTTGGAAAGAATCTTTGCTATGCACAGTTAAAAAAATAAAATAAACACAGAATAACCGTAAAACCACAACTAATACAAGGGAATCCTTGTAGCCTAAGCAAAACAACAACTCCATAATTCATTGGGAAAAAAAAGAAATAAATAAAAAATTTGCAAACATCAGATTAACTTTATATATATCTATATAGATATATATCTATATATATATATATATATATATATATATAGATATATATATATATAGATATATATATATATATATATATATATATATATATATATATATATATATATATATATATATATATATATATATATATATAAAGAAGAGGAAAGAAAATAATTAAACGGCATTACTAAAACAAATAAATAAAATAAGCAAATAAATAAATAAAAATATCATATAAATAAAATAAATATATAATAAATATATCAAATAAAAAAAATTGTATATGATATATATATATATATATATATATATATATATATATATATATATATATATATATATATATATATATATATAATTTCTATGCCTATAATTATCCGCCTTTCTTTGGAAGTATGTTTTTTATGCATGAATGCAAAGAAAATAAAACTTTAGGCATTTAACAAATCTGAACATTATGAGCATCTGTTATAAACAAGGCTCTGAGAAGAAAAAAAAAAGTGGTTGAGAACTTACACAAGCATTTAATCTGCATGCACTCCAGTCTTCCAGTAAAAATGTTCAGCCCCGTGGATACTGAAGTTCTCCAGCTGTGACCGTGAATCACACAACAGCAGAGCTTCATAAAATGGCAGGAGGAACATGAGTTTTATCAGAAAGCTAAATCAGCCATAAAGGCTGTACCAGTGGGAAGGTCATCTCAGGGCTTTGGGCTATAAAGTACTGCCAAGCTTTGTGTGGAGCTTCGCATAACCCAATATGCATGGATTAATACACCCCCCTCGTTTGTGAGCCATCAATGCTCCCGGTAGACGCACACTTCATTAAATCTCTCCGCTCTCCAGTCCTTCATATTTATAGTGTTTTCAGTAGCGCACAATACGATACCCACAAAATTGAGATAACTCCTACCTCAGGTTGTTCGCGGCCTGAATTATTATAGCTTTTTTTCTTGGAAGATACATAGTTAGTCTGGTTGAAAAAAGACACAGGGGCAGATTCTCGTAGATCGCCGCATCTCTGCGGCGGCGTAACGTATCTCATTTACGTTACGCCGCCGCAAGTTTTACGGGCAAGTGCTTGATTCACAAAGCACTTGCCTATAAAGTTACGTTGGCGTAGCGTAAATCCCCCGGCGCAAGCCCGCCTAATTAGGGGGCATATCGCATTTAAATTAGGCGCCGAACCTAATGCACATGCGCCGTCCCTAAAATTTCCCGACGTGCATTGCGCTAAATGACGTCGCAAGGACGCCATTGGTTTCGACGAGAACGTAAATGGCGTCCAGCCCTATTCACGGACGACTTACGCAAACGACGTAAATTTTCAAATTTCGACGCGGGAACGACGGCCATACTTAACATTGACTGCGCCTCATATACCCAGGGGCAACTTTACGCGTCGCAAATCTAACGTAAACGTCGTAACTTCACTGCGCCGACCGCGCGTACGTTCGGGAATTCGCGTATTTTGCTAATTTGCATACTCGACGGGGAAAACGACGTCGGTGACACCTAGCGGCAAAAAAATAATTGCATTTAAGATCCGATAGCATAAGAGCCTTACGCCTGTCGGATCTAATGCTTATCTATGCGTAACTGATTCTATGAATCAGGCGCATAGATACGACGGCCGGACTCAGAGATACGACG
Source organism: Rana temporaria (assembly GCF_905171775.1). Lineage (NCBI taxonomy): Eukaryota > Metazoa > Chordata > Amphibia > Anura > Ranidae > Rana > Rana temporaria. The sequence goes on along the minus strand of NC_053492.1, from coordinate 453,912,882 downwards.
GCGTATCAGGAGATACGACGGCCGGACTCAGAGATACGACGGCGTATCAGGAGATACGCCGGCGTATCTCTTTTGAGAATCCGGGCCACAAAGTCTAGTTCAACCAATAAAAAGGGGAAAACAAAACAATTTTTATTTTTTTTGCAATCCTATATATACAATCCTATACCCTCAGTCGATCCAGAGGAAGGCAAACAAAAAAAAAAAACAGCAAAGTATGATGCAATTTGCTCCATTAGGGGGGAAAAATTCCTTCCTGATCCTACGAGAGGCAATTGGATATTTCCTGCATCAACTTTACTATAAATGTTAGTATCCAGTTGTATTATGTACATTTAGGAAATAATCCAGGCCTTTTTCAAAGCAATCTACTGAGCTGATGTCAGGGCTGGGCTTTTAGCAGCTCTCTTCTCTGTGCTCAGCTGTTGGATCATTGTCAGCACTTAGGGTCCTTTCACACCAGCGGACCGTTCGTCCGTTCATTACAAGTCTGTTAACGGACTTGTAATGAATCCCTATGGGAACGCGTCCGTTAGCGGATGGAGCATCCGCTAGCGTCTGCGTCCGTCGGGATCTGCTTTTCCGAACGGAAGAAACCCTATTTTTCTTCCGTTCGGCGGAACGGACCGGATGCAGACGGACAGACGGTCCGTCTGCATCCGATCCCCCATAGGGGACAGCGGAGCAGAGACAGGACAGGGCATCCCCGCTGAGCTTTGGCGGACACACGGAGCGGACCCAGAAATGGTCCGCTCCGTGTGAAAGAGCCCTTATTGATTCCTCAGCGGCTCACCTGGTTATCATTATCTGCCTGTCAGTTCTAACTACAGCCACCCCCTCCTAGCTATTTAAACTGCCTTGTTCATTCCTTTCCTGCCTTTGCCTGGTCAACATATCTGCACTTTCTCTGCTGTGTTCCTGTGAAAGACTTTGCCCGTGTGACGTCCCTTCTGGTTCCCGTTCCTGTTTTTCTGCCTCCGACTACGCTGATCTCTGGTTTCCGGATTACTGGCTTGTCTGACTACCCGCTTTGGCTTCCTATCACATTAAAAGGTGTGATTTTTTCTGTCTCAGTCTGATTCATGGTTCCTGACAGATGGCCAGAACCATCTCTGCAGGGAGTCTATTCCACATTTTCACAGCTCTTACTGTGAAGAAACCTTTCCGTGTTTGGAGATTAAATCTCTTTTCCTCTAGACGTAAATAGTGTCCCCTTGTCCTCTGTGATGACCTTAAAGTGAATAACTCAACACCAAGTTCACTATACAGACCACTTATGTATTTGTACATGTTGATCATATTTATTCGGTTCCTCTAATCTTTCCTCACAGCTGAGCTCCTCCATGCCTCTTATCAGTTTGGTTGCTCTTCTCTGCACTTTCTCCAGTTGCCAGATATCTTTTTTGAGAACTGGTTCCCAAAACTGAACTGCATATTCCAGATGAGGTCTACTATTGATTTGTACAGGGGCAAAATTATATCTCTCTCTGGAGTCCATACCTCTCTTAATACAAGAAAGGATTTTGCTCGCTTTGGAAACTGCAGCTTGGCAATGCATGCTATTATTAAGCTTATGATCTACCAGAACACCCAGATCCTTCTCTCCCATTGATTCCCTCAGTTGTACTTCCCCTAGTATGTATGATGCATATGATGCATGCATTTTCTTAGCCCCCAAGTGTATAACTTTACATTTATCAACATTAAACCTCATTTGCCACAGTCGCCCAATTAGACAGAGCATTGTGGTCGGCTTGTAAGTTGTCAATATCCTGTAAGGAAGTTATTTCACTGCATAGCTTGTATTGAAAGTAGTACAAAGCCTTTGTAGGGTGCAAAACTATTCTCAGAAATTGTTAAAGGTATTTATATAGGACGGACAATTTACACCAGGGGTGCCCAACCTTTTGCAGAGCAAGGGCCACTTAAGCGACTTGGTAACCAGTTGCGGGCCACAATGAGCAAAGCAGGTGGATGGCAGCCCACTCGACTCTATAGAGCCCACTGTACTCTCAGCACACCAAACTCGCAGGTAATAGAAGTCTATGGCTCAGTGCAGGTAACCCAGTGGTGTATTTAGGTTTCGTGCTGCCCTAGGCCTGACTAAACTCGTGCACCCGCTAATTTAAATATGAGCCACCCCTTCCTGTCAAAGCCACACCCCTTTATGTTTAAGACCCGTCCTGAAATTTTTGAGTGGGGACACTAGTTCTTAGGGCCTGGGCGGGGGGGAATGGATTCCCTTAATTTGCATAGATTTCCTCTCCTTTCTTGTTTGGCTATGGGGCAGGAAATGAAGGGAAATCTCTTCAATGATACGGAGATGGTAAAAAATAAACTAACAGGGGCTATAACCCTCCCTTACTCTATCCAAAATGAAAAAAAAAAGTGTTGCCTATAGTTCTACTTTAAGCACAAGTTTCTGATAATTTTATGGAGAGGACTAAGAAGATATAGCCATGCCAATGGTGCAGCAGAAAACATATAGCACAGTGAGGAAGGTTTGTGGTCCAGGATGATAGGACAGTCAAAATTAGAAGCAGCTTGCGTTACACTAACAGTGTAGCGCAAGCCGGCAGTGACTCGTTCCGTGCTGCCCCCCTGCAAAGTGCTGCCCTAGGCCTGAGCCTTGTTGTCCCAGGAGATCGCCTAGAGCGAGGGGCCGCCTAAGGCGAGAGGAGAAGTCACTGAGGCGGTCCCTGGGCGGAAGGAGGAAGTGGGACAGGAAATGACATGCCAAATGTGGCATGTAAGGGGGTGAGGAGTGCTTAAAGTGGAACTCCACTTTTGGGTGAAACTCCGGTTTTAAGGGGGTAAATACTTCCGGGGTTGGTAAGTGAAGTTGAAAATCCCACGGCCACTAAATCAAAGTTTGAAAAAATGGGGCTTTAATGGCTGATGCAGACAGCAGTAAAACAAGGGCCCGGATTCAGAAAGAATGGCCTAAGTTTCTGCTGGCGTAGCGTATCTCATATACGCTACGCCGCCGTAACTTAGAGAGGCGAGTACCGTATTCACAAAGAACTTGTGCCCTAAGTTACGGCGGCGTAGCATAAATGGGCCAGCGTAAGCCCGCGTAATTCAAAGTAGGCTGGTAGGGGGCGTGTTGTATGGAAATCGTGACCCCACGTAAATGACGCGCCTAACGAACGGCGCATGCGCGCGCATGCTCAGTATCACGTCAAATTTTTTCCCTAAGTTACGCCGGCTCAATGCTTAGTCGACGTGAACGTAACCTACGCCCATCCCCATTCACATACGACTTACGCAAACAACGTAAAATACAACGCTGTTCCGACGTTTCCGACGTCCATACCTAACATGACTTACCCCTGCTTTATGAGGGGTAAAGTTACGCCGGACCGACGCCTTACGTAAACGGCGTAGCTAAATCCGACGGGCGCAAGTACGTTTCTGAATCGGCGTATCTACCTCATTTGCATATTCGACGCGGAAATATACGGAAGCGCCCCTAGCGGCCAGCGGAAATATGCACACCAAGATACGACGGCGTAGGAGACTTACGCCGCTCGTATCTTGGCAACAGTGAGGCGTATCTGATTCTATGAATCAGTCGCAAAGATACGACGGCGCACATTCGGACTTACGACGGCGTACGTGGAGATACGCCGTCGTAAGTCCTTTGTGAATCTGGCCCAAGATAGTAAAATGTTTTGGCCAGGGTTCTACTTTAACTCTTGACTGTTATTTTCGAAGGATCACATATGTATAAAATACATAGCAAACAAAGAAGCGCACGCTTTGTATGGGCGACTCGTTCTGATCCGGTCAGATCACGGCATGAATATTTTACAAACAAGATGCAGACACAATAGAACACAACGGCCTATACAGATCTGCTGCGCACCGTGACTGTCACATGACCTTTGGAGTGAATAACGGGAGTGGCGCTTACACAGCAGAATTCTCTTTTTACATTTGTCCAGGGACCTTTGTGTGATGGATTCCAATTAACATATCCGATACAATACAACTCTGCAAAACAAGCCGACATAAAACATCTCAGCCAGAAGCCGCATTATTAAAGTCGTCTGTTACAATTAAAAAAGATCTATTATTTCTCTTTTAATTTCTGGAGCAAGCATAGTTTTTTTTTTTTTTTTTTTTTTACAGATCTCTTGGGCTAAAGGCAATTATCTATTGCATGGCAAATGTACAAATAAACAAATCAATAATGCAGCAAAAATAATCTGAGCACAGCCTGGTAAGGCCTCATTCACACTGGCACTGATACGCATGACTTTATTCTAAAGGCATATAAATGCATGTAATAATTTTAATAGCATACAGTGGGGGGTATTAATAAATAAAAAAAAATGTTTGCATAGCTGTTCATGCAGAAAAATTGCTGGTACGTTTGTTCAGTGTGAATGGGCAAATTAAATGTTCTCCTTATATTTCCTCAACAAGACAAATGTTATTAATTCATAAAAAAATAAACAGTATGGGAACATAATGCATTATTGTCACCTAAGATGCTTAAAGGGTAACTCTATTTTCATTGGGAAAAAAAAGAAAAAGAAAAAAGGAATTAAAAAATAATAATAATGAAACGTATACAATTGCTACACAAGCAATATTGTAATTTTATTATTATTATTATTATTATTATTATTATTATTATTATTACTATTATTATTATTAAACATAATGTAGCATATACAATTGCTACACAAGCAGTATTGTAATTGTATTATTATTAAAAAAGAAAATAAAGTAGCATATACAATTGCTACACAAGCAATACTGTTATTTTTTTATTATTATTATTATTATTATTATTATTAAAAAATAAATTAGCATATACAATTGCTACATAAGCAATACTGTCATTTTATTAATATTAATATTATTATTAATCTATTAAAAAAAAATAATGTAGCATATATAATTGCTACACTAGCAGTATTGTAATTTTATTATTATTATTATTATTATTATTATTATTATTAATAAAAAAAATAATGTAGCATATACAATTGGTACATAAGCAATACTGTAATTGTATTAATATTTTTATTAATCTATTTAAAAAAATAATGTAACATATACAATTGCTATACGAGCAATACTGTAATTTTATTAATATTAATATTATTATTAATCTATTTTAAAAAAAGAATGTAGCATATACAATTGCTACACAAGCAGTATTGTAATTGTATTATTATTAAAAAAATAATAATGTAGCATATACAATTGCTACACAAGCAATACTGTTATTTTTTTTATTATTATTATTATTATTATTATTATTATTATTATTATTATTATTAAAAACAAAATTAGCATATACAATTGCTACATAAGCAATACTGTAATTGTATTAATATTAATATTATTAGCATATACACTATTGTAATTTTATTATTATTATTATTATTATTATTATTATTATTATTATTATTATTAAAAAAATAATGTAGCATATACAATTGCTATACGAGCAATACTGTAATTTTATTAATATTAATATTATTATTAATCTATTTAAAAAAAAGAATGTAGCATATACAATTGCTACACTAGCAGTATTGTAATTTTCTTATTATTATTATTATTATTATTATTATTATTATTATTATTAATAATAATAAAAATAATGTAGCATATACAATTGTTACACAAGCAATACTGTAATTTTATTATTATTATTATTATTATTATTATTATTATTATTATTATTAATAATAATAATAATAAACAAAATGTAGCATATACAATTGCTATACAAGCAATGCTGTAATTGTATTAATATTAATATTATTATTAATCTATTTAAAAAAAATATGTAGCATATACAATTGTTACACAAGCAATATTGTAATTGTATTATTATTATTAGCAATGGGACACTATTCCTTTGACTGATATTAATTATGGCGCACTATTCCCCCTATTGATATAAATGATGGGGTACTATTTCTCCTACTAACACCAATGATTGGACACTATTCCCTCCATGGATACAAAATATGGAACACTATTCCTCCCACAAATACCAAGGATGGGGCGCTATTTCTCCTACTGACACCAACGACGGGGTGCTATTCCTCCCCCTAATATTATAATACTGTTTACTGCCACTGACGCCAGGACAATTTCTACTCAGTCCGGCCCCCCTAAAGTCTGAAGGACATTAAATGGCCCATTGTTTAGAAAGTTTGGAGACCCCTGGTCTACTGTAACACCTGTGGCCTGCGGGCAACATAAAGGTTTCCACTTGGATCATTATTATGCAACTCAACAGTGGACACACCCAGTCACAAAATACAGTATACAAATCAATGGGTGTGCACAGGGGCGGACTGACTACTCATGGGGCCCCTGGGCGATAGAAGATTATGGGGCCCCCGGGCTTACAGATGGCCACCACGCCAGGAGGCATTGCATAGGCAGGGCAGCTAAAATCTCAGGATTTTCACATCAAAAGCATGTTGGTTTTGGACATATCAGGGACAGATTTTTACATACCGTCCCTGGTTTTATTGAGCCTGGCAACCCTGATGGGGGGCCCCCTAGTGGCATGGGGCCCCCGAGAATGCCAATGGTCAGTCCGCCCCTGGGTGTGCGGAGTCCTGCCAACTTCAGTGCGAGTACCTTTAACGCTCATGTGCAAAACAAAGAAATGCCGCTGATGTTTTGTACATTTACCGGCGATATTTGCCCAAAACGGGGGCCCTCTTTTAATTCCTGATACAATTCATTAGACAGATATACAAATGAGTATAAAAAACTGTTGGTGTTGCCCACAGCAACCAATGAAATCCTTACTTCCATTTTCCAATAGGCTTTAGAAAAATGACAACTAAAATGTGTTTGCTGGAGGGCTCAGCAGAGTCTGTTCTGTCCCACCGCCAGCATAAATCAGCTCAATGGTTTCCAGCTGTTGTGTCACCTTCACACCCAGCACTCCAGATGACGTCCCCCCCCCCAGCCACAACCTGCGCCAGGCCGGGGCTTTGTTCTTTGTTCTGGAAGGAGAGAGGAGCTGAGAACATATGGCTCTAATGTATGAGAAGGAAAGCATCTGCATTGCTTACAGCAACCAATCACTTCCCTCTGTTTACATTGCAAATAAACCTCTCAGAGAGGAGAAAAGGCTTCTGGGTACACGCCATACGACACGCCAGACCTGTAAAGGAACACTTTGCTTGCCATACTGTGGTTTGTAAAGTGACACTAAATTATGTCCTTTTTCTCCAAAAATAACCTGTACACATCCATTGCCTAATGGCCCTATGTAGGTAGATTCAGAAAGAGTTAGGCCGGCTTATCAGTAGATAAGCCGACCTAACTCAGAATCTACGCCGACCTATGTTTAAGCGTATGCTCAAACAGAGATACGCTTAAACATATCTAAGATACGACGGCTTGCGCCGTCCTATCTTAGATTGCAATATTTCGGATGGCCGCTAGGTGGCGCTTCCATTGCGGTCAGCGTAGAAAATGTAAATGAGTTGATACGCCGATTCACGAACGTACGCAGTAGTTTTACGCTGTTTCCGTAAGGCATTAGCAGGCCTAAAGTTATTCCATCTATTAGGTGGAATAACAATGTTAAAGTATGGCCGCCGTTCCCGCCGCGAGATTCAAATTTTTTACGTCGTTTGCGTAAGTCGTCCGCGAATCGGGATTTACGTCGTTTACGTCCACGTCAAAATCAATAGGCCCGTGGGGCGTACTTAGCCGCAATGCACCCTGGGAAATGTAGGCGCCCGGCGCATGAGCATTAAAAAAAAAACGTAAAAAACGTGAGGTCAAGCCTCATTACCATAAAACACGCCCCCCTCCAAGACATTTGAATTCGGCGCCCTTACGCCCGCCCGATTTAGGCTATGCCGCCGTATATTAGCAGGCAAGTACATTGAGAATCATGTACTTGCCTAGCTAACTTACGGCGGCGTAGCCTAAACAGGCTAAGTTACGCCGCCGCAAGTTTGCACCCATGTACCTGAATCTACCTAATGGTTTCTTACTGCTTCTTCCTGCCTTCTTGTAACATCCTCCACGAGATCCTGAACCTCTCTTTCCCCCTCACTTCTGTTTTGTTTGCAATGAGCAGTGCATGTTAGTTGGGGTCATGTGCACTTCCCTATGCACACTACAAATCCCATAGTCCATCTCAGGAGTGAGCAAGAGAGGGTGGCTACATTCCAAAATACAGTGGGACCAACCTCGACCAGGAAGTCTACTCACAGCAGCAAAAAAAGGGAATTTGGAGATTTGGAGAAGGCTGAGAGCAATAGCAGGAATACAAACTAAGAAAGCCACATAGCATTCTCCATTGCTAGGACCCAGGGGGCAGGAGCTGCCTAGCATCCTGATGTTGCTTTGACACAGGCTGCTTCTTAAGGAAGCTTGGTCCATTCATTGGGAAGCCACTTGGTCTTCCCATTGGGAAGCCATATGGTCCTTTCATTAGGAAGCCCCTTGGTCCTTCCATTGGGAAGCCGATTGGTCCTTCCATTGGGGAGCCGCTTGGTCCTCCCATTGAAAAGCTGCTTGGTCCTTCCATTGGAAAGCTGCTTGGTCCTCCCATTGAAAATCTGCTTGGTCCTTCCATTGGAAAGCTGCTTGGTCCTCCCATTGGAAAGCTGCTTGGTCCTTCCATTGGAAAGCTGCTTAGTCCTCCCATTGGGAAGCCACTTGGTCCTTCCATTGGGGAGCTGCTTGGTCCTTCCATTGGAAAGATGCTTGGTCCTTCCATTGGAATGCCACCTGGACCTTCCATTGGGAAGCCACTTGGTCCTTCCATTGGAAAGCCGATTGGTCCTTCCATTGGAAAGCCGCTTGGTCCTTCCATTGGGGAGCTGCTTGGCCCCTCCATTGGAAAGCTGTTTGGCCCTTCCATTGGAAAGCCACCTGGTCCTTCTATTTGGGAGGTGCTTAGTCCTTCCATTGGAAAGCCACCTGTTCCTTCCATTGGGGAGCTGCTTGGTCCTTCCATTGGAAAGATGCTTGGTCCTTTCATTGGTATGCCACCTGGTTCTTCTATTGGGAAGCTGCTTGGTCCTTACATTGGGAAGCCGCTTGGTCCTTACATTGGAAAGCCACTAGGTCTTTCCATTGGGCTGTCAACTGGTCCTTCCATTTGGAAGCCGACTGGCCCTTCCATTGGGTAGCCACTTGGTCCTCCCATTGGGAAGCTGCTTGGTTCTTCCATTGAATAGCTGCTTGGTCCTTCCATTGGAAAGCCACCAGGTCCTTTCTTTGGGAAGTTGCTTGGTCTTTCTACAAAGGTGGCCTTTTCAAAGAAGCCATCTAGTGTCCTTCTATTGCAAGGATACAAGCAGCTTCTCAAAGAAGCAAGCTAGTATGCTTTGCATTTAAGGCACAGACGGCTCTTGCGTCCCTCCGTTGCTAGGATACAGATGGCTTTTGCGTCCCTCTGTTGCTAGGACATAGCCAGCTTCTAAAGAAATCTTCATAGCATTCACTTGTTGCTAGGACTCAGGTAGCTTTTCAGTAAAGCTTCCTAGCATCCTTCTGTTGCTAGGACATAGGCAGCTATTGTACGCCAATAGACTACATCTGTGCTGTATGCACAAACTTTACCAAGTGTACAGCATAAAATATGCCCCATATGCAGGGCCTCAGATGCAGATTTTTTTTATTTTTATGGCATGCACCAGGGACCCAAAGGAAACAATACATCTGCATTCAGAGCTGTGCATAAAAAAAATAGGCTACAATTAGATATGCATCTGTAGCACCCTCCTAGGTAGGTGCTAGAATAGAGAGAGTATAGTTTTTGTTTTTTCTGCTTACCAGGAAGATGGTCAGGTGAAACTGTGCTCTCTGCCTACCAGGGAGCAGGATCTATTGCAGAGATATGCAATTAGTGGACCTCCAGCTGTTGCAGAACTACAATTCCCATGAGGCATAGCAGGTCTCTGACAGTCACAAGCATGACACCCAGAGGCAGAGGCATGATGGCACTTGTAGTTTTGCAACAGCTGGAGGTCCGCTAATTGCATATCACTGATCTATTGGTTAGGTCTGCTCATTGTACCCAGGTGCAGCTCAGCTTGTTCTGACTGTCCCCCACTGGTCCAATTGGGAGGCCTATTGGACAGTGGGAGGGGACCTGACAAGTGAGCAGGCCCATCGGAACAGGAGAGGCAATGCAAGCAATTTCTTGGGGCCCCGAACTGGCCTGGGGCCCCCAAGCAGGGCCCTTGCGGTCACAGGCGTTGCTAGGTGGGTGCGATCCTGCTGGAGGAGTGACACCATCATGAAGCTGCGTTTGATGGGGCACAGTGGCTGCGTTTGATGGGGCACAGTGGCTGCGTTTGATGGGGCACAGTGGCTGCGTTTGATGCGGCACAGTGGCTGATTTTATGGTACAGCGATGTTTTTTTGCAAATGTTCAATTGTTCGTATTTGGATCGCTGTGCTGTGGTTAGTGTAGGCTTTGCGGGTGTGCGCTGGTGGGTTGGGGGCCTCCATGTCCATTTTGCTTGGGGCCCCCAAATTCCTTCAAACGGCCCTGCAAGTGAGTGAACAGGCTTTGTTACAGCCCTGGCAATTGGCAGAGAGAAAGTGCTGCAATGCACTTTCGAGAGCTGTCGGGTTGACTTTTTGGCGAACTGGTGAATGGCTGCTGGGACCGCCTCCTAGCAGCCAATCACCTCCCATCTAACATGACAGGCAGCTACCTCTCTGGTCCTGCCCATGGTCCGGGATTGTCCCGCGTCCCACCGTCCACTCCTCTTCTCTGCTAATAGGGGAGGAGGCAGGGGACAAAAGCGGCGACTAAATGGCGCGATCGCCGCGGTCCGGAAAGAGCAGCAGCTCGGGCCGGACGCGGGGCCGCCATTTAGTGATGCCCGATTTAGTGCATCAAGTCTGCTGCTAATGAGAGCAAGAAGACTTAACCCTTCCATACATGTGGCTGTAGGGTCAAAGCAGTGTGACTGCTTCTACTACCAATCCGGTGAGGCCAAGTGAGAGTTGTCCTTATCCTTTGTGAATACTTCCAGCTGGAGTATCCCACTCATCCCTTCTCCCATCCAAGTTCCTAAATAAAATACAAAAACACAAATACCCTGGACTGATTATTGAGTCACGAGCAAACGGGAGTAAGAGTGGGACAAGCGGGAACTCCTAGCATAAGGTGACCAGATTTTTAAATTGAAATCCGGGGACATATTTTTTTTTTTACTAGTAATGGCGAAAATCAGCAACTCTCTGCCCCTCGCCGCCCGCCTCACAGCTTGTCAAGTTTTATGCTCTGGGCTACTACTAATGGAAAAAAATAGACCCCCACCCCCCCAAGCTAGTCGGAGCGGCGGAGCGGGGGGGTGAGATTCTGTTTTTTTTTTTTTTATTAATTCTGCACTGGCTGTCTTTGAAATTGCCCCAGCCCCTGTTAAAATCCAATCCGGGGACAAAACCGGGGGCAGACTTGGTCCGGGGACAGTGTCCTCTAGCTGGGGACTGTCCCCGGAAATTGGGGATGTCTGGTCACCCTATCCTAGCAACCAAGCGGGAACTCCTAGCAACCAAGCGGGAACCCCTTGCAACCAAGCGGGAACCCCTTGCAACCAAGAGGGAACACCTAGCAACCAAGCGGAAACCACTAGCACCAAACTGGGAACCCTCCGCAACCAGCTGCAGGTAACAAGAGAGAGGCCAATCAAGTCAACACTTGCAAGCCCTACGGGGACAGTGCTACACATCTATACCTGCTGCTCCTCTAAAAAAACTATCCATGTTTAGATCACTTTTCAGAGGTGATCGATAGGTGCTGAGGAGGTACCGGATTTAACCCAAATTTTTAAGCCCAACAAATGCACTACAACTGCTATTTATGGGACGTTGGTGGCACTTATCTGTTCACTTGAATGGGCTGCATGATATGGTATGTTATATAGTTTTTAGCACAGCTGTGAAGTGAAGCAATGTGACAGCGACATGAACACCATATTTCCCTGTCATTGCAGTTTAAGGAGTTGCTGTTGGAGGGGGTGCTAAAAACTTACATTCATAATGCCCCCCTAACCACGTCTAAACTTAAAGCGGAGTTCTACCCAAAAATTGAACTTCTGCTTTTCGGATTCCCCCCCCCCCCCCTCCGGTGTCACATTTGACACCTTTCCGGGGGGTGCGGGGAGCAGATACCTGTGTAATCCAGGTATTTGCTCCCACTTCCGGGGCATATACAGGGACGGATTTGCTCTCCCTGCCGCCTCAAGGTCAGGTTCCGCAATGCACCCCCTCCCCGCCAACCAAACCCCCCCCCCCAAATCAACAGGGAATGGCAACCGGATGGCAGGGGCGGCACGGTTAGTTCAAATATTTTTTTTTTATCACTTTTTTTATTTTTATTTATTTGTAGCTTGTCGCTTACTTTTTTTTTTGTATCATTTTCTTCTTATTTTTATTATTATTTGTCTTATTATTTACTTTTTAATTACTTTTTTATTTTATTAATCAAATTATTATTTCTTTTTATTTATTAATTTTTTTAGCAATTAATTTTTTTACTTAACTTTTTTGTTATCACACAGGAGAAAACAATTCCCTGTGTGATAGCAATTGGAGGTGACATGTTCTCTTTATTGACCCTGTCACCTCCAAAACAGGAGTCCTAGCACTGTGCTAGAACTCCTGTCACAGCTGAGATGGGAAGTGTTATACCTGAAGGGTTCCACATGTACTGGCTCTCCCCTCTCACTGTGTACATCGGCAGCAGGAACAGGAGACAGACTCGGTGGCTGGGGGGAGGACAGAGTCCTGAAGACAGAGCCAGCAGAGAGAGGTATGTGGGGTGGGGGGGAGAGGGGAGGACGGACGGGAGCACACATTTTACAAGTGATTTCGGCGACATTGCTGCATCGCCGCAATCATTGTTAACTTCCGAGCGGATTCTCCCATAACTTACCCTTAAATGTATATTCCAGGCGTCGGGGGAATCTATGCCACTGCCACCCCTTGGCTCCCTGCCGCCCCAAGGCCTGGCCTCAGTGGCCTTGTGGGAAATCCGGGCCTGGGCATATATAGTCGAGCCACCCGCGGCTATCTACGCCAGTTCGGCGCCTCCTCCACCCTCCCGCTGTCTTCTGGGAGACACGCAGGTCCCAGAAGACAGTAGGGAGCAGTGGGATCATGCAGCGCGACTCGCGCATGTGCAGTAGAGAACCAGGCTGTGAAGCCGCAAGGCTTCACTTCCTGATTCCCTTACCAAAGATGGCCGCAGCAGCACCTGAAACCAGAGGAACAGATCGGCTTCGGGTGCCAACATCGCGGGCGCCCTGGACAGGTAAGTGTCCTTATTTTAAAAGTCAGTAGCTGCAGTATTTGTAGCTGCTAACTTTTATAAAAAAATAGGCAGAACTCCGCTTTAACCTAACTGGTATTTTTCACAGCCATGCTGATGAGCCCTGAGTGAGCACAATAGGCTTATTAATGGCCACTTACACTGTAATTATTTTGACATTTGCAAGAGTGCCGGCTAAGAGGAAAAAAGACTGGAAATGTGGGGAGAATATAGTTGCCGGTTCCTGGTACAATGACTTGTCCTGTATTATAAGAACTTGTTGAGAGACGGCAGAACGCAGTACAGGCATCCTGACGAGAACACGGCAATAATCGCAGCAATGACTATCAACACATCCCTATGAAGAAAATGACTTCCTGTTATAAAAATACATCATCGTTCCCACCGGCGATCCCCAGACAGAAGCATTTCTGTGCAAGACTGACAGCGAGGACCAGAAGGCCGCTATTTTGTCATTCAAATGACATCCTTGATAGACGACGGTTTCTACGAGATCTTAGATGAAGATGTATCATTTGGAAATAAATATCAATATTAGGATGTGTTACTGTATCCTTTTCCTGATTTGTATCCAGGTTTATAAACAAATGTTACAAGTGTAAAGTAAAATATATGACACTCTTTAGCTGAACCCCAGTCCAATTAACCACTTCAGCCCCAGAGAATTTGACTGCCCAATGACCAGGTCATTTTTTGCAATTCGGCACTGCGTCGCTTTAACTGACAATTACGCGGTCGTGCGACGTGGCTCCCAAAAAAATTGACGTCCCTTTTTCCCGAAAATAGAACTTTATTTTGGTGGTAATTGATCATCTCTGCGGTTTTTATTCTTTGAGCTACAAACAAAAAAAGAGCGACAATTTTGAAGCCGATACATATTCTTCTACATATTTTTGATAAAAAAATTGCAATAAGCTTTTATTGATTTGTTTGCGCAAAAGTTATAGGGCCAGATCCTCAGAGAGAGTACGCCGGCGTATCTACTGATACGCTGGCGTACTTTCAAATTTCCCACGTCATATCTTTAGTTTGAATCCTCAAACCAAGATACAACGGCATCTGGGTTCGATCCGACAGGCGTACGGCTTTGTACGCCTTTGGATCGTAGATGCAATACTTCGGCGTCCGCTGGGTGGAGTTTGCATCGTTTTCTGCGTCGGGTATGCAAATTAGCTATTTCCGACGATCCACCACTGTACGCGCGGCCGTCGCATTCTTTTACGTCGTCTCTAGTCTGCTTTTTCCGGCGTATTGTTAAAGCTGGTATTTTGCGGCGTATAGTTAGACTTGCCATGTTAAGTATGGCCATCGCTCCCGTGTCGAAATTTAAATTTTTTTATTTTTTTTTGCGTAAGTCGTCCGTGAATAGGGATGGACGTAATTCACGTCTAAGTTTAAAAAATGACGTTGTTGCGATGTCATTTAGCACAATGCACGGCAGGAAATTTAGGGACGGCGCATGCGCAGTTCATTCGGCGCGGGGACGCGCTTCGTTTAGATGAATTACGCGCCGAGAGATACACTACGGCACCATAACTTACGGCGCAAATTCTTTGTGGATTTAAATAAGTAAGTTACAGCGGCGTAGCGTATCTCCCATACGCTGCGCCCGTGCAGATCTCTGTGGACCTGCCCCATAGGGTCTACAATATAGGGGATAGTTTTCTGGCATGGATTGTTCTCAATCATCGTCTGGGAAGACCAGGTGATGTCAATCTCAAAAGTTTTAAATGCCCAGACTCATCTGACCTTGCCCCAACAATCGGCACCATGGGTTCTTCTAAGAAGTTGTCTAGAAAACTGAAAATAGTTGTCGCTCACAAAGCTGGAGAAGGCTATAAGAAGATAGCAAAGCGTTTTCAGATGTCAATATCCTCTGTTCGGAATGTAATTAAGAAATGGCAGTCATCAGGAACAGTGGAAGTTAAAGCAAGATCTGGAAGACCAAGAACAGAACAGCTCGCAGGATTGTGAGAAAAGCAATTCAAATCCCACGTTTGACTGCACGATCCCTCCAGAAAGATCTGGCAGACACTGGAGTTGTGGTACACTATTCCACTATAAAGAGATACTTGTACAAATATGGTCTTCATGGAAGAGTCATCAGAAGAAAACCTCTTCTACGTCCTCACCACAAAAATCAGCGTTTGAACTTTGCAAATGAACATATAGACAAGCCTGATGCATTTTGGAAACAAGTTCTGTGGACCGATGAGGTTAAAATAGAACTTTTTGGACGGAATGAGCAAAGGTACGTTTGGAGAAGAAAGGGCACAGAATTTAATGAAAAGAACCTCTGTCCAACTGTGAAGCATGGGGGTGGATCAATCATGCTTTGGTGTTGTATTGCAGCCAGTGGCACAGGGAACATTTCACGAGTAGAAGGAAAAATGGATTCAATAAAATTTCAGCAAATTTTGGATGGTAACTTTATGCCATCTGTGAAAAAGCTGAAGTTAAAGAGAGGATGGCTTCTACAAATGGATAATGATCCTAAACACACCTCAAAATCCACGGGGGATTACATCAAGAGGCGTAAACTGAAGGTTTTGCCACGGCCTTCACAATCTCCTGACCTCAACATAATTGAGAATCTATGGATAGACCTTAAAAGAGCAGTGCGTGACAGACAGCCCAGAAATCTCAAAGAACTGGAAGACTTTTGTAAGGAAGAATGGGCAAAGATACCTCAAACAAGAATTGAAAGACTCTTGGCTGGCTACAAAAAGCGTTTACAAGCTGTGATACTTGCCAAAGGGGGCAGTACAAGATATTAACTCTGCAGGGTGCCCAAACTTTTGCAGATGCCATTTTTTTGTTTTCTGTCATTTTGAAAGTGTAAATGAAGGAAATAAAATCTAACTTTTTTTGACATATTATAAGAATGTCTAATCTGTAATTTGATGCCTTTTGGAGATTTTTCCATCTTTCCTTGGCTTCGTTATGCGAATTAATACAAATTTTTACCTGGGGTGCCCAAACTTTCGATCCCCACTGTATATATATATATATATATATATATATATATACACACACACATGTGTGTGTTTGAGCTTTGGCAGGGCGCAGACGATCAGTGTCCTGTCACAAGGCAGAACAGGGAAACACCTTGTTTACACAGGCATCCCCCCATTCTGCAGCTCCGTGATGCAATCGTGGGACACCGGCGGGCATCGAGTCCGAGGGTCACGCTCACAGAGATCGCAGCATGGGCGTGCGTGCCCGCACGTCTCTTTGCGCAACCGTGCCATTCTGCCGTCGTCAAGGTTCGTGCGGCGGTTGGCAAGCGGTTAAATACACAGATTGAATATACACTCACCGGACACTTTATTAGGTACACCTTGATAGTACCGGGTTGGACCAACTTTTGCCTTCATTCTTGGTGACATAGATTCAACAAGGTGTTGGAAACATTGCTTAGAGATTTTGCTCCATAGTGACATGATGGCATCACGCAGTTTCTCCAGATTTGTCAGCTGCAGATCCATGATGCCAATCTCCCATTCCACCACATCCCAAAGGTGTTCTATTGGATGAGATGTGGTGAGTGTGGAGGCCATTGGAGTACAGTGTCCTCATTGTCCAGTGGTGAGATGATTGGATCTTTGTGACATGGTGACATTATCCTGGGGACAGAAGATGGGGACACTGAAGTCATAAAAAGATGGACATTGTCAGCAATAATACTCAGGTAGGTCGTGGTGTATAAACAATGCTAAATTGGTACTAAGGGGCCCACAGTGTGCCAAGAAAATATCCCCCCCCCACCATTACACCACCGCCAGTCTGAACCAGTGATACAGGCAGGATGGATCCATGCTTTCATGTTGTTAAATCCAAATTCTGACCCGACCATCTGAATGTCACAGACTCATCACGCCAGGAAATGTTTTTCCAATCTTCTATTGTCCAATGTTGGTGATCCTGTGTGGATTGTAGCCTCAGCTTCCTGTTCTTAACTGACAGGAGTGGCACCCGGTGTGGTCTTCTGCTGCTGTAGCCCATCTGCTTCAAGGTTCGATCTATTGGGCGTTCAGAGATGGTATTCTGCATACCTTGGGTGTAACAAGTGGGTATTTGAGTTACTTTCAATTCTATTATCTGGAACCAGTCTGCCCATTCTCCTCTGACATCAACAAGGCATTTTCCGGGAGCTGCGGTGGATCAACATGATTGGCACTGCGCTAACAAGCCAATTACCTCTGCAGCTAGGGGTTCGGATCCCGGTCTCGGCTACATGTGAATTGAGTTTGGTGGTCTCAGCCCGGCTCCCGGTGGGTGTGCTATGCGAGGTAAGCCTGCGCTTAGTACGCCCACCCCCCTCCCACAAAAACCACCACACTAACACGCACTCGAAATTGGGTTAACATGCACGCACTTTGACCATGCGGTCTCTAAAAAGAGAGGTGAAGGACTAACGGGGCTGGTTGAGCGGGCTAGATCCTCTCACTCCCTTATAGGGAGTCCCTCTGCTCCGTTGGGCTTCAAAGCGGAGCAGGTAGGGCGGGCTGTGTGGGAGGACCCCCTCACACCCGCCATTGCCACCCGGGGCATGGAGAAAGGTGGCAGATTGCCCCTGGGGGAGGCCTGCCTACTCCCAAATCCTGCAGTCCAGCTCCTCTCTCGAGTACACGCACACACAAAAAACAAGGCATTTTCCTCCACAAAACTGCCGCTCACTGGATATTTTCTCTTTTTCTGACCATTCTCTATAAACCCAAGAGATGGTTGTGTGTGAAAATCCCATTAGAGCAGATGTTTTTGAAATATTCAGACCAGCGCGTCTGGCACCAACAACCATGCCAAGTTCAAAGTCACCTAAATCCCCTTTCTTCCCCATTCTGATGCTCAGTTTCAGCAAGTTGTCTTCACCACATCTAGATTTTTAAATGCATGGAGTTGCTGCCATTTGATTGGCTGATTAGAAATTTGTGTTACCAAGCAATTGAACAGGTGTACCTAATAAAGTGGCTGGTGAGAGTATATAAAGTGTACCTAAGAGCCGGTTCACACAGGGGAGACCTGTCAGGCGACTCAGCCGCCTGACAAGTCGCGTTCCGCTCTGTTCAATAAAACCGTTCTAATAGGGGCGACGCAAGTTTCCTGTACAACTTCAGGGGCGGCTCAGGGCGACCTGCATTGACTTCTATACAGAAGTCGTTTTGAAAATCGCCTCTGAAGTCGTCCTCACGTTCGACTCGAACATCGTATGTTCGATCGTTCGTCGAATTACGAACGTTTTGGGCCGTTTGCGCCAAATGCGAGTGGCGTTTCACGGCCCATAATTCACTGCAGCATCGCAGTGCATTGCTGGCTGATGATTGGCCAAGCATGCACTATGACCCGCATGCTTGGACAATCACAGCTTGCAAAAAACAGAGAGCCATAATTGGCCAAAGCCAGGGTGGCTTTGGCCAATTATGGCTCAGAGGGTTTAGTACACACCCCACACTATACAAGCCCGCCTGCAGGTCGGCATTGTGTAGTGTGTTGCGGTGGTTAAGAGAAGTCAGAGAGAGAGACAGAGAGTATCATTTATTGCAGGTAGATAGAGCAGGCAGGCAGGCTAGTCAGTTAATGTTACAGTATGTAGAGGATATATATACATCCCAGGTGTTGTATATATATTTATACACTGTATAGTTTAGCTAGATCAGTTCTTCCTAATTTACTGGTAGGCAGGTGATTGTGCTAGCTGCAGTATTATCACATGGTGTACTGTCTGTGTCCTCTGCAGTGTGCACCTAAAGCTACGTGGTGTGTACTGCACGTGTCCTCTGCAGTGTGCACCTAAAGCTAAGTAGTGTGTACTGCCTGTGTCCTCTGCAGTGTGCACCTAAAGCTACTTGGTGTGTACTGCCCAAGTCCTCTGTAGTGTGCACCTAAAGCTACTTGGTGTGTACTGCCCAAGTCCTCTGTAGTGTGCACCTAAAGCTACTTGGTGTGTACTGCCCGTGTCCTCTGCAGTGTGCACCTAAAGCTCCGTGGTGTGTGTACTGTCTGTGCCTGTGCTATTTTTCTCAATGATTTTCATCCATATTGAAGGGACCAGACATTACATTAAAGCCGCAAGCAGTCTTAAATTACTATTTTCTTATAGTAATCTCATTTTGTGCAGGGACAGTTCTAAACACGTGCCACTTCACATGCATACTATAGACACCCAGCAGGTACGATATTTAAAGGATTTTTTATTTTATTTTATTTAAGCATCATTAAAATCACTGCTCCAGAAAAAATGACCGTTTTTTATTTCATTTTTTACATACAGTAACCAGAGCAATACAGTGTACTCTGGGGAGTTGATCAGGATTTTTTTTTACTATTGTGATTGTTTACTATTGTGATTAGCTGTGATTGGCACAGCTGGTACAGATGGGCTGTGATTGTCCCTGTCTGTACCAAGTGATGACTATGACCAATCACAGAGCTCGTCACAATAGTACACAGTCAAAGACTTTCATTGTGCACAACTGTCGTTTAATCTGCTGTGATTAGCCACAGCAATCACATGGTACCGGCAGCAGATCGATACAGTGATCTGTCATCGGCCATGTCTGGTGGAATACGACAGGTGACAGATCGCAACAGTGCTCATGCTCGGTCATCAAGGCCAGGTGTTAAGGGATAAAACCTTCTGGAGGTCAAGTCGTCAAGATTCCTGCCCAGCCAAAGAGTCTCACTCATCCAAAACCAAAATATTCGTTTTGGGTGGACAGGTCCTTTAATTTTTTGTTGGTTGTTGTGTTTTCATCTTATTTTTATTTTCTTTTTTAAACTAAAACTTGCAGAGAAACAAACCTGAAAGTGTATTCCTATCTACCTCCCACCTTCCCGGATCTCCATTGCCTAATCTACCTCCCACCGCTTAGTGCCCCTCATCAGTGAATTGATTCATCTACCTCCCACCTCCTGCTGTACATCCACCATCCATAGTACAGGCCGGGATTATCCAGCACATTAGTCACCATCCATCTGTATCCACCGCCCACCACTCACTTTACATCCCATTATAGTACTTACAGGTCACCCGGCCACCTACTGATACTTACTGACAGTTTACTAGAAAGCGGCATCCAAACTTTCTTGTTATATCAGAAGAAAAGAGAAAGTGTGTTGCCAGTATGAAAAGACGTTAGAGCTTAAAGAGGAACTAACCTGTATTTGAGCACCACAAGCGCTATTTAATTCATTTTTATTATTCAACGCAACCCCCCCCCCCCCCCCCCCCCCATTCACCCATGTCTCCATGTTCTATATCAGGCATGTCCAAAGTCCAGCCCGGGGGCCAATTGCGGCCCCTGTTCCAGTTTAATGTTGGTATATATAGTGGGGGAGATTCAGATAGAGATACGACGGCGTATCTCCTGATACGCCGTCGTATCTCTGAGATCCGACGGTCGGATCTATGTGACTGATTCATAAGAATCAGTTACGCATAGATCTCCCTTAGATCCAACAGGTGTAAGTGACTTACACCATCGGATCTTAGGCTGCAATCTCCCGCCGGCCGCTAGGTGGCGCTTCCACTTGTATACGCGACGAATATGCAAATGAGGAGATCCGCCAATTCAGAAACGAACGCCCGCCCGTCGTTTTTTTTTTACGTCGTTTGCGTTTGGCTTTTTCCGGCGGATAGTTATACCCCTGCTATATGCGGCGTATCCTATGTCAGCGTATTCTAAGTATGGCCGTCATTCGCGCACCGAGTTTTGAATTTTTACGTTGTTTGCGTAAGTCGGTCTCGAATACGGATGGACGTAATTTACGTTCACGACGAAACCAACGACGTCCTAGCGACGTCATTGGGAGCAATGCACGCTTGGAAATTTAGCCGGCGGCACATGCGCATTTAAATCGGCGCGGGGACGCGCCTGATTTAAATACTACACTCCCCCTAGCCGCGGAATTTGAATTCCGCCGGGGGATTTACGATCCGCGGGCGCAAGTTTCGAGGTAAGTTCTTTCTGAATACTGCACTAGCCTCTCAAATTTGTGCCGGCGGATCGTAAATCAGATAGATTAGCGGATCTAAAGATCCGCTAATCTATCTGAATCTAGCCCACTGTATTTATCGGCGCTGACTCGGAGGAAACGGAGGGGGGGAACGAGTGCTTCCCTCCTAAAGGGAAGGTGCGTGTTATACGCCGATAAATACAGTATATCCAAATAACACCGCCAAGCTCATCTCTTCACCACACAGCCACAAAGGCAGGAGAATTCTTGTTGGGCAGTGTATTAGTTGCTCGGGCAAACACACTTAGACCAAATTTTAATGGTTCAAAGAATGTCAGCAAAATTGTCGGCCCTCACGCATGTTCACTTCATCAAATCTGGCCCTCTTTAAAAAAGTGTGGACACCCCTGTTCTATATTGTTAAGAAATTACTTTGAAAAACAACCCCCCGTAGCATTTTTAGCTGTGGCCATCTTGAGTAAGGGCAGAAGATTCATGTAGCAATTACTTCCTGGAATCCATCTGCCCTTAGCAGGGGCATATCTACCCTTGAGGCAAACAAGGCATTTTTCTTGGGCGGCATTTTTGCAGGGGGGGTGTTGCCGCCCCAAGCGGAAAGAACACTACGAGGACTGCAGAGAAGCAGTCAGAGGAGTGACATTAGGGGTGACCGCAAACTGAACGTTCGGTGACAATGGAGCGAAACGGAAGCAGGAGGAGGTGGTGGCTGCGATCCTGGAAGTAGCTCAATTGGTGAAAGTCTGGTGTTGTTTGTTTTGCGTCCTGTGGGAGGGATAGAGGTGCTCCCCCTCTCTCTCTCTCTCTCACCCCTCCCTCTCTCTCTCATCCCCTCTCTCTCTCTCTCACCCTTCTCTTTCACCCCTCCCTCTCTCTCACGCCTCTCTCTCTCACTCCTCTCTCTCTCTCACCCCCCTCTCTCTCACCCCTCTCTCTCTCACCCCTCCCTCTCTCTCTCACCCCTCCCTCTCTCTCTCACCTCTTCCTCTCTCACCCTTCCCTCTCTCACTCCTCTCTCTCTCACCCCCTCCCTCTCTCTCTCTTACCCCCTCCATCTCTTTCTCACTCCCCTCCCTCTTATCCCCCTCCATCTCTCTCTCCTCCCTCTCTTTTTCACCCCCTCCCTCTCTCACCCCCTCCCTCTCTCACCCCCTCCATCTCTCTCTCTCTCCCCCTCTCTTTCTCACCCCTCCCTCTCTCTCTTACCCCCTCCATCTCTCTCTCCTCCTCTCTTTCTCACCCCCTCCCTCTCTCTCTTACCCCTCTCCCTCTCTCTCCCCCCTCTATTTCTCACCCATCCCTCTCTCTTACCCCCTCCATCTCTCTCTCTCCCCCTGTCATTCTCAACCCTCCCTCTCTCTCTTACCCCCATCCATCTCTCTCCCCCTCTCTCCCTCTATCCCCCTCTCTTTCTCACCCCTCCATCTCTCTCTTTCCCCTTTATTTCCCCCCCCGCCCTCTCTCTCTCTCACCCCTGCCCTCTCTCTCTTACACCCCGCCCTCTCTCTCTCTTACCCCCTCCATCTCTCTCTTCTTATCTCTCATCCCTCTCTCTCTCTCTCCCCCTCTCTTTCTCACCCCCTCCTTCTCTCTCTCCCCCTATCTTTCTCACCCCCTCCATCTCTCTCCCGCTCTCTTTCCCACCCCCTCCATCTCTCTCTCTCTCCCCTCTATTTCTCACCCCGCCCTCTCTCTCTTACCCCCTCCATCTCTCTCTCTTATTTCTCACCCCCTCTCTCTCCCCCCTATCTTTCTCACCCCCTCCTTCTCTCTCTTACCCCCTCCATCTCTCTCCCCCTCTCTTTCTCATCCCCTCCCTCTCTCTTACCCCCCATCCATCTCTCTTTTACCCCCCTCTCTCTCCCTCTCTCTTTCTCACCCCCTCACTCTCTCTTATCCCTTCCGTCTCTCTCTCTCACCCCCTCTCTTTCTCTCTCTCTCCCCCCTCTATTTCTCACCTCCTCCATCTCTCTCCCACCCCCTTCCTGTCCCTCTGTGTCCCCCACATCCAATTCAGGTTTATGGTCCCTCAACCGGTCTTGATGACGACAAAGGCAGAGGTATCCAACTGCTAGAGTGCAGGGGAGAAGAGGCTGCCGGGACCGGTTCTGCTGCACAGAGCAGCCTGCAGGAGCGGAGAATCAGGAAGGTAAAACTGCTTTACCCAGAACCTAGACCTAAAGCAGCATTTAACCCTCGCAGCGACAGCTAGAAAGGAAGATTATTGCTTTTCCTGGAGTTGGACTTTACCTTTGGTCAAGGTTTTCCTAGAAATTTGACTGCCTATATCTGTGACTCAGAGCCATCTTCACACTGATAGCATGTGGGCGTCAGGGGTAAAGCGTCGCTCG
Source organism: Rana temporaria (assembly GCF_905171775.1). Classification (NCBI taxonomy): domain Eukaryota; kingdom Metazoa; phylum Chordata; class Amphibia; order Anura; family Ranidae; genus Rana; species Rana temporaria. The sequence continues at coordinate 453,889,251 of NC_053492.1, read as the reverse complement.
TTTTAGCGGCGCTTTACCGTAATTTTAGAGGCGCTTTTCGGCCTGCTAGTGGGCCGCTTTTAACCCCCCCCACCCGCTAACAGCCGAATAAAGGGGTAAAAGCACCTGCAAAGCGTTGCTGCCGAGGCGCTTTGCAGGCGATTCGGCGGCTCTGCCCATTGATCCTTTAACCGCCTTAGGATGTTCAAAAATATAAACCTCACATGCTTTATACAACTAATATTTGCAGCGAGCTCTGGCAGCCTTGCTGAAAGCTGTAGTTCTACGACACCGTATAAAACCTGTTAAAGTGGAGTTGGAGACTACAGGAAAAGTAAATATTGTCTAAATAAAAAAGGCACATGGGGTGTATTTATAAAAGAATTCACATAGTGTTCATCTATCCAAACTGCATGTACATTCATTGTGTGAAAATTGAATGTTTTCCGGTCTATATTCTCTGCAATCTGAATGTGTGAATGTAGAAAATACCACATTATAGCCACTAGATGGTGCTGAGGAGCACACTTTTTTCTTATATTAGTTAGCACCATCTAGTGGTCATACTGCATTATGGCCACTAGATGGTGATGTGACTATCCTAAAAAATAAGTATGCTCCTCAGCTTCATCTAGTGGCCATAGTGAGCCATTTTCTGCATTCACACATTCTAATTGAATTAAAGGCATTGTAAACCCATTCTATGCATTAAGGTGAAAAATCTCCCGTGATGCAGCAGCCCCCCTTTTACTTACCTGAACCCGATCGTTCCAGCAACGGGTGATGAGCACAGCAGCTCCAGCCGGTGTCTTGGGTCCTGATTAGATAGATTGATAGCTACGCAGCCATTGGCTCCCGCTGCTGTCATTCAAATCCAATGATGTGGGAGCCAGGGGGCGGTGCCGAGTCCTGCTGTCTATGTCAATGGACACAGCAGCAGGACACGGGAGCGCACCTGCAGGAGTGCCCAGAGGGAAAGCGGCTCTCCAAAGGGGGCACTTGAGAAGAGGAGGAGCCAGGAGCACCACTGAGGGACCCCAGAAGAGGAGGATCGTGGCCACTCTGTGCAAAACCAACTGCACCGAGGCAAGTATGAAATGTTTTTGTTTTTTATGCTTAGTTTGACTTTATTTCAAAGTTTTTATTAAGGTTTTGCAATGTACATGAAAAGTGGAACTAAGAAATGGTGCAGGAAGTGGGTAGGGGGTGGAACTAAGGAATGGTGCAGGAGGTGGGTAGGGAGTGGAACTAAGGAATGGTGCAGGAGGTGGGTAGGGGGTGTTACTAAGGTATGGCGCAGGAGCTGGGTAGGGGGGTGGAACTAAGGAATGGTACAGGAGGTGGGTAGGGGGATGGAACTAAGGAATGGTACAGGAGGTGGGTAGGGGGTGGAACTAAGGAATGGGGCAGGAGGTGGGAAGGGTTTGGAACTAAGAAATTGTACAGGAGGTGGGTAGAGGGTGGAACTATGAAATGGTACAGGAGGTGGGTAGGGGGTGGAACTAAGGAATGGTGCAGGAGGTGGGTAGGGGGTGGAACTATAGAATGGTGTAGGAGGTGGGTAGGGGGTGGAACTAATAAATGGTGCAGGAGGTGGGTAGGGGGTGGAACTAAGGAATGGTACAGGAGGTGGGCAGGGGGTGGAACTAAGGAATGGTACAGGAGGTGTCAGGGGGTGGAACTAAGGAATGGTACAGGAGGTGGGTAGGGGGTGGAACTAAGGAATGGTGCAGGAGGTGGAACTAATGAATGGTGCAGGAGGTGGGTAGGGCGTGGAACTAAGGAATGGTGCAGGAGGTGGGTAGGGGGTGGAACTAAGAAATGGTGCAGGAAGTGGGTAGGGGGTGGAACTAAGGAATGGTGCAGGAAGTGGGTAGGGGGTGGAACTAAGGAATGGTGCAGGAGGTGGGTAGAGGGTGGAACTAAGGAATGGTGCAGGAGGTGGGTAGGGGGTGGAACTAACGAATGGTACAGGAGGTGGGTAGGGGGTGGAACTAAGAAATTGTACAGGAGGTGGGTAGAGGGTGGAACTAAGGAATGGTATAGGAGGTGGGTAGGGGGTGGAACTAAGGAATGGTACAGGAGATGGGCAGGGGTGGAACTAAGGAATGGTACAGGAGGTGGGTAGGGGGTGGAACTAAGAAATGGTACAGAAGGTGGGTATGGGGTGGAACTAAGGAATGGTGCAGGAGGTGGAAAGGGGGTGGAACTAAGGAATGGTGCAGGAGGTGGGTAGGGGGTGGAACTAAAGAATGGTACAGGAGGTGGGTAGGGGGTGGAACTAAGGAATGGTACAGGAGGTGGGTAGGGGGTGGAACTAAGGAATGGTACAGGAGGTGGGTAGGGGGTGGAACTAAGGAATGGTGCAGGAGGTGGGTAGGGGGTGGAATTAATGAATGGTGCAGGAGGTGGGTAGGGGGTGGAGATAAGAGGTAACTCAGAAATGGGGAGTTCCTGCACCTATTGTCTGAGAAAAAAAGCCCTGGATGGATTTAATAAAATTGTATATGTTTTATTTTTGAGACATCGTGGTGCCGGATGTTTTTCTCTTTGATAGGCAACAGTTGCCTATACCATGGGAAGCGCTATGCTGCACCTACTACCCATCAACTGAACCGCAAGCCCAGCATCACACCCGTCACCCGAAGATGGGGCAGATGTTTTGCTCCCTCCCGGTCATTTCTGGTGACACAGTCAGCCTCAGCTAGAGTTACTAAACCTTCCCGGCAGAAGTTACGTATTGCATGGACTGAAGCGTCACTCACTTGTTAGCAGTATTGGGATGATGGGGATCCAGGCCGGTATGGATCAGGGTCCTCGTCTCCCGGTAGAGGGTCTCCTTCCCATCGGCAGAGATTGAATGCTGCTCTCTTCTATGTGGAGGGAGGCAGAGGAAGTCCAGCTCTACATAAACAAGACAGCCGGGGAGAGGGGAAGGGAAGAAAAAAAAAAAAACTTTCAGGCTGAGCCGGGGAACTTTGTGCAGGAAGCAGAGACTTTCCAACATTCGTCTGATGTCAGCCCTGATGTGAGTGAAGCTGGCCCAGGCTGTAATATAAGCTGCTCCACTAGGCTGGCCGCCTGCCAGCTCATCATCATCATCATCATCATCATCATGGCTTCTCCCAGACACGGCGCAGCTCTGCCGGCTACAACACAGGCGACCGCGCCGTGAACTGCGAATCAGCCTTCTGACATTTCCCTGCTAAAGCTTTGTGGATCAGTACTGCTGGGACTGTAAAGAAGGGAACCCCCCGGACTCTTGTACTGAAAATGGAACTGTTATGCCGCATACACACCATCACTTTATGTGATGAAAAAAACGACATTTTCTGTGAAGTAAAAAACGACGTTTTTGAAACTTCAATTTTCAAAGACGAAGTTGCCTACACACCATCGTTTTTCTCACAGTGCTCTAGCAAAGCGCGGTTACGTTCACCACGTTTTTCCATTGACGCTCGCTTCATAACTAGCTTCTGGGCATGCGCGGGTGTAAAAACATAGTTTTAAACTACGTTTTTTGCTACACACGGTCAATTTCTGTGAAGTAAAAAACGACGCTTTGAAAAACGACACATAAAATTGAAGCATGCATTTTTTGTTGTTTTTCAGAAGACATAAAACAAAGTTTTCCCCCACACACGGTAATTTAAAGTGACGCTTTTAAAAACGTCGTTTTTTTTCATCACATAAAGTGATGGTGTGTACGGGGCATTAGTGCAAATAAAAAAAGTATCACGGACAGTACTCAATTGTTTTGTTGCAAGCGCACTGTTATGGCTACAATCACCTTAATCCAGATTTACTTGTAGCACAAAGCTTGGAGTTTTAGCCTAGGTTCACACTGCTGCGAATTCAAAATCGCGGTAAAATGCGATTTTACCGCGATTTCGCGGCCGCGATTTTGCCGCAATTTAATGTAAATCGCGGCCCAAAATCGCAAAAAGTAGTACAGGAACTACTTTTTGAAATCGCAGATGCGGCGTCGCACTGATTAGGACAGTGCCATTGCCGACAATTGCTGCCGATTTGAGATGCGATTTGACATGTCAAATCGCATCTCAAATCGTTCCAAATCGTACCCAGTGTGAACCAGGGCTCAGGCTCCATTCACATCTAGGCGGACGAAATCGCGGCGTTTTGTCCCGCGAATTGCGGCGGCAAATAGCGGCGTTTTGTACCGCGATTTGCGGCGAGAAAAACGCCACGATTGTCCGCCTAGATGTGCCCCTAGGATCTGCCCCTCTATGGAGATGGTTCCCGAACGCCGAAAGCCGCCTGAAAAAAAGGTCTGGGACCTTCTTTCAGGCGGCAGGCGACAGGCGTATGGCGTTCGGAGTGGATATATGAACCATCTCCATAGAGGGCAATGTGTTTCCAGCCCTCTGGCGGCAGCGGCGTCACACTACAGGCGACAAAACGCCTAGGTGTGAATGGGGACTTAGACTTTTACTGGCTAACTTAACCCCTTTGTGCCTAATGCCGCGTACACACAATCATTTTTTGACATGAAAAAAAAACAACGTTTTTAAAAACGTCATTTAAAATGATCGTGTGTGGGCTCCACATCATTTTTCGGCTTCTGAAAAACAACAAAAAAAAAATTCGAACATGCTGCATTTTTTAACGTCGTTTTAAAAAATTACGTTTTTCGGGTTGTAAAAAATGAACGTGTGTGGGCTAAAACGACGTTTTAAACCCGCGCATGCTCAAAAGTAGGTTATGAGACGGGAGCGCTCGTTCTGGTAAAACTACCGTTCATAATGGAGTAAGCACATTCATCACGCTGTAACAGACAGAAAAGCGCGAATCGTCTTTTACTAACACGGAATCAGCTAAAGGCGAATGGAACTTCCCTTTAGAGTGCCATCTTACGTGTTGTACGTCACTGCGCTTTGTTCATAATTTTTTTTAAACGATGGTGTGTGGGCAACGTAGTTTTTAATGATGAAGTTAGAAAAACCTTGTTTTTTGGACATGCTGAAAAACAACGTTTTTTTTCATGCCGAAAAATGATCGTGTGTACGCGGCATTAGAGTAAAACAAATATTAATGCCTAAGCACAATTTTGCAACTTTGACATGTGATAGTAAAGCTGTACATATCATCACAACTACTTTGTGCATCCAGGTGGGTTATACCACTTTTTTTTTTCAGGACAAATTGGGCTTTCATTTGGTGGTAAATGGTAATGGATATCACCCTGATTTATTTTTTAAAGCGGAGGTTCACGCAAAAAGAGAACTTCCGCTATTTGGATCCCGCCCCCCCTCCGGTGTCACATTTGGCACCTTTCAGGGGGGAGGGGGGGTGCAGATACCTGTCTGAGACAGGAATTTGCATCACTTCCGGGTTCTGATGCCCGTGGGGAATCCAGCCTGTCACGTCACCCCCCCCCCCCCCCGCTGTCTTCTGGGAAACACTGTTCCCAGGAGAGAGCGGGGACCAGTGACGGCGCGCCGCGATCCTCGCACATGCACAGTAGGGAATCGGGCAGTGAAGCCGCAAGGCTTCACTTCATGATTTCCTCACAGAGGATGGTGGCGGAAGCAGCCGAGGACCGAGCGATTGCTCAGCCTCGGCTGCTGACATCGCGGGAGCAATGGACAAGTAAGTGTCCATTTTTATAAAAGTCAGCAGCTTCCGTATTTGCAGCTGCTGGCTTTAACTACTTGCCGACCTGCCGCCGTCGTTTTACGGCGGCAGGTTGGCTCCCCTGCGCGAGAGCCCGTAGCTCTACGTCGGCTCTCTTGCAGGATACTAGGGGCGTGCGTGTGCCCCCCGCTCGCCCCCGAGTCCCGTACCTGGCGGGCGCGATCGCCGCCGGGCACCCGCGATTGCTCGTTACAGAGCGGGGACCGGGAGCTGTGTGTGTAAACAAACAGCTCTTGGTCCTGTCAGGGGGGGAAATGCTGATCCTCTGTTCATACAATGTATGAACAGAAGATCAGTGATTTCCCCTAGTGAGGCCACCCCCTCTACAGTTAGAACACACCCAGGGAACATACTTAACCCCTTCCCGCCCCCTAGTGTTAACTCCTTCACTGACAGTGGCATATTTATAGTAATCCAATGCATTTTTATAGCAATGATCGCTATAAAAATGCCAATGGTCCCAAAAATGTGTCAAAAGTGTCCGAAGTGTCCGCCATAATGTCGCAGTACCGAAAAAAAATCGCTGATCGCCGCCATTACTAGTAAAAAAAATATATTAATAAAAATGCCATAAAAATACCCCCTATTTTGTAAACGCTATAACTTTTGCGCAAACCAATCAATAAACGCTTATTGCGTTTTTTTTAATGAAAAATATGTAGAAGAATACGTATCGGCAGGAAAAAAAATTTTTTTTATATATTTTTGGGGATATTTATTATAGCAAAAAGTAAAAAATATTCATTTTTTTCAAAATTGTCGCTCTATTTTTGTTTATAGCACAAAAAATAAAAACCGCAGAGGTGATCAAATACCACCAAAAGAAAGCTCTATTTGTGGGAAAAAAAGTGCTAATCTTGTTTGGGAGCCACGTCGCACGACCGCGCAATTGTCAGTCAAAGCGACGCAGTCCCGAATCGCAAAAAGTTCTCTGGTCTTTGGGCAGCAATATGGTTCGGGGGTTAAGTGGTTAAAAAAAAAAAAAAAATGGTGGAACCTCCGCTTTAACAAAGGAAAACTGGCCCAAAATAGTAAAAAAATAAAAATCTAGCTGTATATTTATTGTTACCTCCATAACCTTCCACCAAAGAACAACCCAAAATAAATTCTCCTGGTCCTGCAGATTGAAGTGATACCACATATGTGTATGTCAGTTGTTGTTTGTCCCTGTAGTACAGCCCAGAAACAATAGAGCGCATCTTGCTTTTTTTTTTTTTTTTTTTTTATCTTACCTAAACCACGCTGACACTGATACTAATTTATAAAAAAAAAAATCCTACCAAAAAAAACAAATACTGACCCCTACCTTAACCTTTGACCCTGATCTTGACCCAAACACTAAGGCCCCTTTCACACTGGGGCGGGAGCGGTGCGGTATTAACTCCCGCTAGCGGCCGACAAAGGGTTAATACCGCCCGCAATGCGCCTCTGCTTCCGTGCTGCCTCCTCTTGCAGTGCGGGAAAATTAACCCTTTCGCGGGACTGCGGGAAGAAGCTGTCTGTGCGGGAGAGTCCCGTAGAATCTGTGCGTGTTGGGAGGTATGCGCAGGGCCGCCATCAGGAATTTTGGGGCCCCTTACACAGCTTAAGGCATGGGCCCCCTGGAGCAGAGAACCGGGGAGGGGGGGGCTGCCGCAAATTAAGAAGCGGGGGGGGGGGCCTTTACAAAAAAAATAAGAAATAAAGAAAAAAATATATATAAAAAAACGGGGGGTAGCCATCCGGGGCCCTGGGGACCTCTGGGCCCTTTAATAAAAAGAAAAAAGAAACCTCTGGGCCCTTTAAAAAAATAGAAAAAAGGGGGGTTGCCATCCGGGGGCCCTGGAGACCTCTGGGCCCTTTAATAATAATAATAATAATATATATATATAAAAAAACATTTTTTTTAATAAAAAATAAATAAAAAAAGGGGGGTTGCCATCAGGGCCCCCCTATTGGGCGGGGCCCATGGGCTTGAGCCCAGTCGAGCCCAATGGTAAGTCCGGCCCTGATGCCCTGTACACACGATCGGTCCATCCGATGAAAACGGTCTGATGGATTTTTCCATCAGTTATCCGATGAAGCTGACTGATGGTCCGTCGCGCCTACACACCATCGATTAAAAAAACGATCGTGTCAGAACGCGGTGACGTAAAACACAACGACGTGCTGAAAAAAACGAAGTTCAATGCTTCCAAGCATGCGTCGACTTGATTCTGAGCATGCGTGGATTTTTAACCGATGGACATTCAAAGAGAGAAAACACAGGGGCCGGCTTTAGGCCCCTTTTACACATGCGGACCGTATGTCCGCTTTTTCATCCATCCGTGTGCGGATGAAAAAGGGACATACATTAGTCCCTACTGTATGAGATCGCGGGTGTCAGCAGATTAACCACTTAAGGACCTTGCCTGTTTTTCAGTGTTTACAAGATTAAAACATTTTTTTTTGCTAGAAAATTACTTTTAACCCCCCAAACATTATATATTTTTTTCTAACACCCTAGAGAATAAAATGGCGGTCATTGCAATATTTTTTGTCACACCATATTTGCGCAGCGGTCTTACAAGGGCACTTTTTATCTATCTATCTATCTATCTATCTATCTATCTATCTATCTATCTATCTATCTATCTATCTATCTATCTATATTTATCTATCTATCCTAATTTATTCTATCTATCTATCTATCCTAATTTATTCTATCTATCTATCTATCTATCTATCTATATATCCTAATTTATTCTATCTATCTATCTATCTATCTATCTATCTATCTATCTATCTATCTATCCTAATTTATTCTATCTAAATCTATCCTAATTTATTCTATCTATCTATCTATCTATCTATCTATATATCCTAATTTATTCTATCTATCTATCTATCTATCTATCTATCTATCTATCTATCTATCCTAATTTATTCTATCTAAATCTATCCTAATTTATTCTATCTATCTATTTATCTATCTATCTATCTATCTATCTATCTATCTATCTATCCTAATTTATTCTATCTAAATCTATCCTAATTTATTCTATCTATCTATCTATTTATCTATCTATCTATCTATCTATCTATCCTAATTTATTCTATCTATCTGTCTATCTATCCTAATTTATTCTATCTAAATCTATCCTAATTTATTATATCTATATCTATCTATCTATCTATCTATCTATCTATCTATCTATCTATCTATCTATCTATCTATCCTAATTTATTCTATCTAAATCTATCATAATGTATTATATCTATCTCTATCTATCTATCTATCTATCTATCTATCTATCTATCCTAATTTATTCTATCTAAATCTATCCTAATTTATTCTATCTCTATCTATCTATCTATCTATCTATCTATCTATCTATCTATCTATCTATCTATCCTAATTTATTCTATCTGTCTATCTATCCTAATTTATTCTATATCTATCTATCTATCTATCTATCTATCTATCTATCTATCCTAATTTATTCTATCTAAATCTATCCTAATTTATTCTATCTAAATCTATCCTAATTTATTCTATCTATATCTATCTATCTATCTATCTATCTATCTATCTATCTATCTATCTATCTATCTATCTGTCTATCTATCCTAATTTATTCTATCTAAATCTATCCTAATTTATTCTATCTATATCTATCTATCTATCTATCTATCTATCTATCTATCTATCTATCTATCTATCTATCTATCCTAATTTATTCTATCTAAATCTATCCTAATTTATTCTATCTCTATCTATCTATCTATCTATCTATCTATCTATCTATCTATCTATCTATCTATCTATCTATCTAAATCTATCCTAATTTATTCTATATCTATCTATCTATCTATCTATCTATCTATCTATCTATATCTATCTATCCTAATTCTATCTATCTATCTATCTTAAGAACAGAGATTATGGTCCGGATTCAGAAAAGAGATACGACGGTGTATCTCCTGATACGCCGTCGTATCTCTGAGTCCGGCCATCGTATCTATGCGCCTAATTCATAGAATCAGTTACGCATAGATATCCCTAAGATCCGACAGGTGTAAGTGTCTTACGCCGTCGGATCTTAGGCTGCAATTCCACGCTGGCCGCTAGGTGGCGCTTCTGTTTGTTTTTCCGCGAGGAATATGCAAATTAGTATTTACGTCGATTCAGAAACGAACGACCGCCCGGCGCTTTTTTTTTTTACGTAGTTTGCGTTTGGCTTTTTCCGGCGTATAGTTACCCCTGCTATATGAGGCATAGCTAATGTTAAGTATGGCCGTCGTTCCCGCGCCGAGTTTTGAATTTTTTACGTCGTTTGCGAGAACGGCTGTACGTAATTTATGTTCACGACGAAGGCAATGACGTTTTGCGGTGGATTTTTGAGCATGCGCACTGGGATGTTTTCACGACCGGCGCATGCGCAGTTTAAAAAAAACGTCAAATACGCGGGGTCCAACCCAATTTAAATAAAACACGCCCCCTACATCCCCATTTGAATTACGCGGCCTTACGCCGCAACACATACGTTACGCCGCCGTAACTAAGGGCGCAAGTTCTTTCTGAATAAAGAACTTGCGCCCAAAGTTACAGCGGCGTAACGTATCTCAGATACGTTACGTCGGGCGGACAGATACGCCAATGTATCTGAATCCAGCCCACTGTGATCACTAAGAAAAACGCATTTATAATGTGTGTGGGCCAGATTCACAAAGAGATACGACGGTGTATCTACAGATACACCATCGTATCTCTGACTTACACTGGTCCTATCTATGCGCCTGATTCATAGAATCAGTTACGCATAGATAGGGCTAAGATCTGACAGTGTTACACTGTGTTACACTGTCGGATCTTTTTTTCAATTTAAAAATGGCGCCGGGGGCGTTCCCGCTGATTTACGATAAATAATATGTAAATCAGCGAGATACGCAAATTCACGAACGTACGCGGACCCGTCGCAGTGTTCTTACGTCGTTTCCGTAGCGGTTTTCCCGTCGTATACTTACCCCTGTTTTTAGCAGGCGCAGCCAATGTTAAGTATAGCTGGCGTTCCCGCGTCGAATTTGAATTTTCCAACGTCGTTTGCGTACGCCGATTCACGAACACGCGCGTCGCAAGTCCCGCTCACGTCGAAACCACTGACGTCCTAGTGACGTCAGTGGGAGCAATGCACGCCGGGAAATTCCCCGGACGGCGCATGCGCATTTAAATAGTACACTCCCCTAGCCGCGGAATTAGAATTCCGCCGGGGGATTTAGGATCCGCCGTCGCAAGTTTGGATCTTAATTCACGTAGATCGAGCGGATCTATAGATCCGCTGAGCTACGTGAATCTGGCCCGGTGTGTGTATATATATATTTTAATTCTATGGGCCAGATTCACGTAGATCAGCGGATCTATAGATCCGCTCGATCTACGTGATTTAAGATCCGCTCCCGCAAGTTTGAGAGGAAAGTGGCTAATTCACAAACCACTTACCTCCAAACTTGCGGCGGCGGATCCTAAATCCCCCGGCGGAATTCAAATTCCGCGGCTAGGGGGAGTATACTATTTAAATCAGGCGCGTTCCCGCGCCGATTTAAATGCGCATGCGCCGTCCGTGAAATTTCCCGGCGTGCATTGCTCCCACTGACGTCGCTAGGACGTCAGTGGTTTCGACGCTTACGTAAACGACGTCCGTCCGTATTCGAGTTACGCAAACGACGTTAAAAAATTCAAATTCGACACGGGAACGCCGGCTATACTTAACATTGGCTGCGCCTGATAAAAGCAGGGGTAAGTATTACGACGGGAAAGCCGCTACGGAAACGTCGTAAGAAGACTGCGTCGGGTCCACGTACGTTCGTGAATTTGCGTATCTCGCTGATTTACATATTATTCAAGGTAAATCAGCGGGAACGCCCCCGGCGCCATTTTTAAATCGAAAATAAGATCCGACAGTGTAACACAGTGTAACACTGTCAGATCTTAGCCCTATCTATGCGTATCTGATTCTATGAATCAGACGCATAGATAGGACCAGTGTAAGTCAGAGATACGATGGTGTATCTGTAGATACACGTCGTATCTCTTTGTGAATCTGGCCCACAATCTCTATCTATCTATCTATCTATCTATCTATCTATCTATCTATCTATCTATCTATCTATATATCCTAATTCTTTCTATCTATCTATCTATCTATCTATCTATCTATCTATGGGCTAGATTCACATAGCCCGCCCTAACTTTGCGGCGGCGTAGTGTATCGTGTTTACACTACGCCGCCGTAAGTTAGCGAGGCAAGTACATGATTCACATAGTACTTGCCTGCTAAGTTACGGCGGCGTAGCCTAAAGCGGGCGGGCGTAAGGCCGCCTAATTCAAAATAGGCTGAGGGGGCGTGTTCTATGTTAATTTTGTTTGACCTGACGTGATTGACGTTTTTTTGGAACGGCGCATGCGCCGTCCGCCTACATATCCCAGTGTGCATTGCGGCAATGTACGCCGCACGGGCCTATTGGTTTCGACGTGGACGTAAATCCCTATTCACGGACGACTTACGTAAACAACGTAAAATATTCGCATTTCGACGCGGGAACGACTGCCATACTTAACATTACTATTCCAGCTATTTGATGGAATAACTTTAGGCCTGATAATGCGTTATGTAAACAGCATATTTGTACAGCGTCGGCCGGGCGTACGTTCGTGAAAAAGCGTATCTAGTGATTTACATATTCTACGCCGACCGCAATGGAAGCGCCACCTAGCGGCCAGCCTAAATATTGCACCCTAAGATAGGATGGCGCAAGCCGTCTTATCTCAGATAGGTTTAAGTGTATCTCTGTTTGAGAATACACTTAAACTTAGGTCGGAGCAGATTCCGAGTTAGGTCGGCGTATCTACTGATACACCGGCCTAACTCTTACTGAATCTGGCCCTATATATCTATCTATCCATCTATATATCTATATATCCTAATTCTATCTATCTATCTATCTATCTATCTATCCTAATTCTATCTATCTATCTATCTATCTCTCTCTATATCTATCTATCTATCTATCTATCTATCTATCCATCTCTCTCTATATCTCTCTATCTCTCTATCTATCTATCTACCTCTCTCTCTCTATCTATCTATCTATCTATCTATCTACCTCTCTCTCTCTCTCTCTCTCTATATCTCTCTATCTATCTATCTATCTATCTACCTCTCTCTCTCTCTCTATCTATCTATCTATCTATCTATCTATCTATCTATCTATCTATCTATCTATCTACCTCTCTCTCTATCTATCTATCTATCTATCTATCTATCTATCTATCTATCTATCTATCTACCTCTCTCTCTCTCTATCTATCTATCTATCTATCTATCTATCTATCTACCTCTCTCTCTCTCTATCTATCTATCTATCTATCTATCTATCTACCTCTCTCTCTCTCTATATATCTCTCTATCTATCTATCTATCTATCTATCTATCTATCTATCTACCTCTCTCTCTCTCTATCTATCTATCTATCTATCTATCTATCTACCTCTCTCTCTCTCTCTCTATCTATCTATCTATCTATCTATCTATCTATCTATCTATCTATCTATCTACCTCTCTCTCTCTCTCTATCTATCTATCTATCTATCTATCTATCTATCTATCTATCTATCTATCTATCTATCTATCTATCTATCTATCTATCTACCTCTCTCTCTCTCTATCTATCTATCTATCTATCTATCTATCTATCTACCTCTCTCTCTCTCTATCTATCTATCTATCTATCTATCTACCTCTCTCTCTCTCTCTATATATCTCTCTATCTATCTATCTATCTATCTACCTCTCTCTCTCTCTATCTATCTATCTATCTATCTATCTATCTATCTATCTATCTATCTACCTCTCTCTCTCTCTCTCTCTATCTATCTATCTATCTCTCTCTCTCTCTCTCTCTCTCTCCATATCTCTCTATCTATCTATCTATCTAGCCATATATATATACATATAAATCTATATTTCTATGATATTTATTATACAGATTGTTAGCATTACTTATGCGCTGTGTAGGGAAAGGACACATATTTATGATGAAAGTGTAAAATATGGATTTTATTCGGCTCTGAGATTTGTTGACACAGCTGGAAGGGCCACACAATGTTTGCTCCATAAAATGAATTCCTAATGTGGTCATCAATATTGTTCCAGCAGATTTTCAGATGTATTTCTCTGTATTTTGTATTACCGGCGGACTAATGTGTGACTCCAGGGTGATTGCATGCAAATATCACTGATAAATGAACAGTCCGCGGCACAGAAAGAATAAACATAGGTTAGTAATAAGTAACACGATAAATGGATAGGTCCGGCCTGAATGTGTAGGTAATATAGCGATGGTGGTCATGGCAGCGATCAGTTGGTTGTTCTTGCATTCAAGCTTACACCAGGATTCACCAAACTGTAGGCAAACGCAGTCTATTTTCTCCACTGTAGGTGGCGCTTGACCACAGCAGCATTGCAGTTGGAGGGGGAAGTCAAGAGTAACATGGTCCCCTATGGTTTCTAAGGGTCTCTGGTTGAATGCTGCCACCCTATGTGACTTTGGTTGCCATCTTGGCTCAGGCAGAGCATATTTAAGGCCCTGGGTCACAGGCCTGCCATGCATTTGACATTTCGGTAGTGTAGGAACAGGGCCCTCTTCTGACGGGGACAGTGGGAGAGGGTTCCAGATGAGTAAGGGAAGAATAGGGACGCGCCATCCTTCCTGAAAAACCTTCCTATTTGGGAACGGACCAGCCTGGCCACATTCCACCCCGCAAGACAGACACTGTCCGCACATCTGAGACCTGTATGCTACACACTGCCCTTATATACCATGAGTGCCCCCGGCAGGGTGCCTTCCCGTCAGGTTTGCTGTGAACTACTGGATTCTACATTAATACAAGTTCTATTCTCTACAACTGGACTCTGTGGGCCAGATTCTCGTAGATCGGCGTATTTTTGTGCGGGCGTAACGTATCCTATTTACATTACGCCTCCGCAACTTAGACAGGCAAGTGCAGTATTCTCAAAGCACTTGCTCTGTAAGTTGCGGCGGCGTATCGTAAATAGGCCGGCGTAAGCGCGCCTAATTCAAATTTGGAACAGGGGAGCGTGTTTTATGTAAATAACTTGTGACCCGACGTGATTGACGTTTTTCACGAACGGCGCATGCGCCGTCTGTGGAATATCCCAGTGTGCATTGCTCCAAAGTACGCCGCAAGGACGTATTGGTTTTGACGTGAACGCAAATGACGTCCAGCCCCATTCACGGACGACTTACGCAAACAACGTAAAATGTTCAAATTTCGAAGCGGGAACAACAGCCATACTTAAAGAGGAGTTCCACCCAAATTTGAACTTCCGCTTATCCCACTCCTCACCCCCTTACATGCCACATTTGGCATGTAATTTTTTTGGGGGGGGAGTGGGGGCTTCAGGAAGAGTGGGACTTCCTGTCCCACTTCCTCCTTCCTGTAGGCGACTAAGCTTAATCGCCTACAGGAAGGGGCTGCTGTAGGCGATCGCCTAGGACACGTCACAGGTCCTAGGCGATCTCCTGGCCAATTACAAGGGCGCAGCGCCGCATGCGCATGCGCAGTGCCGCTCGCGCATGCGCAGTGCCGCTCGCGCATGCGCAGTGGGTGCCCGGCCGTGAAGCCGAAAGCTGTCACGGCCGGGTGCCCACACTGAGAATGAAGACGCCGGCCGGGGAGGGGGGGAGAGGAGCAGAGCCCCGGCCGGCGTGTCGCTGGAGCGCTGGAGCAGGTAAGTGTCTGTTTATTAAAAGCCAGCAGCTACACTTTTTGTAGCTGCTGACTTTTAATAAACATACAAATTGGCTGGAACTCCCCTTTAACATTGGGTACGCCACCTAGGGGGCAGCTTTAACTTTACGCCGGCGTATCTCTTACGGAAACGGCGTATCTTTACTGCGATGGCCGCACGTACGTTCGTGAATCGGCGTATCTAGTCATTTACATATTCTACGCCGAACTCAATGGAAGCGCCACCTAGCGGCCAGCCTAAATATTGCACCCTAAGATACGACGGCGCAGGCTGTCGTATCTTAGCTAGGTTTAAGTGTATCTCATTTTGAGAATACACTTAAACTTACGACGGCGCAGATTCAGAGTTACGTCGGCGTATCTACTGATACGCCGGCGTAAATCTTTCTGAATCTAGCTATTGGTCAACAAACCTTTGAAAACAAGCAATGATTTGGTAAATAGAACAGTTAGCAACAGCAACTAGATTTCAGATGACCAAAATCAGATAAGTGAATGATTAATTCTGATTGGAAGTTTAAGGATACAGATCCCGCGTGTTACCTTATTGATAATCCTGACTCTGCAAGGAAAGATCAGGGGCCTAACGATCTGTCACTGTCGATAACTCACAGTCATTATGTCTTTATCTGGAACGTCCTAGCGCTGGGAAGAATCGGAGCTACGTAAATGAATGGAAGATGATGGAGGTCGCTGCTGATACGAGGACAAAGATATTAAGCGCTCCGCTTTTCCTCTCTCAGCACAAATCATATTACCTGCTCTCAATCAAGCACATTACTTCCCTGACCTATGTAAAGGAAATAACAAGCGATAGCTTAGTGACAATACATGAATCATAATCATCCAGTTTGTCAGCCGACCCGACATCCATCATAACTGTGCAACAGCATTGCGCTGCGATGTCTCCTGAGCTTTGTCAAGGAGAGTCAAGATTTCCCGTCATCAGCCAGCGAGTTCTGTAATAAGCGATATTTACTGCGTTAAATATGAACTGTGGTAGGGGTGCGCACTACTACTACGGAGGCGCAGCGTACCGTTTTTACGCTACGCCCCCGTAAATTACGCGCGCTACGCTACATTCACGAAGCAGTAGCTCTGTAATTTGCGTGTGCGCTCCGTAAAACTGCCCGGCGTAAACGCGCGTAATTTAAATGATCCCGTAGGGGGCGTGGATCATTTAAATTAGGCGCGTTCCCGCGCCGAACGTAGTGCGCATGCTCCGTCGGGAAACTTTCCCGACGTGCATTGCCGTAAATGACGTTGCAAGGACGTCATTTGCTTCAACGTGAACGTAATTGGCGTCCAGCGCCATTCATGATTCACTTACGCAAACAACGTAATTTTTAAAAATCCCGACGCGGGAACGACGGGTATACTTAGCATTGGCTGCCCCTGCTAATAGCAGCGTTACGCAGAAACCGACTAACGCAAACAACGTAAAATGCGAACGCCGGGCGTGCGTACGGTTGTGAATCGGCGTGAGTATGCAATTTGCATACTCTACGCTGACCACTACGGGAACGCCACCTAGCGGCCATCGTAAGAATGCAGCCTACGATACGACGGCATAAGAGCCTTATGCCAGTCATATCTTAGGCTGCAGTCGGCGTATCGAGCTTTCTGAATACAGAAAAGTCGATACGTCGGCGCAACTAAGCAATTGCGCTGCGTATCTATGGATACGCAGACGCAATTGCTTACTGAATCTACCCCTGTGTGTATTGCCCATATGCACCAGAGGCAAGCAGCATGGTGACTCTCTAGTTAGAACCGCGGTCTTGAATTACTTAAATCCCGTTTAGGGGCGGACTGACAACTCATGGGGCCCCCGGGCAATAGAAGATTATGGGGCCCCCGGGCTTAAAGATGGCCACCAAGCCAGGAGGCAGTGCAGAGGCGGGGCAGCTAAAATCTCGGGATTTTCACATCAAAAGCATGTCAGTTTTGGACATATCAGGGACAGATGTAAAAAAAACATAGATTTTTACATACTGTCCCTGGTTTTACTGAGCCTGGCAACCCTGATGGGGCCCCCTAGTGGCATGGGGCCCTCGGGCGTAGATTCAGAGTTACGACGGCGTATCTACTGATACCTGTTTTAGGGACCGCTTCCTGATTGGCCGGGAGGAGAATCAGTGTGACAATACCGAATATTCATTCACTATTGTCACACAACTGGGTGGTCTCAGGGCGCAGTGCCCTGCGCCCCGAGCCCACCTTTTTCTGAAACCTATTCTAACCTCTGGCTCTAATCATGTGCTTCAAAAAAACAAACCTCCATTGGAATCCAATTGTCCGGCGTCCTTCATGTAGATTAGGGGGCTGAATGCATGGATGGGGGGGGGCTAGGGTTGCCACCTTTTCTTCAAGCTAAACCCGAACACTTTAGTGGCCTGGGACACCTTTCGATGCCCCAAGGAGAGTCGTAATGCGGTGAGCATAGCCTGCTGCAGCGAACAGTGGGTCTGATGCTGAACCTGCCCCCAGACAGCAACGGATTTGCGCGCAACGATCTTGGTTACATGGGGAGCCACAGCCTGGTCTGAATAATGTGTCCAGGTTTTAGTCTGCCTGAAACCTGGACACGCGATTTAAAACCCGGACTGTCCGCTGAATCCCGGACAGGCGGCAACCCTAGGGGGGGGCGGTGCTTGTGCGCCCCTAATGGACGGGCCGCCACTGGTGGAAGGGTTCGGGGTGCAGGGTAACATGAAACAGGCCAATTGGGGCCTTGGGCTCTGGTCACAGTGCACGGCCACACACATGGAGCAATTGATCTTTGGATGAATGATGGTAGGGGGCGGATTGTGTGGGGCGGGCGGCGCCCCCTGTGGACCAGCCGCCCCTGATTGCTATACTACAATGTATTTTTGTGTTTAATACGGCTTCGAGGAGTGGTGATCCCTCCTGATAGGACATTGCTTGACAGTAGCATTATTATGCAGCTGTGTCCAATACTATTACACATATGTTGTAACAGCGGACTTGTTCCAATCGTATTACTAACTCGTCTTCCAAACATTTTTGGTAGCTATTCTTGGTGTTGGCAAATGAACTGAAGGGAGAGTCAGTCCAGGTTTTTAGGAAACGGCCACATGTGGGAATTGTCTAGCTGACTGCAAATTCCAATTGTCCCTTCCAGGCTTGGAGCAACAAAAAGGCTCCACAGAACAGAGCACTGTAACATATGTGACCCCCCCAAACCCAAAAGGGGGCATTTTTTTTAAGTGGTTCTAAAACCTTAAAGGGGTTATAAAGGAAATCAATTTTTTTCTTAATGAGCATCCTTTACCTGCAGAGATTCCTCTTTTCACTTCCTCATTGTTCGTTTTTGCTCAGAAGTTGCTCTATTTCTTCTCTGTTCTGTTCACTTCCTGCTTGTCTGATTGTTACTGACCACCGTGAAGGGAGGCTTTACTGCGGTGGTCAGTAACGTGCTCGCCCCCTCCTGGGAACTACATCTGTGCGGCAGGACGCTCTCTACGTGTTAGAGACTTCAAGGAGGTGTGAATTACGGGGCGTGCCGCAATGCATACTGGGAAATGTAGTTCTTACATGAACGAGCGATGCAAACCAGGAAGTGAATGAGAGAACAGAAACTAGAATGCCTGAGGTGATATAGATGAAGGAATTTTTTTTTTTCTTAACCAATTCAGACTTCACCAGAACTAGAGACTTGCTCCTGGTTAGTTTACTTCAATTGTCTCAGCAACGGCTTAGCATCATTTCTGGTTTTCTATTCTGATTCTCCATTTTATTTTATATTTTATTTGATTTAAATGATTTTTTTTTGTTTCTCCCAAAAACTTAAAAACCATATAGCCTTCATTTTTCCAACCCAGGCCCGCTTGATACATAGCCTTTTAATCAATTGTTTAGAAAGTCTCCACACTTAGAGCACTAAGGGCCATTTCTGTCTGCTGCTTTGTTCCTCTGTTATCTGCATGAATCCCTTCTGGCAAGTTTTCTTGACACCATGAGGGAAAAAAAGGTGATAGGGGAGGGATCTCCAGCACACAGCCTGTGATTGACAGCCTCAGCTCTGTTCCTGTGTGCTGTACGAAGGGGGTGTGTCCCTTCTCCCCAATCAGGTCTCAAAACTGCCCTCAATGAGCTCTGCAGAGTGTAACTTCAGCTCTCCACCCTCTGTTTTCTGAAATCTCAGACAAGCTTTATAAATTCTGTACTTGGAGCACATGTAGAAAAAAGTAGACTGCAGATAAACAGGTGAAACTTCTGTAGGAGGATTTGTTTCATCTCTGAATGAGTGAGTGACTTGTATAGCGCTACACATGCCAATTGAATCGCCTCTAGGCGCTTTTTGCAGCCAGTGTCTGCTTAGCTGGTGCGGTCATTTTACCCCGTAGGATCTCGACACACTTGGGACACACAGTCGTATACACATATATACTGGGCCAATTTGGACAAGATCCAATTTACCTACCAGCATGTCTTTGGAGTGTGAGAGGAAACTGGAGTACCCGGAGGAAACGCACGCAGACACAGGGAGAACATGCAAACTCCAAGCAGATGGTGTCGTGGTCGGGATTCGAACCAGCGATCCTTTTTGCTGCTAGGTGAAAGTGCTAACCACTGTGCTGCCCTCTGATCTCTGTGTATCACCTGAGGCCAGTCACTTCCCTGGGTTTATGTGAGGGTTTACAACCACAAGTATAGTTCCTACTGTATGGGTGTGTCCCATGCTAATCCAAGACATTGTGGGATACTGTAATCATTGCAGTAGGTATGTATGCACTGGGGGGGGGGGGGGGGGGGGGGGGGGTGCAGGTCAGGGCAGACCAGCTTTGTTTGGGAGGGAGGATGGGGGAACTTTAGTTGTAATGTGAACATACACAGTGGAACCTCGGATTACGAGCATAATTTGTTCCAGGAGAATGCTCGTAATCCAAAGCACTCGCATATCAAAGCGAGTTTCCCCATAGAAGTCAATGGAAACAAAAATAATTAGTTCCGCATTGACTTCTATGGCATGCAATACCGCATGTGGCCAGAGGTGGGGGGGGGGGCGCCGGAGAGCCTTGGAAAGGCTCAGGGACAACTCGGCTGAACCCGGTAAACCTTGGAAAGGCTCGGGAACGCAGTATTTACTAGTTTTTCTGAACGGCTCCGGCGCCCCTGCACCTGAGGCCAAATGCTTTACTGCACATGGAGTCAGGATTTTCAAAAAACAGTGCTTGTATTGCGAAACGCTCGTTAACCGCGTTACTCTGAATGTCGCGCAGGGCCAGCCCTTTCATTTGAATGGGTTGCCCCATGCGCATAGGTCACCCAGAAAAGAAGCTACTGCTTTTCGAGCAACGCGCTTCACGCAATTTTTAAAGGTGCAGTTTGGCGTGCAACAATTGTGGCAGAATCGCATCGTACTTGGGGGTGTCATTGAAGGATAGTGCCCCCCCCCAAAGTGCATCACGTATTTTGCACCGATTGCCACGTGTTTTGGAATTCCAAATTTTGACCAGTAGCGATGCGTCTATACAGGGCGCTGGAGCGCCGCCCCCTCTGGCTCTCGCACCGCCACTGAAAATAACATAGATTCATGCATTGTATGAATGTATGTTATTGTTGCCGCTGGTCTATTCAGATGGCCGGACATTGAGCGCCAGCCACCTGAATAACGTAAGCTGGTTGGCTGTATGGAAGTGCCTATCAGAGCCAGCGGCTCTGATAGGCTTTCCGAGTACAGCCCTCAGCATCCGGAAGCTTATCCAGGGAACGTACAGGGGTGCGTTCCTTGGAAAAGACTGACAGGCGTCTCACCCAATCAGGTTCACCGGTTGTGGCCAACGGTATTCTGATTGGCTGAAGCGTCATCAAGGGCGGGAGAAGACATGGAGGGACGTGGATGGCTGACTCCAGTAAAGGTAAGTGCCGGGCGGGGGGGGGGGGGGCATTTTACAGGGCACAGCAGCGACGAAGGGCACAGTGACATCAATGGGCACAGTGGCGACAATAGGCACAGTGGGGACAATGGGCACAGTGGGGACAATTTGAACTTTATGTGTTTTTTGGAGATAATGGGCACAGCGGCATGAATGGCACAGTGGCGACAATTAAAGGGCACAGTGACATCAATGGGCGCAGTGGGGACAATTGGCACAGCGGCTGCGTTTGATGGCATGGCACAGTAGCTGTGTTTGATGGCATGGCACAGTGGTGCGAATTGATGGCACAGTGGCTGCGTTTGATGGCATGGCACAGTGGCTGCGTTTGATGGCATGGCACAGTGACTGCATTTGATGGCATGGCACAGTGACTGCGTTTGATAGCATGTGGTCACAATTGATGGCACAGTGACTGCGTTTGATAGCATGGCACAGTGACTGCATTTGATGGCATGGCACAGTGACTGCGTTTGATGGCATGTGGTCACAATTGATGGCACAGTGACTGCGTTTGATGGCATGTGGTCACAATTGATGGCACAGTGACTGCGTTTGATGGCATGGCACAGTGACTGCGTTTGATGGCATGTGGTCACAATTGATGGCACAGTGACTGCGTTTGATGGCATGTGGTCACAATTGATGGCACAGTGACTGCGTTTGATGGCATGTGGTCACAATTGATGGCACAGTGACTGCGTTTGATGGCATGTGGTCACAATTGATGGCACAGTGACTGCGTTTGATAGCATGGCACACTGGTGCGAATTGATGGCACAGTGACTGTGTTTGATGGCATGGCACAGTGACTGCATTTGATGGCATGGCACAGTGGTGACAACTGATGGCACAGTGGCTGCGTTTGATGGCATGGCACGGTGGTGACAATTGATGGCACAGTGGCTGCATTTGATGGGAACAGTGAGGCTGCAATTTTTTTCTTTCTTTTTTTCGTTTGCGCGCCCCCAAAAATTTTGAGCACCAGCCGCCACTGATTGTGACATGTGAATGGGGCCTAAGGGGAATCGGGGGGATGTTACTGCCGGTGACGACATTCATGTTGGGATGTCATTGGTCCAGGGAACTGTTGGTGCGTCTTCAGCCCAAGTGGTGTCAGGAAGTTCCAAACTTTTATCGAGAAAGTTTTTGTTGGTTTTTCATTTTACACTTTATATGGATATGCTTAAAAAAAAAAGTGCTGGATTTACTTCCAATCCTGCCCAGGGAGAATGATTTGTAGTGATTTTTTGTGGGCGAGAGACGTGTCCTGTCCACCCCCCTTGTACAGAGCGCCCCCCGTCCCGATCCCCGATAGGAGTGAATATCAGAATATCGTAATATTGGTTATCTCCAAGCTGCACCTTCTATTCCTGAAGATTAAATACCCAACAAATCCTCCTCGCCGGTATTTAGCGGAGAACTCTGCAGGCGAGACGCACAACTCGTCATAAATATGTAAAGTCCAATGCTTTTTACTTCTGCTGGATTTTTGTTCCTCCTGCAATGCGAGGAAAAGGAAAATCATTTTCCATAAAGTTTTGGGCCAAGAAAACGGAAGCAGGACTCTAATTAGAGATTTATATAGAAGCAGTGATGTGTTGCAAATGTTTGACCCAGTTCGCAAATTTGTCCAACATAGAGTGACCACGTGTCCTGGATTGCCCGGAAAACAAGAAAGAAAGACAAATAAATAAATTGCAGTCTCACTGTTCCCATCAATTGCAGCCACTGTGCCCATCAAACACAGCCATTGTGCCCATTAAACACAGCCACTGTGCCCATCAAATACAGCCACTGTGCCCACCAATGTTTTGCCACTGTGCCCATCAATTGTCGCCACTGTGCCCATCAATTGTCGCCACTGTGCCCTGTAAAATGCTGCCAGATTGCCACACCCCCCCCCCCCCTGCCCGGCACTTACCTTTCTGGGGCCAGCCATCCTCCTGCCCTCGATGACGCTTTAGCCAATCAGGTTACCAGTAACCAGACCCGGTGAACCTGTGAACCCGATTGGCTGAGACGCCTGTCAGTGTTAACCAGGGAACGCACACCCCCTGCGTCCTCTGGTTAACTATTTGGAAGCCGATTACAGCCTGGAAGCCTGGCAGACTAGGGCTGTTATTGATCAAAATTTTTCTGTTCGATTAATCGTTTTTTTTTTTTATTGATTAATCGACTAATTTCGATTAATTAAAATGCACATACAGATCCAACTACTTTTAGCTGATCTCCTTGCAGGCTGATTCCCAGTGCAGCTACCAACAACTGGAAAAATGGATAGCAGGATACAAAAAGCACACAAAGGCAGCGCTCGATGGGAATAGCATTAAAACTTTTATAGTCTTCAAGTAGGTAACCAAATAAATATTACACTGGAGATAAAAAGCTATATAAACTGTAAAAATGGTGCGAGTAATACCAAACGGTACCAAAAGCGTCATAAAAACATGTAGCCAAGTATGATCCTGGTATAAAAATGTGTACAACGATACCACTGCTGAATCCAGATGAGGAGAGGTTAACATCAGTCCGTCGGCATGAAGGGAACTATCACAACTCCCAGTGGATGGCTGTAGAATCCCAGGTTGATAGAGGGAAGTGATAGAGGGAAGTGTAACAGCCCTTGCGTGAGGCAGATAGTAAGGTCAGATATGAAGGCACAGCAAAGGAGCCCTTCAGATGGACACGGCAAGCCCCGCCGGTGTCCGTGACGTTACTGGATCTCCGACAGAACTCCCTGAAGGCCCAGAAGCTGGTGGAGAGGTGAGTACCAATCAAAAGAATTTTAATTGATCAAAAAGATTAAAGATTAATCGATTAATTAAAAGTTAATTTGCACAGCCCTATGGCAGACCCTTCCAAAAACAAACCAACTGCTGTTATTCAGATGGCCGGCACTCACCAGGGGGCCGGCCATCTGAATAGTGGGCAGCAGCGACAATACATAAATTCATGCAATGCATGAATTTATGTATTGTTTCAGTGGCGGTGCATGAGTGAGAGGGGGCGGCGCTCCTGCGCCCACTATCAACCGCCACTGTCCCGGAATGAAACTGACACAAAAGGGAGGACAGCAGGGGGATACGGAGCATGAAAGGGGGAGAGCAGAATGGAGGACAGCAGCGGCACGGAGGGGGGAGACGGAGCATGGAGGGGGGAGAGCAGAATGGAGGACAGCAGCGACACGGAGGGGGGACATGGAGCATGGAGGGGGGAGAGCAGAATGGAGGACAGCAGCGACACGGAGGGGGGACATGGAGCATGGAGGGGGGAGAGCAGAATGGAGGACAGCAGCGGCACGGAGGGGGGACACGGAGCATGGAGGGGGGAGAGCAGAATGGAGGACAGCAGCGGCACGGAGGGGGGAGACGGAGCATGGAGGGTGAGAGCAGAATGGAGGACAGCAGCGGCACGGAGGGGGGACACGGAGCATGGAGGGGGGAGAGCAGAATGGAGGACAGCAGCGGCACGGAGGGGGGACACGGAGCATGGAGGGGGGAGAGCAGAATGGAGGACAGCAGCGGCACGGAGGGGGGACACGGAGCATGGAGGGGGGAGAGCAGAATGGAGGACAGCAGCGGCACGGAGGGGGGACACGGAGCATGGAGGGGGGAGAGCAGAATGGAGGACAGCAGCGGCACGGAGGGGGGACACGGAGCATGGAGGGGGAGAGCAGAATGGAGGACAGCAGCGGCACGGAGGGGGGACACGGAGCATGGAGGGGGGAGAGCAGAATGGAGGACAGCAGCGGCACGGAGGGGGGACACGGAGCATGGAGGGGGAGAGCAGAATGGAGGACAGCAGCGGCACGGAGGGGGGACACGGAGCTTGGAGGAAGAGAGCAGAACAGACGGGGAACTGGAGGAGGATTCAGGTATCGGTAAAGTATCGGAGCATTTTCCCTGAGTACAAGTACTCGGGGAAATGCTTGGTATCGGTCCCGATACCGATACTAGTATCGGTATTGGGACAACCCTACTTTAAAGTGGTTGTAAACCCTCACATATACCCAGGGAAGTGACTGGTCTCAGGTGATACACAGAGATCAGAGGGCAGCACAGTGGTTAGCACTTTCACCTAGCAGCAAAAAGGGTCACTGGTTCGAATCCCTTTGTAATATGAAAACCTCTAGGGTTGGGATTATGTGGTCAACGAAAAAATATATATTCAGAAAGTTATAAAAAATATATTTTTAATACATATACGTAGAAAAAGTACAAAAATTACATGAACACGCCCACAACATCCCCATTTGAATTAGGCCGCTACACATACATTACGCCGCCGTAACTAAGGGCGCAAGTTCTCTCTGGATACGGAACTTGCGCCCAAAGTTACAGCGGCGTAACGTATCTGAGATACGTTACGCCTGCAGATAGATAGACAAACCTATCTAAATCCGGGCCTATAACTTTTGCGCAAACCAATCTAAAATCCAATAATTTGTAGAAGAATACGTATCGGCCTAAACCGAGGAAAAACATTTTCTTTAAAATATTTTTGGGGGATATTTATTATAGCACAATGTAAAAAATATTGCTTTTTTTTTTTCAAAATTTCAAATTTTTTTGTTCATAGCGCAAAAAAATAAAAACCGCAGAGGTGATCAAATACCACCAAAAGAAAGCTCTATTTGTGGGAAAAAAAGGACGCCAATTTTGTTTGAGAGCCACGTCGTACGACTGCGCAATTGTCAGTTAAATCGACGCAGTGCCTAATCGCAAAACATAGCCCGGTCATTGGGCAGCCAAATCCTCCGGGCTGAAGTGGTTAAAAGTCAGCAGCTACAGGATTTGTAGCTGCTGACTTTTATTTTTTTTAACTTGAGTGGACAACCGCTTTAATTTTTCTGTGCTTTCAGCTTAATATTTTTATTTTTTTTACCTCGGTGACAGGTTCTCTTATAATATATTAAAAAAAAAACGTTCTACAAAAATGACGTTTGAAGAGAAGCTGCTAAAACCACGGCAGCCTTTCCTACAGAATGAATTAGGAGGGAGGTATTGATAAATCCGGGTCACGTGACGCCTTTCCGTGCGGTTTGGGCGGCGAGCTGCATTTCAATGAAGATGAAGGGACCAAACATTCCGGCGTTCATTAATTTTCCAATTCTGCACCTTTCACAGATCGGTTTTCCCATCCCCCCCGCTTAACAAACAACGCCGCTCAGAGAACGATCTCCCTTTAAATGAACTGCGCACCAATTATATCCGTGATTCATGAGTCCGGAGAGGCGGCAGATAAGACTTGTTAGTGGAATCCTCGCAGTAATAGAGCGCCAGGCGTTCCATTGTCTTATTATGCCACCTTCTGGAATCTGGACATTGAAAGGGAAACAGGCAAAGGAAGAAAAGCAATATAATATACACTACGGGCCAGATTCATAGAGAAATACGTTGCGCAGCGGCGGCGTAACGTATCCCATTTATGTTACACCGCCGCAGGTTTACAGCGTAAGTGCCTGATTCACAAAGCTCTTACCTGTAAACTTGCGGCGGTGTAACGTAAATCCGCTCCGCGCAAGCCCGCCTAATTCAAATGGGGCGGGCACCATTTAAATTAGGCGCGTTCCCACGCCGAACGTACTGCGCATGCTCCGTCCGTCAAATTACCCGGCATGCATTGCGCTAAATGACGTCGCAAGGACGTCATTGGTTTCGACGTTAACGTAAATGGCGTCCAGCGCCATTCACGGACGACTTACGCAAACGACGTGACATTTAAAATTTCGACGCGGGAACGACGGACATACTTAACATTGCTTAGACCACCTAGAGGGCATACTTAGTTTTACAAGACGCATCTCTACAGAAACGACGTAAATTTAGATCGACGGGCAAAGCGGACGTTCGTGAATCGCCGTAACTAGTCATTTGCATATTCTACGCCGACCGCAATGGAATCGCCACCTAGCGGCCGGCCTAGAATTGCAGCCTAAGATCCAACGGTGTAACACAGTTACACCTGTCGGATCTTAGGGCTATCTATGCGTAACTGATTCTATGAATCAGTCGCATAGATACGACAATCGTATCTCAGAGATACGACGGCGTATCTCTTTTGTGAATCTGGCCCCATGTTACCAAAAGTATTGGGACACCTGCCTTTACACGCACATGAACTTTATTGGCATCCCAGTCTTAGTCCATAGGGTTCAATATTGAGTTGCCCCCCCCCCCCCCTTGCAGCTATAACAGCCTCAACTCTTCTGGGAAGGCTTCCACAAGGTTTAGGAGTGTGTCTATGGGAATGTTTGACCATTCTTCCAGAAGCGCATTTGTGAGGTCAGGCACTGATGTTGGACGAGAAGGCCTGGCTTGCAATCTCCCCTCTACTTTATCCCAAAGGTGTTCTATCAGGTTGAGGTCAGGACTCTGTGCAGACCAGTCAAGTTCCTCCACCCCAAACTCGCTCATCCATGTCTTTATGGACCTTGCTTTGTGCACTGGTCCCAGTGGTGGTTCGTCCACAGAGGGCGCTGGAGCGCCACCCCTTCTGGCTCTCGCCCGCCACCGAGTCTAATAACATACATTCATAAATTGCATGAATGTATGTTATTGTGGCCAGCTGCCGCTGGTCTATTCAGATGGCCGGAACTTGAGCGCCGGCCACCTGAATAACGGCAGCTGGTTGGCTGTGCGGAAGAGCCTATCAGAGCCAGCGGATGTCTTATCCTCGGAACGTACGTGGGGGTGCGTTCCTTGGATAAGACTGATGGCCGTCTCAGCCAATCAGGTTCCCTGATTCTGGTTATCGGTAACCTGATTGGCTGAAGCGTCACCAAGGCGGGAGAGGACATCGAGGGACGTGGAAGGAGTAAGGTAAGTGCATTTTACAGGGCACAGAGGTGACAAAGGGCACAGTGGCATCAATGGGCACAGTGGAGACAATGGGCACAGTGGAGACAATGGGCACAGTGGAAACAATTAAAGGGCACATTGGTGACAATTAAAGGGCACATTGGTGACAATTGGCACAGTGGCGACAATTGAGGGGCACAGTGGCTGCGTTTAATGGCATGGCACAGTGGTGACAATTGATGGCACAGTGGCTCTGTTTGATGGCATGGCACAGTGGCTGCGTTTAATAGCATGGCACAGTGGTGCGAATTAATGGCATAGTGACTGCATTTGATGGCATGGCACAGTGGTGATAATTGATGGCACAGTGGCTCTGTTTGATGGCATGGCACAGTGGCTGCGTTTGATGGCATGGCACAGTGGTGACAATTGATGGCACAGTGGCTCTGTTTGATGGCATGGCACAGTAGTGCGAATTGATGGCATAGTGACTGCGTTTGATGGCATGGCAAAGTGGTGCGAATTGATGGCATAGTGACTGCGTTTGATGGCATGGCACAGTGGTGATAATTGATGGCACAGTGGCTGCGTTTGATGGCATGGCACAGTGGCTGTATTTCATGGGCACAGTGAGGCTGCAATTTTTTTCTTTTTTTCGTTTGCGCCGCCCCAAAAATTTTGAGCACCAGCCGCCAGTGACTGGTCCAAAACATTTGTTGGAGGGAGGAATTATGGTGTGGGGATGTTTTTCAGAGGTTGGGCTTGGCCTCTTAGTTCCAGTGAAGAGGATTGTTAAGGCGTCAGCATACCAAGACATTTTGGACAATTTCAGGCTCCCAACTTTGTGGGAACAGTTTGGAGATGGTCCCTTCCTATTCCAAGGGGACTGCACACCAGACACAAAGCAAGGTCCATGGATAAGCAATTTTGTAGTGAAGGAACTTGACTGGTCCTGACCCCCCCAACACCTTTGGGATGAATTAGAATGGAGACTCTGAAAAAATGTGAACAGCCTCCCTAGTGATAGCATGGGCCGTGACAGGTCCTCTTTATGGAGAGATCTAAAGCCTATTAGACTCCAGATCTCTCCTCTGGCCTCCAAAGCATCTGATAAAACGGAGATCCATTCGATCAGATGATTGTACAAGCCAGTAATGGTTTCTTTACATGAACCCAGAAGTGACCAAATCCTTATCACTTCCATTTTCTGACATCACACAGTGGAAGGAAAACATCCGTTCCTCTCAACATGTCCCAGGAAGTGGATGTCTGGTTTCCATGTTACATTGCCCCTCTGTGGATCACTTTTCAGAGGACAATTTGCAGGTGGCGATTTCACTTCTGACAAATTTTCCTGATGCCAAGAGAAAGAAGGTGACAGGAAGGGGGCTCCAGCACACAGCCTGTGATTGACAGTCTTAACTCTAGTCCTGTGTGGAGGGGGGTGTGTGTGTACTTTCCCTCCAATCGGCTCTCACTGAGCTCTGCAGAATGTGACTTCATCTCCCGCCCCCTGCTTTTCAAAAGCTCAGATAAAGCTATATCAATTCTGGACTTTGAAAGGATGTAGAGAAAAGAAGACTGAAAATAAACAGTAGACATGTGCAATTTGTTTAGTTTTTAATTCGTTTAACGGAAATTCGGAAATTCGTTAATTCCGAATTTTCGTATTTCCGAAATTTTCGTGTTTCCGAATTTTCGGACTTCCGAAAATTTAGAATTTCCGAATTTTCTGATTTCCGAAAAATCCAATTTTCGTATTCCCGAAATTTTCGTGTTTCCGAATTTTTTCACTTCCGAATTTTTAATTTCCGAATTTTTTCATTTATGAATTTTCGTATTTCCGAATTTCGGAAATACAATTTTTTTTTTTGGCTTTTTTTAATTATCAAATTTTTGAATTTTAGAAATTCCAAATTTTTCATTTTTTATTTTCGAATTTGGAATTTTTTATTTTTCGAATTTCGAATATTCGAATTTTAGAATTTTTTATTTTCTCGAATTTTCATTATTTCAAATTTTTTCTTTTTCAAAATTTAGAATTTTAGAATTTTTCATTCGAATTTTCAAATTTTTCAATTTCGAAATTTCAAATGTTTTCGAATTTTTAATTTTCGAAATTTAGAATTTTCGAATTTACGAATTTTTCACTTTCGAATTTTCGAAGATAAAAAATTTAAAAATAAAAAAGTTCGAAAATCTAATTAGAAAAATGGGAAATTTCCGAATTTTTTGAATTTCCGAATTTTTTTTTTCATTTTCATTTCATTAGTTTTTTTTCGGAAATTTCGTTTAATTTTTTTGTTTTTTCGGAAAACCGAAAATTCTGGATTTTCGAATTTCCCGATTTTACGAAAAAAGCAAAAAAACGAATAAAACGGAAAAAAAATTCCCGAATTTACGAATGAATAAAAAAAACGAATGAAACAAAAACGAAAACATTTTTTTTTTGAATTTCCGAAAAAAAAAAAAAACTAAGATAACAAACGGAAAAAAACGGCAGTGCACATGTCTAATAAACAGGTACGACTTATGTAGGAGGATTTGTTTCATCACTGTGAGGTCAGACACTTCAATAGGTATATGTAAGGCACATGTGTCAAAACACAAGGTCCATGGGCCAAATCCCACCCACCACGCCATTTTTCACGTGGCACCTCTCCTGCATCTGCAACACTCGTTTATGCTCCCACCTTGTCTCAGCAGCAGAGAGGACAACAGAACTCCTCCGCCAGATCCTGCACTTCTTCGTGCAGCCATAGCGGCACTTGCCTCTGCCCCCTCATCTCCAGTTGGTCTCAGCATTTAGCAGACCCTGTCAGCCAACTCCAGTCCTCCTCTGGTCCTCCTCCAGACCCCACACTTTCTGCTTCCCATCTCCTCCCCAGCAGCAGCACAAGGTAAGGGGGGTGCACAGTGATGTAAGGGAGGGTGAGGGGCTCTTGACATCTGATGTTAAGTGTGTGTGTGTGTGTGTGTGGGGGGGTGCCCTAGACATCTAGTCTTACAGATACAACTGCCTGTTTACGTCAACAGATTGGCACGGGCAGGCAGATTGGGGTACAGGTACGTCCATTTAAATCTGCCACCCAGCGGGCGGCGCCGCGTGCCTTGTGAGTGTTGCCGCGGGTCCCGGGAGCTGGATGTTCCCAGGAGTCCTACGATTGTGGTCAGCAAGAGCAGAGCAGGGGAATGCCTTTGTAAACAAGGCATTCCCCTATTCTGCCCAGTGACACCGTTCCCCGTGATCGGGAACGGTCATCAGTGACGTGTCACGTGTAGCCACGCCCTCTAACAGTAAGAATCACTTCCTAGGGAACACTTAGCCCGCTGCAGCGCCACCTAGTGGTTAACCCCTTCACTGCCAGTGTCATTTTTACAGTAATCAGTGCATTTTTATAGCACCGATCGATGTAAAAATTACAATGGTCCCAAAATGGTGTCCTCCATAATGTCGCAGTCACGGTAAAAAAAAAAATTCGCCATTACTAGTAAAAAAAATATATATATATATATATATATATATATATATATATATATATATATATATATATATATATATATATATATATTAATAAAAATGCCATAAAACTATCCCCTATTTTGTAGACGCTATAACTTTTGCGCAAACCATTCAATAAACGCTTATTTTTTTTACCAAGAATATGTAGAAGAATACGTGTCGGTCTAAATTTTGGGGGGATATTTATAATAGCAAAAATATAGGAATAGTTACCCCTGCTATATGAGGCGTACTCAATGTTAAGTATGGCCGTCGTTCCCGCGTCGAATTTTGAAAATGTTACGTTGTTTGCGCAAGTCATTCGCGAATAGGGCTTTGCGTAGAATGACGTTCACGTCGTAAGCATTGGCTTGTTGCGGGTTAATTTCGAGCATGCGCACTGGGATACCCCCCACGGACGGCGCATGCGCCGTTCAAAAAAACCTAATTTACGTCGGGTCAAGACGTATTAACATAAAACACGCCCCCATCACATCTATTTGAATTGCGTGCCCTTACGCCGCCTAAGTGACACTACACCGCCGTAACTTACGGCGCAAATTCTTTCAGGATAAGGAAAATACGCTGTAAGTTACGGCGGCATAGTGTATCAGAGATCTGCTACGCCGGACGCAACAATGCGCCACGCTATGTGGATCTGGCCCTTTGTGTGTGTGTGTATATATATATATATATATATAAAATAAATGAGGGCTGAATATTTATAAATTCTATATTCTTAAAATCATTCAAAGTCGTGAATTAAATTTTTTAACAATTTATTGATAAACGTAATTTCTTTCATTTTTTTGTCATTATTATTTTACAGACATGAAGGTTTAAACCACTGGAGGCATTTTTGTTCATTTGCAAGTAAACAGACCTTGAATGGAATTAAAATCCCTTTAAGCCTCTGTAAAATGAGGTCACAAAAGAAGGACACAACGTAATATAAATTGTACAAAAAAAAAATATACACAGATACAGACATTAAATGTGTTTTTTTTTTTTTTATAAATGAAAAATACAAAAACCTTTAAAGCCAGAGTGTAATGAATTAAAAATTTGGTTTAAAAAAAAAAAGTGCAATGTAAAAATTTGTCAAAAAAGGAAAATCGAGAGGTAAAATAATGGAGTGGTGATATTATTAGCCAACATTTCCGATCAGGTCATGGATGATTTATAACTGAACTCCAGGCAGATACTGTGTGTATATATATATACCGTATATACTCGAGTATAAGCTGACCCGAATATAAGCCGAGGCACCTGATTTTACCACAAAAAACTGGGAAAACATATTGACTCAAGTATAAGCCTAGGGTGACCATCTGCATGCCTCACTGTGCCCATGACTAGACCGACGTTTAACATGGGAGTCTATGGAAGGGGTGCCCGGCTTTAAAAAAAATCGGTGCTCCCCAGGACAACAAACTTTGCACACTTGTAGAGGAAGAGTGGGGGTACATGTGTGCCAATGTAGGGGTCCAGGGGCCTTAAAACCAGCCGGTACCAGGTCCCCAAAATCCGGGAGATCTGGCGCAAAAAGGTGACTCGAGTATAAGCCGAGAGGGGGCATTTTCAGCACAAAAACAATGCTAAAAAACTTGGCTTATACTCGAGTATATATACCGTATTTATCGGCGTATATCGCACACTATTTTCCCCTTAAAATAAGGGGAAAATCGTGGGTGCGCGATATACGCCGATAGCCGCGCTCAGTTTGAAATCCTGCGCCGACATATACCGAGTGCAGTACACTCGGGTACATTCGGCTAGTCTCGGCTTCGCTCGTGCTCACGCATAAACGTCACAGAGCGTGAGCGAAGCCGAATGTACCCGAGTGTACTGCACTCGGTATATGTTGGCGGAGGCGTTCGAACTGAGCGCGGGAAGCGGGGACTCGACTTGAGGCGCACGCTGGAGAAGCTGGGAGGACACCATCGAGGCCGCAGACGGACGCCGGACCGGACGATGGGAAGACACCAAAACTGTAAGTAATAAAATCATATAACTTTTTTTACAGGAATTTCGGGGGCAACTTTAGGGGTGCGCGGTATACCGCGATAAATACGGTATAAAAGAAGACAAATATGAACATAGTGATGTAAAAACTAAACACTCCTCATGCTTGAGAGCACAGGCCTGAGAAATAGTCTGATCAATGTGGAAAAAGTGGAAGATGATGACATTTGGGCCATCAGTCATAACTAAACAAGGAATTGGTCTTCCTTAAAGGAAGAAGTTGTAATCAGGTTCATTCTTTTGGCTCTATTCATATCTATATTCTAAGCCAAGGAGTGCAAGGAAATCTTCCTTGAGATGAACCAGAACAAAACCACACTTAATGGCAGTTATGGGGTTTGGCCACTAGATGGCGCCATCCACTTAGTTGCTTTTTACTTGCATCTAGCACCCTCCTCCTGCAGGTGCACCATAACCCGTCGGTAATGGTTTTTGGGCAGTGTTCCTCAATAAACGACAGAGAAATGGAAGTTTATATCTTAGTGAAAGTACCAGAAAGTGTCTCGATATCAACTCTCCTGTAATACCCTGTAAGAGAGGGAGAGCCAGCAATAGGAGCCAATAAGCCGGGTTCTTCCCCTACGCGTTGCGTCACTCGTCACTGTTTTTTTCCTTGTATTATATATTAGTAGCGCTGTAGTCCATTTTTACTTTAGTAAGCCGGGTTCTGCTGCTCCCTTCAGTGGGCTGGTTGAGTGTTCTT
The DNA here is from genome assembly GCF_905171775.1 of Rana temporaria. Lineage (NCBI taxonomy): Eukaryota > Metazoa > Chordata > Amphibia > Anura > Ranidae > Rana > Rana temporaria. The sequence goes on along the minus strand of NC_053492.1, from coordinate 453,854,891 downwards.
GACCGAGCAATGCTGTTACTGTTGCATTGGTAGTCAGGGATCTGGCTGTAATGTCTGGCAGAGGTGCGGAGATCTCAAGACTGGCAGAATTACAAAGCCTCATTCCCATATATATATATTTCAAACTGTATATTCAGATACTTGCCAGGAGTTCAGCTTTAAGATTTTCAAAAAGGACAGGTAAACCCTTTAATAGAATTTATCACATTTTAAAGAGCTAAAACCACCCGTCACATTTTGGTATATAAGAAAAGTAACAGCGCTCTCTACAGGGACAACCCAATCCCTACACCAGGTCCACTCACAGGTGCCGAGGCTCAATGTGTCCCAACACACTCCAATGTAACAGTAGTAAGAAGAGCCGGCAAATCTGTAACACTTGAAGTGTCGTTTATTGGTACATTAGAGTGACAATAAATCAATAATGCCAACGTGTTTCGGCAATAGCCTTAGTCGTTGTAAGACTAAGGCTATTGCCGAAACACGTTAGCATTATTGATTTGTCACTCTGATGTACCAACGTGTTTCGGCAATAGCCTTAGTCTTGCAACGACTAAGGCTATTGCCGAAACGCATCAGCATTGTTTTATTGTCACTCTGATGTACCAATAAACGACACTTCAAGGGTTACAGATTTGCCGGCTCTTCTTACTACGGTTACATTTTGGTATAAAAACCATCCCATATCTGTAGAAGACCTATGATACTTCTCACTTTACTTCGGTTGTTGAGGTCCACAATGCACCAGATGACCAGCTATTGAAGGTTGTGAAGGGGCAGACGTTGATGTCTTTCAAGACGTTAAAAACGCAATGTAAAGTTTTCTTCATTTTTTTTTTAAGCTCAGTTGACAATGTTCGGTTTTGTACTGTAGGTGCCGCAGATTTTGTGTCAATATCGCCTCTGCTAGCGACGAGATTGACCACCCGCGAGCCCCGACGTGGCAGCCAGCGCCAAGCTATGTCGCTCCTCCCCCCAATGGATTCCTATGGGCGGCATCTCGTGAGGGCAGCGAGCGCGAGAAGCACAGCCTCCAGCGGTGATATCCAGCGCGATCGATATACAAAATCAGAGGCACCTACTGTATATGGCCAAAGTGGACACTTGCCTGCCACACCTAAAAGAGCATGTTGGACATACCGTTCCAAAACCATGGGCACGAATACGAAGTTGTAAAAAAAACACACAGCGAAGGACGCCATCTAAATGCAGCATTAATAGTGTATGATAAAAATAAATCGGTAACCCACATGAAGTAAGTTTGTGAAATCACATAGAGAATACGAAGTTAGGACATCCTGTTAAGCATGTAGCAGAGGAATCCAACCCATGGCTTGTGCAGCACTTTGAGGCACACATAGCCATGGCATCTGACATCATCCACTGGGTTCCTCTGGAGTCTCCTTCCGACCAGAAAGTACTCCGAGCTTCCTATGCCTACCCATCTGGCCGCAGTGCTGCACAATCCCTGGACTGGATGCCTCTGCTACAGGCTTCCCTGGATGTCCCGATTTCTAGGTGCCTTCACAAAGTAACTTCATGTGAGTTGCCAATATGCTGTTTATCATACCAGAATTGTTTTAATGCTGCACTTAGATGGCGCCCTCTGCGTTGTGCATTTCCATGTCTTGATTCGGATATTTCTTCCATCTTGGAGGAGCTGTATCGTGTTAAAGGAAGCTCATCAATGACAACCCTTGACCTACCTGATAAAAAAAGACTGGTTTATTGGACGCGTGGTTGTGCATCCCAGTGTTTTTTCTTAGGTTATCTATACACTACTTGCGCCAAAATGTATTTTATATTAAAGCGGAGTTCCGGCCAAAACTTTTATTGATCCTAGCATTAGTACTAATTTAATACAATAACTATTCGACGGAGTTCCTTATGTATTTATTAAAAATATATAATACTTTATATATTCTCCCTCCTGTTGTGGCCCTTTCCATCATTATTGTGGGCATGTGAAGCCCAATCGATATCTCTTCCTGGTTTGCTTTGGAGGGGTGCATGCTGGGTAACAAGCATGCACCTTTCGATCTCACGCATGAGCGATACACCGGCGTCCATAGCGCCGATTGTTTCCAGCATTGCCATAACAATGGGCGGAGATGGAGGAAGGTCCCTGCCCTTTAATGGCAACATAGATAAACACATCTCGGTGCTGTGATCCGCCCTAAATCGCGTCATTTACCATCAGAAAATAACGCGATTTATGAACACAGTAATGCCCACACACTCCTGGCAAATGATGTGTCATAATTTCCCAGGAGCACAGGCGAGGGAGGAAGTGACCTAGGAGCGCCACGAACTAGGAAGTGGCAGATTAGAAGGACTACATAGCAACAGGGCGATTCTGGAAAGTAAAAAAAAATTCAGGGTGGAACTCCGCTTTAATAGAAAGTTGGACTGCCTTTGTGGCTACAACAGCTTCCACTTTTCTTCTTAGGCCTTTTCACACTGGGGTGGGGGTAAAGCGCGGCCATTTTAGCGGCGCTTTACCATCAATTTCGCTACGCTATTCGGCTGCTAGCCGGACGCTTTTACCCTCCTTCTAGCGGCAGAGAAAGGGTCTACACTACCGCAAAGTGCCTCTGCAGAGGCGCTTTGCCGGTGGTATAGCCGCGTTGCCCCATGGATTTCAATGGGCAGGAGCCGTGGAAGAGCTCCTTCACCGCTCCAAAGATGCTGCTAGCAGGACTATTTTACCGTCCTGCTAGCGCACTGCTCCAGTGTGAAAGCCCTCTTTTCAGTAGCAATAACAGCATCACAGTTTCCTTCATTGGGAACAGCTGAACTCAATATGGTGGTCATCTCCATGTTGTTTTGACCATAAATGGGACGTGACGTTCAAGTGTCTACATAGGTTTGTTCATATGGTGCATCTCAAGTGCTGATCCATCTCCAAAAACATTTACATACATGTTTGGAAAGGTTACCATTAGTTTAGGTTTTCTGGTCCTTGAAAGGGGCTTTTGTGGTAAGATGTACTACTGCTTGTTTTCAAATCTTTAGCCCCACTACTTCTGAAGAACTTGGTCAATGATCAAACGTATCATTTCTTGACGGGTTTCTATACCAGGTCTCGCTTACTGGTGGCGTTACAGGAAAGCTGCTTTTGGAGAAAAGGGGGGGGGGGGGGGGGGGGAGTACCAAAGAGGGTCAGAAATCGCACTGGATTTCAAACTACAGTGGAACCTCAGATTACGAGCATAATCCGTTCCAGGAGAATGCTCGTAATCCAAAGTATTCGCATATCAAAGCTGGTTTCCCCATAGAAGTCAATGGAAACGAAAATAATTAGTTCTGCATTGACTTCAATGGCATGCAATACCGCATGTGGCCAGAGGTGGGAGGGCGCCAAAGAGCCTTGGAAACACCCTGAGGCCTGAGGACAGCTCGGCTGAAGTCGGAAAACCTCGGGAACTGAGAGTTTGAGGTCTTCTGAGCATTTCCAAAATGTCTCCGGCCCCCCCCCCCCTCAGGCCAAACATGGTACTGCACACCGATTTGGCCTGAATCCTGCTCGTTTTGCAAGACAACACTCGCAAAACAAGTCAGGATTTTTTCAAATACAGTGTTCGTATTGCGAAAACGCTCATTAACCACGTTACTCGCAATCCAAGGTTCCACTGTAATTCTGGAGAACTAACTGAATTCGGGAGAACCTACACCCATACACTTAAGTAATAAGTGCAAATAAAATGCTGAAGGAGCCGAATAGGGCAAGCAAATGCTGTACCCGCTTCTTCTTCCTATGGTAAAGGCATTAGTGAAATTTGAAAGGCTTATATTTAACCCCTTAACTTCAGCCATAGGCATATACGTGGCAGTACGGTGGCAGGCTGTCGAGCTGCAAAATATCTGCGTACAGACAGCACCTATTTGTTTGTGTTGGGAGCGGACCCATTGCCGCCTAACTCAGCAACAGCTCCAAGTCGCTTCAACAAAATGGTGACCATGTGAACACAAAAACTCTTTGTTGCGTAAATGTAATGAGATGAATAAAAGATGGCTTCAGTTCCTGGTCTCCACCAGTAGACGCGTTTCGTCCCTTTTCGGAGCTTAATCATAAAGGCCTCTACGATTAAGCCCCAAAAATTGTGAAAACACATCAACAATGTTCTCTACAGGTGGAGAACAGGAGCTGAAGCCATCTTTTATTCATCTCCTTACATGTATGCAACAGGGAGTCGGTGTCTGTATGCAGACAGCCACCATTTTGTTAAAGTCTACTGGAGCTTGAAAATTCAATTTGGTCGTTCTGGCGCCAGTCTTTTCACATGCTGATCCAACTGACACAGGTTTGGAGATGACTTTGAGTGGTACTATTTTCATTGTTTTGAGCTCCCAGTCACTGGTTACCACCAAGAGCTGGTGGGGCAGGCTCCTGATCATGTGACCACTGTCACGGTGGTCACATCATCAGGAGCCTGCCCCACCAGCTCCTGATGGTAAACAGTGACTGGGAGCTCAAAACAATGAAAATAGTACCACTCGAGTGCTGAGAGCATATTCCTTTCCCACACCATACTGGAATCGATCATGTGGTTAAAAGGGTGATACAACAACTCCCAACTGATCATGGTGGAGATATATCGCCGACATACCAATGAGCTGGTTTCAAAACACAAAGCTCTTTATTCTTGTATGATCACATAGAAAAGCAACGTTTCAGGATCATGCAGGGACTCTCTCAGGCATGGTCCTGACACGTGGTTTTTACATGTGATCATACAAAAAAAAAAAAAAACGTTGCTTCTTGGTGTGTTTGCGACACCCATTATCCAGCCAGAGTAGTCATATGACTGGTAAGCCCAAGTAATGCCTCCAGCGGCTGGCTCCTGCCGGCTCGAAAATAATTAAAATGGCTATTCACCTTCTAGGCAGGCAACATATTTAAAATTTAACAATTTAATTTACTGTATTTATTGGCGTATAACACTCACTTTTTTACCCTGAAAATAGAGGGTAAACTGTGTCTGCGCGTTATACGCAGGGGGCTGTGGAAAGTATTTTTCCTGTTATACGTCAATAAATACGGTAACTTTTTCTGGAATGTTTGTTGCTTTTCTCTGGATACCACGTTTGCGGAAACAGCCCAAGTCTGACTGCATCTAATTACAAGGACATTTACAACACCTTGCCAGTGCTAGAGGGATGAGTGATCAGTACGGGAAAAATATATGTGGGTGGTCTGCTACCTTGATGAACACTAGCTGTGTGGGATTGCTATCCGGGCTGTTAAAGGCACGCCGATGACTGCATTTAAAGTAGAATTCTAGCTTTCAGTTCACGTTAAATAGTTGGTTTGGGCCAAGCTGGCCCAAATGAACTACACTATATTACCAAAAGTATTTGGACGCTTACCTCTACAAACATAAATGGCATCCCAGTCTTTAATATTGAGCTGGCCCACCCTTTGCAGCTATAACAGATTCAACTCTTCTGGGAAGGCTGTCCACAAGGTTTAGGAGTGTGTCTATGGGAGTGTTTGACCAGAAGTGCATTTGTGAGGTCACGCACTGATGTTGGACGATAAAGCTTGGCTCGCAGTCTGCACTATAATTCATCCCAAAGGTGTTCTATTGGGTTAAGGTCAAGACTCTGAAGGCCAGTCAGGTTCCCCTACTCATTCATGTCTTTATGGACCTTGCTTTGTGCACTGGTGCGCAGTCATGTTGGAACAGGAAGGGGTCATCCCCAAACTGTTCCCACAAAGTTGGGAACATGAAATTGTCCAAAATGTCTTGGTAAACTGATGCCTTAAGAGTTCCCATCACTGAAACTAAGGGGCCAGGCCCAACCCCTGAAAAACAACCCCATACCATAATCCCCCCTCCACCAAATGATTTGGACCAAGGTCCATAAAGACACAAATGAGCGAGTTTGGGGTGGAGGAACTTGAGTGGTCTGCACAGAGTCCTGACTTCAACCCGATAAAACCCCTTAGGAATAAATTAGAGCGAAGACTGCGAGGCATGCCTTCTTGTCCCATCATCAATGTCTGACCTGCACTTCTGGAAGAATGGTCAAACATTCCCATAGACACACTCCTAAACCTTGTGGACAGCCTTCCCAGTAGAGTTGAAGCTGTTATAGCTACAAAGGGTGGGCCAACTCAATACGGAATCCTACGGACTAAGACTGGGATGCCATTAAAGTTAACGTGCGTGTAAAGGCAGGTGTCCCAATACTTTTGGTAATATAGTGTATTTCCATTACACATGTATCAGCATTGACTACAAACAGTGAGAGGCGCTGTGTTCTGGCAGCAGTATGGACAACTCACCTCTTCAATTTGGTGAAAAAGTGAACAAATACTTTAAGGCTGCCAAAGCCAGCTTGAATTTTGCATGGATTGGCCAAAATGCGAGCCGTTGGTGGGCTTAGTGGCACCACTTGGCTTTTTTCAAGGTGGAAGATTGTTGGCGATCGGCGAGGTCATCGAATCAGATGCAGCCACTGTTTAGGTATTCTGAAAGCCTTGGTTACCGGCCATCAGAATTCTATAATCTGGGAGGGGAAATTCCTCCATCCACAATTGTTTAGGATGGATTGGGGGACTGTATTAGAATTCTCTTGTTCTTAAGGCTCCATTCACACTTGTAAGGCCGTGTCAAACCGATGAGAATGGTCCGATGGGCCATTTCCATCGGTTCACCGCTGAAGTGGCCTGATGGTCTGATGTGCGTACACACCATCGTTCCAAAAACCGATCGGGTCAGAACGCGGTGACGTCAAACACACGACGTGCTGAATAAAACGAAGTTCAATGCTTCCAAGCATGCGTCGACTTGATTCTGAGCATGCGCGGGTTTTGAACCGATGCTTTCTGTACTAACCATCCGTTTGGACCGATCGGGCAGCGGTCCATCGGGTCGATTTTAAAGCATGTTTTAAAATTTTGGACCGAAGGACACTAGACCAATGGGCTATACACACGGTCGGTTTGGACCGATGAAACTGAACCTCGGTCCATTCTCATCGGTTTTGTCCGACCGTGTGTACCGGGCCTCAGACTCCAAGTTTGTATGACTTTGGGGTGTCACTTTGGATAGGACTTGGGCTTTGACCAATGATAAAGGAGAACTGTTGCATGTATACCATTCAGGTACGACTTTCGTGTGACTTGAGGGTTTACATTGCAGTCTATGACAATCAAGTCGCATGAAAGTTGGACCAAAAGTAGTGCAGGAACCTACTTTAAGTTGCACATATCTGAATGGTTGTCATTGAAAAACACGAGGTGCGACTCGCCAATGCGAATTTAGAGTCCATAGTCGCAAGACAAGTGTGAACGTGCCAGAAATGTAACACTCCCATTGGTTGTGCTCTCAACCAAACTGTCAAAACCATCCAATGGCTGGTGTCATAACGGATCACATGTGCAGCACCATGGCAGTTGTAAATTATACAGAGGCAAAGATGGCGGCTTCCTTGGCTAAAAACGATAGGGGGGGGGTTTACTTCCACTTTAAGGATAGTAAAGCATGGCAGGAAAATTTTAGAAGGCCATAAGACGGCTTTTGTCTGTAATAGATCTTCTGAATGGAAAGGGGAAATGAATGTAATAAAATCCTTCCATATAGTGGACTGGGTCATTTTTTCCACGCACAAAGATGGGGCTTCACTTTAAGGCCCACTCGAGTCCCATCTGGCCATAAGGCTTGCCTTTTTCTATTGTCGGTACCACAAAACCTCACTACAAGCGACACCAACCACCACTCCTTTCAAATACTCAAAACTCTTCCCCCTTCCCCTTCTTAACTGCATACTGTTTTCTACAAGCATAGCTCCACCCAAAACGGATTTGTCCGGGTCTGCGTCTTTGCGCTGAATCACATACCGACTTGTCTCTGGCAACCTAATGGCAAGATACCAGATCTCCACCCCAACTCCTAGTAGTGCCCGGCGTTTGCCACCATTAGTATGACGGATTGTTGTGTCACACGCCTCCGCCCAATGTATTTCAAATAAATAATTTGGGGGTCCCGTTGCAGGAAAATGGCACTTATGGGAGAGGGCAAAGACACAAATGTGAAAAACTCCACACAGGATGTCGTATAAAAGACCTCATTCACATGGGCATACCTAAAAGTGGTTGTAAACCTCGGACAAGAAATCTGAACAAAGCACATCCCTCTATAGCAGGGGTCTCCAAACTTTCTAAGCAAAGGGCCAATTTTTTGTTCTTTAGGGGGTTGGACTGTGGCTAGTTTGAGTATAAAATGCCCCCTGGCATCAGTTCCCCATCATAGGTTATAATGAGAGAACAAGAGACCCATTGATGGTGTCAGTAGGGGCATTCCTCATCACTGGCATCCGTTAGTGGAACAGTGCCCCAAGGGCTAGATAAAGGCAAGCCAAGGGCCACATTTCCAACCCCCCCCCCCCCATGCCACAGTTTGGAGAACACTGCTCTATAGTGTGTACTTCTCTCAACCCAGAGCACCAAGTGTAATTTCTGTCTGCTGCCTCGTTCCTCTGCTACAAGCACGAGTCCCTTCTGACAAGTTTTCCTGCCACCAAGAGAAAAAAGGTGATGAAAAGGGAGCTCCAGCACACAGCCTGTGTTTGATTGACAACCTCAGCTCTGTTCCGGTATTGCTCAGCTCTGAAACTTCTCCTCACTGAGCTCTGCAGAGTATAATTTTAGCTCCCGGGGGGGGGGGGGGGGGGTGGGGGTGTCCTTTCCCTCCAATCTGCTCTGAGCTCTGGGGAAAGTAACGTCAGCTCCCATCCCCTGCTTTCCAAAAGCTCAGACAAAGCTTTTTAAATTCTGAACTTTGAAAGGGTGTAGAGAAGAGAAGACTGAAGATCAACAGGTACAACTTATGTAGGAGGATTCGTTTAATCTCTGTGTATCACTTGGGGCCAGTCACTTCACTGGGTATATGCAAACCACTATGAAGTACTGGGTATTGGGTACACCAAGAGAAAAAAGGTGACAAAGGAGGGACCTCCAGCTGATTGGCAGCCTCAGCTCTGTTCCTGTGTGAAGGGGAGGTGTGTCCCTTCCGTCCAATCAGCTCTCAGAGCTCTCCTCACTGATGCATCTTCAGCTCTCCACCTCTTGCTTTTCAGAGTGGAGAGATCCTGTGTGCTGTGAAGGGGAGGTGTGTCCCTTCCGTCCAATCAGCTCTCAGAGCTCTCCTCCCTGATGCATCTTTAGCTCTCCGCCCCTTGCTTTTCATATAACCCGGTACAACTTATGTAGGAGGATTTGTTTCATAGCTGTGTATCACCTGAGGCCAGTCACTCCAAAGATTGACAGCCTCAGCTCTGTTCTTGGGTATTGGGTACACCAAAAAAAAAAAAAAAAGGGTGACAGAGGAGGGACCTCAAACTGATCGACAGCCTCAGCTCTGTTCCTGTGAAGGGGAGGCGTGTCCCTTCTCTCCAATCAAATCTCAGAGCTCTCCTCACTGATGCATCTTCAGCTCTCCGCCCCTTGCTTTTCAGAGTGGAGAGATCCTGTGTAAAGTCTGCACTTTGAATGCAGGGAAATGACGGCTGTAGATAAACCAGTACAACGTATGTAAGAGGATTTGTTTTATCACTGTGTATCACCTGAGGGCAGTCACTTCACTGGGTATATGCGAGTGTTTACAACCACTTTAACCCCTTGACACCAGCCATACGCATATATGCGGCCCTGCTAAAACAACTTACCATGCTGAGAGCACGCTCCCTGCACGGTAGCCGGCGGGGATTGGTAAGCTCCCGATGCATACTTGTGATTGAAAGCTTTCCAATCATGTGACCGCTGCGACAGCCAATCACAGCGGTCACATGACCCGAATGCCCACCTCCTGGGTTTTAAAACTCTTAAAGGGCCGGGAGGCAGTTAAAGCAAAAAGGTTAAGCACACCCCCGTGTTTTGTCTGCACAGGAGTTCTATGTATCTGCATGCAGGCAGTCCCATTCATGTCATTGAGGACACAGCTGCTGCTCCCACCTGGATGCGGATTTGTGTCGACGAACCCACACAGATATCAAATTGGGAGCAGCCACTGTGTCCGTGCAGCCGCTGCATCCCAAGTGACATGCATAGGACCGCCTGCATGCAGAGAACACCTGTGCAGGCAAAACAAGCGTACACCCACGCGAGGAGCGCAAGTATGCCCATGTGAACGAGGACTAAAGCCAGCCATTCGGTCAAGAGATATCCACCCGAAACTGAAATATTACTTCTGGTCGGAGCGGTTCTTTAAAGGTTCAACGTGTTTTCGGTTTGGCGAGAGAAGGATCCGGGTTCACATGTCACAAAGGAGAAGGACATCACAGATCTACAGTGTATATAGCAGCAGTGTTCTCTTCCCGACCAGACTGCCATCAACTACCGATTCTTGTTCTTCTTGGAATTTCCCTGAAAGACGCAGAGAGAAAAAAGTCACAACGTGGACAGCGGATAACCACAACCATTGAATAAAATGTCCTTCATTTCATGAAATCAAGCTGCAGCATTGGAGAGGAGAGGAGAAGGAATCCGAGAAGAGGAGAGGAGAGGAGAAGGAATCCGAGAAGAGGAGAGGAGAGGAGAAGGAATCCGAGAAGAGGAGAGGAGAGGAGAAGGAATCCGAGAAGAGGAGAGGAGAGGAGAAGGAATCCGAGAAGAGGAGAGGAGAGGAGAAGGAATCCGAGAAGAGGAGAGGAGAGGAGAAGGAATCCGAGAAGAGGAGAGGAGAGGAGAAGGAATCCGAGAAGAGGAGAGGAGAGGAGAAGGAATCCGAGAAGAGGAGAGGAGAGGAGAAGGAATCCGAGAAGAGGAGAGGAGAGGAGAAGGAATCCGAGAAGAGGAGAGGAGAGGAGAAGGAATCCGAGAAGAGGAGAGGAGAGGAGAAGGAATCCGAGAAGAGGAGAGGAGAGGAGAAGGAATCCGAGAAGAGGAGAGGAGAGGAGAAGGAATCCGAGGAGAGGAGAAGGAATCCGAGAAGAGGAGAAGGAATCCGAGTAGAGGAGAAGGAATCCGAGAAGAGGAGAAGGAATCCGAGTAGAGGAGAAGGAATCCGAGTAGAGGAGAAGGAATCCGAGTAGAGGAGAAGGAATCCGAGTAGAGGAGAAGGAATCCGAGTAGAGGAGAAGGAATCCGAGTAGAGGAGAAGGAATCCGAGAAGAGGAGAAGGAATCCGAGAAGAGGAGAAGGAATCCGAGAAGAGGAGAAGGAATCCGAGAAGAGGAGAAGGAATCCGAGAAGAGGAGAAGGAATCCGAGAAGAGGAGAAGGAATCCGAGAAGAGGAGAGGAGAAGGAATCCGAGAAGAGGAGAGGAGAAGGAATCCGAGAAGAGGAGAGGAGAAGGAATCCGAGAAGAGGAGAGGAGAAGGAATCCGAGAAGAGGAGAGGAGAAGGAATCCGAGAAGAGGAGAGGAGAAGGAATCCGAGAAGAGGAGAGGAGAAGGAATCCGAGAAGAGGAGAGGAGAAGGAATCCGAGAAGAGGAGAGGAGAAGGAATCCGAGAAGAGGAGAGGAGAAGGAATCCGAGAAGAGGAGAGGAGAAGGAATCCGAGAAGAGGAGAGGAGAAGGAATCCGAGAAGAGGAGAGGAGAAGGAATCCGAGAAGAGGAGAGGAGAAGGAATCCGAGAAGAGGAGAGGAGAAGGAATCAGAGAAGAGGAGAAGGAATCAGAGACGAGGAGAGGAGAAGGAATCCGAGAATTCCAACACTCTGCAGAGCTGGAACACCCAATGGAATTGCCAACTTTTTTTTTGTTCCATTTTTTACGGCATCAATGAGGTTTGTGGGAACAGAGACATTTGGGAGGCGTTCAAGATTAACAATGTTTAACCCACTTCAATCCCGGGCGCTTTCACCCCCTTCCTGACCTGGTCAATGTTCAGCTTTTAGCGCTGTCGCACTTTGCATGACAATTGCGCGGTCATGAAACACTGAACCCATATGAAATGTTTTATAATTTTTTTGGGACAGATAGAGTTTTCTTTTGGTGGTACTTAATCACCACTCTATTTTTATTTTTTGTTAAACAACTGAAAAAAAATATAGAAATTTGTGAAGAAAAAAAAAAAAAGTTTTCATTTTTGTTATAACATTTTGTAAAGGAGTAATCTTTCCCCTACACTAATGTGTGCAGGTGAGGTTGCACTGAAGGGCGCTGGTGGGGCTGGGCTGCACTGAAGGGCGCTGGTGGGGCTGCACTGATGGCCAATGAGGAGGCTGCCCTGACTATCAGTGTAAGGAACATACTCATTGTGCCCAGTCTGCCTTCCCGGTTACTGTCCCTCTTTTTTCAGACACAGCCTGTGAGGAAAGGACAGCTCATAACTAGAAAGTCTGTTAACATGTGGCCAGCTGTGATTGGACACAGCTGGTCACATGGTAAAGGGTTGCTGTGATTGGCCCTTTATCACGATCTGTGATCAGCTGTGTCCAAGGGACAGAGCGTACCTTGTGCGCATCCCCAGGGGCTGCACGGGAGGCATGGTTCTCAGAGGACGTTCATTGAAGCCCTTCCAAAACTTGAGAGTCGTGCTGTAGCCATCTAGGGGCTGCACGGGAGGCAAGCAGATCCCGGTTGGTGGCAGGACTAGCACTTTAAAGTGATTCTAAAGCCAGATGTTATTTTTTATCTTAATGCATTCTATGCATTAAAGATAAAAAATAAAATAAAAAAAGCCTTCTGTGTGCAATAGCCCCCCTAATACTTACCTGAGCCCCATCTCGATCCAGTAATGTTGCTTGAGAGCCTCATCTGTCCCTCCTCATTGGCTGAGACAGCAGTAGGTGACTTTGGCTCCCGTGGCTGTCAAAGTCAGTGAGCCAATGAGGCAAGAGGGGGCGGAGCCGAGCCGTGGTTTTGTGTCTAAATGGACACAGAGCAGCTGCTCAGCTCAGATGCCCCCATAGCAAGCAACTTGCTGTGGGGGCACTCGGCAGGGGCCAGGAGCGCCGGCGAGGTACTCCAGCAAAAGATGATCTGGGCTGCTCTGTGCCAAACCACTGCACATATTTTTAAACAAAAAGACACAACACTAAGTTATTGCTTTTACATGTAGAAATAAAACTGTATATACACACACATATATAGATATACATCTATGTCTCTTTGTCTAGTGTATCTATAATTATATATAGTATAAGACGACCCCCTAATTTTCCAGCTAAAATTTTGGTTTTGGGATATACTCACTGTATAAGACGACCCCTCACTGTGCCATTATTACATGCCCCGCTGTGCCGTTATTACATGCCTCACTGTGCCGTTATTACATGCCTCACTGTGCCGTTATTACATGCCTCACTGTGCCGTTATTACATGCCTCACTGTGCCGTTATTACATGCATTTCCGTGCCATTATTACATGCCTCGCTGTGCCGTTATTACATGCCCCACTGTGCCGTTATTACATGCCTCACTGTGCCGTTATTACATGCCTCACTGTGCCGTTATTACATGCATTTCCGTGCCGTTATTACATGCCCCACTGTGCCGTTATTACATGCCTCACTGTGCCGTTATTACATGCCTCACTGTGCCGTTATTACATGCCTCACTGTGCCGTTATTACATGCCTCACTGTGCCGTTATTACATGCCTCACTGTGCCGTTATTACATGCCTCACTGTGCCATTATTACATGCCTCACTGTGCCGTTATTACATGCCTCGCTGTGCCATTATTACATGCCTCGCTGTGCCGTTATTACATGCCTCACTGTGCCGTTATTACATGCCTCACTGTGCCGTTATTACATGCCTCACTGTGCCGTTATTACATGCCTCGCTGTGCCATTATTACATGCCTCACTGTGCCGTTATTACATGCCTCACTGTGCCGTTATTACATGCCTCACTGTGCCGTTATTACATGCCTCACTGTGCCGTTATTACATGCCTCACTGTGCCGTTATTACATGCATTTCCGTGCCATTATTACATGCCTCGCTGTGCCATTATTACATGCCTCGCTGTGCCATTATTACATGCCTCGCTGTGCCATTATTACATGCCTCGCTGTGCCATTATTACATGCCTCGCTGTGCCATTATTACATGCCCCGCTGTGCAATTGCCGACCTCACTGTACCATTCCATTCCATTCCCTGCCTCGACGATCTCCCTACCTCCTCCTGTTTGCAGAGTATGTCAGACGGCGGCCATCCATTATACAAAAGCCGCGCCTCCTCCTCAGACTGTTCCGTGATAGGCGGAACACTAATTTTCCCAGCAGAGCCTCTGTTCAGTGTTCCACCTATCACGGATGTCCTCTCGTCCAAAGCCGAGGATGAGAAGGCATCCGTGATAGGCGGAACACTGAACAGAGGCTCTGCTGGGAAAATAAGTGTTCCGCCTATCACAGAACAGTCTGAGGAGGAGGCGCGGCTTTTGAATAATGGATGGCCGCCATCTGACAGACAGGTACCGGCGTATAAGACGACCCCCGACTTTTGGGGCATGATTTTACATGCAAAAGGTGTTATATGTCTGGAAAATACGGGAGATTATATATATATATATATATATATATTATATAATAAAATAATAAAAAAAAATTTAAAAAAAAAATGTACTCACCTTGCTTGCCATTTTTAAAGTATCTATTTCCTCCCGCTGTTTGGATAATGTTTCATTCATAACACAGAGGTGATCACTCATCATGCTCAGCTGATCTTCATAACTCCTTTTAGTTGTAATTAATTCATCCTAAAAAGCAAAAAATAAAAAATAAATAAATAAAAATAAAAAAACAGCACAAACTGAACTATGAAGACAGTCTTGTAAGGTCAATAGAGAATAGGGAAAAGCTTCAATGACTCTATTCATCTCAAGGACAGAGATCCTCTGGAGTTTTATAATGAACATGCCAGAGGAAGCAGAGGGAATCAAAGAAGCATCAAATCATCACAAATATACAAGCCGGTATTAATTAGCATTCTCCTTTATAACATCAGAGTTAATAACCAGACTCATCATGGCTTTCCAGCCCAAAGGCTGGTGAACACGGGCAGAATATTAGCTGGTATTGGCCGGTTCAACAGAAAGCGACGGGCATTCGGCCCACGTGTACAGCAGTCTGTCTGGCAGAAGCCGGTCCAACGACTGGAAAACCAGCATTCAAACAGCGCTTTCAGCCAATAGGGGGGGCAGGGGATCAGTCCCTCTATCAGAACACAATAGCTCAGCAGGGAGATCGCTGTACCATCGCATAGTTAGTACGGTGGACCCATCAAGTGTTTTTTTCCCCGTTTAGCCCGCTGGGTTGAATAAAAATGACTTTCAATGTGTTCTTCGCATAAGCAGCCTGGTGTGTTCCTATTGTCTTCACCGTCAGGACGGACTGCATGGACGACCCTGTACCTGTCACAAGCACCTGGGGGTTGCAAGATGATCTGCTCCAGCCTGCTGTGCATCATTAACCCCAGGATTCCGTAGTGGTTGATAGCGGAGTTATCACATGCGATCTGTTGAATCAGGTATATTATGTGTGACAGTCTGTATGATTTATCACTGAGCCTTGGTGACAAGTGATACATTGGGTGACAAGTATAAACAGTTGTATGATTTATGCGGCTGCATGGATGGAGCTTTCTAGGCTGACGCACTGACTGCAGATGGTGATGGCTGTGGTTGCCTAGAGTCTGAATTATACCATATTTATGATCTGTGATCCACGTTCCATCTATAGATGGCCATAGGAAGTGTTCTACTGAACTCATGGTTGTGTTCCAGCAATAACTTCATATTTTTTTTTGTGGGGTTATGGATATCTTATCAAATCTTTTTTGTATTGTATTTATATATTTTTGGTATGAATAAAGTAGACTTTTTATACCCATATAGGCCACCTGTGCAGTGCAAGGCAACCACTATAGGCATCCCATGTAAAGCGCAGCAATCCTTATATGCCAGCCTGTGCAGTGCAGGGCAACCCCTATATTTAGCCTGTGCAGCAACCCCTATATCCAATCTGTCCAGTTCTCTGCAACCTCTATATGCAGTGCAGGGCAACCCTTGTATCTTACATGCAGCTCGCGCAGTGCTCTGCAACCCCTATATGTAGCCTGTGCAGGGCAACCCCTGTACCCCATATGCAGCTTGTGCAGTGCAGGGCCACCCCAGTGTGCAGTACTCTGCAACCGCGACAAGCAGCCTGGGCCACACGCGGCAACCCCCTACATCCAGCCTGGGCCACACGCGGCAACCCCCTACATCCAGCCTGGGCCGCACGCGGCAACCCCCTACATCCAGCCTGGGCCGCACGCGGCAACCCCCTACATCCAGCCTGGGCCGCACGCGGCAACCCCCTACATCCAGCCTGGGCCGCACGCGGCAACCCCCTACATCCAGCCTGGGCAACACGCGGCAACCCCCTACATCCAGCCTGGGCAACACGCGGCAACCCCCTACATCCAGCCTGGGCAACACGCGGCAACCCCCTACATCCAGCCTGGGCAACACGCGGCAACCCCCTACATCCAGCCTGGGCAACACGCGGCAACCCTACATCCAGCCTGGGCAACACGCGGCAGCCCCTACATCCAGCCTGGGCAACACGCGGCAGCCCCCTACATCCAGCCTGGGCAACACGCGGCAGCCCCCTACATCCAGCCTGGGCAACACGCGGCAGCCCCCTACATCCAGCCTGTATGCAGCATGTGCAGTGTGGGCCAACCCCTATACGAGCCTATGTGGTGCACAGCCAGCCTAATATGCAGCCTCAGGGTCGTTTGAAGGAATTTGGGGGTCCCAATCAAATTGGGGCCCCCCCCCACACACAAAACCTACATTAGTGCTACATTTATTTTTTACACCCATGTTCTTACTCCCCCCCCCTAGTCCCTATGTTTTTCTATTCTCACCTCCCCTTCTTCCCTGTAGGCCGAGCTCCTCTTCCTCTTCTTAGTCCGGTGTTCTATCATTATGGGTCCCCAGTCGCCTATCGGATAGGCCTGGGCCGGGTACCACGCGGTACAGGAGATTCAGTTTCCTGTGTTCCCGGCTGGACTGAAAGGAAGTGAGCACTCAGTGTGCACTTCCTGTCAGTCTGGCCGGGACCCGGAAACTGAATCCCCTGTACCACGCGTGGTACTCAGCCGGACTGACAGGACTCCAGGAGGAAGGAAAAGGAGCTCGGCCACGCTATAGCCTGGGATGGGGAAGTTGGGGGCCCCAGGCAAGCTCGGGGCCCCAAGCAATTGTTTGTTTTGCCTGTCCTGTAGCGACGGGCCTGTGCAGCCTGTACAGTGTGCAGCAACCCCTAACTCTTTTGGGTTGCCTAAAGTATTGAAGCTCTACTGGGCCATCTTAAAAATTTAAGCCTACGCATTCTTACAAATCAAATCATCTGAACTGTCAAAAGAGATGGGAAGCCAAAACTGTGAATGGTATGTGTGTGCTCCAGGTTCTCTTTTACAGTCTGCTGTTAATAAAACGTCCATGTATCTTCCTGACAGTGCGCACAAATGGCAGACTACATTATTCATGTCCAACATAGGAGACTGGAACAGCGCTGATGGCAATCTGTATTCTTCAACATAAAGGTCATCAAGGAACGGAGAGCTCAGGGAATGAGAGGCGATAACAAGAGGGGAGAATGGGATGAAAGGCATTAATACACAGAGGAAAAGACGAAATGCTATTTAGAAGGCATTTCTATAAAGTGACGGAGCCTGATGAGTGAACCGAGCAGGAAATCAGCGGAGATGTCCAATATTCTCCTCTACGTGATGGCAGAATTCGCACCAGAAATGTCTACAAAAAGCTTATCTGCCACCAAGCTAAAGGATCATTAAAGTCTTCAAGGGGAAGCCGGCCATTCCATCATAACACACAACATATATTTCACATATCCATTTCTGCTCCTTTATTATCCTGCTTTATTAGATTTAGAAAAATAAATCTCAATAATGTTAACCAAGTCTGCTCCGTTCATGTTTCAAGTATAGTCTGTAAACATGTGTTTTTTTTGTTTTTTTAAAAGCCAGTGGCGTGTGAACACACCCAAAAACTCCACCCGGTGCCAAAAAAAAAGTGCACACGCATAAAGAGTGACACAAAACATGCAACGGGTGTTACATGATCCTGCCTAGAAGGACCTTACCCTGATCCCCCGGGGTATTAGGCTCAAGACGGGGACCGAGGTACTCACTAGGTCCATCTGGCCGAAACTAAAACAGACGCCTTTCTCTGGAGGGTCTGCCGAAACAGACCCACCCAAGTACTCGGTGGGGATCCCCCGAACGGAGACCCCCATGAGAGAGGATGAACCAAGCCAGAAGGCCATGTCCGCAAAACCAAGCCAGAAGGCCGTGTCCGCAAAACCAAGCCAGAAGGCCGTGTCCGCAAAACCAAGCCAGAAGGCCGTGTCCGCAAAACCAAGCCAGAAGGCCGTGTCCGCAAAACCAAGCCAGAAGGCCGTGTCCGCAAAACCAAGCCAGAAGGCCGTGTCCGCAAAACCAAGCCAGAAGGCCGTGTCCGCAAAACCAAGCCAGAAGGCCGTGTCCGCAAAACCAAGCCAGAAGGCCGTGTCCGCAAAACCAAGCCAGAAGGCCGTGTCCGCAAAACCAAGCCAGAAGGCCGTGTCCGCAAAACCAAGCCAGAAGGCCGTGTCCACAAAACCAAGCCAGAAGGCCGTGTCCACAAAACCAAGCCAGAAGGCCGTGTCCACAAAACCAAGCCAGAAGGCCGTGTCCACAAAACCAAGCCAGAAGGCCGTGTCCACAAAACCAAGCCAGAAGGCCGTGTCCACAAAACCAAGCCAGAAGGCCATGTCCACAAAACCAAGCCAGAAGGCCATGTCCACACCCTCTCAAGACGATCAGGGTAGGCCCGAGGACACACACCCTACTAATGACACCGTGAAAAAACGTGCAACATCAAACAAAACAAATGGATAAAAGTGACAAACACGGGGAATAAATAAAAAGAAAGTGGGGAGAAGGAAGGTGGGAGAAGTGAAAGTGACCATTGTGTATCACAATGGCCGGCCCTTTCAGCCAAGAATCAAAAATTCCTCTGGTCCTAGCCAAAAGGTTCGGCCCTAGAGGCAGGTGCGAAAAAAGGGTGTAGTGAAGTGACCAAGGTGCCAAAACTCTAAGTGCCCCTCAATACTTGTGTGAGCTATGGCACTCCTTTTCTCTCAACCCTGACCAATAGCCTGAACTGATGCAGCCCACTTCCCCCACCAGGAAGGGGTTAGAGCTCTGAGAGCTTAGGGAGAGCCCCAATCGCTGAGCTCCACCATCGCTCCCACCTAATTATATTCGAGTTTGTACTAACCAAACCAACCCCCCCCCCCCCCCACCCAGAACTGAGGGGGCCGTCTTTCTCTACCAAAAAACTGGCAAGGGTGGCAACCGATTCGAAGCATCAAAAAGTACGTTACAGCGGCGTAGCGTATCTCAGATACGCTGCGCCCATGCAATTCTACGTGGATCTGCCCCAAAATAGATAGGTTGGGCTTAACTGGTAAAGTGTATGGGCCTTTTTACATTTCTATAACACAACTGAGTATGGGATTGTGAATATAGGATTGTACATTTTTTTTTTCTTTTTATTGAACTGGGTGGATTTTTTTCAACTAGACTAACCATGTAAAACCTTTACAGTAGGAATACAAAAAGGAAATGTCGCTATTCCAAATCTGCTCCACCGGAACTTCTTTTGCTCCCAAACTGCAAGTCGATTTTCTCCTTGACCCCTTGTACCCGCGTTCTACGATCAAACCCTCCGAGACCCAAACTTCCAGGACACTGCGGAGGCTTGCAGGAAACAATGCAGAAAAAATGGTTCAATCGTAATTCACTTATGTGAGATCTGCTCCTTGTTCAATAATTCTCTTTTGCAGACGAGCAATACAGCCGAGGAAAAAAAAATGCTTCACGAGCTTTAATGATACGATAAATAATCAATGGCTCGCTCTTCTCCGTAACAATGACAATGTGCTGGACGTACAGCGAGAACAAGATGCAGCGTCTGACAACATAATCATCCGTCTGATAGAGGAAAATGAGGAATGGATCCAGATAAAAACGCTCTTTGTTAGTTGACATCTTGTTGTGAGATCAGTTAATATCCTCCAGAGAGCGACTTTAAAGTCGCTTTAAAGCTTTACTACATCAAAACAATCCCCTGGCATGCAATTTAAAGAGGATCCCCCTCACTCCAAAACTTAAAGGAGTTGTAAATAAAATAAAAAATTATGCTGAAATGACTGTTTACAGGGTATAGAGACATAGAGGTAGATTCAGGTAGGGAGCGCGTATTTGTGAGCGGGCGTCGCGTATCCCATTTACGCTACGCCTCCGCAACTTTGACAGGCAAGTGCAGTATTCACAAAGCACTTGCTCCGTAAGTTGCGGCGACGTAGCGTAAATAGGCCAGCGTAAGCCCGCCGAATTCAAATGTGGAAGATGTGGGAGTGTTTTATGCAAATGTATTGTGACCCCACGTAAATGACGCTTTGTACGAACGGCGCATGCGCCGTCCGTGAAAGTATCCCAGTGCGCATGCTCCAAATTAACCCGCAAAAAGCCAATGCTTTCTACGTGAACGTAAATTACGTCCAGCCCTATTTGCGAACGACTTACGCAAACTACGTAATGGACGGAAAATTTTGACGCTGGCCCGACGTCCATACTTAACATTGGCTGCACCTCATATAGCAGGGGTAACTTTACGCCGGAAAAAGCCTTATGTAAACGGTGTATCTGTACTGCGACGGCCAGGCGTACGTTCGTGAATAAGCGTATCTAGCTGATTTACATATTCTAGGCGTAAATCAGCATACACACCCCTAGCGGCCAGTGTAAATATGCAGTTAAGATACGACCGGCGTAAGTCTCCTACGTATCTTAGCAATATTTAAAGTGGAGGTTCACCCAAAAACTAAATTTTTAACATTAGATTGAGGCTCATTTTGTGAAGGGGAATCGGGTGTTTTTTTTTAAATCGAAGCAGTACTTACCGTTTTAGAGATAGATCTTCTCCGCCGCTTCCGGGTATGGGCTGCGGGACTGGGTGTTCCTATTTGATTGACAGGCTTCCGACGGTCGCATACAGCGCGTCACGATTTTCCGAAAGTAGCCGAACGTCGGTGCGCAGGCGCCCTATAGAGCCGCACCGACGTTCGGCTTCTTTCGGCTACTTGTGACGCGATGTATGCGACCGTCGGAAGCCTGTCAATCAAATAGGAACGCCCAGTCCTGAAGACCATACCCGGAAGTGGCGGAGAAGATCTCTCTCTAAAACGGTAAGTACTGCTTCGATTTAAAAAAAAACACCCGATTCCCCTCCACAAAATGAGCATCAATCTAATGTTAAAAATTGTTTTTTGGGTGAACTCCCGCTTTAAGCGTATCTCAGCTTGAGAATATGCTTAAATATACGACAGCGGGGATTCGGACTTACGACGGCGTATCTACTGATACGCCCATCGTAAGTCTACCTGAATCTGCCGCATAATTGTTAATCGATTCCTTTTAAAAACTATTAAAAAAAAGATAAAAGAATCAATCATAGAATGTACCTGTAGTTTCTAGTTTCGTTTTTGCATGTTGTTTCCTGCCTCTCTGCTGTACAGAGCCACAGAGCCAATACAGGGCAGTGATGGTTTGGAAAACGAAACGGATTGGTGCTGAGGGGTTTTAGACACACAGTAATCACACCTCCTTGATTAGTGACCACAGAGAGAAAGCTCCCAGTACTGTGATTATCAGGAAACAGACAATCAGGAAGTGTGAGATCAGAGAAGAATTACAGCAACTTGAGAGCAAAAACGAACAATGAGGACATGAAAACAGCACTGCATTAAGGTATAGGAAGCTATTAAGAAAAAAAAAAAATAAAAAAATTCCTTTACAAACCCTTTAAGTGTGTGCTAATGCAACCTCCCCCCCCCCCCCCCCCCCGACCTCTTCACCAATGGAGGACGCTAACAATTTATTAAAATTCAGCTCTGGACCTCCCCCTGCCTCCATTCTTACCGAGGCAAAAATCATGTGTATTATGTCCGTAGCCTCCTGGGATATCTACGTCAGACATCCTAGGAGGCATTGACATCCACAGAGCAGCAAGGAGGAGGGCAGAAGTGGCACCTGCGTCAAAGGCCCAGCCAGAAAGATGGCGGCTCGGGACCAGGAGTGCATTGCTGAGCGGTGGGTTACTGCAGGACAAGGCTTGATTTGCTGCAAGACAACCAAGCATGACAGGCAAGGCTGGCCACAGACGGACAATTAAAAAAAAAAAAAAAAAAACAACAGATTCCACACAAGCGAGGTGGAAATGGGAATCCTCCCCTGCTATGTTATTGTATTTTAACAGCGGGGACTCTTCCACTGTCCGAATACACCGATCAAAGTTGCAGCATGCTGGTCGAGAAACATTCGATCGTTCGATCAACTTATGCCGAGCAGGAACGGCCATACAGAAACTGAAATTCCGGCAGTCCCCGGTGAACCAGCCGATTTCCCATCCATCTATGGCCAGCATTGAGCTACGACTAAGGCTAATACCGAAACGCGTCAACGCTATTGTTTTACTGTCACTTCAAGGATTACAGTTTTGTCGGCTATTCTTACTATTTCTGGCCAGCTTTACCTCTTGCTGACCCGCTCATTACAGCTGTACTGCGAGTGGGTGGCACCGCAACTTTCTGGTTTTGGGGGGGGCGTACATGCACGAGCCTCATTCTGTGATTGGACACAGCACAAGTTTTTCAGCAGGGTACAGCCGATAATTATGGCTGTACACCTGCTGATCGCCTGTGGTCAATTGCTCCTGAGCTGCTCTGTCTGCGTCTATTGACACAGATAGGACGGGCTCAACTCTGCCGCCCAGTCATAGGATTTTGTTTACAGCAGCGGGAGCGGATCAATCTGCCCAGTGAGGAGGGACAGAGCCAGGAGAGCTGCTGCTCTCATGCACAGCGCTGGATCGGGAATGGGCTCAGGCAAGTATAAGGACGGTTGGGGGGGGGGGGGGGGGGGGTTTACCTTAATGCATGGTTGAGTAAAGAACTTTAGCTTTTATAACCATGTAAAGTCTTATTCTTGTTGCAATGACTGTCTAAATAAAGTTTTATAATGTTTTTTTTTCTCACAGTCAGATGACTGCAATTTTCCTGAATACGGAGCGGCCGGTGGGCGCGTATCTTCCCAGTGCTCACGTCACTGCCGAAAGTGACATATCTTCACTTGCACATTTCCAAGCCAGCTCTAATAGCATCAGGCAAAAAAAAAAAAATCATGGCATCCCTTTCCAACAGCTTTGTGGAGTTCAGAGGAGCAGATACACTGTAGGCGGTGTCTGGGGATGGGAGGAGCAGAGTAGGATGTGCACTGTCACAGCTTCTCATGCATTAGGACGCAGAGGCGTACGAGAAAGCAACATGCAGCAGCATTGTGAATGAGAATTGGAGTCCCGACAACACTAACAGGAAGCGTCATTCCTTTAGGGTAGGGGTCTCCATACTTTCTAAACAAATGGCAGTTTACTGTGCTTTGGACTTTAGGGGGGGCAGGACTGTGGCCATTGGGCATAGAAAAGGTCTGGACGTCAGTAGTAAAAAAACAATGCCCCATCCTTGGTGACAGTGGGCGGAAGAGCGCCCCATCCTTGGTGACAGTGGGCGGAAGAGCGCCCCATCCTTGGTGACAGTGGGCGGAAGAGCGCCCCATCCTTGGTGACAGTGGGCGGAAGAGCGCCCCATCCTTGGTGACAGTGGGCGGAAGAGCGCCCCATCCTTGGTGACAGTGGGCGGAAGAGCGCCCCATCCTCGGTGACAGTGGGCGGAAGAGCGCCACATCCTCGGTGACAGTGGGCGGAAGAGCGCCACATCCTCGGTGCCATTGGGAGGAAGAGCGCCACATCCTCGGTGCCATTGGGAGGAAGAGCGCCACATCCTCGGTGCCATTGGGAGGAAGAGCGCCACATCCTCGGTGCCATTGGGAGGAAGAGCGCCACATCCTCGGTGCCATTGGGAGGAAGAGCGCCACATCCTCGGTGCCATTGGGAGGAAGAGCGCCACATCCTCGGTGCCATTGGGAGGAAGAGCGCCACATCCTCGGTGCCATTGGGAGGAAGAGCGCCACATCCTCGGTGCCATTGGGAGGAAGAGCGCCACATCCTCGGTGCCATTGGGAGGAAGAGCGCCACATCCTCGGTGCCATTGGGAGGAAGAGCGCCACATCCTCGGTGCCATTGGGAGGAAGAGCGCCACATCCTTTGTGCCATTGGGAGGAAGAGCGCCACATCCTTGGTGCCATTGGGAGGAAGAGCGCCACATCCTTGGTGCCATTGGGAGGAACTGTAGACCATCCTTGGAATCTTGGCCCTTTATTGGTGTCAGTGAGGAGATACATGCCCCATTGTTGGTATCAGTGGATGAAAGGGCCAGATAAATACAAGCAAAGGGCTACAGTTTATAAAAACCAATGCATTAGGGCAATAAAAGAGGATTTTATAGAGCCTAATGTTTAGGACACATCCTGTTGTGTCTTTTTTACATGTACTGTATGTATGTTTTAACATATTGCTGGAAAAACGTAATTTTATACTTACCTTGTGTATGTTAAAGCGGAGTTCCACCAAAAAAATAGAACTTCCGCTATAAGTGACGGTGACCCCCTGACATGCTACATTTGGCATGCAATTTTTTAGGGGGTGGGTTTTTAGAGGCACCCAGCTCCCACTTCCTACCCTGGCACCGGAAGGAAAATCTCCTCTCCCTCCTTGCAATCTTCAGGGAAACATCACAGGTCCCAGAAGATTGCCCGGCAATTCACAGCCCGCAGCGTGGCTCACGCATGCGCAGTGCACACCCGGCTGTGAAACCAGCCGGGTGTGCACTGCGCATGCGTGAGCCACGCTGTGAAACCACAGCTGAGCGCGCGTTAGAAAGCATGTTAGAAAGCGGGTGCCGCAAAGAGGAGGGAGAGAGGAGCGAGGCTTCTTGCACCCCTATCGCTGGACCGTGGGACAGGTAAGTGTCTGATTATTAAAAGTCAGCAGCTACACTTTTTGTAGCTGCCGACTTTTAAATAGGTGGAACTCCGCTTTAAGCCTTTGTAGGGTACCATGAAAGTCCATAATGGCCTCAATGCACCATTTTCTCTAAACATTCAGCTTCCAGTGAGAACGTATGGGGGGGGGGGACATATTATACAGAAAAGGAAATCATGAATAGATGGGGGGATGGGTACTCGCCATTCTTACCTGTAATCTGCTGATGCTCTGACTTGCCGACTTTGTGTCTTCTGTTAAACTCTGATTGGATTTCTCCGCTAGCGCTAATCTTTTAGCAAGAGCTCGGCACTGAAAGTCAAGCAGGGAAATGTAAAGTTACTATTTACAGCAATACCTTAATCAATCAAAAGACAACAGTAAATGCAGGAAATGGCGGCTGCACAACCCAACCATTACTGATCTAATGCCTGTGGATGTCTCCGGGAGAGTCTTCAGCATCTGACACTTCCACATGTGCCACATTCCCCCTCTGCACAAAGTACTTCCATCTGCTGGTCTCTAAGGGCCATATTCTTAAACAAGTTACGCCGGTGTATCTACTGATACACCGGCGTAAATCGAATTTCCCGCCGGCGTATCATTATTTTGTATTCACAAAACAATATATGCCGGATTTAGGCTAGGATCCGACTAGTGTAAATCACTTACACTGTCGGATCCTAAATGTAATTTCTCCGCCGGCCGCTAGGTGGCGTTTACGTTCAGGTCTCATTTGTTTATGCAAATGAGCCTGATACGCCGATTCACGTACGAAATTGCGTCGCGTAACCGTCGCTAACGTCGTTTGCGTAGGCGTAAGGTTACCCCTGCTATTTGAGGGGTAACCTTACGCCAGTCCCACGTAGGCCATGTTAAGTATGGCGTCGTGTCCGCGTCGTGTTTTCCTGTCGGGTACGTCGTTTTAGTAAGTCGTCCGCGAATACGACTTTACGTCAATGACACACACGTCGGCGTCATAGAAGTTTTACACCGAGAACTGGAGCATGCGCACTGGGCTATTTTAAGCCCGGCGCATGCGCAGTTCGTTAGAAACGGGGGCGCGCTTAATTTAAATACAAGCCGCCCCCTTGGATTTACGCTGCCATACGCCGGGCCATTTCCACCACGCCGCCCCAAACTACGGAGCAAGTGTTTGGGGAATACAGCACTTGCTCCTGTAGGTTGGGAAGGCGGAGTGTAAATGGCTTACGCGACGCCCGCCCAAAAACTACGGGAATATGGCCCTAAGTCTCCATTCACATCTATGCAGTGCTTTTTGCATTTTTCTACCGCGACTTTGCGCTTTTTTTGGGCAAATTTGTTGTTGGGCAGATTGTAAAATGCAAATTGTGGAAAAATATGCACTGCATGCTTTTCTCTCAGCTTCTCAATTGAAGTCTATTGAACCAAAAAAGCAACGATTTGTGTTAAAAAAAAAAAAGTCCCTGTCCTTTCCAAAAATGTAGAGGCGCAAAAATGCATTGGTGTGAACGTGTCCTATAGGAAACAAGTTAAAAATAACGTCCTGCGTGTCTGCAAAAATGCATTGGTGTGAACAGAGTCTTAAGTCTCATACACATGTATAGATTTTCCACAGACAAAGGCTCTGACTTTAGGAGATTATGGGGGACAATAGGAGATTATGGGGGACAATAGGAGATTATGGGGGGGCCCCCGGGACAATAGGAGATTATGGGGGGGCCCCCGGGACAATAGGAGATTATGGGGGGGGCCCCGGGACAATAGGAGATTATGGGGGGGGCCCCGGGACAATAGGAGATTATGGGGGGGGCCCCGGGACAATAGGAGATTATGGGGGGGGGCCCCGGGACAATAGGAGATTATGGGGGGGCCCCGGGGCAATAGGAGATTACGGGGGGGCCCCCGGGGCAATAGGAGATTATGGGGGCCCCCGGGGCAATAGGAGATTATGGGGCCACACAGTATACACACACAGTATACACACACTTAGAAGGCACTGGAGAGGTAGGGCAGCTATAATCTTGGAATTTTTTGACCATTTTTTTTTACATACCTTGATGGGCCCCCCGTGTGGCATGGGGCCCTCGGGCAGTGCCCGAATGGTCAGTCTGCCCCTGGGGTACATTTTCTGGAGGGCAAGTGGTTAGTTTCTACAAAGCAGTTATGTGACGGAATGCCAAGTCCCCCTCCGCGCGGATTGCGCACATACCTCTGCATGGAAATGGACAGACTTGCTGTCAGCCAGCTGCAGCTGTGTGGTGAGATCCGCTATTCTCGTCATGTAGTGGTTTTTTATCAGCGCTTCCCTGGAGTCCTGATCTGGGACCTGCTCATGACAGAGAGGGAATTACTTTTAGAATGACCAGCCGGTCTGAAAAGTGCTGATCGACATCTGAACTGTCAGTCACTCTCTTATCTAAATCAATACTCGCCTCAGCGGCACAGCCAGCGAGGGGAGAGAGACTGCCGCGCTATTCTATCAGACCTCTTATTCAACAAAGCACTGTATAGAGGAATGATAATATGCAACGCCCAATAAAACCTCCACAATAAGATTTTAGCTTATTCAAGTAGATGGAAACACAATTACTGAGCTTTGATACAAGCTGTACCATGTTATTGTAATATTTAACCACTTCTATACTGGGCACTTCTCACCCCCCCCCCCCTTCCTGCCCAGGCCAATCTTCAGCTTTCAGCGCTGTTTAAATGACGAAAATTGCACGGTCATGCACCACTTTACCCAAACAACATTTTTTATCATTTTGTTCCCACAAATAAAGCTTTCTTTTGGTGGTTTTTGATCACCCCTGTGGTTTTTATTTTTTGCTAAACCGATTAAAAAAAATAAAGTTTTTAATTTTTTCTGTTATAAAAAGTTGTAAATAAGCATGTTTTCTCCTTCACCGATGGGCACTGATAAGGCGGCACCGATGGGCACTGATAAGGCGGCACCGATGGGCACTGATAAGGCGGCACCGACTAGAAGTGATGGGCACTGAGTGGCACCATTTGTGGGCACAGATGGGCATCCCTGGGTGGCATACCTGGTGGTCATCAGTGGTGGCATCCCTAGGGGGGGGGGGGGGGTGTGCTGATAATCAATCAGCACAGACCCCCCGTCAGGAAAGCAGCCGATTGGCTCCCCTCTATGGCGTCTGTCACGGCTCTTCCTGTTTACATCGTGATCAGCTGTGATTGGACACAGACGATCACGTGGTAAAGAGTCTCCGTCAGAGAGCAAGCCACGCCCCCCACCCTACAGCAAAAATCACGCCTTAGGGTACACTTAACCCCTACAGTGCCCACCTAGTGGTTAACCCCTTCACTGCCAGTGTCATTTTCACAGTAACCAGTGCATTTTTATAGCACTTTTGCTGTAAAAATGACAATGGTCCCAAACATTTGTCAAAAGTGTCCGCCATAATGTCGCAGTCGCGATAAAATTCACAGATCGCCGCCATTACTAGTAAAAAAAAAATAATAATAATAATAATAATAAAAATGCTATAAAACTATCCCCTATTTTGTAGACGCTATAACTTTTGCGCAAACCGGTCAATAAATAAATGCTTACTGCGTTTTTTTTTTTTACCAAAAATATGTAGAAGAATACGTATCGGCCTACACTGAGGGAAAATTTTTTTTTTTTATATCTTTTTGGGGAATGATCATTATCGCAAAAAGTAAAAAATATTAAATTATTTTCAAAATTGTCGCTCTATTTTTGTTTATAGCGCAAAAAAAAAAAACTGCAGAGGTGATCAAATATCACCAAAAGAAAGCTCTACTTGTGGGGAAAAAAGAACGCCAATTTTGTTTGGGAGCCACATCGCACGACGGCGCAATTGTCAGTTAAAGCGATGCAGTGCTGAATTACAAAAAGTGGCCCGGTCATTAGCAACAAAATGGTCAAGGGCTTAAGTGGTTAAAGAATTATGGACAGTACAGTGCAGGAGTCAATATTATCACATTCTGTAACCCAAAAAACAAACCTTGGTTAAAGTCATTGTAAAATTATGTAATCTGTTTTGTAAAAAGATTATATAATGTGCAGTGTGTTTCCTTTTGTAACCTTATTTACAGGGCAGCTGGGCGCTCACGTGACCTGCTGGAGATGATCTTCCCCGCTCTGAGCACTGCAGAGGGAGGGTCTGCTGTCGTCAGCCGGGAGGAGAAGAGATCACGTGAGGGCAGGTCACGTGAGCGCCCAGCTGCCCTGTAAATAAGGTTACAAAAAGGAAACACACTGCACATTATATAATCTTTTTACAAAACGGATTACATGTTTTTACCACGCCTTTAACTAGGGCTTATATTGCAGCTATCCCTGAAAATCACGCTAGGTCTTATTTTTCGGGGTAGGGCTTATTTTTGGGCAATCAGGGTAGTTGATTCTTTCATCAGTAGTGCCGACTCATGTCCCATGCGGAGTGACACAAACTGCACTCCCCCTCTTATCCCGGCTAGCGGAGTGGTGTTAGCAGCAGAAAAGAGGAGGTCTTTAGGTCAGTGTGAAGCAATACACCGGGCAGAATAGTATTGGGCCGATTTCACACTGGTACACTGTGGCTAACCCACACCGCGGGAGCAGTGCATTGTACCTGCAGGTTTGCTGTGCTTAGCCATACACTTCTATTATATCCTGCTTTTTTTGGCCCTCCAACTTGTACGTGCGAACGAGCCCTAAGAGTGCAGTTGTCGAATGCAACCAAGGGCTCATTCACAAGTGCAGCAGGCACTGCTACTCCTCTAAAAAGTGATCCAAGTGTGATGACAGGTGGTGAGGGGGAAATACGTTGCCTCCTCACCACCCGATTCAAACCCATAATTCCTGTGCAATGCACATGATAGTGACATGGTAGTACGGTAATTCGAGTTTTCAATCAGGTGTGAGAGCTACACTGTTCCCGGAGATCTTTGATTTCTCCCATGTTGTTCAGGTAGATCTCCACCTCTTTAACCACTTAACGCCCGCCGCACGACTATTTACGTCCGCAAAATGGCACGGACACGCAGAAGGGCGTATATATACGTCCTTGCCTTCTAGCGCGTGGGGGGTCCGATCGGGACCCCCCCCCCCCTTGCTGCGTGCGGCGGGCGGATTCCCTCGGGGAGCGATCCGGGACGACGGCGCGTCTATTAGTTTATAGCCGCTCGGTCGCGATCGCTCCCCGGAGCTGAAGAACGGGGAGAGCCGTATGTAAACACGGCTTCCCCGTGCTTCACTGTGGCGGCGCATCGATCGTGTCATCCCCTTTATAGGGAGACTCGATCGATGACGTCAGTCCTACAGCCACACCCCCCTACAGTTGTAAACACACACTAGGTGAACCCTAACTCCTACAGCGCCCCCTGTGGTTAACTCCCAAACTGCAACTGTCATTTTCACAATAAACAATGCAATTTAAATGCATTTTTTGCTGTGAAAATGACAATGGTCCCAAAAATGTGTCAAAATTGTTCGAAGTGTCCGCCATAATGTCGCAGTCACGAAAAAAAAAAAAAAAAAAAAAAAAAAAAAAAAAAAAATCGCTGATCGCCGCGCCATTAGTAGTAAAAAAAAAAAAATTAATAAAAATGCAATAAAAATATCCCCTATTTTGTAAACGCTATACATTTTGCGCAAACCAATCGATAAACACTTATTGCGATTTTTTTTTACCAAAAAAAAGTAAAAAATATTGCATTTTTTTCAAAATTGTCGCTCTATTTTTGTTTATAACGCAAAAAATAAAAACCGCAGAGGTGATCAAATACCACCAAAAGAAAGCTCTATTTGTGGGGAAAAAAGGACGCCAATTTTGTTTGGGAGCCAAGTCGCACGACCGCGCAATTGTCAGTTAAAGCGATGCCGTGCCGAATTGTAAAAACGCCTTTGGGCATTTAGCAGCATATTGGTCCGGGGCTTAAGTGGTTAAGGTTGCCTACCTCCGACATATACACTATATTACCAAAAGTATTGGGACATCTGCCTTTGCATGCACATGAACTTTAATGGCATCCCAGTCTTAGTCCGTAGGGTTCAATTTTGAGTTGGCTCACCCTTTGCAGCTATAACAGCTTCAACTCTTCTGGGAAGGCCGTCCACAAGGTTTAGGAG
Source organism: Rana temporaria (assembly GCF_905171775.1). Lineage (NCBI taxonomy): Eukaryota > Metazoa > Chordata > Amphibia > Anura > Ranidae > Rana > Rana temporaria. The sequence goes on along the minus strand of NC_053492.1, from coordinate 453,823,845 downwards.
TGTGCCTATGGGAATGTTTGACCATTATACCAGAAGAGAATTTCTGAGGTCAGGCACTGATGTTGGATGAGAAACCTGGCTCACAGTCTCCGCTCTAATTCATCACAAAATGCATTCTATCTGGTTGAGGTCAGGACTCTGTGCAGGCCATTCAAGTTCCTCCACCCCAAACTCGCTCATCCATGTCTTTATGTACCTTGCTTTGTGCATTGGTGTGCAGTCATGTTGGAATAGGAAGGGGCCGTCCCCAAACTGTTCCCACAAAGTTGGGAGCATGAAATTGTCCAAAATGTCTTGGTATGCTGACGCCTTAAGAGTTTCCTTCACTGGAACTAAGGGGCCAAGCCTCTTTTTTACCGAAGATAGCGACGCCTCCACCCGAGAGTGCCGACATCGCGGGCACCCAGGATAGGTAAGTGTCCTAATATTAAAAGACAGCAGCTGCAGTATTTGTAGCTGCTGACTTCGGCGGAGCTCCGCTTTAGGACAAATCATCAGTGATGGTTGCCATTTTTCTATCCTATTAACATCCTAAGAGCAAATGACAAACACACTTCCAGAGACCCTCATCTGTCAAGCCAACAGTGTCTGTGTGCCCCCGAGTATGCTCGCTCTCTATATTACACAGAGGAATGCCATATACTGTACCTGCTGGATGTCGACACTTGTGGTTAACATGCCGATCTGTAAGGAAAGCAAGAATAAAAAAAATATAAGGACACATTATATAAAGAGATAAGAACGTAGGAATAAATGAGTTAGATATTTTTTAACCACTTCATTACTGGGCACTTAAACCCCCTTCGTGCCCAGACCAATTTTCAGCTCTGACGCATTTTGAATGACAATTGCGTGGTCATACAACACTGTACCCAAATTATATTTTTATCGTTTTTTTTCCCCACAAATAGAGCTTTCTTTTGGTGGTATTTGATCATCTCTGCGGGGGTTTTTTTTGCGCTATATACAAAAAAAAGACAGAACATTTTGAAAAAAAAAAAAACACAATTTTTTACTTTTTGTTATAATAATATCCCAATTTTTTTTTATTTTTTTTTTTTATATTTTTTTCCTCGGTTTAGGCCGATACGTATTCTACATATTTTTGTAAAAAAAAAAAAAAAAATCGCAGTAAGCATATATGGATTGGTTTGCACAAAAGTTATAGCGCCTACAAAATAGGGGATAGATTTAGGATTTATTTTTTATTTTTTACTAGTAATAGCAACGATCTGCGATTTTTTTTTGTCAGGCCTGCGATATTGCGGCGGACATATCGGACACTTTTGACACAATTTTGGGACCATTCACATTTATACAGCGATTAGTGCTATAAAAATGCACCGATTACTGTATAAATGTGACTGGCAGGGAAGGGGTTAACACTAGGGGATGAGGAAGGGGTTAAATGTATTCCCTGGGTGTGTTCTTACTGTGTGTGGAGGGGGACTGACTGGGGGAGGTTGACTGATGCTGTGTCCTTACATGTGAGGTATGGCCAGGAACGTTAGAGCGAGAGCAAAAATCTGAAGCTCTCCTCTAACTCTAAACAGGTAACCTGTAAACAATTTTTAAAGCGTAGCCTATGGAGATTTTTAAGTACTGTAGTTTGTTGCCATTCCAGGAGTGTGCGCAATTTTAAAGCAGAACAGGCTAGGCATCCATTTACTTGGCATATCATCATCTTTCACATTATACAAAATAAGTGGGCCAACTTTAGCATTTTTTTTTTTTAATTCATGAACTTGCTGCACAAATACCGTGCGACATAAAAAGTTGTAACCACCACCATTTTTTCCCCTAGGGCCTCTGCTAAAAAAACATAATGTTTGGAGGTTAAGAAATTTTCTAGCAAAAATAAAAAAAAAAATGATTTTTACACGAAGGAGCGGAGAGAGTGCCAGAATTGGCCTGGATGGGAAGTGGTTAAAGCCCTCATATGCTGGTAGCACCAATAATGTAGAATGATTGTACAGTGGAACCTCGGATTGCGAGTAACGCGGTTCATGAGCATTTTCGCAATACGAGCACTGTATTTTTTTTTTTAATTCTGACTCGGTTTGCGACTGTTGTCTCGCAACACGAGCAGGATTCAAGCCAAAGCGGTGTGCAGTACCGCGTTTGGCCTGAAGTGTGTGTGGGGGCGGAGTCAATCCGAGCCGTTCAGAAATGCTTGGAAATAATCAGGGCCAGATTCACGTAGCCCGGGCACAACGTAAACAATTTAAGTTACACCGCCGCAAATTTCCCAAGTTAGTGCCCGATCCACAAAGCACTTACCTGGAAATTTGCGGCGGTGTATCCTAAATCCGTCCGGCGCAAGGCGGGCCCAATCGAATGGGGCGAGTCCCATTTAAATTAGGCGCGCTCCCGCGCCGGACGTACTGCGCATGCTCCGTTGGGTAAATTACCCGACGTGCATTGCGCTAAATTTGCTTTGACGTTAACGTAAATGGCGTCCAGCGCCATTCACGGACGTCTTACGCAAACGACGTTGATGTTTAAATTTCGACGCGGGAACGACGGCCATACTTAACATGGCTTAAGACAACTAGGGCTCAGCCCTAGTTTTACGCGGCGTAACTCGACGGAAACGACGTAGAGTTAGATCGACGGGCCGTTCGGGGATCGCTGCAAGTATTCATTTGCATATTCTACGCCGGCCGCAATGGCCTCGCCACCTAGCGGCCGGCCTAGAATTGCATCCTTAAGATCGGACAGTGTAATTCAATTACACCTGTCGGATCTTAGGGCTATCTATGCGTAACTGATTCTATGAATCAGCCGCATAGTTAGAAACAGAGATACGACGGCGTATCAGTAGATACGCCGTCGGATCTCGTTTGTGAATCTGGCCCTTAGTTCCTGAGCCTTTCTGATTTCAGCCGAGATGTCCTCAAGCCTTTCCGAAGGCTGCCCCCCCTCTGGTCACATGCGGTATTGCGTGCCATTAAAGTCAATGCGGAACTAATCATTTTCGTTTCCATTGACTCGCTTTGATATGCGATTGCTTTGGATTATGAGCATTCTCCTGGACCGTAACCCAAGGTATCACTGTATACTCAATAAATACCTTTTTTATTATTATTTATATTTCTTACCATACTGGCAGCACTAACTTCACTGGAACTGTCCTTTCTGTGTATTAGGGAATTTTCCTGTTGCTGGTCCCCCTCCAGCCCCTTGCCGGGGTTCTTCACAAGGTCTGCTATCCTATAAGATTCTTTCTCCAGCTTGATCTTGGCCAACTGAGCTTCCAGCATCCAGTGCTCCTTCTCCTGTTCCAGCTTGCCCATCTTCTCCAGAATTTGCTGCACCTGTTTATACAGAGACATTAGTCCTTTGTAAGTGTAACGGAATGACCCGGGACACCCATAGACTTTGTGAGGATGGGGGATACTCCTGTGTCAGCGGGCATGGGGTGGCAAGTGAATCATAATTCATGTATTACATGAGATGGGACATCACTGATAGTTCGTATTGCAGGATTTTGAGATACTGCAAGATGTTGGCCCAACCAGTCAATAGTGACTCATTCTATGATTAGCCCTGACTAGCGACATGCTAATTGAGTCAGGGCCTGGAAGACATACCATTGTCCTTGTGTAAAGGTGTTAAACCCAGGTCTGCTCCCAGAACTCTAATTATGCATGCTAAATACTGTTTATGTGTGATAACACTGTCTAAAGCCTAGTGATGCTCAGAGGTGTGAATAGGTGTCAAGCTGTATGCGGAGACGGAACGTCTGCCTAGGGAACTCAGTGTGTGATGGGGTTTTAAGTTTGTTATGCTGTTAATGAAGGCATGTGCAGTGATTAGACATGATAATTATAGGCCGGCGCCGACCTGTCTAGAATGGTTAGTAATTAGCCTTAGTGTGTGGGTGGGGAGTTGATTGTTCCTTTAATGCCTTGCACGGTATATAAGCTGAGAAGAAACCATTAAAATTGTCTTCATTTGAAACAAGTACAGAGCTGCGTGTCTTGTCTTGATTCTGGGAAAATGGGAGGCCTGCTGGTTTGTCTGTGTGTCAGATGAGCTGTCGTAGTTGATGGAAGGTCGTAAACGGTGGTGACCGTTACAGTAAAACACATGAAACAAATGAAAATTACTTCTATTGCATCCAATATACTGCTGGAATCTGAAGGCATCCCCTCCTTGTGTTTCCAATCTGACCAAAGTTGTAATGTCACCAACACTGAACAGAGGGGTCTTAAGACCAGATTGTTCTTCATGAAAGGGTAAAATAACAACAGGTCCTCTTAAAAAAGCATATCCCATTCACAAACACACATTGATACCTTATTGGTCATCTGTTGGAGCCCTTGAAAACGGCCAGTACTTTAAGGTATGGGGGAGCATGTGACCTTCACCAGAATATAGGGATCAGGCCTCAGCGGCCAATAGCCAGCCATGCCTGAAGACCACCAAATGGGATACGGGAGGAAGAAAATGTACCCTGTGTGTAAGCCCACCAAACACTGGCACAGCTTTACATACAGACATGGCAACGGGGAGCGCAAAGAGCTCACACAGGATTTTGACTTGGCATTCCCACAGGCAAACATGGCAGCACAGGCGAACATGGAGTTTGCACAGGGGTTAGACTCCACTTTTCCACAAACTCTGCAAACATAGTGGCCAGGACAAGCATGCAGCTTACACTGAGGTTTAATCAGCCTTTCTACAGGAAGACACGGAGCTTACACAGGGGTTCGGCTCTGCATTTCCACAGGCAAATATGATGGCCGGGGAAGCATGGAAGCTACACTCCACATTTCCACAGACAGACATGGGACTGGGGGCAGGCATGGAGCTTACACAGGGGTTAGACTCTATTACCACAGGCAAGCATGATGTCGGGGGCAAACATGGAGGTTAAATTCTACTAGCTAGATTCAGAGAGGGCGTCCTAACTTTGCGGCGGTGTAGCTTATCTTGTTCACATTACGCCGCCGTAAGTTAGCGAGGCAAGTACATGATTCACAAAGTACTTGCCTGCTAAGTTACGGCGGCGTAGCGTAAATCGGCCGGGCGTAATGGCGCCTAATTCAAATTTAGCTAAGGGGGCGTGTTTTATGTTAATGGGGCTTGACCGGACGTGAATGACGTATTTTGTATCCCAGTGTGCATTGCGGCAAAGTACGCCGCACGGTCCTATTGATTTCGACGTGGACGTAAAACCCTATTCACGGACGACTTACGCAAACAACGTAAAATTTTAAAAAATTTCGACGCAGGAACGGCGGCCATACTTAACATTACTATTCCAGCTATTTGATGGAATATCTTTAGGCCTGATAATGCGTTACGTAAACGGTGTATCTGTACTGCGTCGGCTGGGCGTACGTTCGTGAATAGGCGTATTTAGCGATTTACATATTCTACGCCGACCTCAAGGGAAGCGCCACCTAGCGGTCAGCCTAAAAATTACACTTTAGGATACGACGGTGTAAGACACTTACGCCGCTCGTATCTGAGCCTAATTTAAGCGTATCTGGTTACCAGAATACGCTTAAATTAGCGCCAACGCAAATTCAGACTTAGGCTGGCGTATCTACTGATACGCCAGCCTAAGTCTCTCTGAATCTAGCTATACATTTTCACAGGCAGACATGATGACCTTAGCAATTATGGCGCTTACACAGGGGTTAGACTCTGCATTTCCACAGGCACGCATGACAGCTGGCACAAGCATGGAGTTTAGACCACGTGTTTTCACAGGAAGACATGCAGAGTTTAACCCCTGTGTAAGCTCCATGTCTGGCTGTGGAAACACGTAGTCTAAACTCCACGTTTGTGCCGGCTGTCATGCTTGCCTGTGGAAATGCAGAGTCCAACCCCTGTGTAAGCTCCATGCTTGTCCTGGTCACCATGTCTGCCTGTGGAAACGTAGGGCCAGATTCACGTAGGCGAGCGGCGGCGTAATGTATCGTAGATACGTTACACCGCTGCAAGTTTTCATCGCAAGTGCCTGATTCACAGAGCACTTGCGATGAAAACTACGCCGGCGGCCTCCGGCGCAAGGCGGGCCAATTCAAATGGGCGTGTGCCATTTAAATTAGGCGCGCTCCCGCGCCGGACCTACTGCGCATGCTCAGTTGCGCAATTCCCGTCGTGCTTTGCGCGCCATGACGTCATTTTTCGAACGGCGTCGCGTAATTCCGTATTCCCGGACGGCTTACGCAAACGACGTTCATTTTTAAATTTCGCCGCGGGAACGACGGCCATACTTTAGACAGCAATACGTTTGCTGACTAAAGTTAGGGCACCCAAAACGACGACTAACTTTGCGACGGGAAACTAGACTAGCGGCGACGTAGCAAACGCGAAAATCCGTCGTGGATCGCCGTAACTCCTAATTTGCATACCCGACGCTGGTTTACGACGCAAACTCCCCTCAGCGGCGGCCGCGGTACTGCATCCTAAGATCCGACAGTGTAAAACAATTACACCTGCCGGATCTTATGGATATCTATGCGTAACTGATTCTATGAATCAGTCGCATAGATAGAAACAGAGATACGACGGCGTATCAGGAGATACGTATCAGGTACGCCGTCGTATCCCTTTTGTGAATCTGGCCCGTAGAGCCTAACCTCCATGTTTGCCCGGCCATCATGCTTGCCTGTGGAAATACAGAGTCCAACCCCTGTGTAAGCTCCATTTCCACAGGCAAACGTGACAGCAAGGGCAAGTATGGAGGTTACACTCAGCTTTTCCACAGGTAAACATGGCAACCGAGGTGAACATGGAACTTACACAGGGCTTAGACTCTGAATTTTGACAAGCAAACATGGCTGCCAAGGCAAGCATGGAGCTTACACAGGTGTTAGACCCCCACATTTATAAAGGTAAACATGGCGGCCGAGGTGAGCATGCAGCTTACACAGGGGCCAGACTCCTCACTTCCACAGGAAAACATAATGGCAGGAGCACACAGATGAGGGGTCAGTGGGTGATCTATCAAGAGATCATATCACCCTAATAGGACAGTATAGGAAACACAAGTCTCATGGTTGCACAGTGGACCACCCATTTCTGCTCTTCTCATCCCCCCCATTGGCTTTTACCTTGTACAATCACCTGGAGCAGCCATTATACCACACAACCCATGCCTGGTGCATACGCCTTATTCCAGGGTGAGGGCACTGATTTCATCCCGACGTACCTGTTGGGCCAGGCCTTCTCTGCTTTCCGTGGAGCTTAGCAGGACTCTGCGATTCATCAATGCCTCTTCATAAGGCACAGAGTCCGGGCAGGTCTGTAATACAGAAAGGCTCATCAGTGTCACAGTAATTACAGAATATTAGGATTAGATTGTCTGTAACCAGAATACACAAAATGTTTACCAATCTTCTCCTTCACAAGTCCCTAAAGTTTGTATAGAGCTTTTTATTATTAGTAGCCAACACGTTTCAGGGGCTCAGCACCCCCCCCCCTCATATCAGGGCTAAAAAAACAATAAACTGGGTGTGATGCAAGGGGGAGGGGGGCAGTGCTAGAGGGAAGGTGATGTGGAAGGGGGCAGCGCTGGGGGGGGGGGATTGATGTGAAAGGGGCAGAACAAAACTATGGTGGGAGGAGGGTTGTGATGTGGAAGGGGGCAGCGCTGGGGGGGCGTAGGGGGGGTTGATGTGAAAAGGGCAGAACAAACTATGGTGGGAGGAGGGTTGTGGTGTGAAAGGGGGCAGTGCTGTAGGGAAGGTGATGTGAAAGGAGGCAGCCATGTCGGGGGGGGGGGGGGGGGGCTGCTGTGATGAGGGCAAAGCAAACTATGGTGGGGGGAAGCAGGGCTGAAGGGAAGGTAATGTGGAAGGGGGCAGCAATGTTGGGGGAGGGGGGAGTTAATGTGAAGAGGGCAGAAAACTATAGTGGGTGAAGAGTTGTGATAGGGGGGTGATGTGAAGAGGGCAGAACAAACTATGTTAGGAGGAGGGTTGTAATGCGAGAGGGGGGCAAGGCTGTGAAGAGGGCAGAGCACACTACTATGGGGATAAAGGAAAGCTGGGAGCTCAATCTTCGGCAATGAATAACCAGGCGTGGTACAAAATAATACACTACTATGGGGAGGGGGATGATAGTGGGGCAGTGCTATAAGGGGATGATGTAACCTGGGGCAGTGTGAAGGGGTCAAAGAACAACACTGTGGGGGGGGGGGGTTGTGATAATGGGGGAAATGCTATAAGGGGGATGATGTAATGGGGGCTGTGCTATAGGGGAGCAGTGTGGGGGGGGGGTGTAATTTGAAAGGGGGCTGAGGGCACTGCTGTGAATAGAGGAGGATCTGATGTGAAGGGGTGGGGGATGACGTGAAAGGGGTGGGGATGACGTGAAAGGGGTGGGGATGACGTGAAAGGGGTGGGGATGACGTGAAAGGGGTGGGGATGACGTGAAAGGGGTGGGGATGACGTGAAAGGGGTGGGGATGACATGAAGGGGTCCTTAGAACACCATTCTAAAGTAGGGGACTGGCACGTAAAGTGGGGGACTGGCACGTAAAGTGGGGGACTGGCACGTAAAGTGGGGGACTGGCACGTAAAGTGGGGGACTGGCACGTAAAGTGGGGGACTGGCACGTAAAGTGGGGGACTGGCACGTAAAGTGGGGGACTGGCACGTAAAGTGGGGGACTGGCACGTAAAGTGGGGGACTGGCACGTAAAGTGGGGGACTGGCACGTAAAGTGGGGGACTGGCACGTAAAGTGGGGGACTGGCACGTAAAGTGGGGGACTGCGGACACTGATGTAAGAACAGGATTGTGATAGAGGAGGAGAGGGCTACGATATGAAGGACCCGAGTCATTGCACAAATGTGATTCGGAACTCTGCTGATAGAAGATTTTACAGATTGGATTTTGCCCTATTTGCACCCAATAAATGTACCTGCCGTTTTGCTCAACGAATAGCCATTTTTTTTTTTTAAATAAACCCCTTTTTGTTTTTAGAAAAAATGTGAAACGTATTACAGTTTTGTAAGAAGGATGCAACAGCCAGAATGGGCACATACTCTGCATTTGTGCAGACAAGGATCGCTGTGCGCTGTGAGAGAGCAGTGGTCACTCTGCAGCAATCTGACAATGCTGCAGTGATTCCATATGAGCACATATACTGCAACAGGGTGGCTCCTACAAGCACTGGTATGTTGCTGCCCGCTTCCAAGTTTCAGGCGCACGCCTGACCAGTGGTTCATGGTCGGGACCTGCTAACCAGCTGTGTAGAATCACAGCCCAGAGTCCTCTGTTGACAATCATCAACACAGGGCACTAAACAGAGGGAACGATCACTTTGTTTCTTTTCCCTGCAATGGAAAAAAATTTTTTTTTGATCTGTCGTAAATATAATAAAAAAAAAAACGCAGAGGTGGTCAAATGCCACAAAAAGAAAGCTATATTTGTGTGCAAAAAATGCTATAAATGTAATGTGCGTACAGTGCTGCATGACCGCTTAATTGCCAGTTAAAGTAGCGCAACAATGGCCTGGTCATGAAGGGGGTAAATAACCACTTAACCCCCGGACCACATTGCTGGTCAAAGACCAGAGCACTTTTTGCGATTCGGCACTGCGTCGATTTAACTGACAATTGTGCGGCCATGCGATGTGGCTCCCAAACAAAATTGGCGTCCTTTTTTTCCCACAAACAGAGATTTCTTTTGGTGGTATTTGATCACCTCTGCGGTTTTTAGTTTTTGCGCTATTAAAAAAAAATAGAGCGACAATTTTGAAAAAAACGTATATTTTACTTTTTGCCATAATAAATATCCCTCAAAAATATATATATAAAAAAAAAATGTTTCCTCAGTTTAGGCCGATACGTATTCTTCTACATATTTTTCGTAAAAAAAAACGCAATAAGCGTTTATTGATTGGTTTGCGCAAAAGTTATAGCGTTTACAAAATAGGGGGTAGTTTAATGGCACTATTATTAATATTTTTTTTTACTAGTAATGGCGGCGATCAGCGTTTTTTTTTTCGGTACTGCGACATTATGGCGGACGCTTTGGACACTTGACACATTTTTGGGACCGCCTGCATTTTTATAGCGATCAGTGCTATAAAAATGCATTAAATTACTATAAAAATGCCACTGGCAGGGAAGGGGTTAACACTAGGGGGCGGGGAAGGGGTCAAGTATGTTCCCTGGGTGTGTTCTAACTGAAGGGGGGGTGGCCTCACTAGGGGAAATGACTGATCTTCTGTTCATACATTGTATGAAACAGACGGTCAGGCATTTCTCCCTTGACAGGACCGGGAGCTGTGTGTTTATACACACAGCTCCCGGTCCTCGCTCTGTAACGAGCAATCGCGGGTGCCCGGCTGGGCGCGCGAGTCAGGGACGGGTGCCCGGCTGGGCGCGCGCGCCCCCCTAGTCGCCGCTTAGAGGGCCGACATTATACTACGGGCTCTCGCGCAGGGGAGCCGACCTGCCGCCGTAGCTGTAGAAGTGAGAACGGATATATGTGAAGATATCCCGACGTGGACTCCAGCAGGCCAGACTCCCTGACAACTTCTATAGAGGGGTTGTCAGGCAAATCAAGTATGTCTGAACCTTCTGTAACTTGCACAAAAGCGATGAAAGGACAGGATGCTTCTAAAAAGGGACACATCTCGTGGTAATAAAAAAAATAAAAAAAAAACAACGATCGCTGTAATGCAAATTCAAAAACTTGTCGGAGAAACCAGAAAAGGTTCTCGCGCCCATTAGACCAACAGCCGAGATTTTAGCAACTTCTTTCCCATCAATCATTTACTTTTCCACACAAATGCAGAATAAAAACCAGCGAAGCCTAGAGGAGAAGTAACAGTTCTGCGCAGAGCGAATGACATTACGGTGGGTTAATCTATGCTTTGCTAACGCGTTGCGGCGTCTGAACCCCCGCATAATATCTCAGATACTGCAGAATGGGAGGGAAGAAAAAGTGCGAGGCATCTGGATGGCGACGGAAATTTCAAGACAACGAATGTATTTATTGTCAAGTTAATTGGAAGTATAGACGTAATTAGCCCTCCTAGTACTCTTATTTTACATAATAATACCGACTATAACTCAAAGTAGGCAACGGGGAAAAACCACTGCAAAGGAAGAGCAATAAGGAGAGGAAAAGCAAATGAGTTGAGGGATCAGGTGCGACACGGAGGACGGGGGGAAGACGAAAAGGTTGGACAGAGGACATAAAAAGGGGAAGTGAGAAGAAGAGGCACATAAAGGAAAAAAGAAAAACTCAAACATATATTTACTAAGAAACAACATAATCTGTAAACAAACTTTTACTGTCCAATACTACAGAGAGTCCTCCACACAGGGACACCCATACTACAGAGAGTCCTCCACACAGGGACACCCACACTACAGAGAGTCCTCCACACAGGGACACCCATACTGCAGAGAGTCCTCCACACAGGGACACCCATACTGCAGAGAGTCCTCCACACAGGGACACCCATACTGCAGAGAGTCCTCCAGACAGGGACACCCATACTACAGAGAGTCCTCCACACAGGGATAACCATACCACAGAGAGTCCTCCACACAGGGACAACCATACCGCAGAGAGTCCTCCACACAGGAACACCCATACTACAGAGAGTCCTCCACACAGGGACACTCATACTACAGAGAGTCCTCCACACAGGGACACTCATACTACAGAGAGTCCTCCAAACAGGGACACCCATACTACAGAGAGTCCTCCACACAGGGACACTCATACTACAGAGAGTCCTCCACACAGGGACACTCATACTACAGAGAGTCCTCCAAACAGGGACACCCATACTACAGAGAGTCCTCCACACAGGGACACCCATACTACAGAGAGTCCTCCACACAGGGACACCCATACTGCAGAGAGTCCTCCACACAGGGACACCCATACTGCAGAGAGTCCTCCACACAGGGACACCCATACTGCAGAGAGTCCTCCAGACAGGGACACCCATACTACAGAGAGTCCTCCACACAGGGATAACCATACCACAGAGAGTCCTCCACAGAGGGACAACCATACTGCAGAGAGTCCTCCACACAGGAACACCCATACTACAGAGAGTCCTCCACACAGGAACACCCATACTACAGAGAGTCCTCCACACAGGGACCCCCCATACTATGGACAGTAATGCAAACATGGATAACCATACTATGAGTGGTCCCCACAGAAAAAAAAAAACATACAACGTGCGGATTGTTCCCAAATGGTGTGCTATTACTTTGTAGAACGTTTCGCCGAATCGTTGCTATGGACTGGTTGCTATATGCAGAAGTTACGCAGAGCCAAATAAAACAGAGCCAAATCCCCTCAGCGGTGTGTGGGAGGAGCTAGAATTCACCTCACAGCTGTGTGGGAGGAGCAATAATACCCCTCACAGCTGTGTATGAAGAGCTTTAATTCACCTCAGCGTTTCTCAGGAAACCAATGTTTATAAGCAGGCTCTAAGCATAGACCAGTTTTTTGCCCCTCCTGAATACTTGTCCTTCTTCAAACGGTTGTATTTTAAAAACTATAAATCGTACATTGAAGATCTTTATATTGTGAGAATCCCAAGACCCAGACCTACATTTTTTTGCATAGTATGTCTCTGAAATATTAAAATTGAAGGCACAGTCGCAGTTTAAATATTGCCCTTTTAAATTTTAGGTGTCTCTAGACTGTAATTTCAATGGATGTCAATGGATGGCGTGAGTTGCAAACAAATGGTCATATTGTGAAAACCATCAGGACTCTGGCTTAACCGTGGACACGTGTAGTGGCAGCAGGGATAGCTGAACGTTTTCATATAAGATTTGTGTAGGTTGGCTTGAAAATGGGGGAGTGGTGGCAGTTTAGAAATCATGTAGAAAAAATACAAGATTTGTGCGCAACCAAATTAGGCAGATCTACTTTCCGATTTGGAATGGCCCATCTCTTTAGGGAACAGATCTATTATTACTGGTCAAGAATGTTTAACCGGTTAACGACTGACTCACGACTATAAACCTCATCAGAATGGCACGACTGGGCAAAGTGAGATATTATATATATACACGTCACTTTGAATTTCTCGCCGTGCGGACGCGCGCGCACGTGCCCCCGGCAGAACGCACGCACCATTGCCGCGAGTTATCGTGACCGCGGGAACTGGGACTCGATGTCCCGCGATCGGGTAACAGAGCTGCAGAACGGGGAGAGGCAAGTGTAAACAAGCATCTCCCCGTTCTGTCTAGTGACACGGTCACTGATCGTCTGCTCCCTCTCATCGGGAGCAGTGATTAGTGACGTGTCACTCGTAGCCACAACCCCTAACAGTTAAAATAATTTCCTAGGACACACTTAGCCCCTTCCTAGCCCCCTAGTGGTTAACCCCTTCACTGCCGGTCACATTTATACAGCAATCAGTGCATTTTTATAGCACTAATCGCTGTATAAATGTGAATGGTCCCAATTTAGCATCAAAAGTGTCCGATATGTCCACCATGTTGCAGTCACGATTAAAAAAAATGCTGATCGCCATTACTAGTAAAAAAATTAATAAAAAATAATATAATATATACACATATACATACACACAAAATATATATATATATATATATATGCCATAAAACTATCACCTATTTTGTAGATGCTATAACTTTTGCGCAAACCAAACTATATTATAACAAAAAGTTAAAAATACAGTAAAACCTTGGTTTGAGAGCGTTTTGCAAGACAAGCAAAATGTTTTAATACATTTTGCCTTGATATACAAGTGATGTCTTGATATAAGAGTAGCGTCATGTCACAACTGAGTATAAAATAGAAGAGAGGAGCCTCTAAGTGTAGCAATATGGTTACATTTAATGAAGGTACAACATTTAGCAACTTATTGCTACACTTAGGCCCCGTACTCACGACCAAACATGTCTGCTGAAACTGGTCTGCGGGCCAGTTTCAGCAAACATGTTTGGTCGTGTGTGGGCGCTAGCGGGCCGAATTCCAGCAAACATTTGCCCGCCGGGCCTTTTCCCAGCGGACAAATATTCCTGGACTTGTTTTAAAACAGTCCGCTGGAATCCTGCCCGCTCGGACATGTACGGTCGTCAGTACAGACCTACCGTACATGTCCAGGCGCCCGCCGTCCCTCGCATGCGTCGAATGACTTCGACGCATGCGTGGAAGCATTTTAAAGGCAGGCCGCCCACGTCGCCGCGTCATTGTCGCGGCGACACCGCGTCATCGGCGCGGCGACACCGCGGACACGCCCCGCGTATTGTTTACGCGCGGACTTCTGTACGATGGTGTGTACAACCATCGTACAGAAGCCCTCTGGCAGACATGTACGGTGAAAACGGTCCGACGGACCGCTTTCACCGTACATGTTTGTCCGTGAGTACCCGGCCTTAGAGGTGCTTCTCCTCTTTTATACCCTGTAAAAAAAATGCTTTGATATACAAGTGCCTTGGATTACAAGCATGTTTCTGGAACTAATTATGCTCTCAAACCAAGGTTTTACTGTATTGCATTTTTATTTTTAATTGTCGCTCTACTTTTGTTTATAGCGCAAAAAAATAAAAAAACTGCAGAGGAGATTAAATACCACCAAAAGAAAGCTCTATTTGTGGGGAAAAAAAGGACATCAATTTTGTTTGGGAGCCACGTCGCAATTGTCCGTGCCGAACCGCAAAAAGTGGCCCGGTCATTTGGCAGCCAAATGGTCCGGGGCTTAAGTGGTTAAATATCTTAGCATATGGATATTATCCTTGAAAAAGCTTTTGGCAAAGCTTCACAAAAACAAGCAGCTCCCGAATAACTGCACCTCCTTCCTCGGCAATTATCTTTTATCACAGAGCTCTAAGACACATCTCTGGATCACATTTCCGCTCAGCAGCAAATTCTCTTGGTTCTAAAAATAAAAATCGACACTCATTTCCACAATTAATGGCTGTGAGAATTGCAGGTAGGAGCGGCGCTCAGGGCAGACTCTGCCTATTTATAATGCAAACCTTAAATATCACAATGCTGAGAAGAGTCATGCAGCAGACATTCTACTGGCATGAAAACAAATGAGTGCTGCAGGACCAGACTTGTTCGGCGCAAGTTGTCAGCAGTATCATCTCCGCTCTGCATCTAAATATTTAATGAGCCGGGCCGTCTCGCTGCTCGCCGGAGATGTCTGCTTTTGAAGAGACAATATTTGTACTCTAATCAGGCGGCGACGCAGGTTAAGGACTAACGCGGCGAAAGTTTTACTCTGTATACAAACCGTCTTCAGAGCTTTCATGTACTGGGCGGCCTTCTGCTTGTACTGGAGCATCATCGCAGCTGAAAGCGGCTTGGTGAATCCTTGGCCTCCTTTTGGTCCATAACTCAACGATGACATGAAGTAGTCTAAGTTATTGCTGAAGAACGTCGCCATCTGAAAAGGGAAAGAGAAAGAAACTCTGTTGAGAGATGTTCGACTGCAACTAGAATTCCCTTCCTTACTACAAATAACTGCACAACATTCAGAGGGTGTTCTAACTTTTGTAGGAGGAAAGCTGCTCATCAGAACACGATTTAAGGCACTTTTTGGCACACAGTGTACATCGAGGGCAGATTAGTGTGCCCGGCATAAACAGCTGCTTCATACAGCCAACATGGCAATAAATGGCTAAGTTTTGAGGGCCAGAGCGAAACGTGTTGGGGGGCCGTGGCGTTGCCTGGCTGAGGTTGCCACTTACACTTGATCTCAATCATGGTATGGATGCAGGGAGATTTTCTTTAACCACTAGCCGACCTGGGTTGACAGATATTGCTGCCGCGGACTATTCAGATGGGCGGATGGTGAGCGCCGGGCCACCTGAATAACGGCAGCTGATTGGCTGTGTGGAAGTGCCTATCAGAGCCAGCGGCTTTCCGAGTATAGCCCTCAGGCTGTATTCGGCTTCCGGAAACTTATCTAAGGGACGTACGTGGGGGTACGTTCCTTGGATAAGACTGACAGGCGTCTCAGCCAATCAGGTTCACTGGTTACTGGTAACCCGATTGGCTGAAGTGTCATCGAGGGCGGGAGAAGACATCGAGGGATGTAGAAGGAGGATGGCTGACCCCCAGAAAGGTAAGTGCCGGGCAGGGGCATTTTACAGGGCACAGTGGCATCAAAGGGCACAGTGGCTGCGTTTGATGGCAGGGCCCAGTGGCGACAATTGATGGCAGGGCCCAGTGGCGACAATTGATGGCAGGGCCCAGTGGCGACAATTGATGGCAGGGCCCAGTGGCTGCATTTGATGGGTACAGTGAGGCTGCATTTGATGGGCCCAGTGAGGCTGCATTTGATGGGCCCAGTGAGGCTGCATTTGATGGGCCCAGTGAGGCTGCATTTGATGGGCCCAGTGAGGCTGCATTTGATGGGCCCAGTGAGGCTGCATTTGATGGGCCCAGTGAGGCTGCATTTGATGGGCCCAGTGAGGCTGCATTTGATGGGCCCAGTGAGGCTGCATTTGATGGGCCCAGTGAGGCTGCATTTGATGGGCCCAGTGAGGCTGCATTTGATGGGCCCAGTGAGGCTGCATTTGATGGGCCCAGTGAGGCTGCATTTGATGGGCCCAGTGAGGCTGCATTTGATGGGCCCAGTGAGGCTGCATTTGATGGGCCCAGTGAGGCTGCATTTGATGGGCCCAGTGAGGCTGCATTTGATGGGCCCAGTGAGGCTGCATTTGATGGGCCCAGTGAGGCTGCATTTGATGGGCCCAGTGAGGCTGCATTTGATGGGCCCAGTGAGGCTGCATTTGATGGGCCCAGTGAGGCTGCATTTGATGGGCCCAGTGAGGCTGCATTTGATGGGCCCAGTGAGGCTGCATTTGATGGGCCCAGTGAGGCTGCATTTGATGGGCCCAGTGAGGCTGCATTTGATGGGCCCAGTGAGGCTGCATTTGATGGGCCCAGTGAGGCTGCATTTGATGGGCCCAGTGAGGCTGCATTTGATGGGCCCAGTGAGGCTGCATTTGATGGGCCCAGTGAGGCTGCATTTGATGGGCCCAGTGAGGCTGCATTTGATGGGCCCAGTGAGGCTGCATTTGATGGGCCCAGTGAGGCTGCATTTGATGGGCCCAGTGAGGCTGCATTTGATGGGCCCAGTGAGGCTGCATTTGATGGGCCCAGTGAGGCTGCATTTGATGGGCCCAGTGAGGCTGCATTTGATGGGCCCAGTGAGGCTGCATTTGATGGGCCCAGTGAGGCTGCATTTGATGGGCCCAGTGAGGCTGCATTTGATGGGCCCAGTGAGGCTGCATTTGATGGGCCCAGTGAGGCTGCATTTGATGGGCACAGTGAGGCTGCATTTGATGGGCACAGTGAGGCTGCATTTGATGGGCACAGTGAGGCTGCATTTGATGGGCACAGTGAGGCTGCATTTGATGGGCACAGTGAGGCTGCATTTGATGGGCACAGTGAGGCTGCATTTGATGGGCACAGTGAGGCTGCATTTGATGGGCACAGTGAGGCTGCATTTGATGGGCACAGTGAGGCTGCATTTGATGGGCCCAGTGGGGCTGCATTTGATGGGCCCAGTGGGGCTGCATTTGATGGGCCCAGTGGGGCTGCATTTGATGGGCCCAGTGGGGCTGCAATTGTTTTTTTTTTTTTTTTTCGTTTGCGCACCAGCCAAATTTTGAGCACCAGCCGCCACTGATGCTTACAAAGAAGTATCCACCATCTGCCATTCAAAAACATTTGTTGTACATAAGTGGTTGAAGAACTGTATATCTAAACCCATTGGTCTTAGTTTAGGATACAGTAGGGGCGATTCAATGATATTATTTCCCTTACTGATACACAATCTCACAAATACTTATCAGGATTAGTATAAAGGCATAAGCAGAAGATAGAGCAAGATCCTAGAACCGTGATCCCCATATAAGGTGGAATAAGAGAAAGTATCGGAGATGGTGGAACGGACATCACTACCTTGCTGGCTGCGTTGGTAAGAGCGACTAGTGAAGACAAGATGCAATCATTTGTAGTTTTAAGTTTATCTGTGGCGGACGGCAGATCCTGTTCAAGTACAGCTTTATGTGTGTAGTGCTTGGAAAGCTCTGCAATGACATAAACAGGTAAAAAGAAGTATAAGTATGAGAACATACACCTGAAGGCTAAAAGAAAACAGCAGAATCTCCATCTTATACAGGAAGCACACAGTGAGAACAGGTGCCAATGAGGAATAACGAATAAAGATCTAAAATGTATCCGCGCTAAGAAATAAAAATCTAAAACTAATATGCAATAATAATAATAATAATAATAATATACAACCATTAGTACTACCGGTATAATCCATGCAAAAAAAGTCTCTTTGATCTGTGTCCGATTCCGAGCATGCGTGTTTTTTTGCATGTCGGGATTGCATACAGACCATCGGAATTTCCGACAAGAACTTTTCTTGCCGGAAAAACTGAGAACCTGCTCTCAATTTTTTGCTGTCGGAAATTCCGACAGAAAAAGTCTAATGGAGCCTACACGCGGTCGGAATTTCCGACCAAAAGCTCACATTGAAATTTTCTTGTCGGAAATTCCGACCGTGTGTACATAACAGTTAAAATTATCATTTTGCGGCGCTTAAAACACAATTTAACTAAAAAGCCTATAACATCAGAATCTGATGACATTTCTGGCCACTGGATCATCAATAACAGAGATAGAAGAGCCCAACACCGACTGACATGTGAAGCAAAGAGGGCGCTCCACACCCACGGGGTCTAACCAAGCAGCTTACCAGAGATCAGAGACCCTCAAATTATAGATTGGTCATAAAGGGTATCCCAATCTTCTGATCACTCCAATAATAAGGAATAAAACACAAGGATCGACATTCCAGGACTTCATCTATCACTCAATAAAATAACAAACATATAATAAATACCTGCTCTGTGTAGTGGTTTTGCACAGAGCAGCCCAGATCCTCCACTTCTCGGGTCGCTCACTGATGCTTCTGGCCCCTCCCTCCTCCTGAGTGCCATTTAAAACACACAGCAATGGCTGGGCCCCACCCCCTCTCTCTCTCCTCATTGGCTCACTGACTTTGATTGAAAGCAGCGGGAGTCAATGGCATCGGGAGCCTGCATCTCAGCCATTCAGGAGGGAGAGACCCAGACAGCCAAAGCACTTGTGCAACATCGCTGGATCAGCCCCCTTTTACTTAACTGAGCCTGATCGTTCCTGCGCCGGGGAAGAGCACACACGCTGCAGCCAGTGTCTCGGGTCCTGATTGGATAGATTGATAGCAGGGCAGCCATTGGCCCCCGTTGCGGTCAATCAAATACAATAATGCGGGAGCGGGGGGGGGGCGTGGCCATGTCCTGCTGTCTGTCAATGGGTGCAGTACAAGGACATGGGAGCGTGCCCGCATGAGTGCCCTGAGGGAGAGCACTTCTCTGTGGGGGCACTAGAGATGAGGAGGAGCCAGGCTCGCAGCTGAGGGACCCCAGAGGAGAAGAATCGAGGCCATTCTGTGCAAAACTGCACAGAGGAGACAAGTATGACATGTTTGTTTTTTAAACAAACAAAAAAAAACAGGGCCAGATTCACATATCTTTGCGGCGGCGTAACGTATGTCCTTTTACGTTACTCCGCCGCAAGTTTTCAGCGCAAGTGCTTGATTCACAAAGCACTTGTGTGTAAACTTGCGGCGGCGTAGCGTAAAGCCGTCCGGCGCAAGCCCGCCTAATTCAAATGGGGCGGGGACCATTTAAATTAGGCGCGTTCCCGCGCCGAACGTACTGCGCATGCTCCGTTTTTAAATTTCCCGCCGTGCTTTGCGCGAAATGACGTCGCCCCGACGTAATGTTTTGAATGGCGACGTGCGTAGCGTACTTTCGTATTCACGGAAGACTTACGCAAAAAAAAAAAAATGTGAAATTCGACGCGGGAACGACGGCCATACTTTAACATGGGCTGTCTATTGTTACACCACCAAAATAGCAGCCGTAACTTTGCGACACGAAAAGCCAACTAGCGACGACGTAAGAGAATGCGATGAACGCGCGTACCTTCGTGGATCGCCGCAAATACAGCTAATTAGCATACCCGACGTGGAAAATGACGCAATCTCCACCCAGCGGCGGCCGAAGTATTGCATCCTAAGATCAGAAGGCGTACGAAGCCGTACGCCTGTCGGATCTTAGCCAAATGCCGTCGTATCTTGTTTGTGAATTACAAATTAAGATACGACGCGGCAAATTTGAAAGTACGCCGGAGTATCAGCAGATACTCCGGCGTACTTATTCTGTGAATCTGGCCCACAATGTTTACATATCCTTTAATGCAGGAGTAGGCAACCTGGGGCCCTCCAGCTGTTGCAGAACTACAAGTCCCATCATGCCTCTGGTAGTAATTATAACTGCCAGCCTTGCAATGCCTCATGGGAAATGTAGTTCTGCAAAAGCTGGAGAGCCCCAGGTTGCCTACCCCTGCTTTAATGAATTACGATAAAAAGCCTTCTGGCTTTAAAACCACCTAAAGGATCACAGGCTTTATGGAGATTTTTTTTTTTTTTTTTTGTGAAATACGTTTTAGAAATACAGCGGCGATAATGTTCTGTGTGCGTCCAATTACAGAGCGAATAAATGAAGTATTGTTCTAAACATTACCTTTCAATATATCATGAAGTCCATGGAGAGCGCCAGAAATCTGTGTCAGGATGGAGCCATAGTTGGCTCTCCGCAAACCCTCTGGATTTGTGCCTGGAATAATTAGTAAAAATAGATTATTAGGATGGGAATCAGATCATTAATATTGCAGAGAGCCCCTGGAGAAACACTGTATGCGAATGCTGGATTATTACACGCACTCCAGACACGCGGCACTGGGAGCGCACCATTATTAAAGGGGAGCTCCGTTTGGGACCAGGCCTACAGTCAGAGGTTTCTGGAGCCTTAGTTTCCAATGACCCGTTGTGTTGTCCATGTATTCTACATAAATTCCAATTAAAAGTCTGCAGTGAAAGTTTTTCAGCAGAGGATATTTTTTTAATAGGAAAGAAGGTATACCGAGAGACTTCCAGAAAGAGAGAGAATGGCAGTAAGGGAGTCCAGCAGTGACGGCTGGTGCTCAAAATATTTGGGAGGGGTGCAAACGAACTGAAAAATGCTGAAACAAAACCATCAATTGCAGCCAACTGTGCCCCGCAAAACGCAGCCAACTGTGCCCCGCAAAAACGCAGCCAACTGTGCCCCGCAAAAACGCAGCCAACTGTGCCCCGCAAAAACGCAGCCAACTGTGCCCCGCAAAAACGCAGCCAACTGTGCCCCGCAAAAACGCAGCCAACTGTGCCCCGCAAAAACGCAGCCAACTGTGCCCCGCAAAAACGCAGCCAACTGTGCCCCGCAAAAACGCAGCCAACTGTGCCCCGCAAAAACGCAGCCAACTGTGCCCCGCAAAAACGCAGCCAACTGTGCCCCGCAAAAACGCAGCCAACTGTGCCCCGCAAAAACGCAGCCAACTGTGCCCCGCAAAAACGCAGCCAACTGTGCCCCGCAAACGCAGCCAACTGTGCCCCGCAAACGCAACCAACTGTGCCCCGCAAACGCAACCAACTGTGCCCCGCAAACGCAACCAACTGTGCCCCGCAAACGCAACCAACTGTGCCCCGCAAACGCAACCAACTGTGCCCCGCAAACGCAACCAACTGTGCCCCGCAAACGCAGCCAACAGTGCCCAGCAAACGCAACCAACAGTGCCCAGCAAACGCAGCCAACAGTGCCCAGCAAACGCAGCCAACAGTGCCCAGCAAACGCAGCCAACAGTGTCCGCTGTCTTAACGGCACTAACCCAATCACGGTAGCGGATCAGGAAGCGGGTGACAGCGGCAAGCTGTTGGACGAGTAGCGCAGGTCAGGTGACGGCTGTGTCTTCCATGCGTCTCTTCTTGCCTTCTGCTAGGCGGCCAATAGGAACACTTGCCTGTCCAGGGAGCCCGTGATGTTGGGCGAACCCCCCCCAGGCCGATCCATACATTGTATCGGGTGCCGGAGCCACCATTCCAACTAAGGGAAACCGGCAGTGGAGCTTTGCAGCTTCACTGCCCGTTTCCTACTGCGCATGTACGATTCGCGCAGCGCTTTGTGAATGGTCAGCTGTCTTTTGGGACACACACAGGTCCCAGAAGACATCAGGGGGGCGATCATCATTTCCAGCGAGGGAGGAAGTGAACTCTGAGATCCACGGTTTAGGAAGTGGCAGATTAGGACGACTGCCTAGCAACAGGGTGTTTCTGGTAACTTTTTTAGGGTGAACCTCTGCTTTAATACATTACCTCTGTTAGGGATGAGCTCTGGGGTGTTTGCATGCTACACGTGCAGAGCCCGCCAGGAAGTGTGCACGGCGCTGCGCTAATCACAGCCAGGGAGACATTGTCCCGATGCTCGGCTGCAAAGATCGGGAAATGTCTCCCTGGCTGTGATTAGCACAGCGCCGTGCACACTTCCTGCCGGGCTTTGCACGTGTAGCATGCGGACACGCCAGAGCTCATCCTTAACAGAGGTAATGTATTAAAGCAGAGGTTCACCCTAAAAAAGTTACCAGAAACACCCTGTTGCTAGGCAGTCGTCCTAATCTGCCACTTCCTAAACCGTGGATCTCCGAGTTCACTTCCTCCCTCGCTGGAAATAATGATCGCCCCCCCCCGCTGTCTTCTGGGACCTGTGTGTGTCCCAAAAGACAGCTGACCATTCACAAAGCGATGTGCGAATCGTAGTCTAAGAACTGACACTTCCTGTAAAGAAACGATCTATCCCACAATCCCTGGGTCTCGCTCTAGTGCTCTGTAGGTGAAAACTAGCAACTAGATCTTGCAGTCCTGGGGAAGAGCTGCATTTTCATCACATTAGCCGTACCACACTTGTGATGCAACACAGAGAAATGGCGAAGCATGGACTGGACACTGTGTGACCGGGAACAAAAGCTGCCCGTCTGTTTGGCAAACAGGGACAAGCTAGGTGAAGGAATACATAGACACAGGGGAATCCATCAGCCATTGACCTACAAACTGCAGCCGACATGTGAGCCAATCATAACAAGGAACGACAATTCCCAGTACAACGGGGGGGTCTAAACCCAAGAAACATTTTCACTTCAAAAAATGTAACGGTTCTTCCACAATGAATCTGAATCACACACATCTAATTCTGATACTCCATGTGACATCTAGATTTATATTTGTCTTTCTGGAGGACAGAACAAACCAGGACACCATGGCATCCGCATTGACTCATGTGTCCCCCCCCCCCCACCCCTTTGTCCTCCAAACTTGGGAGTGCGGATTGCAGCACTAGAATGTCTATAAAAATATGACCCGACATGTTCTACAGACAGAAAAGAAAATGAGGTTGAAAAGAAAAAAAGACAGAAAAGGAGAAAAAAAAAATAAACATCCATCAAAGGCTGGAAAAGCAAGTTAATGTAGTGGAGAGGCTGACATTTGTATTCCCGAGCTTCTACAAAGGGGAGATTGGATGTTCCGACTCCGAAGGAACGAGCTTTTCATTAGATGTCTATTCAGACACACTCTTCTCTCTCCTCTAAGTGAGATCTTCTTGTAAAGGGAAAAAAGCAATGGGTGACCCTCGCTTCATACTAAGAGCATGTAGGAGCTTTCCATGACCTCCAATACAAAGCTTGTCCTCCATCGGCTGATGACCCCATAGACTGCCAGGGAAGATCCACCACTCGTCTTTAACAAAATTAAATTATTACTATCCGTTAATTACACGGTCTTTGTTTAACCACTTAAGACCCGGACCAAAATGCAGGTAAAGGACCAGGCCCCTTTTTGTGATTCGGCACTGCGTCATTTTAACTGACAATTGCGCGGTCGTGCGACGTGGCTCCCAAACAAAATTGGCGTCCTTTTTTTCCTACAAATAGAGCTTTCTTTTGGTGGTATTTGATCACCTCTGCGGTTTTTATTTTTTGCGCTATAAACAAAAATAGAGCGACAATTTTGAAAAAAAATTCAATATTTTTTACTTGTTGCTATAATAAATATCCCCCAAAAATATATAAAAAAAACTAATTTTTTTCCTCAGTTTAGGCCGATACGTATTCTTCTACCTATTTTTGGTAAAAAATACAAAAAATCGCAATAAGCGTTTATTGATTGGTTTGCGCAAAATTTATAGCGTTTACAAAATAGGGGATAGTTTTATTGCATTTTTATAAAAAAATTTTTTTTTACTACTAATGGCAATGGCAATTTTTTTCGTGACTGCGACATTATGGCGGACACTTCGGACAATTTTGACACATTTTTGGGACCATAGTCATTTTCACAGCAAAAAATGCATTAAAAATGCATTGTTTACTGTGAAAATGACAATTGCAGTTTGGGAGTTAACCACAAGGGGGCGCTGAAGGGGTTATGTGTGACCTCATCTGTGTTTCTAACTGTAGGGGGGTGTGGCTGTAGGTGTGACGTCATTGATTGGGTTTCCCTATAAAAGGGAACACACAATCGTATTTATTGGGGCATACCACACACTTTTTTCCCCTTAAAATCAGGGGAAAATCGTGGATGCACGATATACACCGATCCCCGCTGTCTCTCCGAGAGCCGAGTGTACTGCGCACTAGGCTAGGCTCGGCCACGCTCGGCTCCGCCAGGCAAAAATGTAAGTTTTCTTTTTTTTCCCCCCCTTTCCTTTCCAGTGCACAAAGCAAGGTCTATAAAAAGACATGGATGAGCGAGTTTGGGGTGGAAGAATATGACTGGCTTCAACCCAATAGAACACTTTTGGGATAAAGTAGAGCGGAGACTGCGAGCCAGGCCTTCTCATCCACATCAGTGCCCGACCTCACAAATGCACTTCCAGAAGAATGGCCAAACATTCCCATAGACACACTCCTAAACCTTGTGCACAGTCTTCCCAGAAGAATTGAAGCTGTTATAGCTGCAAAGGGTGGGCCAACTCAATATTGAACCCTACAGACTAAGACTGGGAGGCCATTAAAGTTCATGTGTGTGCAAAGGCAGGCGTCCCAAAACTTTTGAATACACACACATATATCTATATTTATTTTCATTAGTGTTGAAAATTCTGGACCAAAACTGAAAATTCATTTGGCTGAAAACCAAAATAGTCAGTTTAAAAATAATAATAATAATATTATTATTAATTATATATATATATATATAAAAAAAAATAGCTCAGTCTACATGTGTGTATAATCGAGATAGATGGATATCCATCTCTATCTATCTCAGTATGCAGGTGTTCCATACAGACTAGATATTGTTTAACCACTTAAGGACCCCTTCACGCCGATATACGTTGGCAGAATGGCACGGCTGGGCACATCAACGTACCTGTACGTTGCCCTTTAAGCCCAGCCGTGGGGTCACGGGCGCGTGCATGCGACCCGGTCTGAAGCTCCGTGACCGCGGGACTCGCGGACCCGATCGCCGCTGGAGTCCCGCGAACGGTCCCCGGAGCTGAAGAACGGGGAGAGCTGTGTGTAAACAAAGCTTCCACGTTCTTCACTGTGGCGCCGTCATCGATCGTGTGTTCCCTTATATAGGGAATCACAATCGATGACGTCACACCTACAGCCACACCCCCCTACAGTTAGAAACACAGATGAGGTCATCATAACCCCATCAGCGCCCCCTAGTGGTTAACTCTCAAACTGCAGTTGGCATTTTCACAGTAAACAATGCATTTTAAATGCATTTTTTGCTGTGAAAATGACAATGGTCCCAAAAATGTGTCCGCCATAATGTCGCAGTCACGAAAAAAAAAAATCGCTGATTGCCGCCATTAGTAGTAAAAAAAATAATAATGAATAAAAATGCAATAAAACTATCCCCTATTTTGTAAACGCTATAAATTTTGCGCAAACCAACAGATAAACGCTTATTGAGATTTTCTTTACCAAAAATAGGTAGAAGAATACGTATCGGCCTAAAGTGAGGAAAAAAACATTTTTTTTATTTATATATTATTGGGGGGGATGCATTTTTTTCAAAATTGTCGCTCTATTTTTGTTTATAGCGCAAAAAATAAAAACCGCAGAGGTGATCAAATACCACCAAAAGAAAGCTCTATTTGTGGGAAAAAAGACACCAATTTTGTTTGGGAGCCACGTTGCACGACCGCGCAATTGTCAGTTAAAGTGACGCAGTGCCGAATCGCAAAAACTGCCCGGGTCCTTTAGCTGCCTAAAAGTCAGAGTCTTAAGTGGTTAATAAGAGAGGAAATAAAAGCAAATGTGAAAATAATAAATCCTGGAGAGATCAGCAGACGAAACTCACTGGGTAAGGCGAGGAGGGAGATGTAGGTCTTCAGTTTCTCGAACGCCGCCGTCATTCTCTTCATGTCGCGGTGGAGTTCCAGGTTCCTCCCCTGTAACGGCGCTGTGCAAAGTGGTGACGCCGACTCCTCCTCCAGACTGAGACAGGAATTACATTTCGATTAGAACTTTCAACAGTCAACTTATTTTTAAGCCCAATCAGTTTCCACATAAAACTATACAGAGCAAGTTAAATCAGAACTGAAGGCAAACCTTTTGGATAGAGTAAGGGAGGGTTATAACCCCTGTCAGTGCTGAGCAAGCAACTTCTACACAATGGTCACTGCCTCCGTTCACAAGAATACAAGACATCCTTTGGTTGGAAGAGCTAGAAATTGTGACATCATCACCTCCACACTCCATCTCTTCCAATCAGGGAACACCTTCTATTCCCGTGGATGGCAGCAGTGCCGAGCGTGCGCCTTCTCCTCTACACATCGACCACAAGGGGTCACTGCTGCTATTCACAGGAATACGAGACAGACATTCTTAAAGAGGAACTGCATTCTGCTCACATCATTTGTAATAAAAATATCTTTGCCATTCTGAAGCTTCCGCTCAACCACTTTGCATATTTTATATATATACTGGGATTCTGTACTTGCCAAATTATGCTGCAGAAATCTCCCTCCACGGAGTCTGGCTGCAGCCATTTTAACTGTGGGCAGCTGAAGCGGCTGCCTGTTCACTTCCTGGATTTACACAGACAGAGGGCTGTGCATGTCATAAGCCTAGGTTAATGACCAGACAAGAAACAGGAAGTGGGCTGTATAAGGTATTTACTGGCAGAAAAAACTAATAATAATGTTTTACTGTCTAAAATTAAAATAATAAGTGCAGTTTTATGGTTTTAAAAAAAAATTAAAAATAAAAGGGCAGAAAATGTAATAGATGAAAAAATGACTCAAGCTCTGGTTTAAAATTGGACAAGGTGGAAATCATGACATCACCACCCCCCCTCTCTACCTCCAATCAGAAAAAGCTTGATATTCCCATGAATGATGGTAGTGCTAGTGGCTTCCCTTCTCCACACTGACCACTAGGGGGCACTGCTGCAGTTCACAGGAATACAAGGAATACAATTGTCCCCCAATTAAAGAATGTCTTCTATTCCTGTGAATGGTAGCAGTGTTGAGCAAGCAGCTTCCTCTGTGCCTACTGACCACAGGGGGCCCTCGCCCGGCAATGCCGCCATTCACAGAAATATAAAGTACTCTCTGATTAGAGGAGGTGGAGATCATGACAACATTGCTCCTCCTCTCGACCTTGTGCAATCAGAGAATATCTTGAGTTGAATACAGGGTGTTTTATGAATGGTGGCAGTGCCAAGTGAGTGCCCGCTGTGGTGAAGAGCATGACAACATTGCTCCTCTTCCGATTGCTCCTAGTTCCACCTTGTCCAATGATGTCATAATCTCCACCACAGGAGGCGCTCACTTGGCACTGCCACCATTTATAGAACACCCTGTGTACCTGCATTCTCTGATTGGATAAGGTGGAAAGGAGGAGAAATGATGTTATAATCTCCACCACAGGGGGGTGCTCACTTGGCACTGCCACCATTCATAGAACACCCTGTATTCAACTCAAGGTACTCTCCGATTGGAAAAGGTGAAAAGAAAAGAATGTCTTGAGTTGAATACAGGGTGTTCTATGAATGGTGGCAGTGCCAAGTGAGCGCCCCCGGTGGTGGAGATCATGACATCATTGCGCCTCCTCTGATTGGGCAAGGTGGAACTAGGAGCAATGATGTCATGATCTCCACCACAGGAGGTGCTCACTTGGCACTGCCACCATTCAAAGAAAACACTGTAATTAACTCAAGGCATGCTCCGATTGGACGAGGTGAAAAGGAGGAGCAATGATGTCATGATCTCCACCACAGGGGGGCACTCACTCACTTGACACTTCCACCATTCATAGAACACCCTGTATTCAACTCAAGACATTCTTTTCATCTTGTCCAATCGGAGAATGCCTTGAGTTGAATACAGGGTGTTCTATGAATGGTGGCAGTGCCAAGTGAGCACGCTCCTGTGGTGGAGATCATGACATCATTGCTCCTCCTCTGATTGGACAAGGTGGAACTAGGAGCTATGATTTCATGATCCCCCACCACAGGGGGTACTCACTTGGCACTGCCACCATTCATAGAACACCATGTATTCAACTCAAGGCATTCTCTAATGGGAAAAGGTGGAAAGAATGCCATGAGTTGAATACAGGGTGTTCTATGAATGGTGGCAGTGCCAAGTGGTGGAGATCATGACATCATTGCTCCTCTTTCCCACCTTGTCCAATCAAAGAATGCCATGAGTTGAATATAGGGTGTTCTATGAATAGTGGCAGTGCCAAGTCAGCACCCCCCCCCCTTGAGTTGATTACAGGGTGTTCTATGAATGGTGGCAGTGCCAAGTGAGCGCCGCCCTGTAGTGGAGATCATGACATCATCGCTCCTCTTTCCCACCTTGTCCAATCAAAGAATGCCTTGAGTTGAATATAGGGTGTTCTATGAATAGTGGCAGTGCCAAGTAAGCACCCCCCCCCCCTGAGTTGATTACAGGGTGTTCTATGAATGATGGCAGTGCCAAGTAAGCGCCCCCCTGTGGTCAGTATGCACACAGGCAACCTCTCGGCACAGGACCCATTAGATCTTAGCTTCCCCGGCGGCCCCCGAAGGTATGAGATGAGATATACACACTTCCACTATGCCAGTCTGGAGCAATCCAAGGATGCAATGCAGATCATGCCCGGAGTTCAGCTTTAAAAAAAAAAAAAACTGATTCTTCCATGCTCCATGTCTTTATGCACGGTGTCTAATATATCTCATTCTCCAGCTGTCACAGAATTCTCATCCTTCATTTTGATCTACTGGCACCATTTTGTAGAGCGAAGGTTGCCAGTGGGCCCGTGCGGCTGGGGAATTTGTTCAATGTCAGATGCATCCAGAGCGCAGCGTTATTATTCAAAGGCTGCTGTCAGCGGACAGATACCGGCGGCTCGGGCCTTTGAAACAGACTCTGGTTCCTTCTCAGTCAAAGCAACGCGGCTTGGCAGAGAGGTGTTGTGTGACCCCCACTGGGAATAACTATAATTACACTCCGAGCCGCAGGCGAAAATGCTCTCCCAGGGCCGAAGACATTCCCAGCTACCGCCATTGCAGCTCCAGCCGGATTATTCTACCGATGACACAAACGCAGGTTAGATATGAACGCCCGTCCTCACCCGAAGCCGATCTGTCCCTCTGCTCCCGGGTGGAGGCGCCAGTGTTCTGACGGATAGTGCCCACTATCGAGAAGTGCCCGGAACAGCACAACGGCCGATAGTGGGTGCCCACTATCGTGAAGTGCCCGGAACAGCACAACGGCCGATAGCGGGTGCCCACTATCGTGAAGTGCCTGGAACAGCACAACGGCCGATAGCGGGTGCCCACTATCGTGAAGTGCCTGGAACAGCACAACGGCCGATAGTGGGTGCCCACTATCGTGAAGTGCCCGGAACAGCACAACGGCCGATAGCGGGTGCCCACTATCGAGAAGTGCCCGGAACAGCACAACGGCCGATAGCGGGTGCCCACTATCGAGAAGTGCCCGGAACAGCACAACGGCCGATAGCGGGTGCCCACTATCGAGAAGTGCCCGGAACAGCACAACGGCCGATAGCGGGTGCCCACCATCGTGAAGTGCCCGAAACAGCACAACGGCCGATAGCGGGTGCCCACTATAGTGAAGTGCCCGGAACAGCACAACGGCCGATAGCGGGTGCCCACTATCGAGAAGTGCCCGGAACAGCACAACGGCCGATAGCGGGTGCCCACTATCGAGAAGTGCCCGGAACAGCACAACGGCCGATAGCGGGTGCCCACTATCGAGAAGTGCCCGGAACAGCACAACGGCCGATAGCGGGTGCCCACTATCGAGAAGTGCCCGGAACAGCACAACGGCCGATAGCGGGTGCCCACTATCGAGAAGTGCCCGGAATAGCACAACGGCCGATTTTATGAACAGCTATTGTGACGGGCAGACGGCGCCTGCGCACAATAGCCGACGGACTATCAGATTGTGCCTCAGGCTGCCCGAGGCATGTTTTTAAGTCGGTGAGGGCAGATTAGTACATGCTGGGGTTAAATTTTTAAATAATGGGCAGTGCTGCAACGATGGGCGCGGATTTTTAAATGATGATTTATGTCGATGAGGGACGGATTTGTTCATGTTGGAGGCGGATTTTTAAAAGATGGGCACGCCCGCAAGCGTAAAAAAAAAATAGCAGAAACAAAAAATGTGTTTGGCAGCACTGCCCATCATTTAAAAATCCGTCCCAAAAATTTACAAATTCGCCCCTCACCGACATGAACACGGCTTGTGCCTCCCAAAAATGTACAAATTCGCCCATCACCGACATGAACACGGCTTGTGCCCCGTCCTGACGGCTCGTGCGAGCTCGTCGGGACGGGGTGCATTTTCTGGCTCCTAACTTTTTTAGCTGGCTCCTAGATTCCAAGCAAATTTGTCAAACCCTGTGGTAAACAGTTCGTAATAGGTGGTGCCCCCAAGTGGTGAAGAGTTTTACTTACCTGTGCGATTTCTGGAATATAAATCGGCACACGTATTTCTCTATGGTCAGGACTTTGCGATTATGTGGGGCATTATTGATTGGATTTTTTTTGAGCACCTATATGAATTTTTCGCTTTTTCACTTGATACATTTTCTATACATTGAATGCGTTTTATTTTACATATATTTATGCACTTTGGAATTTTGGCCGCTTCACATAATCAATACGTTCACGACTATTGTCCGGAGTGGAACATATAAAAATCTGCATACCTTTTTAATTGGTATGGGAGAATTTTTTGCAGAAAAGACACATAGGATATAAAGTGCTCAGAAAAATTTTGCAGCTTCACCGCGGTTTCCTGGGGATGAAAAAAAAAAAAAAAAAAAAAATCAGAATATGACATTAAAAAAAGGGACAGAGATTTATTCACAGATAGAGAAGGAAGGAGATAATGAGCAGGAAAATATTACCAGGACGGTAATGGTGCCCTCGGTGATGCTTTCAAATAACAGGAGCATTCCTTCCTCCAGGGGACGCACGTAAGAGGCATTTTCGTGGAGATAGTGCGAGAACTGCGTGATGGAAGGCAACCAGTTAGAGGATCCAAAAGTGGCCCACTTATACGTTACATCAAGATTACTGGATACATCACTGTCAATTAAATGTCTCGATTTTTCCTGTTATACTAGAAAAATCTAAATTGAAATTACACAGCATGCTAATCCTTCAATAGAATAAAATTTTCAAATCGCAGTGTTTGTTTTATCTCAAGTCTGTACAACGGAGTGCAATTATTATCTATTCTTCAAAATGAGATGCACTATAACATGGAAAGAGATTATTGATGAGGACTCCGCAATCCCCGAGCAGTGCGAAACCCTACACGCCCACAACCAGACTGCTGGCCAACACTGCCATCTGCTGGTCAACTATAGGCATGACTAGACATTCATCTCTGAGCCGAATAACTGTAAATAAAATATGGATTCTAAATATCTTGGATTAAATCAGCTACCCAAAGGCATCACTTGTTCCCCTCGTGATGTGGACAGTTTAACTCGTATGAAGATGTCTATACGATAATCAGTCGATTTGACAAACGGAAGTTGATGTCTATGCATGGCCATACTCGACTCCTTCATTTGCATGACCTCCCTAAGGGCAGTGGAGGTGCGGTGACGGTATAGCGGCGCGTTTTTTAGCGCCGTATTTACCGCGATATTCAGCCGCTAGTGGTGCGGTTTTAACTGACTAAGCACTAAACTAGTGTGAAACGTGTCGGCTGTCTCTTTTTGGCTGTATTCTGTGATGCATGTCCATTTTTTCCAATAAAGACAACTTTTGAAGTTCCTTTGGTGTGCGGCTGCCCATCCTTTTTTGAAATTCTACATTTGCCTAGTGCATTGCCAGCACCTTGGTTTCCTGAGAAGTTCCCAAATTGCTTACAAGACCCACCTGGAGCGGTGACTCCTTTCCCTTGCGCAGTTTTAACTGTAGAGGCGCATTGCGGGCGGTATTACCGCGGTTTCCCATTGATTTCAATGGGAAGGAGCTGTATAGGAGCGGTAAACACCCCGCTCCTATACCGCTCCAAAGATGCGGCTAGCAGGACTTTTGGAGCGGTCCTGCTAGCGCACCGCTTCAGTGTGAAAGCCTTCGGGCTTTCACATTGAAGCCTGCAATGCACGATTTTTTCAGGCGGTATAGCAGCGCTATTTTTAGTTCTGAACCGCCTGATAAACGTGTCAGTGTGAAGGGGCCCAAGAGTTATCTGTACTAATCAAAGTGCAAACACCTGGGAGTCACATGAACTTATTACAAATGTGTCCTTGCATCTCCATTTACCATTATTTTGATGAAGAAAATGTTAATTGTAGATAAAAAGAAATCTCTCTCGCTCTCTGGCTCTCTCGGTCGATCTCTCCCAATCTCTCTCTGGCTCTCCAAATCTCTCTCTGGCTCTCCAAATCTCTCTCTGGCTCTCCAAATCTCTCTCTGGCTCTCCAAATCTCTCTCTGGCTCTCCAAATCTCTCTCTGGCTCTCCAAATCTCTCTCTGGCTCTCCAAATCTCTCTCTGGCTCTCCAAATCTCTCTCTGGCTCTCCAAATCTCTCTCTGGCTCTCCAAATCTCTCTCTGGCTCTCCAAATCTCTCTCTGGCTCTCCAAATCTCTCTCTGGCTCTCCAAATCTCTCTCTGGCTCTCCAAATCTCTCTCTGGCTCTCCAAATCTCTCTCTCTGGCTCTCCAAATCTCTCTCTCTGGCTCTCCAAATCTCTCTCTCTGGCTCTCCAAATCTCTCTCTCTGGCTCTCCAAAGCTCTCTCTCTGGCTCTCCAAAGCTCTCTCTCTGGCTCTCCAAAGCTCTCTCTCTGGCTCTCCAAAGCTCTCTCTCTGGCTCTCTAGATCTCCCTCTCTGGCTCTCTAGCTCTCCCTCTCTGGCTCTCTAGCTCTCCCTCTCTAGCTCTCCCTCTCTAGCTCTCTAGATCTCCCTCTCTAGCTCTCTAGATCTCCCTCTCTAGCTCTCTAGATCTCCCTCTCTAGCTCTCTAGATCTCCCTCTCTAGCTCTCTAGATCTCCCTCTCTAGCTCTCTAGATCTCCCTCTCTAGCTCTCTAGATCTAGCTCTCTAGATCTCCCTCTCTAGCTCTCTAGATCTAGCTCTCTAGCTCTCTAGATCTAGCTCTCTAGATCTCCCTCTCTAGCTCTCTAGATCTAGCTCTCTAGCTCTCTAGATCTAGCTCTCTAGATCTCCCTCTCTAGCTCTCTAGATCTCCCTCTCTAGCTCTCTAGATCTCCCTCTCTAGATCTCTAGATCTCCCTCTCTAGATCTCTAGATCTCCCTCTCTAGATCTCTAGATCTCCCTCTCTAGATCTCTAGATCTCCCTCTCTAGATCTCTAGATCTCCCTCTCTAGATCTCTAGATCTCCCTCTCTAGATCTCTAGATCTCCCTCTCTAGATCTCTAGATCTCCCTCTCTAGATCTCCCTCTCTAGATCTCCCTCTCTAGATCTCCCTCTCTAGATCTCCCTCTCTAGATCTCCCTCTCTAGATCTCCCTCTCTAGATCTCCCTCTCTAGCTCTATGGTCCCCAATCCATCTGCCGATAGTACAGAGCCTTGGAAGGCACTCTGCTCATGCTCAGTTTGGTGTGCATTGCTAGAGGTTTTTTTTTCTACTTGGGAGGGTGCATATGATCAGCACAGGGCCAATCAGCACTGTCCAGACAGAAAGTCAGGGGTCCTGCAGCCTCAAAGGACAGTCGGAGGAGAATGAAATCTCCCCCTACAAGTTTTAAACCAGTGCTTGGCTGGCCACTGATAGCAGTCACAAGACTGCTATATACTGCTGATGACAAAATGTATTTAGAAGATATTTACTAAAATAATTGCATTGTGTACTGTGGGAGAGCAGATATAGTGAATACAGGCTCCTGGGTTTAGGTAACACTTTAACCAGTTGGAGTACCCAACCCACAGAATATTGCTTAACCACTTCCAGACCGCCGCATGTACATATACGTCGGCAGAATGGCACGGACAGGCACATTGGCGTACCTGTACATCCCTGCCTAGACGTGGGTCGGGGGTCCGATCAGGACCCCCCCGTACATGCGGCGGTTCCCGTGGCTTCAGGAGCGATCCGGGACGACGGCGCGGCTATTCGTTTATAGCCGCCCCGTCGCGATCGCTCCCCGGAGCTGAAGAACGTGGAGAGCCGTATGTAAACACGGCTTCCCCGTGCTTCACTGTGGCGGCGCATCGATCGAGTGATCCCTTTTATAGGGAGACTCGATGGATGACGTCACACCTACAGCCACACCCCCCTACAGTTGTAAACACACACTAGGTGAACCCTAACTCCTACAGCGCCCCCTGTGGTTAACTCCCAAACTGCAACTGTCATTTTCACAATAAACAATGCAATTTAAATGCATTTTTTGCTGTGAAAATGACAATGGTCCCAAAAATGTGTCAAAATTGTCCGAAGTGTCCGCCATAATGTCGCAGTCACGAAAAAAAATCACTGATCGCCGCCATTAGTAGTAAAAAAAATAAAAAATAAAAAAAAATAAAAAAAAAATAAAAACTATCCCCTATTTTGTAAACGCTATAAATTTCGCGCAAACCAATCGATAAACGCTTATTGCGATTTTTTTTACCAAAAATAGGTCGAAGAATACGTATCGGCCTAAACTGAGGGGAAAAAAAAATGTTATATATGTTTTGGGGGATATTTATTATAGCAAAAAGTAAAAAATATTGAATCTTTTTCTAAATTGTCGCTCTATTTTTGTTTATATCGCAAAAAATAAAAACTGCAGAGGTGATCAAATACCACCAAAAGAAAGCTCTATTTGTGGGGGAAAAAGGACGGCAATTTTGTTTGGGAGCCACGTCGCACGACCGTGCAATTGTCTGTTAAAGCGACGCAGTGCCAAATTGTAAAAACCCCTTGGGTCATTTAGCAGCATATTGGTCCGGTCCTTAAGTGGTTAAACACCAGGTTCTTCATTTAGTAAATATTTAGAATTATTTTCAGCGAATGCAAGGTGCACAGATATGAAGAAGGGGAGAAAGTGACTTTCATTCACACCCTCCTCCAATCGCAGAGTGCCTTGCAATCATTGAGAAGAATGCAAGACATTTACTGAATAGAGGAGCTGCAGTGCGAGCGGACCTGCTGTGATTGGAGCACTTCAGCCAGAACTGTAACTCTTAGCACTGGACAAAAAAAAACTCTGACAAATGTGTGACAAAACGCTTAAATACTTGACCCAAGCGTTTTGCATGCATTTCTATGCAACAAAAACATAAAAAAAAAAAAAAAAAAAACACACCAATCTGTCTGATTCAAGCTCCAAAAAAAAAAAAAGGGGTTCAAACTTTTTGGAGCGCCAGGCTACTTGTGGTGGGGATATGAACCGTCTTCATAGAGAATCATTGGGGTGGACTCAGGTAGGGGCGCGCAAAACTGCGGCGGCGTAACGAACGACATTTACGTTACGCCTCCGCAAGTTTTACGGGCAAGTGCTTGATTCACAAAGCACTTGCCTGTAAAGTTGCGGCGGCGTAGCGTAAAGGGGGCCGGCGTCAGCGCACGTAATTCAAATGATCCCGTAGGGGGCGTGGATCATTTAAATTAGGCGCGTTCCCGCGCCAAATGTACAGCGCATGCGCCGTCCCTAAATTTTCTCGACGTGCATTGCGGTAAAGACGTCGCAAGGACGTCATTGACTTCGACGTGAACGTAAATGGCGTCCAGCGCCATTCACGGACGACTTACGCAAACGACGTAAAATTTGAAAATCGCGACGCGGGAACGACGTCCATACTTACCATTGGCTGCGCCTCCTAATAGCAGGAGCAGCCTTACGACAAAACCGACTTACGCAAAAAACTACCGCCGGGCGCGCGTACGTTTGTGAATCGGCGCAAGTATGCAATTTGCATACGCTACGCTGACAACTACGGGAACGCCACCTAGCGGC
Organism: Rana temporaria; assembly: GCF_905171775.1. Taxonomy (NCBI): domain Eukaryota; kingdom Metazoa; phylum Chordata; class Amphibia; order Anura; family Ranidae; genus Rana; species Rana temporaria. The sequence goes on along the minus strand of NC_053492.1, from coordinate 453,787,530 downwards.
CAGCGTCAGAATGCACCCTAAGATACGACGGCGTAAGAGACTTATGCCCGTCGTATCTTAGGCTAAAGTCGGCGTATCTAGCTTTCTGAATACAGAAAGTAGATACGCCGGCGTAATTGCTTAGTTGCGCCGGCGTATCTATGGATACGCAGGCGTAATTGCTCTCTGAATCCACCCCATTGATTTTTATTTCTCCTCCAGCGTTTTGGAGCGTCAAGCGGTGTGAATGGGGCCAATGCAACCACCACATCTCAGAACCGATAAAAGGGAATTACATTCATTTTTTATTCTTGGGGTGATACGAGCTTTTTCTTGCATTAGAAGGATTATCACAAGTTCAACAGATTCTCATTTCAAGTCATAAAACATATTTGGGTTCCTTTACCTTTTGATTCAATGGCGAGATGACATCGATGGCGGAGTCTATGGGAAAGATCTGGACTCTCTGTTCCGTGTATGTATGAAGGTTCAGGAGAGCGGTGACTAGATCCTGGACAAAGGCCAATGCCTGGCCGGCTAATTCCCGAGCCTTCAGCTGGAAAAAGAGTGGAGGACTCATCAATTCACCAGCAGAGGAAAGGCAGACAACACAATGGAGTTCATAGACCAACTATCCGCAATGTACTGTATTATAGATCCTCCTAATCTTCATTATTTGGAGACAGAATCGCTAAAGTTGACCTGTTGGAAGAAAAATGCGATGGCTGCTTGCACAGGAATATCCTACAATTATTCCCCCCCCCCCCCCCCCCCCCAAGAGTGCTATTGACCTCCTTAGATATCCAATGCTGAAGGGAACAGGAGAGGATCTGACATCTCCATCAGACACAATCTCCTACATTAGGGAGATGGGAAGGGCCCCCTCTTGAGAGAGAGAGACACTCCGATTGGGGGGGGGGGGTGTCAGTTGTAAAATTTTAGAAGGCAACCTAACCCAAAATCTAATTCCCAAGCCCAGAAGCACTTTGTGGGGATCTCCTGTTGCCTGGAGCGCCCATTGTTAGATCTCCCAGGCCTTTTTTTTTATCAGAATAGGTGCAGGAACTCAACACGACCCCCCAAACTGCATCAAATAGTGGGTGTGGCCAAATTACACGCATAACAGTGGGAGGGTTGTGAAGGGGCATTAAATACCAGGAGTGAGCTACACACAGAGCGCAGGGGTTCAGGGGTGGGCTACACACAGAGCACAGGGGTTCAGGAGTGAGCTACACACAGAGCGCAGGGTTCAGGAGTGAGCTACACACAGAGCGCAGGGTTCAGGAGTGAGCTACACACAGAGCGCAGGGTTCAGGAGTGAGCTACACACAGAGCGCAGGGTTCAGGAGTGAGCTACACAGTGCAGGGTTCAGGAGTGAGCTACACAGTGCAGGGTTCAGGAGTGAGCTACACAGTGCAGGGTTCAGGAGTGAGCTACACAGTGCAGGGTTCAGGAGTGAGCTACACAGTGCAGGGTTCAGGAGTGAGCTACACAGTGCAGGGTTCAGGAGTGAGCTACACAGTGCAGGGTTCAGGAGTGAGCTACACAGTGCAGGGTTCAGGAGTGAGCTACACAGTGCAGGGTTCAGGAAGCAACAGTTATTAGTCCTTTGGAGTTTTTTTTTTGGGGGGGGGGGGGTTTATGGGGAAGGTATTTTGTAAGACAAAAATATATTCAGTGACATACAGTCACTAAGACACTCGGTCTAAAAAACAAACAAAAGAAATAACTGCTGTGGGTATAAAAAAAAAAAAAAAAAAAAAGAAGTATAGGCACCTAGAAGACCTAAAGGTGCAGCACATACATGCAGCAGCTTCCCCAAGCTTTTAAATTCTAGCTGGGCCATTCTGATGGGCAACAATCCAACACTTCCAGGCAGTAAGAAAGAGGGGACCACACACACACACAAACAAACAAAAATGTATAAGAAGCAGAATTTGAGTTTTTTCTCCAACTTATCGATTGTCGACCCACCGCAGTACATTTACTGCGACAGGTTGGGTCGTACAGCCTTTCTTCCAGGTTCGGTCATCTATATATATATATATATATATATATATATATATATATATATATATATATATATATATATATATATATATATATATATATATATATATATATATATATATATATAGTGTAGGAGTTGTAGACGCTATAACTTTCATGCAAACCAATCAATATCCACTTATTGGTATTTATTTATTTTTTTCTAACCAACAATGTAGCAGAAGACAGTTTGGTCAACATTTTATTTTATTAGATAGGTTTTATAGCAGAAAAGTAGAAAATAGTTTTTTTTTTCCCTTTAAAATTTGGGGTCTTTTTTAGTTTATATTGCAAAAAATAAACCCAGTGGTGATCAAATACCAGTTGAAATGGCACAGTACCGAACTGCAAAAAAAATCTTGATCACAAAGAAAACAATTTGGGTTAAAAAAGGTTGGCAATAAATGTTGTTAAAGGGGTTGTAAAAGGTACAATTTATTTTCCTAAATAGCTTCCTTTACCTTAGTGCAGTCCTCCTTCACTTACCTCATCCTTCCATTTTGCTTTTAAATGTCCTTATTTCTTCTGAGGAATCCTCACTTCCTGTTCTTCTGTCTATAACTCCACACAGTAATGCAAGGCTTTCTCCCTGGTGTGGAGTGTCGTGCTCGCCCCCTCCCTTGGGCTACAGGAGAGTCAGGACACTCTCTACATTGCAGATAGAGAAAGGAGCTGTGTGTTAGTGGGCGTCCTGACTCTCCTGTAGTACAAGGGAGGGGGCGGGCATGACACTCCACACCAGGGAGAAAGCCTTGCATTACTGTGTGGAGTTACAGACAGAAGAACAGGAAGTGAGGATTTCTCATAAGAAATAAGGACATTTAAAAGCAAAATGGAAGGATGAGGTAAGTGAAGGAGGACTGCACTAAGGTAAAGGAAGCTATTTAGGAAAATAAATTGTACCTTTACAACCCCTTTAATGAAAAACACAATTCAACATCTTTTACATCAATGCCCATCATGTAAATGCTTTCATCAGAACAAGACAAAAATTTCTTGCTCAGCCTTCAGTCCCCTGAAGGTAATATTTGCACACACAGGCTGGAGGTCGGGGAATGGCCAATGAAAATAATAACAGTCTGCCATGGCATGCAAGGAGAGGCAAGGACATTACTGTTCTCTATGGCCATTCCTTGTCCTCAGCCCAGCACTTGTTCCAGGTTCTAGGGAAGGGGAAAACTGAGAACTGCTCTTTCTTTCTTCCTTTGATGTCAAATAAAGAGAAATTTATAAAATGGTAAAACTGAAGCCGTAATAAAACAATAAAAAATGAATACAAACCTGATGTCTTCTGTTATGCAATGGTACGTTCAAGGCATTGAAATCACTCGTTCCTAAAGCAAAAGAAAGGATAGATGTAAATGTGGCGGAAATAACAGCAATCAAAAACGCAACATTTCTTGGATAATATTTCATCAAAGTTAGCAAATACAAAGGGCCAGATTCACGTAGAAGTGCGGCGGCGTAACGTATCGTAGATACGTTACACCGCCGCAACTTTTCATCGCAAGTGCCTGATTCACCAAGCACTTGCGATGAAAACCTACGCCGGCGCAAGGCGGGCCAATTTAAATGGGTGGGTGCCATTTAAATTAGGCGCGCTCCCGCGCCGGACCTACTGCGCATGCTCCGTTTCGTAATTCCCGTCGTGCTTTGCGCGCCGTGACGTCATTTTTTCGAACGGCGACGCGCGTAGCGTAATTCCGTATTCCCGGACGGCTTACGCAAACTACGTTATTTTTTCAATTTCGACGCGGGAACGACGGCCATACTTTACACAGCAATACGATTGCTGCGTAAAGTTAAGGCACCAAAAAAACCTACTAACTTTGCGACGGAAAACTAGACTAGCGGCGACGTAGCGAACGCGAAAATCCGTTGGGAATCGCCGTAACTCCTAATTTGCATACCCGACGCTGGTTTACGACGCAAACTCCCCCCAGCGGCGGCCGCGGTATTGCATCCTAAGATCCGACAGTGTAAGTCAATTACACCTGTTGGATCTTCTGGCTATCTATGCGTAACTGATTCTATGAATCAGTCGCATAGATAGAAACAGAGATACGACGGCGTATCTCCACTGTGAATCTGGCCCAAAGACCCTAGTGCCCGAAAAGTGCTTTTGGGGGGCTCAACCCAACAGTATTGGCCCAAAATTAAAAAAGCATTTTTGGGTGGGCTAACTCTTTATTTTCCATAACATAAAAAAAATGATGATATAATAATAATAATAATAATAATAATAATAATAATAAAATTAAAGGGCAACTCTACTTTCGTGGAGAAAAAAAAGAGCAAAAATAAATAAATAATATAACACATATATAACTGCGACACTAATCATATTGTGATTGAATGTCTTTAAAAATTACCGTATATACTCGAGTATAAGCCAACTGTCACCACATTTTTTTTAATGTCATTTAATGAATGCCATTAAAAATGACATATATATATATATATATATATATATATATATATATATATATATATATATATATATATATATATATATATATATATACACACACACACACACACACAAGTATAAGCCGACGACTTTCTCTGCAAATTTTTTTTATGCTGGCTTATACTCGAGTGACTTCTCCCGCTGT